>NW_027117792.1:0-612181 GCF_038497815.1 [Lipomyces] oligophaga | reverse complement strand
CGCGCATAGTACGTCATCGCATTATGTAGCTCCTTTTGTATCTCACTCCCGTCCTTCTTCCACCTAGTCCATTCGTATCCCCCTCGGTCTAATACCTTGCGATTACTCTTATTCCTCCCATTACTTAGCCTCGCCAACCTCAGACACATCGTCGTGAATCCCAACCATACTTTTAGATATAGCTCTTCCGTTTCCGGTCGGAACATCTCGTTTAGAAATAGTGAACTGCCATATGTACCTCTGATCTTCATCAATTGCCAAATCCGAGTCGGCAAACAATCCCACGTTCTGGCAGGTATATAATCGAGCCCATCGGGTAACCGCGACCCACTGAGCTGCTCCGATATGGTGTTTTCTCGGATCAATGGTCTTCATTTCTTCCTTCCGATCCGCATGGATTTCGTCCCTCGTGTTTTCGTTGAGCTCCACTAAAAATTTCACTACTCGGTCTTGTTCATCTTCTGAATCTCTTGTATTCGTCTTTATTGATTCCAATACTACGCTGGTCTCTTTCTTCTGCTCCTTTTTTAGATTGTCATGCTCGAGTACTGTCTACCTAGCCACTCCTCGTAAAAACCTTGAACACCCTAAACAAGGAAACATGGTTGAAGTTGTTTTTTCAAATAATTCTGAAGTGATGTCGTATAGACAAATAACATGTATTGACTATTTTTATTTTAGTCCGAAATAATTAGAGAATATTTCTAAGAAGTATGTAATGAATTAAAAATAGTAATAGAGTATAATATTAATTCAGTTGAATAAATTCCAATTTATTTGCCTGTTGCTCAACCTTTTGTTTTGCACTTTGCCGTTTCACGTATAATTATGTCCACTAACATTTTTTTTAACTCTAATTTATGAAATCTTTGAAGATAATGCAAGTAACTTCAAATTGCCTTATTCAACAACTATAAAATTAGAGTTCTGTGATATTTCTTTATTTTGCAAGCGATTGGCTTGTTATTTAAATTTTCACGGATTCAATTTGGCAATGTTTGATTTTGTACTATCCAAACTTGTCTCTACTTAGCAAGTGTTATTAACAGATAAAGATGCTAAAATAATTATTTATCGGCCTATTGGAATTACATCTCCTGTCGGCAAACATGAGGCAAGGTGATCAAATAAATCCATCTGTGATTGCGAGTCTGCTATCGAGGCTGCGCACAATCAAAAATAGGTTAAATTACAATTAATTAGCTGGCAAAATTTATGAATCCACTGAGGGTAAATATATAGAACTACTTTTTTGAAACAGATTCTTTGAATATTCATATATCAATGTAGCCAGCCATCATATTATAACATGTCTTCGCATCTGGAATATTTTGCACTCCCCGTCCTGTTTTTGACGCCGATTAGAAGTGTATAATACTGAAAAAACTAGTATTTGAATAGAAATAAATATTCATGAGCACTGCACATACGAGCTTAACTAAATGCAAGTCAAGATAGTGCTTAGCACAAGATTCAGCACAAGCACCAAGTTCATGATACCTATTCCGAGTCAAATGGACCAAGAAAAGCTTTGTCATTAATTGGCTCCAACCTCCCTTCTAAAATTTAGGCTTACACGCATGCTTGCAAAAAATCGGCATATGAATGATAAAATGTACATAGCTTTCTCTTGAATACGTCAAAATTGAACTGTTATACCGTGTAATGCAGGTTGAGAGTCACCAATTTATTTATTCACATCTGTTAAAAATCCTGCAGTCTGAGCTTTCCGGATGGCCTTGGCCCAAATGCCAGCCATCTTTCTGTAGCCCTCATCGTTCGGATGGGTTCCATCGACAAGGTCATTGAGCTGAGGTCCCTCAAAACTGTACATATCTGCAAGGAGAATTTTCTGTTTTTCAGCCGTTTTCAGCTCAACTAAGTTACGGATCTGACTATTAACATGCAAGACTCGCAGATTGACATTCTCATCTGCATTGATAAGTAATGTCGAGAGAATCACAGTCGAGTGCGGACAAATTTGCCAGAAAAACTCAAACATGTTATTCATGCGCTCTCCAAAATTATGAATTTGAAAATTTTGAATGCAATCATTAGATTCGGCGTTGATCATGAACACCTCTGGGAGCAAGGTACTGACAGATCTCCTGGATCTATTTTTAATATGATCAAGCCGATACCCGCGCCATCCCTCGTTGTCGTTGTTGCTCATGGACCCTGACTTGCGCGAACCGACAAGGTTAATATTGTAGCCTTGCCGGATGAGCAGGTCACGAAGAAATTCTCTATATCCGTTACCAGCCGAGGACCCAACACCGTAAGTGATGGAGCCACCCAATGGCATGAGTCGCAGGGTCGTCTTTCGCTGCATAGCTAAAGGGGAGCTAATAAAATGCACAGGCGAGCAAGATTGAGCGGCTAGCGAAAAACTGCTGTCTGCTAGAATATTGTATAGGGTATCTAGGAAGCGTATAATAACATATCAGACGAATTAAAAGGAATAGTCGACAGTGGTGTGGATTTTACCATGAAGGCAAACTGGTTTGAAGCAGATTTCTTGTATTCTTTAACGAATTGGTCGTTCCACTGTTCCCCAATCTCTCCAGCAATTGCGGATTTGGTTCTCTAATGGCAATATCATGCGGCGCTTAAATACGGATTGCTGACTTCAAATTACTTTTGTTCTTATCTGGGATCAGGGATCAGATTTGAGAATAGAGGAACAGTGTATAGAAGAGAGAAGAGAATGAAATTTATTGTGATATTATATTAAAGAATAAACAATCTTGAGAAATCATAATGAATTTTTAAAGTCATGATTCACCCTCATTCCGATTCGTGCAGTTGCGGTCATACCTAGTAGAAAGCACAGAACCCCGTCAGATTTTCTCCAGTTAAGCTACTATGGGCTCACTTAGTACTGCGGTGGGAGACCACGCTGGAATCGTGAGTGCTGCAATTTTTTTATGCCTGCCTGTAATACTATTTATTCCAAGCTATATAGGTAGGGATATTCTGATTGCTTTGATTCATAACAACGCAGTTAAGCATATTTCGAATTGAGTTTTAAATTATATTTAGTAATTCTTATCAATTTCTTTGCAAGAATAGATTTATCGTCATAATGGTATTATGTCAGACTGTACGATAATGTACTAGAACACAAGAGTTGTATTTGGTAGATTCGAGTCCACTCATAAGAACCTAGTCGTAAGATCGTAGTATACCTATCGCAAATGATATTCTAATGAACATCAATCATTTAAGTAAAAGGATAGTCATACGCCTGCAGGTCGCCACATTGATGAAAAATCTGATTATCAGTAGCAAATCTTCTACAGTGGATAGTAAACTTCATCGTCATCTATAGATTACTCCTGCTTGTTAATGCGCTGCAATAAGACGGTTGTTCCGCGCTTGCACCAAACCGAATTGCATTTTTCAAATCTGGAACTGAAAGTTCTTACCAATGAATTGCATGGATCAATCATAAGGTTTTTGAATTTTTGGACTAATATTAGTCTTGATATTGTCCTCAAGAAAGCTCCTTATATTATGAACAAAATCGTAACCAAGATTATATAGATCATCTTATTCATCATTTTTGAAAATCCACAGTATCAATGCAGATAAAAAAACCAGCAAATTCTATAAATCTTTCATATGTACAAGTAATCAATACTCAAAGCAACTATCACCGATTCATAAATGGGCAATCCAGGAGGAGCTTCGAAATGCTTAGGTCAACGTCATCGTCATTTGACCTATGTTTGGTTGTGCGGCTTCTCCACATAATCACGTAATATGTCAACTTCATTTTAGCAAGATTATCTCTCCTTACCTTCCGATCTCTTCAGAAATTTTCCAACTTCAAATTTCAGACGAAGGATTCAGCCTTTGAATAAACAAATATCTTTGATTCTTTGCGCTCCCAAGGAGGCGTGTAAATTTCAATGTCTTCTCGACCCGTTCGCACACTACTTCGTGCTGCGAGTCACCGTGCACTATTGAAGGAAAAGTTTCCATGGACGCTCTCTCCCCTTGTAGTCGGGGCACCAATGCGAGTATTTTCAGGTCCTGAACTAGCCATATCTATATATCGAGCTGGTGGCCTTGGCTTCATAGGTCCTGGTATCAAGGCTGCCAATATTATCATTGATTTGGAAGAAGTCCAATCCCAACTATTGAAAGAAAACTCACCAAACTCGAAGTCAGCTGAACTTCTTCCAGTCGGAGTTGGATTTCAAGTTTGGAATGGAGATCTTGAGAAAGCAGTAATTGCTGTAAGCAAGTATCGACCATGCGCTGTGTGGCTGTTTGCTCCACGATCTGGTCAATCTGATCTTGTTAGTTGGATTATACGATTGCGTGAAGCATCATTCAATACTAGCATTTGGGTTCAAGTTGGAACATTGAAGGAGGCTCTTGATGTCGCTTCTAACACCGTCGCGCCGCCCGATGTTTTGGTGATCCAAGGAGCCGAAGCTGGAGGTCACGGACGTGCTTCGGATGGAATAGGGCTTATTACTCTCCTTCCAGAAATAAGTGACGCTCTTGAATCTATTGAAATAAATAATGCTGCTAAAAGTATTCCGCTTATTGGTGCTGGAGGAATTGCCGATGGTCGAGGAGCTGTTGCCGCTCTTGGACTAGGAGCGTCAGGTGTGGCTCTTGGGACACGGTTTCTAGCTTCAACTGAAGCCCGAATTAATGAATCATATCAGACTGAGATAATCAGAGCTACAGATGGTGCTTCTACTACTGGACGCACTCAGCTTTATAATCATCTGCGTGGAACATTCGGCTGGCCGGAAGAGTTTAGTCCACGCGGTTTATTGAATCAATCCTGGACAGATTATAAGGCTGGAGTTCCGTTCGATGAGTTGAAGAAACTCCACGATGAGGCAGTTAAGGAAGGTGGAAATTCCGCATGGGGACCAAACGGTAGAACGGCTACATATGCGAGCGCTAGTGTTGGTCTTATTCGTGAAGTTCAAGATGCTGAAATCATCGTGAGAAAGTTAAGAGAGGATATCATTAGCATTACGAAATCTCTCGAAATGTCTATTAATTAATTAATAGAAAACTCGGTCAATTCATTTCATATGAGTCATAAGGATTTTTTAATTAATAGATTAAATGATGTATTTGAGTCTGATCTTGAGACTAGATGATATTTAGAAAGCCAAAGAAGTTACGTTGGGCTCTGTTAAAATATTTTTTAAACTTCTTAGACTGGTCACAGAATAAAAAGTTGTGGCTCCACTTGCATTTTAATAAAATTGCAGGGAACGATTCCGATTTCACTGTATAGCGAATATTCTGCCTGTTCATAGAGTTATTATTTCTCTTGCTACCCATCTAGTTCACAAGATTATCCTCAATTCTTAGTATATTTCAAAGCCAGCTCATATCCGCAAACCTTTTTCGATATAAAATAATAAATATTGTTTCATACTTACTTAGCCTACTAATTGCCCAATTGCCCTAGGCATAACCATGCTCTCTCTCAAACTTGAGTAGTTTTCCGGTAAGCGGTCTAGATAGACAGGTTCGAAAGTATCCAAACTATTATTTAACGCAAATGGTTCTGTTTTTAGGATGCTTCATTTATGTATAGTAGCCAGTGCGATCTAAAAACTGTCATACTTCGTGATTGCTAGGAGAATTCAGAAGCTTTGGGATCTGTTCGTTGCCCTGCAAGGAGATTGACGATCATTAATTTGATACCTTAACAAAGCAAGTGTTCGTTCGAAATAGGGAAATATCCTTTTGGATATAATGTCTGAAACGGTTGAAAGAACGAAACATTGAATCACTTGCATCCTCACCCGCAGTCTCGAGAGGCTTGAGACTGCTCAGATAAGGGACAACAAGATGAATACAGTTCCTGTCGACCAAGCAATTTATAAGGGTGTAGTTCGTATTTTCCATTGTACTTACATTTGAATTTGGAAAAGTATTAAGTTCTATACTTAATCTGGGTTCTAGCGCAAATGTAATTGTAATGATCAATAGTTATATAAGTAATCCTCATACGACTATAAACAATATTAGAGCTAATGTCTGCTTACATTTCTGAAATGAATTAACAACAACTCACGGAATAAACATATTACTAAACTAAACATACTCTGCCTTTTATTCCTCTCGCAATTATAATAGAACCTCGACTCGGAACTCAACTTAGGTTACATGATTTTTTGTTTAGCAACTGGATCTATATTTTTCGATGACTGAGAGAGTCCAAGAATCAAAGTCTAATGAGGAAGAAGGCAGAAAGGGATGTGTAATAATCATACGAACCCACTTAAGACTGTGTGTAACGATGTATAAATCAAATGATGCTACGTAATCTTCTGATTATTGGGTCAGGGAGGGTTTTTCAGCTTCCTAGGGAGCTATCTACTTTGCTAACGATATGATTTATGGTCATTTACTGTCACAAGGCCTACCACTTTGAGTTGAATGGCTGTCAGTACACAGTTTTCTGAAATCTTGCCCATCAGAGCCAACGCCGCACGTACGTACTGCCATTCAGAGATTCGTTTCCGTAAATGAAGCGGTAGGAGCTGAACTTGGCATTTCCTCGATCATAATCGGAAAATCCAACAGCCCGCTTTTTTATAGTTTACGGTGCAATAGATTTTGAGATTTTGCGAAGTGGCTATAACTTGCGTACTTAAAAATATATATTATTGAAAGCAGGGTTTAAAAGCGACTTTATTTTGTTATGAGTTTTCTGTATTTTAGTAAGGCTAGACTATTCAACTTTCACGATTCTTGGCCGAGACTGACTAGTAGTTGCAGAGTTATTCAGTCAATCATCATAATCTTAATGGATTACTGAACATTATTACGATGTAAAAGGCTCATTCGCAAGCTTTTGCTGGTAGAAAACCGACCAAATAATCGACCAGACGGCACACATCTGGCAAACACACGTGACCTCTCGGCAAGTCCGAATCGTCAACCTCAATCTTGGTAGTCAATAAATTCACAACTGCGGCTTAAGAAGTATGGAATCTGATTAGTAGGAAGTCGGTGGCTCCCAATGTGATAGCATTTTGAGTTTAGAATGCTCTCCGTGTTAACGCGCCGATACAGACTTTTGATAGCCACTTGAGCTTGGCAAGATCGTCCAATGACTGCTACTTTTCGTTTTGAAGGATGAATATCAACTCAAAGAAATAAGCTTGAGTTTAGAGACTTTTAATGCATATTGTTTTCATAAAAAAATATTTTTTGATTATTTCAAAGTTCGATGAATGGGTTGGTGGGTCTGATACCAGATCTGATTTTTTCCGCCTCTTTCAGGGATAGTGCATGCTTTGATGCACTGCACCAATATCTAGCTTAATTAATTGATACCGTGGAACGCGTAGGCGACCCAGAACCGGATACTAAAGGAGAAGTTGATCAGTTGAGAGTACGCAATCATATTTAAATCTTTATGCTCAAACCGCCTACTTGTTGATTAAAAGAGATTTATATTCCTCTAGCATTGGGTCAAATAGTATATTGTTGGGGCACACTTATGGCAATACATCCCGCACTTAAGCGGTATTACGGTTGACAACGCCTGTCTCTTGGCTTTCTGTATTGCGCGCCTGCCCTTCCGCCTCTCTCCTTTCTCCTTTCCTCACGTAGACCAATTACTATTACAGTACTCATTAAAGGCCTCTTTGATTGTCTATTCGACTTCTGTTCTTCTAGCTCCTAACAATATTGAGTAAACACGGACGAGATCATTGTGCTGTCATTGAGGGTAGCTGATATCGTGTAGAACGGGTAGATTTATGCTTTGTTCCTTCCTGACTCTTGCTAATTTCTCAAAAAGATTGCAAGCTCAAATTATTATATTACCTTGTCTTCCTGAGTATCTGAAGTCGCTCGTTACAGCTGTGCCGGTTTATCGTTCTCAGTTTTTTTGAGATTGCCATCTCTGTAACAGGAGCTTGTTCAACATGGCATTCTATCATCGAAGGAGCACTTTGATTCTAGCTCTCTTAACTGCATTTGCACTTGCCGTACTTCTCTCATCAAATATGGTAAGTTTCTCTGTATCAGTCTGGCGTCTATCTTCTAACCGTCTCATCAATTCAGAAGCTCGCTAGGGCCTTTCAATCCTACTATCATGATAACAACACCCCTTTGGATCCTATGTCGGAGATATCCTGGGACGACATATCATTCAGCTCCACTCTAGCTTCCCCAACCTCTACGGGGGAGAGCAGTGGACTTGTTCCATCAAGCACTGCTGAATCTCTTCATGAATATATCGACAATAGCTTCGTACCGCCCGATAATGAGTCAAACAAGATCGATACACTGGCAAACTATGATAAAGATACAATGGAGTCTCTACCATCACCCAACTGCTGCGTTCGAAGTAGAAGAGTTCATCTGCTATTTCCTGCAACAGAAATCAATCAACTTGTTTGCAAGACCATGTTTTCAGCGTTTCTCAATAACTATCCGGATCCCATTCTTCTCAACTTTAATTCGAAATTCAAATCCCCGACAGAAGCGCATTTCATGAAAATTTCTGCAATATACAATTATCTTGACAAGCATACCGCAGATAATGATTTGGTTATAATTATGGACTCGTATGATACTTGGTTTCAATTGTCGTTTGAGACTCTAATAAGTCGATACTATCAGCTGCAAGCAAATGATCTACTGGTATACTATAGCGATGACTCGACTTTTCCCTCGAATATCAGTATCTCGCATGATATTGAATATGTTGGCCAAAATAAGTCAAGTGTACAGATCTTAGAAAATGTGTATTTTCCTGAATTGATGGAGACATCTGATTCGCCACGAGTGAACTGCGAGTATGGGAGTTGTTCACGTGTACTATCTGACGGCTTGAATATAAAGACTGATGATATACCTGGTTTCAAGGAGCAAGTTGTTTTTGGTGCTGATAAAGGCTGCTGGCCGAATAAGAAAACCTCGAAAGCCTGCACGAATGTTCCGGAGTCCAGTTTAGATCCTACCATCTATGGCGCAGGTACCGATATACATTCGTTCCGAATGCGGCCGCGATGGCTTAATTCAGGAAATATGATGGGTCCCGCTTCAGTTCTGCGAGAAATTTATAAACGTGCTTTCGCTATACAGAAACGTGCCAAAAGTCACTTTTCCGACCAGCTTATTATAGCAGATATATTTGGCGAGCGAGATTTGCCTATCAGAATTGATTATGAATCTTTTCTGTTTCAAACGATGACATTTTCACATTCCGATATAGTGTTCTTATATAGTGAAGAAGTCGATCTGGAAAATCCTGAATCAAGAGCCATAAGTGATTTACTGGATTATCCAGTTTTGGATGAAAAACTCGTTCCAAAACCATTCCGAGATTCTGAATTGATCAATAGCGCCTTTCTAACAAATGCGTCCAATCGGATGCGATTTTCGGATAAATACTTGGCTTGGAATCGAGTTTCCGGTCATGCTCCGGCAGTTTTGCACTTCAATGGTCGCAAGGAGCCGCTGGAAACTTGGTGGAATAAGTTCTGGTGGATGAAAGATAGTACCCCAGATGCTAGAAATTCTAGACTGAATACAGTCCAAACTACCAAAGGAGCATATGGTCATCCTGACCACACCAATTATATGACTTTCGGACAAATGTGTAACAAGTTCAACATGTACGAATCGAAGCTCTCTCGCTTTGACAAAGTTAAAAATATCAAGCCAGGAGCTGGCCCGACTTTCGATCCTGAGCCATTTAGACTTGGAATGGACAAATATAAATCACCAGCCGATATCCTGATTGCTCTTCAAAAAATGAAAGAGCAAAAGGCCAAAGAAGAAAAATTGAAAAAGGAAAAAAAGCTGAAAGAAGAACAAGCTGGACGTCAAGAACAGAGCATTCATAAGAGTTCACAAAAATCGAAGACAAGCAATACAGTATAGACCGCGCCAAGACTGGCAGATAAAACAGTGACAAAGGAAATTAGGTTCACTGGCCCCTGAGCGAAACCCTCAATTTGGGAAGCAAATAATATCTACGAGCTTTGTTCTATCTGCGTCATGAGACTTGCGTTTCAGCTCCAGCATAAAGCGAGCACTGATTTTAGTGCTTCGCCCACGCTCATGATTAGAAGTTAGCAAGACTAAGATTAACAGAATAGAGAATAAATTGCCTAAATTTTCATTTTTGCAAATGTCTGATGATGTTTAGCCCACTCGCATAGTTGTCACAATAAAATTTATCATTTCAATTGTTATTAATACTCTCCTCTTTCAGTTTCTGGGAACTTTACCAAAAATCCTCACTTATTTTCTCAGTTACTTCTATAGATAATACAATATCGAATGGATCTCGACTATTCAAAACCATGCTTTACAAATGATGTGGCTAAAACACTCCAGAGAGTAGAGTCAATAAACGCTATTGTACTATTTGCGTTATAGGTTTATCATGCTCAATAACATAATATAAGCAACAGGTGGTGTTGTGGCGCAATGGTGAGCGCATCGGATTTCGGTCTACGATACTTTCCGAAGGTTGCAGGTTCGAATCCTGTCAACATCGTTAACTTTTTTTATGCTTTTGAGATTTATATTTTTATCTTCAACATATTAAATGTATTGAGCAGACTTTTGGTATTACTAGTCTTAAACCTTTTTTGAGTGGCAATATAATATAATCATTATCCCTAGTATGATTGACAAAATCTCAAAGAATTAGCTTATATAATATGTTCATATTCAATTACTATTTAATCATATCATGCATTATAATTATCAGACTAAAAAATCAGCGCCATGAAAATGAGTAGTGAAAATTGATAAAATAAAATTCTTGCAGAAACAAATAAACTTAATTATAAATGAAAGTTACCAGAAAACCCACGAAAAATAAATAAAATTCGATTAAGAAAGTAAAAATGCTCCAGATCCTTCTTCAATAGCTTTCTGTAGCTGTTGTCTCAACATGGCTTTGTCGCTGTAATCTGGTAATTTCAAATAATTGGCACACGTCATAACGCTAGGAAGATAGTCGTCCGGCTTAAAAGGAGGCTCATGTGGCTTACAGACAATAGTAAACGAGGGAGCCATCGCTTTAAAACCTCCGATTGGTAAATTAGGACTTCCAGTTATAAATTGTAAAAATGCACGCCGCTCCTGCTGACTGTATTCAGACATTACCTCAAGCAAATTATGTACTGTTTTGCTTGTAAGCGAGTAGCCGTGATCAGCTTTTATCGCATCAAAAATAGCTAGTAAAGAGATTAGATGTCTGAAATATCTGAAATATCTTAATATACAGTTTCAGGCACTTACTTTTGAATGACCAGTCTTCTTCAACCTGACCGCAGAGAACCACGAATTCCTCCGGCGAAAACAAGCTCATAGAAGAGAAAGAGAATACCAGAGAAAATCCTTCTCTGAAAGCCTCAATCTGCTTTTGAACTCCAAACGCAATTGTGGCATCAATAACTGCTTCAACATACTTGTCCACGTTGTCCATAGTAACACTGACTGTAGATCCACCATCAATCAATTCATAATCGGGATAGCCAGGGAGAGAATAATCAAGGGCTAAATCTTCGATCGTCACACCTTCTATCTTAACCGAGTTGATCATTTCCAGTTTCTCATCAAATGATAATGAGTCATTAGCTACAATTCTAGCTTTTGCCGATGCAAATCTTTTCAAAAGCTCCAGTGAGCTTGCGAGTTGCTCATCGACAAGACGAACCAGTTCAAGACCAGCCTTGCTCAAATCGCCCCGAGGAAGAAAAAAAGCAGAATTGAACTGTATATCAAGAAGTCGAGCATCAATCAGAGCTCGAGCAACAAACATCCCTAGCATCTTAAACATGTGGATAATTTTCTTTCCCTCTGAAGTAGTTGAATAAGATTCGGAAATTGGCTTGGGATATAATCCTCGTCGGCCAAAGGCATATTCAATATCGCTGTCATTATGCTCTTCGCGCCACAATCCCAGCTTCTTCTTGGAAAATTCTCTGGACACAATTGCATAAAACTCAAGTGTAGGACCAAGTCCAGTTCCAACTTCATCAAAATACTCTATATCTAGACTACTAGGAGAGGTGCCGTAGATTTCCAAGAGCTTGATAGCACCTTGGAGTATGTGCTTTCGAGATATTCGAACTTTCTGTCTCATATTGCGCAAGAACACAGCACGAGAAGCCGAATGGAACTGTTTTGGACTCTGAACTCTCCAACGATTGAGGAAACGATGGTAACCAAAAGCTGTGGATTGCAAATATTGACGACGAGTTTCAAACGGAAATAAAAACGAGAAATGGCGAGTCAAATCCTCTGTCCAATCAGGTAGAGAACCACTCCCTACGATCAATAATTCTTCCAACTGTCGATTCAGCTTTGAGGTAAGCTTGCTGTTTATAAATTGAGCTGCTGGAATAGAGATTAGACGCAAATTTTCGTTAGATGAATCAACTCCTTGGATACAGTTCGCATTCATATCATTCAATATAGCTAGCAGTTGTAGAATAGAATATGTGCTAGAGTCATTTTGTAACGACTTTGGAACTGCCGATAATTTTTGCTTGTACTTCAAGGCATCTGCAGACTGAGATGGAGGAGGGCCAGATACTGATTTATAATGGACAGTATACATACGACCACTGAAGCGTTTCGAAAATGGAGCTCCACCCCCTCTTTGGATTAACCCTGCTACAGTTGAATCACTAGAAGCTTGACAATCTTTATAAAAAAAAATCGAATGCCTCTCTAGTTTGGATGTCGACTGTAGCGCAGAAGAATAAGATTTTCTCAGGCCAATCGAGATCGCAGAGCGAGATGTTCCAGTTTCACGCGGACTATTGGTGTGCTGATGACAGGCTTCAGATTGCGATGTAACTACTTCTTCTGAACCTGCCTCCTCCCTCGCTGGAGAATCTTCAGATTGTGAGAAGTCTTCGTCACAAGCACTTGATGTAGAAGATGAGGTAAGCTTCTCGGTCTCATTTAACTGTGATTCCCCTGATTCACCAGAATATAATGCAGCTTCACCGAAAGAGCTCAGGCCTTCAACAGCTGGCGTGGAAGATCCTTCAGAGCGATCCATCAAATCGGAATGCGAGCCAGAATCATTCGCTGAGTTGTTCGAGCCAAACTGAGATAGCAAGAAAAATGAATTTCCAAGAATGCCTGATCCGCTAAAGCGAGATCGAGCGCCAACAGAACTATTGCTGCTGCTAGGAGATCGATCTCCGCGACGGATCCTAACATAATCATCTAAGGACTTCATTGAAGAAGTAGCAGGAATTGAAACAACGAACTCAAAATGATCTGCTTCATCCAGACAGACTAATCGTAGTCGAAGAGGTTGAGCTAAATACTCAATAGCATTTTCATCTGGATCTAGAGGTTTTTCAGTTGAGCCATTATTCGCTAAAACCAAATTTAAATCAAATTTGAAACTTACCTAAATCTGAAGTTGTATATACTTCAAATTTCTCCCATTGAGTGAGCGACTCCTGAAGCTTGTTCACCAAAACAGCAAACGGAGAATTACTTGGACTGAGTACATATTGAGTTGGCATAAAAATCTTCTTGAACAGAAAATGATTTTTGCGTTGTGTCTCTTCTCCTTGAGATGGTTCCAAAACTTTCAATAATGCATCCACATTACCCGAGCTCAACAGCTCGAAACTTGAGACACCTGCACCTGCAGAATCATCTCTCAGACGGCTTGCTAGCTTCTCAAAACCGGACTGACGGTCATCCGATCGACTGACTTCTTCTGCAATCTTCTTTAGTTCAGCCATTTCTGAGTCTTCCGTAGCAAAGGCATAACTTTGGAGATACTCAGTAGATTTTCTTTGAACCCAGTCCTCCAAATTTACAGTACTTCTTAATCGATCAGCAGAATCAGAAGCTGTTTTTCGACTGTTCAAAGAGTTTGTCGAGCGAATAGAAGTTAATGATTCAGGACATTCAGCTCTGTACGCATCCATTATTCCGTCGTCACGCTTGGTAACTGCAATAGATTCTGCGGAAAGAATATTGCCAGTTGAACTGCCATGCTGCACTTCGGCTTGCGCAAGTACTGAAATTTGTGCAATTACACCTTGTCGTTCAAAATGGGCATCATAATCAGGCATTCTTTTTCTCAAGGTTATTGCAATTTCCAGCGCAAAAGCAGTAAGAGTTGAAACTTTTGCTTGAGAAAGAATAGAGGCCAACAAAGAAGAAAATTGGACATAGCGGAGAGCATCCGTTAAATCATTAACATCTACGTTCAAAAACATTAATAAAAAGGAGGTAACGACCTGTAAGCGAACAATCAAATCCTCATTGCAAGAATACACGTCGACAAGCAATGGAATCAAAATCCGAACAAATCTCCGTACCTCAGTCTTGCATGAATCCATCACAGCTAATCTCCTTTCGCTGCTCACTTTGAAATTCCCCGTATTTGTCGGACCTTGTATTCCAATTTGCAAAAAATCTTCCGAAACAGAATCGTTGATAATTTCTGGAAGAAGTTTGCGAACTAAGTCAAGAGTAGCTAATAGATGACTTTTTGACGAGTGCATAACAGAATCCATCGTGAGTATATCGTTGCCGTCATTCTGATCAAGCTCAGAATCAGAAGGAGCTTCAGCGCCAGTCATAATTTGAAAAATCGTATCCCCAATTTTCATTCTGAACAGCTTTTCTGTCAGTTCATCCGAACCACTGGCACAGTAAGATAATGCCTTCAAAAAGTATACTGAAATATGCGGACCAACTATCACAGTAGGACTTGGTAGAAGCATATCAATAAGTTTTTGAAGAAGTTGATCGTTAACTAAAGTTTCAAGTTTATCTGGATGAAATCTGAAACTCTCAATGATGTTTGCGACGCTTATGCAGCCTTGCTCTACCGTGATTTGATCGGCCCCAGAAATGACATTTAACAGAACTGGCATAATGTCTCGAATCACAGGAAACTCCTCAATTGGAATATCTCGACTGCAGTTTGCAGCAACAGTAACGGCTTCGCGCTGGATATTCGTAGGAAAGAAGTCTATATTAGTCAAGCAGGACACCAAACCGCCCTCTCGAGCAACTATTGAAGGGCGCTCTATTGATAACTGCTTCAAGGTAATGAGTGCTTGTTCTGCGAGATCAATGTATTCGATTTCAAGCAATTTATGGCAAAGTATAGGAACTGCACCGGCATATGCAATTATTTTTGCTGCCGAAGGAATAGAGTCCATCAAATTTGTAAAGCTTCTGCAAGCCAACATCATGGATTCAGCATCATAGTCACCATATATCGGATGAACCAGGATATCCATTAGTTCTTCTGCAAGCTGATCAAGAGAGAAAGAAGGAGGAAGCTGCTCTTCCGTGAGCATTAAAACCATTATGGAGAATTCACGCAGAGCAGACATTCTCGAATCCGGATCCTCGCGTCGTCGTAAGGCTGAAATGATATCACGGAATCTAGCCGTCAACTCAGGCATAACATCAATAGCTCCAAAACTGAATCCTCCTATCCCTGCATTGCCTGAAAACAAAGAGCTGGTATTATCTGTTACGGAGGCACTATGACCTGAATGACGATGAGAAATATCGTAGTCATCATCTTCGTCGTATTCATCATCCGGTCCTAGATCATCACTGGCATCTTGATCATCACCTTCATCGTCATCCTCTTCGTCATCTTCCTCGTCCTCGTCTTCGTCGACATCAATATCCTCATCGTCATCCTCGTCGTCAAATATATCATCCTCCTCTGCAATAGCAGCATTCAATCTGCCACTATTGATTGTTCCACCCCGCAGAAGAGGTGATTCGTCGGAATTAAAATCTGTCTCTTCTTGATCACTTAAATTTGTGTCACCATTTTCAACATCATCGAAATCATCTTCAGTATTAAAGTCAGAGATCGAATGAAATCTACTGCGGTGCGTAGAAATATTCGGACTAGAAAGATTATCAAAGACTTCCCCGACAGCAGAGGTAAATGCAGTCTCGCTAAGACCGGCTATACCGCGCAACTCGTCTTCTAAAGTCTGATGGCTTGCAAAAAGACGGCTATTACGATTGCTGCTAGTTGGGGAGCCTGCTGAATGCAAATTATTTCGCGCCATTGAATCAAGCAGACTAAGCTTGTTTGAAGACTTGAACTTCAGCTTTCGAGAAAAACTCAAATTTTGAGATAATGACTCAGGAAGAGATTTCGCTTCGTCCACTGAATGATCTTTGGAATGAGCGGAAATATCAGTAACGTATTCACAGCTGTCCCCTGATTCGTAGATGTTTTGTGGGGAGAGAATATCTGGTGCTATAGGGGATTTATGGCGATATCTCGCTGACTTCTTATCAGCCGAATCACAATTTCTTTAAGAGAAGATCAGTTAGAACATAAAGACAAAATTCCAGTATAATATAAAATACCTATGATTAGAGATATGTGCGGGAGAACTAGACTTTGTAGAGTTTTGACCTGGAAAGTCTTGCGAATTAGAGGTAGATATTGTTGAAGAAAGGTGAGGAATAAGAATAGAGGAAGTAATTGGAGAGGATCGACCAGTGCGATCAGAATCAGAAGAAGCTGAGACCTTTGCTGAATGCCAGCGTTTGATTCTTTTTCTTTGTTTGAGAGGCGGAGAATTAAAGCGATTAGCAGGCAAATGAGACAAAGAGGAGAGTGCCTCTACTGAAGTAGTGCTGTTGCTATGACTTGGAAGGTGACTTGGAAGGTTTGAAGTTGAAGATGACGAGCGTTTCTTTCGATTTGATCGTAAGTCCATAGAAAACTTCAGACAAACTACTGTCGTAAGGTTGTCACACTAGTATGACAGCAATTGGAGAGAAAGTTAATCGGGATAGTATGAATAGTAATGACGGCTGATATCTTGGGTGTAAATCACGACCACATGAGATGAGCGAGAGAGTATAAGTGGTCTGGAGTTTGAGCATAAAATGTTAATATAATCCAAATAGGTGAATCGTATAAACAATCTAATTTTCCCGATGGCCTGTTGCAATCTGCAATCGGGGACTAGGCAACTTACCGGGAGAGAGGTAGAGAAACGGCTTAAAGCGTTGCTAAAAGCTAGCTCACAGCGATAGTTGACTCTTAGAATAACACCGATATGTTAAGCTATTTTGCAATTGATTTAGATATGGCGATCGCTGAAATAATGCTCTCAAACACTTCTACTTGTTTGCAGAAGATAGGAGCTCCAGAAGCACGTCACGAGCAAATCTGTGGAAGCTCCCAGATTCTAACCGGGGAGGCAGTCCCTGTAGTTTTCACAGTGAAAGTGTGCACAAATATCTCGGAAAACTAAAAATAGTATCAAAACTTGATGATTCTGATATTTTAACTCTGATGTAATAAGCAGAATAAAGAAAATTAGTGAAATTACCTAACCGGTGAACGCAGACATCTAGCATAAGAGTCAACTTGAGCTTGTAGTAGCAAGATTGCTCCCAGACCAGACGCTCTGTGCGGATGTCCAGGAAGCTGGTGTCACATGATTTGTAACCTGGCCGGCATGTTCTAATCTGGTGCTCTTCTAAATACTGGTTGAAACACATTATTGTACTATTCAAACTATTACATATTAGCTGTGAAAAGCGTTGTAGAGCTGCATAATTGAGGGAGAATTTTTATTTTGGCATAAAGTATAGCAAAGAAATAGCAAAGAAAATTAGCTCGTAATCTCATTGAGCCAAGATATTAATAGTCAAATTCAGTAAATGCTACAGCCTATTAATATTAAAACTAGCCTCAATCTAATCCACAATTTTCTTAAGATAAAACTTGAAGTATAAGTTGTGTCAAATCTTGCTAATCTCCTGATGTAATGTCAATTGAATTAGCTTTACCGACAATCAATACTTTGTGAAGACTTCCTCGTCGAAACTGCGTATGTCAGTACTAAAGTCATGAAATCAATATGCAAACATACACATGATAAGATCCGTTAAGTTCGCTGGGGCCTTTCACTACAATCTTAGACATAACTTCAGCAGGACCTTCAGTCGAAGCGATACTTCCATCAGCTTTGACTTTGTTGAGATACTCAATATGCCACGGCTTCATATTACTGCCATCTAATGACCAGAAGTTAGAACTAATCTTTCGCTATTTCAAAGTACAGTCATTTGCTTACGCTCAGATCGAATCTCTTTCTGCATGTCCGAATCCATTACACCGGGATCAATCGCAATCGCAAAAATCTCAGGCTCTTCCTCTGCAAGGGTCGCGGCGAGATGGTTTACGCAGGCCTTGGAACTACCATATGCTTCCCAACCGTACTAATTCCGTTGATTCAGTAAATATTCAATAGATTTTTTGATATGACCAGCATCTTACGTAGTGAGCTTCTCCAGATGCAATGGAAGAAACAAATACCACATGACCTTTCGACTTTCGAAGATATGGGATTGCCGCTTTCAGCTATATTTTGCAAAGTTAAAACAATTCATTTCTTAATAAAAAAACCGAAAACCCACAGTGACTAAACTCGAAAAAAAGTTGATATCAAAGGATTTTTTGAACTGCTCAATTTCTACTTCGGCAATGGGTGCGACAGGACCGATTACAGCAGCGTTAAAAACAATTCCATCAAGCTGACCAAATTTCTCAATCGCGGTATTGACTGCTTTCACACCAACATCGTAATTTGAGATATCTCCTGCAACACAGCTGAAATGCGATGTTAACAGTAGCAGGAGCAAAAACAGACTCTCGAAATAAAATACTTACGCAACTTGGTTAGGAAATTGTTCGACTAACTTTTTCAAAGCTTCTTCAGTTCTGGCAACTGCAACGACATTTGCAGAATATGGAGCAGACAGAAGCTTGGTAGCTGTCTTAAATCCAAGACCTAGTAGAATAGTTAGAGCGAAATAGATTACGATCTATTAAAGATTGCATATTGTTCCACCTACCTCGTGAAGCGCCAGTTACAATGTAGACAGAAGCAGTCATCGTATAGATTGTTGAACTCTTTTGCGGATAGAAAAAGAGAATTTGTCCAATTGTTATTACGCGTAGTTTCTTAGATTAGAGCTCATGTCTTTTTGACAGATCGTTGATAAGCTTTGCCTGGGACAATCGGGAATTTTTATCTAGGATAGGCAAAACTTCTACCGACTTCATTGACTACAAACAATCAAGCTATATCCTTTTAAACTATTCTAGATAGGCATAGAAAATTTCTAAATTCATTTATCCACTTTTTGGTACCAATTCAATCTTTGTATTTCGCCAATTGTTCGTCAGTAAAACGAAGGGCTTTGCCGGACAAATTCATTGGCCCATCCAATACCAAATTAACAGCAACCCCGCCTGGAACCTCAGGAGGAGAGAGCTGGCTTTCGGATTTAAGTTTAAGAAATCTATCGTGTTCAGACGAACTCATTCCTGAGGAACCGGTATCTCTAATATGGACTTGCATGCTAGTATCCATGACGCCCGGATCCAGAGAGAAGGAGAAGATTTCGGGTTCTTCAGCAGCAAGGGTGGCAGATAGATGATCTGTTGCTGCCTTCGACGAACCATAGGCACCCCATCCATACTAATTTAGCAAAAGTCAGTGGAAATACATAAAACATCAAATACAATATATATGAAGAAACATACAAAGTAGTGGTGAGTGGCACCGGACGAAATAAACACAACCTTTCCCTTTGACTCCTTCAAATGTGGAATCGCCTCCTTCAGCGCAGGCAACATAGAAAAAAAGTTTATATCATATAATTTTCTCCAAGCAGTCGCGTCAGCTTTTACAAGCGGGTCAATAGGATCCAGAATGGCAGCATTAAATATGATCCCATCTATTCCGCCAAATTTTGAAACAGCGAGCTTAATTGCCTCGCTGTTTAATTCATCTCTTGAAACATCTCCGGTCAAATAAGCCACTTGACCAGGAAATTCATCACAGAGTGCCTTTAATGGCGCTTCGGTACGAGCAATAGCAACTACATTAGCACTGATCGGTGATGTCAGAAGCTTTCGAACCATAGCAGCCCCGAGACCTGGCAGAATTAGATTACAATAAAATGCATTCATCAAAAACCTAAATATAATTGTATTCACCTCTAGAAGCACCTGTAACAACGATTGTTGGAGCCATTTTGTGATTGAAAGACTTCAAGATTAGAAATCCTCGTGTTTCGCAACTACACCACAGCTGGACTTATCTTTTCTTCTTACTGATCGGATTTACATCGAGTTTTGATAGTCACATGAACTTCTTATCACGTGATCAAATGCAGATTAAGGTTCAAGAATAGAGTTCTATAAACGTTAATCGATGCCATGCGGCTAGTCTTAAGGTCAGGGTCCAGAGTGGGCGACTCTCAAGCCTGAAGTGTACGAGTTTCGTGGGTCAGTTTGCAATTGACAACGAGTGGCAAGCAATAGAGATTTAGCCGAGTAGATGTAACAGTATAGACAAAAATAAGAAAATAGATGTTCACTGATATATACGAATAAACTTGGCGTTGATTAATCGTACATTTTCGGCAAGTGTGTCAATATTTCATAGCACTGCATCATCCAGTGAAACAAGAACGTTAGTGATAAAATGGCAACAGAAATAATCTATGGATATTATATATTACGTAGACAAAACTTGACGATAAAAAATGGAAACCAAGCTGCTTACCAGACGGTATAGCCGCCGTCAATCAAAATGTCGCTTCCAGTAGTGAATGTAGACGCATCGGACGCGAGCCAGACAGCACAACCCGCAAGTTCTTCAGGCTGACCAAGTCGGTGCATAGGAGTACGGCTCTTCCAGTCTTTGAATAATGTGTTCTCGAATGGAGTATTCAGTGGAGTATCCATGTAACCTGGGGATATCGAATTGCAGCGAATATTGTACTGAGACCACTCAGAAGCGAGAGATTGCATAAGATGGACAACACCTGCTTTGGAAGCATTATAAGCACACTGTGGATTGGGGTAATTCACAATGGAACCAGACATAGAGCCAATAAACACAACGGAGCCACCATTGCCAGCGGCAATCATATGCTTACCGGCAGCCTGAGCGCAGATGAAGGCACCGTTCAGGTTAATATCAATAACGCGACGAAACTTTGCAGGTGCATAGTCCTCAGCAGCTACAAGGTCAGCAACACCGGCAGAGCAAATAAGGACATCGATATGACCCAGATCATGAACAACAGCATCCATAGCTTTCTCGACGGCAGTTTCGTCGCGAACATCAATCTTGTAGCATTCTGCCTTGACTCCGTACTGAGCCTTGAGTGATGCACATGCCTCCTCTGCAAGATCATGCTGACGATCAAGAATAGCAATTCCTTCAAGCCCAAATTCGCATAGACCCTGGGCCATGGCAAATCCTAGTCCGCGCGCACCGCCGGAAATTACGGCTACCTTTCCGTCTAGACGGAACATATCCATAAGAGTACGCTTTTTGTTGGAAGCTGAGGCAGTGGTTGTCGTCCTGGATGTATTCGAAGTAGAATATGAAGCTGTAGCGATAGCCACGCGCGGTACTTGCGAGCAAGAGGAGAAATCAAGCAAAGAACTTTTTGCGGAAAGCGCGGAAGACGCGAAAGGAGCAAGAATCGGGCTGGCCGAGACTCGAAAGACCGAAGCGCGCAGTGCGGCAGGCGTTTGACGGATCATGTCTATATGTGTTATTTGCGACTTGTAGAAGCAATTGAAGACTGAGCACAAAGTATTGGGAAGCAAGACGCGACGTGGACGAGGAAAAATCAGGAAAGAAATAGATCAAGAGGAGGAAGGCTTAGGACAAAATTACATTGTGTAGCCTGTACCCATCAGAGGGACCAAACACCAGCGCAGAGGCGGGCTGGCTGTTGACACCATACTGCATTCAAGCTCGTTCCTACTCAAATAGGTACAACGAATACAAACCCGTTTAGTTTGCCTCTGAAACTACCTGTCCTTCTGAACTGAGGGTTTCGAAGATAAATTCTGAGCAGTCCTCTTTATGTCCCGCGTCGCGGCGCGCTTCGACTTCCCATTGAAGAAGAAGGTTTTTTCTCGGTTTCCGCCGGCAAGTAAAAACTCGACAAACGACGTTTCGGAGCATCCACGGACAACTTCTCTAAGGCGTCCGCATTCGCGACAGAGACCCTACTAGTAGGTACAAAGTCGAATCCGCTTTGACTGTCCAATCGCCCCCCAAAAA
Organism: [Lipomyces] oligophaga; assembly: GCF_038497815.1. Classification (NCBI taxonomy): domain Eukaryota; kingdom Fungi; phylum Ascomycota; class Lipomycetes; order Lipomycetales; family Lipomycetaceae; genus Lipomyces; species [Lipomyces] oligophaga. Next base: position 590,063 of record NW_027117792.1, on the reverse strand, counting down.
AATTATTCCGCTGAATTATAGGTGCTGAAGCAGCACAATTCTGGTGAAAGCGCTGGAATTGAATCTCCATCCAGCCTGGTTTTCTATGTAACCTTCTGCTAACTCAGAAACAGCCGGACAGCTCCAGAGCTCTCTGTTTGTCCAGTCCCAGCGCCACCTTTGCTTTAGACTTTCATCTACATATGGGACGATCAACACATATACGCTACTCGCTTGTTGTTAGACTTACCCTGGCCAATAAATCCAGACTGTCCGCTTTTTAAAACACAGCATTGTATTTCACCTCACAAATTCAAAATACTCATACCAACACAATAAATCTTCTGATGATGCAATCATAAATCATACTTACTTAAACCAACTCAACATAATTCGCAGGAAATATTCCTTCTTTGCCATCTTTACGGCCAGTCCACCAATCATCCTTCGAATTGCTTTTCTTAACAATAGTAATCATGTCACCCTTCCGGAATCCCAGATCACCGCTTTGTTCGCCTTCAAATGTATAGAGAGCAACTGCTTGTGTACCCCGCTGTCGGCTTACACTTCCCCCTCCTATGCTCCCAATCCCATTGCTATCGCTCCGAGACCGGCCACCGCCTCCTCTTATGCTACTACCACCAGATCGTCCCCCGTCGCCATAATCTGGCTTCGGAGCGGAAGGCCGATTTGGCCGATCACTATATGTACTTTCAAACTGAGGACCTCCGCCATTACGCGACCTCCTAGATCCTTTGGATGTATACTCCTGGTCATATACGTCGTCCTGCCACGTCGATCGACGGGCCGGTCCTCCACCACTGCCTCCACCACTACTACCGGTGCCACGACGCTCACTACGGCGATACGAATAATCGTCGTCGTCATCTCCATCGTCATATCCATCATCATATCCGCGTCGACCGCTGTTGCTTCGTCTTCGATTGCTGCGCCTATCTGATGAGTCAAACGAGTCATCATCGTCATCGTCATCATCTCCATATGTAGGAATATCATTATAGATGTCATCATCATAGGCGGAAGAGAAATTTCCCCGGAAAACTCGAGAATCAAGAACTCGCAAGAGTGGATCGACGGCAGCTGGAGGCTCAACAGTTCCTGAAAGTAGTTGCTTTGCAGTAACACTGCCCCCATAAAATCGTCGATTTGCGTCTCGGCGCTCAACAAGAACTGATCCTTCCAAAGATACACCAGCAAACAAACCTCTTGTTTTAGAATACGAGAAAATAGCAGCCACAGCCTTCAGCGAAGCACTTCCACTAGCTTCAGCATTCCTACCTACTGGTCCTGCAGCAATAGAAATGTTACCACCAAGAGTAATTGAACCGGCCTGAGCAAATGATTCAACGGCCGCACGAGTATTAAGAATCATGACAAAATCGGTCAATTCTGCTCCAATTTGACCTCCAAAGCCAGCACCAGCTGTCATAATTGCTGACGGGGCGGACCACGCTATAGAAATATTAAAACCATGTTCTTGTTCTTCAAATTGAAGGGGATAAGGTCTGGCTGAACTTACATCCATCAGGCAAACGGGCAATAACGACACCAGCACCAGCGCGACCAGAAAACAAAAATCCAGCCTTTAGAACCGTAATGACGACAAGTCCTTTGGCATTCGCAAGTACGCTAGGAGGTATGACCTAAATTTGAAAGGTTAGCCGATTTTAAAATCTTTACACGATCACCCGAACTGCCAGATCTGCCAATCTAATCAAAATCAGATTGACCATTATACATCATTCATTCGAAAAGATTAACAAATTGATTTTCAAATCCAATCACGTACAACATCAACGCCAAATAGCTGATTTGGTTTAATCAGAGAGGATAGAATCCGAGCTGCTTTTCTAAAAACAAGTTAATATAAGATTTGCGGACGAGAAATTGAGATCAGAGGCATCATGCGTAGCCAAGACTTACTTGCACTCGCTCTTCAAGCTCATCGGCAAAGGACTGTTGATAGTGACTCCCATGGCTACGCGAGTAATGATAGTTGATAATTATAAAGACGGCTTGATCAATTACTTTTGATTCGGCTTTTTCGGAGTTCTATTCAAAGCTAGCTGTTCAAGAACCGTGGACAACTCAGCTCTCAAGGAAGTAGGGAGAGGGGGCTGGAATAGCGATCGGGCAGCGACAAGAGATAAGTGGCTGATGATTTAAAGCTCAATTAATGCCGGAAAAAGTTGATCCAAGTAAATATTGAGTCAGTCAATGATCAAATTTAGGTGATTCGACAAAAGATAGAAAATCCCAAAAAGAATGTACCATAAACAATAAAAAGAACGTCAAGAGATTGCTGATGAAATGGCTATGCTTGCCGCAATAGTACAGCGCGCATGCTCAGAGGAATCACCCGAGATATATGCGATAATAGGTACGCTTATATGGAGTAATCAGGCAGATTTTGCAAATATATGGCTTTTTAGTATAATGTTGATGCAAATACGCACGCATTGCTCAGTATTGATCACGTGGTGTATATCCGTCAGCCTGCGGCTGGCTTGATCCGTAATCTATTAGAAGATCAAGCTAATCCATAATGAATTACATAATTACTGCAAGCGTCGTGAACAATATTAGTTGTTTCACGCATTATGAAAATAATTCGAGTAGCTTCCAAATGGAATCAAATGTTACAGTCTGGACTTTAGCATAGAGTATAAAGGTGATTATTCGTCAAAATAGATATCATCGTCATCTTCAAAAAGCTGGTCTTCAACATCGTCATTGCTGTGGTCACCAAGTTCTTGATCTTGATTAGCTGCCGGTAGGAAGCCACCTTCAAGGTCACCATCATCTTGGTCAGCAATAAATCCTCCAACATCTTCATCGTTTTCCTCATGACTACCGTTAAGTTCGTCTGGTGTAACGTGCTCTAAGATTTTGGGGCTGTGCTGCTGTCTCTCTTGCTGTACAGCCTTTTCTGCAGCTTCAGATTCTTCTAGATGTCGCAATGCTGGATTCATACGAACTCGTTCTTGAACTCTTAACGCAATCAAATATCGTCGCCACCTTTTGAGTGCTTCCTCTTGTCGTTTTATATCTTCTTCAAATCTTTGCTGTTCTTGCATAGCAATATAGACGGCCATCATTGCTTCCTTGTATTCCTCAGCTACAATAATTCCCTTAATCCTTGGAGTTGAACGACGGCTTTGAAAATCAAATCCACAAACTGCATCCGCATAATCAATACCAAGTAACTTGGCTGCGTTCGCCGCTTCTCGCATCCGCATATGAATCGCACCTTTCGGGACCATTGACGGTACAAATATATCAAGATTTCCAAAGTCATTTTTCGGAACTTTCCCGTTCACAACAGGCGGAGGTACATAAATGTCGGTCTGGAATTCTGCGTACAACGGAGTCTCTGTCTCTTCCTCCTCATTTAATTCTCCATCATAGTCATCTTCAAAACCTCTATGCTTCATTGGGTTTCGCCTTTTCGTGTGTTTCAGTGCCTGTTCTCCGACTTGCACTAATCGACCCAATTTATACCACTGAGATGCAGAACGCAAAGTCTTAACATCTTGTCGGCGATAGATAGGCTCGGTAGCCGAGTTCTTACTCCTACCAATTGCAACTTGTCCACAGGCGACTTTTGGTTGTATAATTTCATTTTGCTTTAAATGTCTCTCAAGAACAAATCTTAGATAATTAGTAAAGGTATATATCTTTCGAACTTATATACATACACAGGATGGCCCTTAAAATCTTGGATATTATTGGGAAGTTCTTCGGACAGTTCCTTCTTAAGCAATGCGGCATCTTCCATCGTATCAGTTTCCTAGGGTATGATTAGCCTACGAAAACAAATATTTATAAGTTCACACAAGAATTACCGTAACATATTTGCTCTGAAATGCTTTCATCACTTTCTCAAGCCAAGGACGAAACACTGGTATATTCGATATTCGCAACTTCCGTGTTTTTGCGTTATATAATCGTGCATATCTTCGAGTTACGTCTCGGGCAAAACCATGCTGATCAAATGCGATCGCATATGACAGCACGTTTAGGGTGTCAGACTGCGGAGGTTCAAATTTCGACTTCGAGCGTGGAATTTCAATAAGCTTCATCACCATCGGATCAATAGCAATCCATTGCAGCGCAAAATCATCCCATACTTCAACCCAAAACACAGGAAATCGACTTTCTTCAAATTTTGCTTGGTACTCACTCATTGTATAAGCCATTCGGCCTTCATTGAAACGAGGCTTACGGAGTCTAGCCAGCGTTCTAGGTCTTGATGCTTCAAGCACTTTACTTTCACCTTCACATTCGGATCCTAGATTTGAATCTACTATTGCTCGAGAAAGTCGACTAGGCTTCTTTGTCTTACTTGCAAATCCAAACTGAAGAGGCTGTAATGAGAATATCAGACGAGTCTTGACCTGTAAAGCACGTAAAATCGCGCAAAATCCTTGAGCACCAACATCTCTAGATCCTTCTAGTCGGAAAAGTGTTTGTTTAAACTGGTCCATATCTAGTGGAGGTTCAATATATTGCTCTTGTTTCATTCCTTCTATGTCATCCCATTGACGTCTCTGCATACCTTTGTAGATTATGCGAAATCGTTGGTTCCAGAAATCCATTAGATGCCGCAATCCATCTAAAAGTTTCCTGGTTTTCTGGGAAACCGGCAAACTTTCATCGGGATGTAGCTCATCAACAATGGTAACTGGTACATATTTGATTAATTCTTCTTGGAGTGAACTATCATTGCACCAACGACTGCGAGTCGAACCATGACACATAAGGCAAACCAGGTGAAGTAGGTGGATTGTTATATGAAGCAAGCGCTCTTCTCTCGTATTTTTCGCGCTCTTTCGCTTTGGTTTGGAATGTTCAGGTTCCCCAACTGTAAATTCAACCGCACTCGGCTCTGAAACATCAATATCTCTAAAATTATCAGGCAGAGAAGAGTCATCCATAGACTGATGTTCCTCATCAGCTCCAAATTCCACATCTTCCCATTCCATATTCTCATCATCAATTTCTTGTTCTTGCTGTGAATCCACTTCCAACATCGGTGTAGAGTGATTTGCTTTAGTCTCATCCTCGGAATCGGACATGCCTGCAAAATAATGTGCCGAATGTCTGGGATTCTGGTCAAGAAATTCTTCTGATTGGGTCATGGCTGACTTTAGCGTATCATGTTCATCGGTCAAGTCACGCTCAAGATCAATTATATCTTGATCATTTCCCTTACTTCTTCGAGGATACCAGGATGGAGTCTGTCGAGACGAAGGGTTGTGCGTTGACGCACTTAAAGAGCTATCGCTACCGGAATTATCTTGCAATTCTTTGTCAATATACTGGTGAACCATGTCTAAGTACTGAGATGGGACTTTTTCTCGGCTTCTCTTTCCAGAAGAGCTACTGGCAACACCGGATGAAATCGCGGTGTTCTTAGGCCTTGCAACTTTAGTCTTTGTGCGAGCTGAAATGTCCCCATTGCGTTTTCTTTTTGATCCCATTGAATAATTAGATCTTTTCCGTTTAGATTTATTCTGTTTGGGCTTGTCATTAATCTTTTCGATCACTGAAGTGGACGAAGAGACGGAAATCGCCGATGGAGTATCGCTCCCGATGGTAACAATGTCAAACACTTCTTCAGTCTCAGGTTCTTGACGAATTCGTTCGGTTATTACCCTCCGTGAGCTTATTCGAGTGGTCTGTTCATTAGATAATAATTCAACGGAGGAATCCCGAGAGAGAGAACTCAAGATATGGTCTTTGCCGCTCGGCGATGACTGTATCTCAGCAGTATCTGGACTAATCACGTTTGCATGTCTTGCTGAAACTCGATTGCTCATGCTACTCCAAGCACAATGAAAAATCACTACTTCATGAATCCTATAAATAACCTCTCCATCAATATGACAGAAAAATCACCTTGTTCACAGATCAGCGAGATTAGCTAAGTGAAATAATCGCCGTGGACTTAGTGATATTTCTAAATCACGTGACGAGATCATAGGAAATAAACTATATCTATAGCTCACCTCCTGACAATTAACCATAAAACAGGAAGGGAGTAAGATAGAAAAATAGAATATACATATACATATACATATTCAAAATACGTCAAATTATGTGAGAAAATAAACAGAAATATGCCACCCAAGAACAATAAAGCAGACTAATGTAGTTAAAATAACAAATTTTTCTCCGCATGCAGATCTATACCTGACCTCCAGTTGTCACGGCCCACCAAACAATACCCATTAATCCGCCGATAAAGATCGCGATAGGAGCAGGTACACCCCATCCTCGACCACCTACAAAAGCAGTAGCAGCGACGACAACCCACCAAGGATCATTTCCTAAACTCGTTCCATTCGTGTTTTCAACATTCAGATATCCACTTTCCCAGATACGGTAAATGGCAGTCCAGACAAGACCAATAGCAGCAGCATTAACACCGCGTAATATACTGAGAACCGCTCTAAATCGTCGAAGTTTGTTCCAAAACGTAAACATGCCTCCAGCGACAAGCATACCAGGTGCATACATAGCTACAAATGAGACAATTGCACCACCCACTATAGAATAGCCATAATTATGGTAAGTCAGGGCGCCGAGATAGACAGCAAAATTGAAATTTGGTCCAGGGAATGCCTGGATCAATGCAAGACCAATAATAAAATCTCGAGAAGAAACCCAACCCTCAGAAACAATATATTCACGTAACAGAGGAATCACTACCGGACCTCCTCCGAAAATAATTGTACCTGCAAAGAGCTTTAGACCTGGAACCTTTTTAACAGCTTTTCAATAAAAAAAAATACATACCAGCAAGATATAAATTTGAAAATAGAGAAAACGAAACTGGAAGTCCTTTCACAAGCGCTCGAACGACGATAACAGCAACAAACGAAGCCAAAAAGCCAATGACTACACCCACACCAAGCCAGACAGGATACTCCTCCTTCGGCCCATCAGAGACAACAGATGGAGGTGCAGCTCTTACGTCACTTGCATCAATCCCAGCCTCTGGATCCATATCCATCCGAATTGTAGGAATCGAAGCTGCGTCCGTAGTGTCGACTGATCTGCTTGATGTTACGACCCGGCGAGACGCATTTAGGTTTTCGTCCACCCGACCAGGATTAACCTTCGCGCTTTCAGACTGAGCATCGCGGTACGAATTAGGTAACCAAACACTTTCATCTTCTTGAAATTGCTCAGGTAAATCTTGTAATTCCATTTCTTCAGCTGCTCCGTTTGGATCGGCCTGTTTTCCTTTTCTTCGTAAATGCATGCGACCTTTGATTGACACAGAACCTTTAGCCCACCATCTTTGAATGTGACGGCTGTCAAATATGACTGCAGTTATTCCTCCCCCAGCCATAAGAACGGGAAAATACCACAAAGATGTATAGCAAATACCGGCCGCACCTCCGAGAAAAATCAAAGCAAAGCTAAGTTTATCGGTAATAGCTTTGTTTGAAAGATTAATAGCTGCCAATAGAATAACTCCACAGATAGCAGCATTAAGTCCGCTCAACAAGGCATAAACTGGAATAGGAAGCGTGTCACCAATTTGACCAACACCTACAGCCAGGAAGAACATCCCTAATGCGCCCGGAATGGCCCAGTAAAGAAATGAAATCAAAGCGGGGATCATTGAAGTATGAAGCAATGTAATAATGAAGAGAAGCTTCGTTGAGGCAGAGCCTGGCAAAGCCTGAGCAAGAGCAAAGAGCTCTTGATATGTCGCATCGGAAAGCCATTCATATTTGTCCACAAATATGCGGTTGAACTAGACATAAGTTCAGTAACAAATTGGTTAATTCTAAGGAATACCAAGAAATGACTTACGTTAGAAAATCTAAATATCAGTATACAGAATAAACGAAACTAATACATCAGAACTTACTGGACTACAGGGCCGCCAAAAGACGAGATTCCCATATGCCATTGTTTTTTCGTAATTTCAATAATTTCGCTCCTTAGATTAGGACTAAATATTCTTGGAAACTTCATCGAGTGATCTGAATAATATAACAAAGCACAGTGTGAGCAAGATAAACAAAAAAATTACAGATATTTTGTGTCTCCGGAAAAGCGAAGACTCCTCTTACCTACAGGTCCTGGAGCAAGAGTACGTAGGCTCTCGGCGGAAGAAGTAGAAGGCGGCATTTTAGAGAAGGCAGTGGTCCGCAGAGGCGTAAGACTCTATCACTTGTAATCTGAGCCAACCGAATAGCCTGGGTGGATAGAGCTATCTCCTCCTGGACGCGGGGGTTCACGCGAAAACTCCAATAGTGGACTAACCAGTGGTCGAAGAAGCTTTTGGGAAGAACCACGAACCATAGTTATGTTGCTAGCATAGACTTTGCGGGTTAAAATACGGACTTTGGCGCCAGCCACAGTCATAGATGCTAAATTGCCACCACAAAGATTTCCTATAGCAACCACTAGGATTTTGATTCATGTACAACAAAAAAGTCACGCTAAGCATTAATAGCGTGAGTATTAGCTTTATAAGTTGGCAAAATAATTGAGTTAAAAACGATGATCAAAACAATTTTATATATCCGAAATTATTCAAAAAGAAGTTTTTCGATTTGCGCGCCTGAGGGGTATACAGTGAAATAGTCTAGTTCCTCTCGTTTCCGAAGTGGCTTGCGAGTACTGGATAGCACGTAGATTCTTGACTGGTTTTATCGTCCGGCTCTCCCGAAAAACTAGCTGGTCGGGTGAGCCCTATTGTACAGGCCCCGCTCTGGTTGTCAGAGTCATTGTACCGAGACTGACGAGATGATCAAATCGTTGCGGGATCTGGAGAAGTAGCATTCCAGGAATTAAAAGTCAATTAGTGATATGACCCTACGCTATAGAAATGGACAATGGTGAGAGATAGAACTCAGAACAATTTAGCGAAGGCTTCAGGCCACGAGTGCGATCCACAGTCTCATAACTGGCTATAAAGGGTTACACAAAGCACGCTGATAGTCGGTATATTTAATGGAGCTGTTTGCCTAATATTCACTATGCTTGTGTTAAAGTAATATTTTTCTGGTTGGCTTATATAATGCATTTTGGCGAATCGATTCTGATCGTTGGCTTGCTTTGGAGCATAATACTTCCTGCATCAGCATTTAGTTTTCTTTCTAAGCATTCCTCCAAATATGGAGACAGTGAGTCGATATTTCAGCTCTCTCAGGAAGAGTCCTATCAGCTGGACGATGCTTTCGATTCTGCATCCTCAGTAACTTCATCCTGCTACCTAGGATGGGATCATATAGCGGATGGAGGGTCAGAATCAGACGGACTTCGCCAAGTTTTTGCTAGACTTTGCGAGCTTCAGCCCTCGTCGTCTTGCTTCAGAGATATGCTGTCCATGATCTTGCCTAGTTGCGAATTCATGTCGGTCGAAAGCAGGGCTATCCATGCGATTCGACTGACATTTTGTGAATTAGACATAGCCGGTATACGACCTCCAGGTGCATGCACTTCCAATCTTGAAGATAGTGGATCTAGGAAGAAATGCTTAAACTCGATGCAGGCCTCGCCACAACTTTGGACTTCATTCAGTGGAAACTTCAGAGCAATTGCGACTTTATGTTTGGCTGAACGGAGGGACCATGAGAAGGGTATGAGGCTTACATTTCGAATTTGCAAAATCTAACTCATTTCAGAAAACCTGATTGCTCTACATCAGAATTTAACAGCTATCCAAGCGTTCGCATTACAACATATCAAAATTCAGCTGTCTGAAATGGATCATAAATCTGATGAGTGGAATTCAGCATACTCAGTCTGGCAAGAGTCTTTGACCCAGATAGATCAGCGTCTGACCTTCCTTGATAAGTCACTATCAGGGATTCACGTTGACATGATTCAGAAATTAAACTGGTATTCCTCTCAACTGCAGGGATCTTTTGATCAAGAGATGCTCAGTTTAGTTCACTTAAAAAATTTTACTGACGCAATGATATCGAGAATTCGGAAGGTAAGTCGTGCTATGTAGGATTTCAGCTACTTGCTGATGAATTTAGGATGCTGAAGTAGCCACAAATATCTCAGATTCTGCGTTGTTATCCGCTACTCATTCTATCCAATTGAGTCAAGACTACGTTGACGCTCTTGGGATCACAATTAATTCGCTAGTATCTGCAGTACAAACCGAGGAAAACAGTATTCGTGGCAGTCTTGGTCAAATTTCTAATGATTTTGGCGCAATTGCTCAGTCCACTGCTGAGATTATGAAATATAATGTAAACATTACTTTTGAATCAAAACAATATAGAGACGCATTACTGATTAAATACAGCAAAAAATCGAAAGTTCTTTGAGTTTAGAACTGGACCAGAGAAGCCGCATTTTTCAAGAACAGACTTTGATGCTAGATCAAATACAAGAGACCTCTGAGCTTGTATCAAGGGCTAAGCAAGCTATTACCAATCTTGAAGTTTCTGCAGAAGCAAGCATTGGGCGACTTTCTGAGAAAGCCCAAGATGGTGTGAATCGAATTGAGGAATCAGTTGAACATGTCGAATTAAGGATTACGGAGCTAGATAACTCGATCCAGCAAGTTAGCAACACCTTTTTGGGCCTTTTTCAAACTCCAAAAGCGATATTCATGGTTCTTTGTTCTATTATATGCTTAAAATCATTTAATATTCGCCAATGTCTCGGTGAGCAAGTTTGTTTTACGTTTTGAATCACTAACAGCTAATCCAAGAAGCAGTTCTAATCGGACTTTATTTATTTTACTCTCACACCTCCTTCACCTCTCAACACTTCTCTATTGATCGATGGAAATTATCACGTGCATATCCCAAGACAGCTGCTCCAGTATTTGGAGCGGCACTGGTAATATGCGTATTTGTGTTTACTATAAATGGAATTTGGCTAACTCGCCGGCGTACGCGAGAAACCAAAAATCATTTTGTCATTCCCATAGCTTAATTTCGCGAAATTAAAATCTAGGGCTAGCGAAATTCTATTTGGAAGGAAAATTGTTAAGTGTCCTGAGCAGGATGAGAATTAAGGTTTAGATATCGCGATGTCGTGATCGGCGGCGTTCACGAGCTCATCGACTATTAACCTGAAGCAACTGTTCCTTCCCCCTGTGTCAATTTTCTACATAAGAATCGGTCCGTGTTGTGGCTAAGCTTGCTTTACCATCAGTCTTCAGATCCGCACTGCCACGAGATAGATCATGAAGCTGCGCGACTAGTTTCAAGATCTTTGCTATTTGTCGATATTATTCATTGAAGTAGAAGGGCCACGAAAATTGGGTTTTCAGCGGTAAACCCAATGATATCGCAGTATTTGGCTGGCTCGTAGGTATGGCAACTGAAGTGAATGGCCTACATCCTACTTATTTACGTAAAATTGTTTAGTAATCTAGCACAGTAATTGGATTCAATATCTATTCTAAATTGTAAAAAGAAAAAATAAAGATGATGAAGAACAGAAAATCAAAAATATAGAGAACACTGATTGCTTTAGTAAACTTCGAGAATATATCTGTTCTTCTCCTTCAATTCCTCTACTTCCTTAGCAGTGTCAACCTTCTCACCACGAGTTTCGGCATCCTTTGCTATAACATCCTCAAGAACTGCAGTTACGTCGGGAACAGGCCAAGTAGGACTAACAATGAAGAATTAGCAAACTGAACACATATTGAAGATTTCTGATGACTTACCCGCAGAGATAGAAAACACCTGTTTTCTCAACAAACGCAGGAACCAAAGCATCGATAGACTGGCGCATACGATCTTGAATGTAAATCTTTTCTGGTTGGTCACGAGAGAATGCCGCGCCAATATGAGTAACAATTCCAGCAGCCATATTAGCCTCCCAGAATTCACCATAACTATGAAGATTAATAAACAATTCAGAAAAAGAGTGATTGATACTTACAGATACTCTTCCTTCTGATGACGAGAACCAAGATAAAGGAAAACATCACCAATCTCATTGCCCTGAGCTTTCTGCCAAGCCTTCTCTTCCACAAATGCCTTGAATGGAGCAAGACCCGTACCGAGACCACTCATGATGATGGGTTGCGTAGTTAATGGAGGAAGTTTCATAACTGAGGGTTTAACTGAAACAACGACTTCAGAGCCAAGCGAAAGTTGAGAAATGTATCTAGAGCATTGACCGAAACGCTTTCTTCCTTTGGAATCAACCCAGTCAACAACGACGATCAAAAGATGAACTTCATTAGGATGAACCTTCTGCGACGAGGCAATTGAATACTCACGACGTTTCAAAGGATTTACAATTTTGATAAGATCTTCGAACGAAGGTCGAGCAGAGTCAAATTCGATCAAAACATCAGCATACGTAAGAGTTTCTTCGTCAGTCAACTTCTTAAACTCCTCAGCACCTTCAGGGCTGGCCAGTTTTGATAATCTAGCCTTTTGCTTCTCATCCGTAGCAAATTCAGCCAAGGATTCGTAAAACTTTTTCGGAGTCTTTCCAAAAATATCGAGGTTTTCAAGAAGCACTTGGAAAATAGTTCTTTGCTCAAACTCGTTTGGCAATTCACGAGCAGGAATTAATACAATTTCCTCCCCATTAAGACCATATTCCTTTATAAACTTTTCGACAAGACCCTTATCGTTTTGACCATGAATACCCAGTGCTTCACCAATTTCATATTTAAGTCCAGTACCACTAATATCAAATTCGATGTGGAAAATATTGCGATCATATGAAAGGGGAGTCAAACGTTTCAGCTCCTTCACTTTGGCAATAAAGTTCTTAACAGGAAGATCAGGACGAAGCTCAGACTTGTAATCAAAAGCTTCTTTAAAAGCAATTGTCTTCGCAGCAATCTGCCAAGAAGCAGTCGACGAAGTAGGCTCCTCAATAAACTTCTCCTTATTAGTAGTGAAACTATCGGCAATAGCAAACCCTGGAAGTACAACAGGTTCATTATCATCTTTCAACTCCCAAGTCTTGGAAACTTCAGCTTTAGTGAGTGCTGAGTCAATCTTTTCAGATAGTGCAGAGACGGCCGTGGCAGTAAGTTCAGTGTAACCAGAGTTCAGAGATACAACTCTACCAAGATAATCTTCAATAGATTCGTTGGGACTGGTGACACGCAAAAGCGCGAGCTGAGCAACCAGAGAGGAGAGAACCAGATCTGCGGGATCAGCCAATTCAGCGAGGTTTACCGTGACAACAGCAATCTCTTTTGCAACCAAAGATTCTTTAACTGTAAACGGAATCTTTTCAACGAACTCCTCAAACTTGGAAGAGGAGTTGATGAGAAGAATACCACCGTTCTTCAGAGAGTCTACAGCATTGTACGCAGACAATATCTTATCATCCAATACAGCGACAACATTAGCATTGGTGATACCAAAGCTTGAGTCAATGGCTCGCTTGCAAGAACGAATTTCAGATTGTACGACTCCAGATAATGTAGTATTATCGAACGTAGCGAGAAATTCGACGTTTCTAATAGTATCAAGAGAAAATAATTGAGCAAGCTTAGAAGGAGCCTGTACAAAAGGACTATCATCTGCATCCCAAATAATAAACTGAGCAGCATCTTGTTCTGCCAGCAAATCAAACGTAGTTACCGCAGAAAAGGCATTTGCATGAACATCTGCAGGAATCTCAAGTTCAATCTTAGACGATCCACGAGCAATTTGCTCAAAGTACCACACAAAGTGTTTGGGAGTGAAAAGAGAATTTTCACGCGTGTACTTGAGGTCCACCAACTTAGGACGACGATCAGCTGGGAAATCTGGAGACATAACAACAGCAGCAAAGATATCAGTAAACAGAGACGATTTGAAGGAAAGATCATCGACTTCATCCTGAGAATAAACCTGACCAAAAACATAAACTTGCTTGGTAGAACGAGGAAGAGCGTTCAGAAATTGAGATTCTCCAAAAGGAGCTGGAACACGAACAGTCAAAATGCCCACACGCTCACCAGCATCCGAGAGACTAAGAGCAACCTCTGCTGCAATAGAAGAGTCAGTAGAACCTAGAATAACAAACACAACATCAGGTTGATCATGGCCTTCATATTCAAAAAGTCGATACGAAGTGCCGAGCTCCAAGTTCAAAGAAGATAACAGACGGTTGACCTTAGAAACCGGATCGTTACGATGAAAGGTTTTGTCTTGAGCGGAAAGAATATCAACAAACAAGTCTTTGAATCGCTTGACACCAAGAACATCAGCTATTTTTTGATTTTCACGAGCAATACGGAGACCATCATACAAATGAAGTGTAGGCATAGATGACGACAAAAGCGAACTGAGAAGAGTCATATGCTGCAATTCACTCGCTTTTGAAGAGGTAACTAAGGCGAGACCAGTGTCTCGAGCAGCATTAAAGGCCGTGACGTAGTCAGGAACATATGTACCAGTGACGGGCGAGTAGTCAATAGCAGCAACATTGAGGACGATGGGCGCAGGCAAAGCTGGCAGGTAAGATATTTCATTGAGAACAGGAGTGAGCGACGGAATGGAACCTGAAGAAGCAATAATCGAACGAGGAGCAGGCTTGAACTTGCGCTCCAAACCAGAAGACAAAATATATCCGAGAGGTAAGGATCCGGCGCCAGCACGCGTATCAAGCTGGCTCAATAAAGGGACAACTCCAAAACCATTATCCTGTTGAGCATTCTTCCACTTAAGAATAGAAGTGTCGAGATCAAAGGTCTCTGGGGAATAAGTGAAGATTGCATCTGAGAGAGCATAAGTACTCAGCTCAACTAGTGCTTGGGGTGCAACATAAGTAGGGCCATCAATTGACGATGCCGACTCGGAAATAGGAAACGGGAACGCGATCGAGTCAGACTTTGAAAAGCTGTCAGGAACAGCAGATGGCTTTGGAGGAAGTGAAGCCATATTCAGATAAGTCTGTCGCGAAATAAAGGTAGACCTTTTGGAAGGTGGGATTGTCGAATTGAACTGTGATAGTGGAGATGGAGTAACCTGCAATGTGTGTGGAAGAACAAAATACATGAGTTAGGAAATTTTTATTTGTTCTTCGGCCCGATGCTATAGTGCTGGAAACGATGTTGAACGATATTATTGAATGAGGAATTATACCCACTAATGAATTTTTTGCTGGCTTTCTACTACTGGGAGGCCCTTCCTCAAACCTTAAAATGACGGAATTTCAACAATTATGATTAGTTTTCTTATCTGCACCGGTGGTCAGTCATAACTTTGTCATTTAATGAAACCAGTATTCGCATTTGCTCAAAACATGGGTATCACTAAAACAAAAATTATTAAGTTTATCTCATCGATTAGTTAATACTTGACATGCTTACTCATTACTTGATGGAGGCCGTAGTCATATTTTCTTACTAACTTGCTCAAATTCCCCTGATTGTCGAAAGTGCGCTTAAATTCCTCTTTCCAAATAATGATAATCGGATACTAACAAAGTTTTTCCATGTTTGGAATATACATGCCGTTCAAATATTAAATAGCGAAAAATGAAAGTACAAAAAACTGTAGAAAAGTAAAAATTTAAAAAAAAAAATAAACGACCAGGGAGAGGATCGAACTCTCGATCTTATGATTATTGCAAACTGAATGTTTTAACAGTCATACGCCTTAACCAGCTTGGCCACCCAGTCCAACTTTTGGCTTTATATTTTATAAGAACTATATGACTAGAAAGAGATATGCTAGAAATTGAGGGCATAGCTCTTAATGTTTAACAAGAATCTTTCCCGCCGCAATGATATGGAAGCGTCCCTTGGGCCTAACAAGGTTGGAAAAGGAAACAACTATTCCCTTTACATAATTACAAAAAATTGCCAAGTAGATCCCATTATAAATGCAATAAATAACTATTGAGAAGTATCATGGATCTTTTATGCTCTGCAGCTTCAATTCATAGCTTGGCTGGAGATGCTGAAATATTTGTTTGATTTTTGCCAACGACATGAAAGTCCGCCATTTGGTCCCGATTTTATTTGATGAATCATAGGAGTTCATAATGTATGAGTCTCTTAAAATATACATATTTAGTTTTGATAAAGTGGGTCGCACCACGGAATTATATTTAACCCAAACTATATAAGAAGTACTGACAACAGATAACAAAATATCCAGTTCCATAATTGCAGTCCGCATCCGGTGTTCAGGATGAGTTGTTCTATATGAATCTTAATTCTACACAAAATACCGGCAACGGCCGTAACTATGTGGCCAATACAGTATTTAGGTATTGCATATCACTCAGCTGAATTATTGCATTGAGTGCATAATTCGCATTTAAGCATAATTCAGTGACAATCAAAAATAGATATGAGATATGCAATTCTGATTTGATTTGAGGCGGGACAATATAGATTGCGATTTACGTGCTTCTTAATGCTGGTCTTACAAGCAAACGGATCTACTATCAATCAGTGCGATCTAAATATCTAAAAGATCATCGAAATGCAGTTATTTCGGGCTGTCTTAGAGTATTTCTATAGACATCTCTAGCTCCCAGGTAAAGATGAATATACTGTAACTTCATTTGCGACTCTGTCTCCAATATTTTCAATGGCTCCAGAATGCTGATATCAAAAGATCAAGCTAAATATGATTTTGATAAAAAAGAGTTTCTATTGATTCTATAATTTATATTGAGTGAAAGAGATTCGCAGATTTCATATGTCAAGGTATGCGCCTGTTCGAACATGCAAGACCATATTCCAAACGTTTTTCTTTTCTAAATATGTACCTGTTTACATGTTACACCTCCATTTTTATTTTCCCTTATTTATCATTCTCATTTAGCAAGCTAGAATATATGCTTGCTCCGCCTGCCGAAGTTCAAGACGTTGTCATTCAGAGATCCTGCGATCGCGTTCATCAAAGTACGCTTTCTTTCTTGATCTTTAAACGGTATTTAAGGCCATACACTGGTTTTCAAAAATCTTCTAATTTCCATAACTTTGCGTTTTGCAAATATTCACTCGCTCTAAGTATAGTGTGCCATGTAATTTCCTACTTCGTAGTTAGAACTGTCTGAAATAAGCCAAATGAGGCTGCTATGTGCAATTATTCCCGCCGCAAATTCAGTACATTTTGCTTTGTTGTTTTGGAAGATGAATTTAATTTGACTACTTTACTAGCGTTTGCAAACAAATGGTTATGTTAATCACTGCCTTTGCGTTTCGCTGTATCGAGCTGATCTTTCCAAACCTCAAGAGCTGATAGCTTCAGCTTTACGTACTCTCTTCAAGACGAAACCGAATAGGAATTTTGATTCATTGATTTCTGATTTAGCCTAATCGCTCAAAAATCGGCACTTTTCTAATGGACAGTATTCGAAGCAATCTGCACGAGAAAAGTTTTTGACCCACATGGCACAAGACTTGCGTTTGACTTGAAGGTCCAACTGAAAAAACAGAAGATCTCAAACATGAGAGTAATTTAATAAATCGGTAAATTAATATGAATCTTCAATTTGGGAAAATCAGTATTGTACATAAAGCAGAAATTTTGAGTTTGGGTATAATTTTCAGAGTGACACAGTTTGATGGCAATGGAACAAAGATTGCCTTAAGACTGCCGAAAATGAATAATCCTCAAAAGAAAAATAGCTTTTACATTTCCCGAACCAATTCAATTTTCACAGATGATATTGCTCCATAATTTATCCAAAACCATTGATCCCGAGTAGAACAACTTTGATCAGCAATGGATTTGGGATTCGCGATATTGGGAGTTGTGGGCTGAGAGTGAGGGTTCTCAGGGGAGGATGGAACATCCGATGAACACGTGATTGGACCGAAGGCTTATCGATAGTAGATTGAACTATCAGAAACGAAAGATCCAAAATCTGAAGGTGAAGGGAGAATCACTTATAAGTTTATGGAAAACTAGCTGACAGCTTATACATAGAATAGAATTTTCAAATTATGTCTGTCGCGAAATTGCCTGATAAAATGTATAGGTTTCGTATTAGTTTGAGCCGGGTGCCTTAAGGCTGTGGACTAACGATAATAGATCATTTTCGGAGTCTGAATTGGAGGAAGTCGCATCATCTGTTGGGGTGAAGGTTCCTCAAGAGGATTTAATGGCATATCGTACACTGCTATCTGGACTTGAAGATGCTGTGAATACTATTATTGCCGAGGACGACTATGTTCCTGAGGTTGACATCGAGCGGTTTCCTCGGACGGACATCAGTTACTCTAAGATCGACAACCAGTTTAACGCATGGGCATATAAAGTTAAAATCAAATCCACAAAATCCAAGGATCTAGAGGGACTACTGAAAGGAAAAATCCTTGCCATCAAAGATAACGTGAATATCGCTGGAGTACCCTCGCTTCTTGGAACGGACGTGATTCCTCAAGGAGCATTTGTGCCCAGTTATGATGCTACGGCAGTGACTAGAATTCTAACAGCGGGAGCAAGCATCGTTGGAAAAGGCGCGTGCGAAAATTTTTCAATGTCGCCTACATCGTTCACAAATGCATATGGAAATGTCGAGCATCCACTTGCTAAAGGATATAATGCTGGTGGTTCATCTAGTGGATGTGCTGCATTAGTTGCGGCAGGAGTGGTTGATATGGCATTGGGCGGAGATCAAGGTGGAAGTATTCGAGTTCCAGCTAGTTATGTAGGAATTGTTGGACTAAAACCGACTTTTGGTCTTGTGCCATACACAGGCATTGCTTCATTAGCTGCTAATGTCGATCATACTGGTCCAATGACAAAGAATGTTATGGACAACGCGCTGTTTCTACAGGTAATTGCTGGACCGGATGAGTATGATGATCGCCAAATCGGGCTACCTGTTCCACTCCCAGAGTACTATACTGAGCTGTTAAAGTATGTTGCGAGACCGGCAGAAGCTGTGAAAAATTTCCGAATTGGCATCATAGTTGAAGGGTTTGACATGCCTGGTCTTGATCCTCGAGTTATCGCAAAGGTTAAAGAAGCAGCTCACGCGTTCAGCAAGATTGATAATTCGGTCACAGTGAGCGAGATTTCTATTCCAATGCATGCTAAAGCCCCGGCTATTTGGACGGTTGCGACACGACAGGGATTTTCAGAACATGGGCTCCGAGGACAAAATCCAGTTAGATTTGGAGTCCATGACCCGGCTCTGGCAGAGGCTCTGACTCACTGGAACCAGAGCATGTTCGATAAGCTTGCCCACTGGAATCCGGCAGGAACTAATGCTCTAATGGGGGGCCAGTGGATCAAGGATAAGCATCCTGGCCTGACGGACAAGGCGTTGAACATTGCACGCAAGTTGAAAGATAACTATAACGAAGTTTTCAAATCGTATGACGTTTTGATTTTACCGTGTGCGCCGACACCTCCAAACTATACATGCTCTTCTGATGATGATATTTTGACGAAAATGAGTAAGGCGATTGGCGCAACGATTAATACTATGCCGTTCAACATCTCGGGCCATCCCGCGATGAGTTTACCAATTGCACTGATGGAGCCCAAGGAGGATGCATCATTGAAGTTGCCGATCGGTATGCAGATAGTTGCTAGATCGTTTGATGAGATGAGTATCTTCAAAGCTGCGTATGCTTGGGAACAGACTTTTGACTGGAAGAAGTTTTGAGGGAAAGTAGCCTGAATCCAATTGGTGAGCAGTGTAATTTGTCTTGATTAGACTAAATCATGGATTAATCGAATGTGTAGACGCGACCAAAAATGTGTTGCAGAAGTGGGTAGCATCCTCGTTGCGAAGTCTGAGATCAGGGTGTCACATCATAAGTATCTATCTAAGTTTGCTCTATTCGACGCTAAACAGAGCCTTGGCTCAGTAATAATGCGACGCTGCTGGAGTTAAAACAAAATATTTAGTAAAAAATTGAATGAGGGGAGGTTTCAAGTCTTTACAAAAACACGAAAAAGAAGAAGCGTTAAATCGACTTTTGTGCAATCGTAAATTAGCCCATTCGTCATAAGACAATTTCCCAGACGCTAACCACGAAATTGACTAGCGGGAAATCGCGACAGATGAGTTTTTGTAAATTACAGAAGATGAAGAGCCCTGCTAGTAGAAAATCAATGAAATCTAGGAGAATGCATTTAGAGCCATTTAAGGAAGTCTTTAAATGCGAGAGCTTATGCTGTAGTAGCAGCTTGTGACGTCAGGTACGATGTCAAGGAATTGGAGATTCCAGGAAGCACCTGCCAGTAGTGATTCCAGAAAAATCTAATTAGAAAACCGAAGCTCCATCGTACCAGCACAGCGAAAAAGACTCCAGCGCGAAATCTGGACCTTGTGGGATTCAAGGTCGTGTCGAATGGTTCATTTTACATAGACATCTCAGAATTCTGGCGCATGCTAATCAGGTCCCACTGGATCGGTCAAAATAATCCGTTCAGATTACTTGGAAATTTGCTTGTGCCCTCGATGCGAAACCATTGCACGCTGAAACGAGCCAGATGCAGAAGACAAATCGCCTTTCGAGTACGGCATAATTGCCTAAACAAGTAGGACCAGTTTTACTTATACAATCAGTTGGGATTTTCCAGCCGTTTAAGCTGCCGCGCGTTCAATTAAAAAAAATAGTGAGACAATTGCACAGGGGGGCTAGCAAAGACATGAATCTCTGGACAAGATAAACTGGAGTTGCTGTCGAGGCTAGAAATTAGAGCTGAGACTGCAGGCGGCATACACATCTTCAAGGCTAGTAGTGGACTAGGAGAGGTCAATTTTGCGAAAGCAGAGTTTAATCGATATGCGGTGTTTAGCTGGGGTTTAGGTTAGATTTGCATCGGGACCAATTAATAGGGGACTATCGGCTAGGAATATGGTAGTGTAAACTTACTTCCAGGAACTCGGCGCACGCGGTCTGTGATGAAAAATGAAAAGTGAAAAATGAAAAAAAGTCAGGAGTACTACTGGATTAAACAAAGCTGCATGCATACACATTGAAACCTACGGCTAGGCCGGATAGATGTTATGCAGTAGAACTGAAGTCGGAAGGCTATTTCTGTTTGACTTAACTCCCCCGGGACTGCGCACCCTTTTCCACGATCGAGTAGTGGTCTAATTTTTTTCTGAGACTTCGCCTGGACAAGGCTAGGCCACCATTGTCATTCGTTCGATGTCGCGCGGGAAAGTGACAGCAGAGTGAGTCCACACGAAGACAGGGACTGGATGAGGCTGGCCTATTTGTGCGGTAGCCATGGTCGGAAACCTAGCTAGGCTCGGGGGGCCAGCACAAGCGTAATTTTGGTTATTAGTAGTAGCACTGGGCAGTAGCGCGACTGGAGCGGCGGCAGCCATGAATCCAACATCAGACATCTGTGGAGGAGGTTGGACCACGCGGGAAATGATTTGCAGCAATATATAGAATATATTGATTGGCATTGCTCATGCTCATGCAGCAAAAAAATAGCGAAAGTCTCAAAATGGTTTCTTGGATTGCTTGAGAAAACAATCCAAGAGTAGCACAGGTTGCGTCAGACATGGCTTTATTTGGTAAAACTGATCAATCTCTGCAGCAATCTAGCTGGATGTTTTATATCATTGAGCCAGGGAGTGTTTACGTGTAGTCAATTAGTAAGGTCCAGCTATTATTACTGCTATTACTACTGCAGCTGCTGCGTGTGCGTCAGTGGAGAAAGCTAGGTCTAGTGGTACAGCCGGCTCCACAGACATAATCACGAATCTCACGACAAGCCTTGCACGACAGATTCTGCTAAACAGCGCTAGACTGTGTTAGATCTGCGGCAGAGTGGACAGCGACGATAGAAAATGTGTGATGTGATTATGCACAGCAGTCAAGTAACGAAGAGATTATGACCGGAGAGGAGGATCGCTCTGATTTTACGAGCCTGTCAATATCCTCTCATCATCCCCCCTTGCCTTTGCATGGGAGAGAAAGAAGTCTAGACGGCTGTTGTAGCGGCTATTCAAATTTGCTACAACTCTGTCGCTGTCGCTGTCGCTGTCATTGAAGAAAGCTGTCGGTTTACTACGCTTCACCCAACGGGCCAGCCCACAGTCAGGCATAGCGTCAAACGCGACCAGATATCTGGCACACCGCACAGTCTTCTGAAACGGTAGGAAGCTTCTTTGGTTTATTAGCCGAATGTTTTCCTGCTTGCCAATCGACAGAGTCCAGCATTAATTGGATCTAATACCGAAAGCGGTCTAATAGATGAAGGGGAGCACGATGAAGAGAGGGGGGAAAAGGTAAAGGCAGCAGAGAAATGGGTAGTAGCTTCTTTGCTTTTTTTTACGAAATTCCGGTAGACGGTGTGTCTCCTTCGGTCGGCAGCGAAACTGGATAGCTTGCTACAAACTCCAGCGGCTGCTTACACACCGTAAATACAAAGGGAATGACTTGGCTACTTGACTGGCGGCCTGCACAACGCAGCCAAATCGTGTCAATCGAGTGCACTCGGACCAATTAATCGCGATGGGTTTAGTCTGGGTCACCAGCTGGAAGTGTCAAAGGTGTCAGTGCCAGGGTAAAGGGCACACACATATTCGTACACGAGAAATCTCTCTAAATTACATGTGATTCAGCAGACTCGGCCTGACAGCGGTGTTGCTGTCGCAGCTATGGAGTGGGCCATGTAAACATAGAAGAAACAAACAAAAGCAGCATTGTCCATGCAAGATTGCACATGTGAGGGTACAATCTTCTGCGAGTCGGCTGGCAGAAACAATCATTAATTGTTGATAATATAAATTGTACTCTAGGCGGTGACATCTCAATCCAACGCAAAAGTCAAAAAGGGGACCGAGGGATGTGAGCGCAGCAGCGACCCGCGCAATCTACGGAGAGTTGGCTGGGAGAATGGAGTTGTTGTGGAGGGTTTTGAGAACAATGCGGAAAAACTCGACACAGGCAGGAAATTAGAATGGCGTCGTTTTTAGTGATACCGGTGGCAGACATACGAAATTCCACCCAAAAACGGGTTGATAACTGGTCTAAATTGGTTTTTGGGTTCTTGTTTGTTTCGGAAAATCATTCGAGTCTTCGGAGTTAATGTTATCTAGAAACGAATTCTCTGTTTTTGTGCATTGATGCGTAATTCTTAATGAGCTATCGATTGAACGAAATTGGCATGCCCGCGAAGAATAGCATGGTCCCGTAGATTTTCAAAAGCCTGCTACGTCCAATTCATGAACTTAGATTGGCTGTCGCACAGAGAAAGTGGGTAATGCGTTTAATGGACGGCAGGCAAACGGGAAAAGTAGCTGCGAATGTCTTCGACAGCGCTGGCTGTGATAGGCAAGGCTATCGTGATGCGGTCGTTGTTATATGCACGAATGTCTTCGGCAGTTTGAAAGTAAAAGTTACATGACAGAAACTTGTGTAATTGCTCTTGGGACGCGTCCGTAGCGAAACACAAATAAACATCGTTGCACGCCGTCGGGCGCGCGTCGGCCGAAATGTATCCATTCAGCAGTAAGACATTCAATAGAGGAGACAACAACGAAGCAGCGGCCTGGGAAAACCGCGAGCCTTGCTCAGAGTGTGTTTGCTACTAGAGCAGCAAGATGGCCTGGGTCTTCTTGAGAAGTCGGCGCAAAGCACTTGGCTAGACTGAGGGCGATGATATAATGATGCGACTGATTTGAGTGGCCGCTGGCATCAGAAACCGTTGTTAGCGTCGAGAACTTGTCTGTCGTGAGGGTGTGTATGGAAATTATTTTGGGAATAATTACCTGCTCTATAACTCGCCGTGGCTTCTAAGATGGATAACTAGAATGAAGCCCAATTACGAAAGAAGCATATCGTGAAGAGAACAGGGCAGGTGTGGCTTGAGACCGGCCACATTTTACATATGATATTGATATATATAGATGTATCTGTCTACATGTGAATCATTTGGCTATTGATACAATCATCTGCAGTAGAATTGGAGAAGTGAAATTCGGAATTAATTAATTAATCACATCTCATTCAGTCGAACAACAAATCTATAGTCTCTTAGAGAGGCCAAGGCCGGGAATATTGTTTAAGGGTCGCAAGAAATTAGCGTTGTGGTGTCGGAACGATACAAGCACAATTGCATCCCAGATACAAGGCAAGTAAGACCCCAGGAACAACGGTATATAGTCCTGTGTGGATAATAACTGCTTCAAGTGCGCAGACAGACATGCCACATTGCACACTCACGTAATCACATTACGCAGTTCATCTGTAGAATTGCTGGCCACTTGTCAGAACTGTCGCATAGAATTATCACATAGATCTCCCCAGTTTGCTTATCCCCAGACAATTACATACATATCCTGCACGACACATCCGCTCACATACCCAGAACATTCATCTCTGCAATCAGTCGGACAGGGGGCTGGCGTGCGCGCTTAGGGGTTGTTAGAGACAGCGAAGTGCGGGAGTAACGTGAATAGCTCCCGTTGCTGCAGAAAAATCTAGTTTAATTGGCTCGCGGAATAGTAGATCCCTAAAGAAGGCTAGTGTGGGAACGTAGCCATCATCCTGAACATCATTGTAGGAACGGAAAAAAGAAAAAAAAAGTTTATTCCTCGAGGTCGATTTTGGACTGCCGACTCTTGATTTTCACGTCTTGCGGTCTGGCTCACGAGAGAAGAGGGAGCAAGGGAGTCCGGGGCAGCGGGGGACCCGACCGGTGAGGGTGAGGAGCGGAGAGGAAATAAGTGCAAGTACCGACAGACATCGAGCTCAAACTCAAACATTATTCTCGTTTGGATTACGTTTCGTGCTTCCCTCAGAGTGTTTTTTGGACTAGTAATTTCGGAAACTAGTGCCGGTTTGATATTGCTGCAGGTTTTTTTTGTCGAGAATAGGCATCTCTAGTACAATTAAGAAAATTTACGGTGTGTGCAGTATGGAGCCAATCGAAGTGGAAATGGATTTGTAGCCGAGGAAGTTTGCCCGTTAATCTTGTAGACAAACAAACTCTCGATAGTGACGCATTGATTAATGGCTGTCCACGATGGCTCTGTTCCCGATCGATGCGGGTTTTTGACTACGAACTTGTTTGTTGATCTTTCAACTTGTATATGTGTGGACCCTCAATATCTGGAACGGAGTTGTTGTTGACTAGTGTGATCAATTGAGTCGTATTGAATATAAAAATACGATAGCAATTGAAAAGAAGTAAAATTCATAAATTCTATTCGTATAGAACTGTCGTCCTCGCCGGCTGGAGATGTCTCTCCCGTCTGCTCTCTACTCTATGTTTCTCCTATCCATACCCTCTACGGTCTACGAAATTCAAAGGCCAAACTGAATCAGTTTTGATCGGTGTCCGCGTTGAAAAAGCTGTCCAAGCAAAGGCGACAAGTGTAGCACTTAATTACAGCTCGGAGACACAGCCTCATGGGGGTCGTCACAGAAAGGAGATATGGCTAACTATGGTGCTCGCTCTCTCCCATTCTACCGGTACTCCACTGTCGAATAAAATTAATTCAACACCACAAATCTGCTCCTAATTCCTTGCTTTAGCTTCTCCGGAGCATATTTTCTTGTGCTTATTTTCTTTTTTTTTTTCCACTACTGGTTGGCGTACTGGCCATCCGGGAACTATCCACAACAGATTGTAGAAACAAATAGCTAGTTCAATCTGTCACGATTTTCCAGACTCTCATAAATTTCGTCCAGACATATATCAGTTTCCGCGACTAGTGTTGCCCACCCATTTATTCTCTCCAGCCGCGGGAAGTACCCCCCTTCGGAACTTCTTCTATCACAACCAGCAAGATATCACCAGTCAAATCAGCTATTTTTAATCATTATAAGTTGTATTAATTCACTACACAAATATAAATATAAAGCTTTTCGACATATATATACATATATATAATAGTAATAGTACCAATATATCCCTGATTCCGAGCCAAAAACACCTAGAAAACTGAAATCTCAATAAATTCGACCATGCAATGCAGAAATCCCAAAATAACGTATATGAAATATATCCTCATAATGTGGTCTGGATCTTATTTTAAAGAGACTAAATTATTAACCCGTGTAAAAAAAAAAAATAAACGCCTGAGAGTATAAAACAAAACACAAGTCAGCTTCATTTCACTGTATCATCAATTCATCACTGCACTGATATAGTATCCACTGAAAACAGACCAATGATAATCTCCTAATAAACAGATTCGGCTAGCGATAATGCTAAGCTCCTGTGCAACATCTCGACATGCCAAAGACCACTGCTGCTCCGAGCTCGCTGCTGCAGCGGCTGCTGTTGCTGCTGCAGCTCCAGCTGCTCCTACCAATACTGTATTGCAACCTGTTCTGCCCGATTCACTGTTGCCATTGCTGCCAACTGTGGTCACAGCAGCAGCAAAACAGGCTTTTACTCGCTTCTCTAGGTCTCCCATCAATCGACCCTCGACAAGCTTGTGAATAGTGGACACTTGACCCGCACCAAGATGCTGCACAAGCCAATTGCTCGCAATGTCGGTCAAGGCTGTCAACGATCCTCCACGAGTTGGAAACCGGTCCTTCACTTTCCGTGCAATCTGAAGTGCAATTGAAGCAGAGTTAGTTGTCCATCGCGTATTCGTAGAAAAGAAGGAAACTCCTCCGATGGTGCCTGAGCCTAGTTCAGCAGTAGGAGCCACAGAGGGATCAAGAGAAGCATCTTCAGAAACCAAAATTAGTAGCTCTGCCTTGAGAGTGTCCATTTCTTGCTGGCTGGGGGCTGCTCCTGGTGCACACGAAGCTAGCAGCTGTCGATACAGCATCAGACACTGCTGCAAAGAAGTAATTTGCGCAACGTCAGACTTTAATGACCGCAAACGAGAATAATCAAAAGCAAACGTAACTGGAAACTCAGACTTCAGATTCAGTTCCCCTGCCGAGGATCCGAATAGTCCAACCAGACCCGAGACGAATGAATCCAAATAAACAGCTCGTTTGTCGCCACCAGTCAAAGAAGTGCCACGTTTCTTGCTCTTTTCGTACATCGTCTTGTACCAGTCAACAGCCTCTTTGACATCGACTTTTCGGCGGGCGACTCGGTTGGCAAAGTTTTCCTGCTCAAATTCAACTGCAGTCTCCACTAACAATGGTCTGAGAGTTCGAATTTGATGATTTGCTACATCGAGTTTCATGGCCTCCAAGATCGTGAAAACCATTCGAAGACCATCAACGAGCTTCCGCGAGTCGTTATGTTCAACTCCAGAAATGACTAATGCAAGCATCTGATCAACCCATGTGTCACGCATCGGAGCGCAATGTGATTTGAATACACCCACCAGCCATTTCGCAAGCTTAGCAAAGTCAAAAGCACCATGTTGAAGCTGTTGAAACTGCAGATCTAGATCAAGAACCTCTTCCAATTGTGCTCTGTCTCGTGCAGGAAGCAAGCTTATCAAAATCTCTCTCAATGATGTGACAATGCCCACCAGCTTACTATTGCGGTCGATCACAGCAGGAAGACGGCCCGATGCATAGACGGCCTTGAGCGCATCACACTCCAAAACAACGCCATCCCAGTATTTGTCCGCTAGGGCTTTCTTCCGCATTCCTCGCTCTCCATCAAGATTTGGACGGAACTGCAGTTGAGGATCGAACACGATGTCGTGACGAAGCTGTGGGTTTTTGAAAATCTCCTGCAAATCAAGCTCTCGGAGGCCCTGGAGATTGACAGGAGGAACATTGAGAGTAGCGGCGACTGGAGAAGCAACGGCAGCTGCAGAAATATTTGTAGCACCAGGTACAACAGCAGCGTTAAGTCCTGAATTAGTAGATAAAGGAGCAGACGATGAAGTAAGACCAGAAGCATTGACGGGGAAGGCAGTAAACGAAGGAGAATTACGCTTACTCGAGCGACCGTGATGATGTCTATGATGATGATTGTGATGACGATGATGGTAGTGTCTGTGCTGACGATGCTGTCGAGATTGTGGGGAACGCTTCTTGGACGGCCAGTCGCTGGACAAAGAAGAGTGTAAAGAGAGTAGAGAGACATCAGGAAGCGACTTCGAACGCATGCGACGGTACGCTGTGGGAGGCAGAGTCGAAGGCGAAGAATGAGAACCTGTGCTGCCTGTAGATTTGACTTCGGTGGTATTAGATGTGGATGATGAGTATGTAGATGAAGAGGCTGTGACAGAGGGTGTAGGCTGTGAAAGGTGATGGAGGTGACGAACATCGTCGGAAACGGCGTTGTTTCGCGGTCTGTCTTCGAACTGCGAAACCATCTTAGAAACATCTAGAGATTCCGGAGCAATAGTAGATGATTCACAGGGACCAGTAGAGGAAGATGATGTGCCGAGGAAGTGGAGGTCGTGGTGCTGAGACAAGCGCAGGTTACCAGAGGCAGGGGAGAGTTCGCTGGCCGAGGTCTGGTCAATGTCGAGCTTTGGTCGTTTGGCCATGGTGGACGGGATAGCATAGGCACGCTTGTTCTTGTTAGAGAGATCAGACAGGACTGATGGCGCGGGGGAGGATGGTGAGGAGGAGACAGAAGTAGAGGATGAGGGGCAGGATGTGGTCGAGGGACCAGGACTGGAGGAGGCCGGAGAGTGAGCCGCCGAGATCATGTCGTCGGCAGGATCGCTGTCTGACTCGTAAGAAATGTGGGAGAAGTCAGAGACGGCAGCGGCGACGGCGGCGATGAGGGGTGATGAGGGTCGGCAGTGTTGATGTTTGTGTGCGGCCGCGGCCAGAGAAGCGAGCGAGGATGCATAGGAGGGTGCAGGCTGTGAAGACTGTTGCTGTTCAGTAGCTGTAGGAACAGCAGGAGCGCCCGAGGGCTGTCTAGCTGAGTGGTGATTGTGTTCCATGATTTGCGATGGATGCGCGGGGTAGCTGAGTGCAACGAAGGACGCGCAGGGCCAAGACAGCCAGTGTATAAGTGTTCGTGGAAGGCGGGGTGGGAAAGGACGAGGAGTAAGACTAGGAGGGGGTCTATCGCATGCTTTGTAGGAAGAGCGAGGGCGAGGGACGGAGGCGAGAGGCGGAGGAGCACAGATATATATTTGAGGTAAGCTTGCACGCGGGAAGAGAGAACAGTAGTGGACGGCGACTGGGAAGAAGGAACAAACGACGGCGAGCGCGATGAATGAAATAGGAAGTAGAGAACGATTGCGAGGGCGGAGGAGAGCGGAGGACGACGGTATTTGAGGAGCGGAGCCAGACAGAACCGACAGAGGCAGAGCCAAAGGGAAGTTTGGCCGACGGTGAACGAGGGCAGATGGAGGGGCTTTCTAGCTGAGGAAGGGAGGTCCTACATGCGACACGGCGGCGACAAGAACGTGAAAACGGATGGGAAGACGACTACGACGTCGACGTCGACGACGACTACGACCACCAGGACAAAGAACACACACACTGTGCTCTCCAGATCATCCAGCACTAGAAGCGACAGAGGGGGGGCGAGCGGCGGCGGCGGCAATGGTGAAAAAACCTGGGATTACCGCAAAATCACCAGGTAAAAAGCCAGTTCTCAGGTGGAGATGGCGGCAGTTCAGTGTCGGATCGTCCCTCCCGTGTCGACTGCCGTATGTATGCGCGCCGCAGTGGCGGTGGAGCGCCGACGACAGGAAACGACATGGGAAGGGATTGCGGATGAAGGTTGGGACGGCGAGAGTTTGGCCATCCAGAACAGGTCAAAGCAAAGCAGGAAGGAGCAAGTCAGTACAGTCCAATACAGACATAGATCTATTATGGCGGCCAAAGCAAGCGCTCGTTTGGAGACCCAGCCAATGCTGCTGCTTCGGTAGGAAATTGCTAAAAAGAAAAGTCTGGAAACTCCGATCGAAACCATTCGAGGAATAGGTTACTAATTATGGCGATCGATGCCCTCGCCGCGTTAGCACAGCTACCAGCATCATTTTGCTGCTAGTTCTGCACACGCACACTCTGCTTCTACAGCTGCGGACCTACGTTTGCTACAGGCATACCTCCTACTTGGTTACTTTATTGACTTGCAAAGCACGCAATAAGCCAGTAGGTATTCAGTAGATTTGCGACCATCCAGTTATGGTCCCGTAGGGGCCTGGCCACGAGTTGCTCCACCCCCACACGTCGGTTGAACATGCTCTGAGTTTCCTGCCACCAGACTGGCCGTCGCAAAACCTGGCGAAAGCAGAAGCAGAGACTGAACGCCTACGACCACCGCAGGACCTAAACTCTCGCGTACTCAACTGCTTCTGGCAGCTCTCGCGTGTTGGACGCGTTGCACACCAATTTCTATGCCGAATCCAGTCAATAAATGCCCAAGTAGCAAAGATCAGCCATCTGTCCACCACCACCAGCAGTCTTCAGCGGAAAGGGCGTTTCGCGGCTTTGCAATGACGGCCGGCAGATATCCCGTTGCCGAGCAGTAAAAGTAATGCAAAATGTCCCGCAGTCTCAGCTGAGTCCACGAGAAACATCGCGCTGGGAAGAGAGCTGTGAGCACTGCGCGACCGTAGATCCCACGCTACGTCGAACACGACCAGAAAGGGCACGGAGCTGCGAAAAGGAGTACAACAAAACGCAGTCCCAGAAGGAGCTTAAGACGGCGTATGTGATTGATTTGTACAGAAGAAAAGGGACAAAAATGTCTGTCTGCACACGTTTGCGTTTGGGCTACTGACTATTTTTACTGTGGGCGGCAACGGGTTTCGAGCCAGACAGCGTTGTGTCAAAACGGAGTTGAATATAGAGTTAGGCGGATACTCCAAACAGCGGCAGACAAGGAAAGATGGACCACTGTCGCACAAGGCCAGGCAGTGCCAGCAGCGGTTGCAAGCGCTAACAGTGCGCTATTAGTCGTAACTTAGTCATTCGTGGCTCGTATGATTAGCTAAACCTGACAAATACAGAAAATATTTGCCGACGCGCGACGGTCAGCCAGGCTGAAGATTTCGTCGGCGATGGCAATTTCAAACGAGCAATTCCGGCCAGGCAACTCACTGCTTCTCAGATCTTGGTTCATGATGCATAGTGCATAGTGCATGCTCTAAGCAGCGTTCTTTTATAGGTATATACGCATGTTGTTATAATAAGTATATTGCAGATATAAACAAGCCTGCAGTCTACATGCAATCCTGGCTGGCTGAGTTATAGCGAGGACTCTCTCCACAGAGGCTTGCTCCTCTGCAAGCCAGCTCGTCCACCCAGGCAAGACTAAAGTACAACTAAAAGTCGCCTATGCCCCTCGACACTGCAGCCAAAACAGTATTGGCGCAGCTCCACGTATGCAACTCACCAGAAGTCCTGCTCGTCTCTCATATGCTACTTCCATGACTGTCCATCCAGCTTAACTACGCCCTAGCAAGGAAGGAGATAGACCGACCATAACAGTAATTACATCTTCCTCGGTGACGGCTCGCTGCCAAATTACCTACAAACCGTAGATGGTACACGCATTCAGCCAGCGCACAAAACGAGTAAACGCGCACAAGCCCAACGCCCGAGGACTCTCCAGAGAGTCTAATAGTGTCGACGGCGGACAGAACGAGTGTGTCTAGACTGTTGCCGGACGGCTCACGGTAGATTTCTTGGCGGTAGGTTTCTTTCCTACGGGCTCAGGCCCTGTCGGTGTCGGCGCTATCCTACACAGCAGGAGGCAGGCCTAAGAGTTGAGCCAGATCTGGTATGGCCTTTAACGTTGACCCGGTCATGGATATGACACTAAGGACCTGTCGAATCCGGAGAGACGCATTCATGATTAGCTTCCTTACCAGAGTTGCAATGGCTAGTCCACCCGTGGGAATTCGCAAATGTGGTGGGATTGGATCGACTTTCCGCTCGCTCTAGGAGGACTGGCGACCGAACAGCGCGCTGGAAATTCAGGGATAAGGCAAGTTCACTACTTCCACAATTGCTCCGAAAACAGACAGAGGCAGTCGCACAGCTGGCTCGGCCTAAATGTCTCCACACGCTGTTCGGACTATTTTGCTCGCAGTAGACATCGAGCGCAACAAATTCGCTGTGGGTCAAGCTACGCTGCAATATCACAGTCTTCGGAGAAATATCGCGTGGCCAGACAGTCTCGAGACAAGCGATCGGACTCTGTGCTGTGCTTGCTGCGCTGTGCTGTCCCGTGCTGTGCAGTCCTCTGCAGTCCAGTGAAAGGCTCTTTGGTCCGCTCTGACCCCAGACAAAACTGCCGACTGATGACGACGATAGCAGGCTCTAATCCAGAATAGCGTGGAAAATATCTCGTTGGTCCGGCATAGCGATACGAACATGAAAACCGTCTTTTCCCAAACGACGATCTATCATTTCCATGACATGCTCGAGCTAGCCTGTTGAAGCGTAGAAAGCCGTCAATGTTCTCTACGGGGGCAGTTCAATGGGTGCTAACGAGCCTGAGATTTTTCCGCCACTTCATCGTTGCTTGCGATCTACGACTGTCCAGAGCGACGACATCATATTCTAGCTAGTCTCGTAGCTGTCGAAACCGACAGATCCACTTCCAGCCTTCGCACATGACAGACCTTCTCAACAGGAAATGTCGGCTATACGTGATCGGCTTCGCGTAATGGCACATCCGCAGCACTAAGACATGGTCTCTTTCCAGCACAATATCCTGGATTCGCCATCGCCGTCAGATCCCCCTTGACGTTGCGCTCCACGCACCCGCCTTCCTTGTTTGTCCGGCCGATCAGAAAGGTGACAGCCTACTGACAAAACGGGCGACTCGAACAAAACTGGCAATTCAGGGGACCAAACCCTCAATTTGTGCCTGCTCATTAAGCAATTACGTAAATACTACGCCTCTGTGGTGTTGCGAACCAGAGCCATTTGCCGTTCTCTTTCTAGCGCCAGCAAGAAAGCCTCGTCTTGCCTTGCCTCGACCGGTGTCTTTGGCCAGCTGTCTGCTGTCATGGCCTTGCCCTTGGCCGCTTGCTAGCCTACGCTGAAATTGTTTATTGCACTTTGCCTCGCTTCCCTGCTGGTGGTTGTTAATTCGTCTGCACGTCATTGGCTTTTTTGGCTCCGGATTTGTCCAAAATTCTCTGCAGACGGCGACCGAGACCTAAAATAGGACAGAGCTACGGCGTTTGTGTCTGTTCCGTGTATGCCTGAGTAGCTGGCGCCACCGCAGACACAGCCACTTCCGGAAAAACTTCAGCCGAACGGCACAATGCCTGTGTGCGACTGAAGCTGTCCGACTGCAGCAGTGTCGCATGCAATCTATCTAGCTCGGTGTATCTAAGTATTTGGATGGGTGAGTCGACACGCCCGCGACGCAAACAAACAGATATATTGATCTAAGTTTGTTGATATTTCTTTCTTAATGCGCTTACTTGCAGATCTGCTTTGCTACCATTCGACCGTTCAGAACATGATCTGACAAGTATCGTCCTTGCCCGACCATAATACTACCTGCCTGCGGAGGTCTGTCTGTAAACAAACACTACTGGATCGCACGCCGCCCGCCGCACGCTTGACGTCACCGCCACACAACATGTTCCGGTCCGAGAACAGGATCTTCGTGTCGATTCTGAGCTAAACTAGTTCTCTACCTAGATATTACATACATAAGAGATATTTAAAACATTTATTAGTAGCCTTTCCATAAACAAAAACACGTTGATCTGGACTGAGCACCAATAGAAATTGGAATGGTTTACTTGTCATAAACGCAGATCACAATGACAGCTGCAAAAAGCTATTAATCACATGGCTTGGCCTGGCTCCACTCCAA
Organism: [Lipomyces] oligophaga; assembly: GCF_038497815.1. Classification (NCBI taxonomy): domain Eukaryota; kingdom Fungi; phylum Ascomycota; class Lipomycetes; order Lipomycetales; family Lipomycetaceae; genus Lipomyces; species [Lipomyces] oligophaga. The sequence goes on along the minus strand of NW_027117792.1, from coordinate 556,518 downwards.
CATAGGCAACCCATCGCCATATAGTTTCGACGACTTCAGCCAGCTCGCTCTCGTGAATAGCAAACCATTCGAGATGATTGTGACCACATCCAGAGCAAAAAAATCCATTTGTGGGCAAACGAGACCCAAAACGCGATCGCAGTTCGAGATGGATAAGTCTCTCGGCCCTGTGTGCCGCTCTACACAGTTGGTTGTCCTGGGCCCGTGGGAAACACCAGCGCAACACGATCTCTCGTGAGCACTGTGAGTTCCACTCTCCCAGCCGCCGACCCACATCGTTCGTCCTACCTACTTTCATTAATACCACCCTGTCTCCTGTCCGCCGGCGATTATACTCCAACATAGTGTCTCCGGCCCTGCTGCCTGCTCTTTTCCAGACCAGATCTGGTCTGGTGTCTCGTAGCGAACTCCGTGCTGGTAGTTTGCTACCAGCTGCTGCTCGCTGCTCGTGTTGTTGTGCATACTCGTACACGTAGATATATCCCGGCTCATCCGCTTTGGACAGGGGCTTCTTTACTTCTTCTGCAAGCTGCCTCGTGTAGTCGTGCGGATGTCTGATTTCCTGCTTCTCGCTGTCCTTCGTTACGGGCTGCCTATTCCGCACTGATTTTTCCGCGCCCTCCTTTTGGCTTGGACAACCTTTCTCTGGCATCCAGCCATCTGGTTGTGCTTGTACCTTGTATTTACTATTCTCGTTGTCGTGATGCTGTCTCAGACATGTCCGGAACATAGACGCAAACCTCCTTGCAATTTTTGCGATTACTTCGGACGTTGATTTACTCCTTTTGCTTGTTTTGTTCGGCTGTCTCCCATGATCTAGGCCATAAGACAATTTTGCCGTCGGCTCCGTGGAAATTGTAAGTCCCGCATGTGTCTGGCCACGGACCTTCTTGTGTGCTGGATATGTCCGTACAAGCGTAACTTGGGCCGAATCTTGCTTCACTCCAGGCGTGCGTACGTGCAAATGGCAGTATCTAGGTTCGCTCGCCCGATGTGTTTCTGTACGAACTATTCTTCGACATTGGTGGCCGGCTCGTGTGATTCCACAACACTGAGCCGATATGAGTTTTGGACTTTGCATCAAACTGGGCCAGTTGATTACAACTCACACACCAGCATAGCTTCGACAGAAATACATCTCTGCTGCTTATATATGTGCTCGAGAGGCTGGGTCGTTAATATACGAACTAGGCAATTGCTCCGCGGACACACTTGTTTTAAGGTGTTTGTGCGATATTACTGCTTACGCTATTTTCTAAAACTCTAGCGAAATAACTTTCGATTTTCAGTAAGCACAGCTTAAAAAAATAATAATACAGTAGTTCTATTCAGAAGAATCCAGTACCGAAAATCAATAAACAAATAAAAGGTAACCGTATACGCCAAGATGCCTAAGAATGATAATCGTAATAAAAGTACAACAGTCCGCCCAGTCACGGAATCCCGTCGACGGTCGACTCGAATAATAACAGTAATTCACCTTTCGAATGTCGAGTTAGTCACTCATGGTCAAGATCTAATCGAGTTCTCTTCTTGGGTGGTCCGACTGCATCCGTCCGACCTGGCGTAGGCGGCCGAGCAATGATATCGCCGTCTTTTGCAGACTCTGGCGGTTCACTAAGTGTTCCCACGCGTTCGCCCGTCTCGGTTGTGAACGTTGGTCCGAGATGTTTATTATCTTTCGGGAATTTCTATCAAAAGATGTTAAGGACATCCAATTTGTAGACTCAAACCACGTTACATGCCTTATGGCAAAGCAAAACTTACCTCATATTGTGAGACTAGATTATCCCACAGCTTGATCACAGCCGTATCATCCTTAGCCAGATATTCGATCGCAGGATTCGTTTCCAAAGGCGGCTGGTGCTGCGTCCCGTTAAACATTGCCGTTTTGTCTAGTCTCGATTCCAGGTTCGAAGTAAAGACGTCTACGGCATCTTTCGGTTAGAATTTCGTTGTTTTTGTTCTTCCGTATCGCTCGTCAAGAACGCGTAATGTGATTGCGTATTTCCAAAGTTGTTGGATACGAGCAAGAGATACTATTTAAGGCTTGTTCTTAGGCCCTGTTTCATCGCAGCAGACAACCAAAAATTATCGCCCTCGGTACTTTTGACAGTTTAGCTCTATATCGATAGAGAAAATCTGTAATCTACCAAATTTTCGGTTTCCTTTGACTCGTTGTATTTCGTGAAGTAATCCGGGCATGCTCGTTTCGGAAATGGGAGTTCGCTGATAATATAAGGCTCTTGTATTAGACGTGACAGATCTCAGAACGAGCTTGGCAGTCGCACGCTCTAAGCTCATTGTCCTATGGCATTTCGAAACGATAATATATTTTTTTAACCAGGGAATCTGCTAGATTATGTGTTTTCAAACGAAGCTACATCGAATTAGCATGCCTTCTGGAAAGTCTATAGCGAGAGAACTCAGGTAACCTCTTGATTTACAAGGGTTTGGTGTATTTGGTTAGACTACAAGAAACTATTGTCTGCGATTATATTTTAATAGAGGATGATATTAAAAGGCGGTTTAGGTTCAGATTGTCTTTGCGGTCGTATTAATAAAAGATTAAGTGATGTATCTTCTAACAGCTAATCACTAATACGCTACTTGTCTCATATTCATATACAGAACAAAAGCTCCATATCGATATCGAACAAGTGTGTGGTGCCGATTTATAAGAAGATTGATAGTTGATATAGGCACATTTTTGAATCTAATAGTCTTTGTCTTTAGGACTTATAGATCTTCGATAGAGCCGTAGTGTTATTGGATAAAATCGGCTGCTTTATATCGTTCTCTTGAGAACGTTCATCCATCTCCATGTAATTGATGTATTCGAAATTCAAAGGCAGCTAAATTAGTAATCCGTAATCGGAATGAGTATTGTAGATTAAAAATGCAACTGTATTAAACTGATACATATCATAGACATCACATTATTATATTTTGATAGAGCGATATTGCAAATGCAAAAATTTTTTAGACTGGAAAGTATCTAGTACTCTATTTCTTATAGCACGTGACTAAGATGATCCGATGGGACATATATATTCTTTCTCCTCCATCTTGCGATGCAAACATATCATCATTGTCTGCCAGAAAGCTCTACAATTCATTTTCATGCTCTTCCTGCTATTACATAACTGCTTCAATTGCTCGTTCCCTAAACACAATCTGACTGAAATTTCCTAACAAAATGATCCGCTCCCAAATATTCGTATAAACCGCATACACAATCAGGTACTATGCTACCAACCGCATCGCTTCGTCAACATTTCCTTTCTTTGCCTGCCCATTTATCTATGATCACTTTCAGTTTTTCTTCCGTCTATATAATAAAATCACATCTCCTCCTTGTCTCCAAATGTTGGCACGAATAGTTGCAAGAGTGTACAAGTTATGCAGAGGCTGGCCCTGACAAACAAGCTCTAGCCAGTCTTCCGGTTTGGCACCTTTATCCCGCTTAACCGTTGAATCCAATTTCTCATCCACATAAGCTAGAATCTTGCGCGTTCTTAGCATCCGATATGCATTCAAACGAGCATTGCCGTTAGGAAGTGCAGGCAATAGGTCCTCGTAAGGTTGTAGAACAAAACTAACTTTCGATAATTCCTTTGATGGAATCTTATTCTGCAATAGAAACTCCCCTAACCAGCCCGGAGCAGCGTCTTCTAAAACTGTAACGTCTTGAAAATTTCCACACGATTCTACTGTGCCTCGATATAGATCAACTGTACCTCCTGCGCCAGGAAGCTGTTCCGAAATGATGATTGCCGTCTCTTTTGGAATCCGAAGATAAGGTGCCTCTGTCGGTGGGGCTATGGTGTAGGATGTCGTAGTATACGGACCAGTTCCCGAGGCTACGTAGTCGTCTCTCGCTTTTTGAATAACTCCCCGTAAAGTATCTTCATAAGAAGGTCCATTTTTTGCTTCTTCGCCACCAGCATTGGTTGGGTTAGAGTTCGCATTTGCATTCGCTCCCGTAGCATCAGTGCTATCTGACAGTCGAGCGTCTGCAGACGACTGAGTCCGATTCAATTTTACTTTTCCAAATGACCGTAATCGGCCCATTAACGAATTAGAGGCAGATGTTGTGTCCGTGTTAGAATCTGCGACGGCTTCGCCGGGCACTCCTGTCTCGGCCGCAGCCCCAGATGCAGACGTCGCTATACTTGGAACTTCCCCCGCACTAGAGAGTGAAGCTAGCGCAGCGGCAGGTGGTGTTGATACAGAAGAAAGTGCTGAGGAAAAGTAATCTGTAACCCCAGCTGTGGATGGTGAAATGGGACCCCGGTCAAAAATATTTCCGTCGTTTGCCGCCGTCCCATGATAGTTCACTGGATTATATGTAGGTGCCGGAGTCGCGAGACCAATGGCTAATCCGGGCGTTGGCAAAACCATCCCTCCCCCGGTCGATGCATTCATACTATCATTCCAGGGTGAAGCTAGTCCTGCAAGCGAAAGCTGGCCAGGCGGATTTCTCTGAATCGACGTGTTATCATTTAGTCCTCGTCTCTTTGCTAAACGAAAATCGCTGTCGAGTTTCAGCTCAGACTCAATCAGACGAGCAAATAAGTTCCGCAAAACCCATTTGCCGATGTTTATTCGTTGATCTTCCCGAAACTCTATCTGTCCAGTACCAGGAAAAGGTTGGACCTCCGTTGAAATCTCGTCCGAATAGATCTCGGCCACAAATACATAAGCTTCTTCTAAAACGACAGCCAATTGACCAGTTCGCGTGTTCACTTGACACCAGTTAACGCAAGACTCGAAAGTGTTGAGCTCATCAGCAACGTCCATGATATCTCGGCTGCCAAACGACTTTACCATAACGCATTTGACTAGATCCCATAGTTTGACTTCTCCCGCTGTATCGACAGTCAGAACACGGCGCCGATCATTTAACAAAATATGTTTAATCAATCCGGTCTGTCCCTCAATCGTTTCTTCAGGATTGTGTCGTAGAGGTTCTACAGTTTGGCTGTTCTCGCTTTCTCCCGACTGGGCAGCTTTAGTCTCGGGCAGAATCGTCTTTGACGGACTTTCTTCCGAGTCAATCACAATTCCATTCCCACTCAAGCTAATTATTGAGCTACGAGGGATATGTGAAGACATAGAATTAGCAATCGCTTGTCTTGTCTGCAGCGTAGGATCCTGACGATTGAAAAAACTAGCACTGGACCTTCGTCTACTCATCAGCAGTCTATGATTCTGAAAACTTGTCGGCGCTGTGTCAACGTCCCGCTAAATATAATTGTTAAATCTTAAACTGGGCATCAATAATGTCAATTTTACTTACCCATCTGTGGATCCGCGAGTTAGCTGTCGCTGTCCATATTGAATCGCCCGCAACGGCAATTTTGCTGACACCTTGATGTTCGTTGCAGATTAAAACTGACAAGCTGTCTTCGGATTCAGAAATTCCTCGCATATCAGTTTTCACCACCATACCTGACCGATCTGAGGAATGAAAAACTTCAAGGTTAGGATGATCAGAGTGTAGTGACCAAACAGAGGTATCGTGCATATTTAAAGTGTGCAGTAATCTGCCTGCAGTAATAGACCATAATTTAACAGTAGAATCTGATGAAGCCGTGAGAACTAAGTAGCCTTCAGCACTAATTAGAATTGATCGAATATTGTCCGTATGCCCAACAAAGTTGACAATACTGCTACCAGAACGCTGGTCCCACAATCGAACAATCGAATCCGGTCCACCTGTGCCAATTATCGAGCCACCATTTCCTCCAATACCTAATCCATAAACTGAGCCTTTCGGATTATTTCCTTTGTCTCCGACATCAATCTGTAGTTTTTCTCCGCCTCCATTAAGATCCCATAGTTTGACTTTACGATCTAGTCCACCAGAAGCTATCCAATCCGACGACTGGTCACTAATGGCAAGACATTTCACAAAGTCGTTGTGTTGGCCAATTGTAGAATGCATATTTGATTTGGGATTCCAGAGTTTGACGGTGAGATCTGAAGAGCAGGAGATAACTAAAAGCCGGTAAGGTCACGGTGAGACTAATTTAAGAAAAAGACGAAGCATACCTGTTTTATAATTATTTGCAAGTATTAAATCATTAACCCAGTGTGTATGGAGCTGTATTTTCGATCTAAACGTTGTTTTCCCTCGGGGAGAAAGATCCGACGATGATTTCTGAGCACCACCTGATTGTGGAGTCGGGGCGTCCGTCAAAGTTGGTAAATTACTTTTGGCAGCTTGTTCCATTGTACTACTCTCATCAACTGCAGGCACCTTAACCGAGTCCAGAGAAACATCGGGATTCAACTCGTCGAAGGTAGAGTAGGAGGAGCGCGCGAGATTAACGTCATCGAGGTTCCATGATATAACCATGCCATCCCGGCCGGCAGTATAAAGCAGCCCTGCATGAGTAGAATGCAACGGGGGAGTCGGGTCGACGGCGATTGAGTTGACTCCTAGAGTGTGCCCATTCTGATTGCTGTCGGAGGCCAACAAATAAGTAATCTTTCGAGAGGTCTTTCGGACCATGACGTCGAGCGGGGTGCGAGGGAAGGGACGTGGTCAAACCACCACACCAGTAAGGGAAGGACAGAAGAGCTGTAAATAAATAAAGGAAAATTCTAAATAGTCAGTATTTTGATTGAACTTGTACAGATGTTTTGTGCTAAATTGTGTAGAAAATGACAGTCCGAACGGGATTGGATGGATTCGAGGGCTAGTTGGCGAAGTAGGCAGGGCGAACAAAGCGTAGATAGTGTTTCCTCCGTCGAACATAGAAGAGAACGCGCCGAATCCGGCAGGTAAACAGCAAAGCCTAGCAGCAGGTACAGAAGACCATAACCAGAGACTGCAGAGATATAAATTTATTTATTATGAATGGAATTTATGAGTGTTAGATTTTTTAGCACACAAGAAAGTATTAGAATCTGTTTAGCCTGCCAAATGTCGGATAGAGTCTCATCGCAATCATCAGTATATAGCGCGTGGTTCCCATCTCCACGACCAAAGTACTGCGGGCTTGTTCTGCGCATAATCCACATTTCCTTGGGGCGTTGAAATTGCTGTATATGATTTTCAACACATCCAACTGCTATTTCAATAGATATAATTACTCGCAGTAGAGCTCGAATCGTATCATAGATGCAATCTAGTTCGTCTGACAGTCATCTGTAGTACTGTTACAAAGCAAATGCAGTGATGTCATAGCCCACTACGATTAAGATGACGACCACTCGGCTCGTGTATAAGCAACTCAATTGACAAGAAATATTGCCAGAAAGTTCGGCAGGAATCTTGCAAGCATCAAATTTCGTTTTATTCAGCATACACGTTCTATTAATTGGCAACGTCGACAGTTAAAAGAGGTCTTGGTCAGCAGAATCATTACTAAATTGGCGCAATATACACCATTGCTCGTGACTGCACTCTGAATTTCATCGCCCAATTCACAACGAATCATTTTATATAACGGCCGTGAACTCCACCCCAAAGTTTCCTTTCAATCATCTTAGCATCTTCAGCCATTCTTATTATCTTCCGCCAAAGGCCACCTAGTTCGCCCTCTCCACTTCCGGTCAGTCTGTCTCATTACCGGCTCATACTCGTCCCATCAAAACTGTACTGTTTATCACGTGATTTATATTTACAGCTCCAAGTCTTTAGTACCATTCACTTCCTCACCTCTCCCAGGGACAGTTGGTTTATCAGCAAGGCAGGAGTGAAGACACGACAAACAAGTGAGTCTGACTGAAAACGCCTCTTTCGCTGGACTCGCACTTTTCATTTCTCTTCCAGTTCGTGACCAGACGCACGAATTGCTCCAGATCGCAACAATTCCGTTCTTAGCCCGTTTTACCGGCCTTATCACAGCATCCCCCGTCCAGTCCCGGTATTTTTTTAGTCGATTAAGTCATACCATGGCTCCTATAACTAAGCATTACGACTATCTCGTCATTGGTGGAGGCTCTGGCGGTCTTGCCTCCGCTCGTCGAGCGGCCAGTCGATTTGGTGTTAAGGCCGCCATTATTGAGGGATCAGGCCGTCTAGGTGGTACCTGTGTAAACGTTGGTTGCGTCCCGAAAAAAGTTATGTGGGCTGCCTCCGATATCCGCAAGAAATTGGAGGATGCATCCAATTACGGTATGGATGTTGGGGAATTGCCCAAATTTGACTGGACAAATTTCGTCGCTAAGCGTGAGGCCTATATTCATCGTTTGAACGGTATCTACGAGAGAAATCTTGTCAAAGACGGTGTGGACTATATTTCTGGCTGGGCTCGTTTCTCCGGCGAACCTGGCGAGAAGGTCGTTGAGGTATCCCTACTTGATGGAGGCACTGCCTATTACACTGCTGATCACATCTTGGTCGCCGTCGGTGGGTATGCCTCTGTCCCAGATACGATTCCTGGCGCTCAGTATGGTGTTACTTCCGATGGTTTCTTTGCCTTGACCGAGCAGCCTAAGTCTGTTGCCATTGTTGGCGCCGGCTACATTGCCGTTGAGCTTGCTGGCGTTTTCAATGGACTTGGAACCGAGACACATCTTTTCATTCGTTATGAGAAGTTCCTTCGTCAGTTCGATCCTATCATTTCCGACAATATTACTGCCACTTATGAGAAACACGGTGTGCATCTTCACAAGAAGTCCAAGTCTTTTGAAAAAGTCACAAAGCTTCCTTCTGGAAAGCTTTTAATAACTTACGAGGATGCTAATGGAAAGAGCGAGATTGAGGTCGATACGTTAATCTGGGCAATTGGTCGCGGACCCAACACTGCTGGTCTTAAGGTGGATATTCCAGGCCTTAAACTTGACAAGAAGGGCTATATTGAAGTTGATGAGTTCCAAAACACCAATATTCCGGGCGTTTACTCTCTTGGTGATGTCATCGGCTGGGCAGAACTGACTCCTGTTGCCATTGCTGCCGGCCGTAAACTCGCTCACCGACTATTTGGTGGTCCCGAATTTAAGGATCTCAAGCTCGACTACACTAACATTCCTACTGTTGTTTTCTCTCACCCTGAGGCAGGAACTGTGGGTTTAACCGAGCCAGAGGCTCGTAAGAAATATGGTGACGATGAGATCAAGGTTTACAACTCCAAGTTTATCGGCATGTATTACGCGGTCTTTGATGAGCAAGATAAGAAAGAGTATACCATCTATAAACTTATCTGCGCAGGCAAAGAAGAAAAAGTTGTCGGTCTTCACATTGTTGGAGATGCTTCCTCGGAAATTCTGCAGGGCTTTGGCGTTGCAATCAAGATGGGTGCTACAAAAGCTGATTTTGATAGCTGTGTCGCGATTCATCCTACCAGTGCGGAGGAGCTCGTTACTCTTGTTTAGTTTTTGATTCGAATTTCAAATAGATAAAATCTGGATTTGGTATTTTAAGCCCTAGCGAAATAATCAGGACTGTAGATTTGTATTTTTGGCTCATACTCTCTAGTTCCATCCCAATGATCAATTCAAATCTGTGTTATTAACAATTATATCACAACATAAATTTAACCTGTAATTCCAGACATTCAGAATTATCTGTTCAAAATCAAATTAAAAAATAGGATTTTACCCCAATGTCAACACCGAAAAATCCAAATAATAAGAAAATGGTTTCTCGGATAAATATAACCTTGTCAACTGTATACGAAAAATTCTATTCTTACTGCTTATAGTGAGCTCCATTTCATTACCCTCACTACAAATAAGCAGCCAAATTAATATAATTGCTAGAAGCAACCTATTGAGGTACAACCAATAAAAGCATGTCGAGCGAGCGGACTATCTATTTTCCTCCAGTCGCATTTCTCGCCAAAGCTATACACCAGAGTTAGCGCCCAAGACACATGAAACATGAATTTATCTATTTCATGTAATGATGTTATATTAACTCGACGCAATTCAACGCGTCAGAAAGGCTATACACACCTTCCGCTTGTTTCCGACGCATGATTTCAGCTTGCTCTTCCTGACGCTTCCGAGGATCACCTTCAAGTTTCTTCTTCTGGCCGAGCGTCTTCTTCATCGCTCGTGCGCGGGCGTTCTCACGCTGATTACCACGCGTCATGATTTATAAAAATATCGTTCAACAGATTTTCTGAGAATGAGCAAAAAATAATGAAACTTGTCAACAATCTTTGCAGTAGTCCCTTCAGCAATTCATTGTCAAAAAATGTCCTTTAACTTCACGTGATTCTAGCAGACAGCTAATAAGCAGATACTAAATTCCGTCAGGCGAGTTCGCAGTATTTTACAATTGTTTGATTATGCAAATACAGCTCGATCTAACATTATATACATACAGCTTCTATCCTTTAACGGCATCTGCTGGAAGTCCTAGCCATTGTGAAGGCTCATGGTCTGGCAGTCGTTCCACCCACTCTTTAAATCCATCGAAACTACTTCCCTCTGGAATAACAAGCCGGTCGTCGTCTTGGTTAGCAACTATTTTATATCCAATTTCAAACGTTTCCGGACTAAAGCTTCTCATGGCAATGCTCTCAAGTACGTCCAAATCGTTATCATTTTCGATTTGACCTCCGTAGACTTCGTCGACCAGAATTCGTTTGATAATTTGCCAGGGAATTTGCGACGGTGCGATATTTGTACGTCCTTCTCCAGCTGTCATTATGATCCATTTGTCAATCACCGACCGAGCAAATTCGAAGTCAGCATCGTTAAACTCATATGGTCTGTGCCATCCTAGTACACCGAAACGCAGACGTTCTTGTATTACTGCATGAAACCATGAGAGTAGAAAATATAGCCTTCCTCGTTCTACTGGAGGACTACTGACGTTGTCTTTAGAAATCATGCTCATCGTATCTCTCATATTTGCCCTTAAACCTGGGGGAGGCTCATATATCAGCACGGTAGATGATCGTAGTAAGCTTACTGGAGCGGAATGGCTCGACTTCGAAATCTCCATAGATAATAGCAACCGGAACCGAGAGTCGAGTCGTAGCGACCGCATGTTCGTCTCAAGCAAGTCTAAGTAATCAGCAGCAAGATGTACGTTTTTGAGCAATACCCATGAACCATTTTGGGCTGCCGTCAAAATTGCTTTGTCCGCTGCCGTCGTACTCTCTTGAGAGCCCATAGCAATTGACACGTATGACTGCTTCAATGACTTGGCTATTGCCTCAACTTTATAACTTGCGTCATACCCTGGTACTGAACAAAGAAATATTGGGTCAGGTATAATAACATTTTTGGACACTATCAGTGCAATATCATCAGCTTTCTGAGTCAAAAACGATGTGCCAAATGCCCTTTCAACAAATCTGGTAGCCTTCGCTGTAAAGTCAGACGACCGCACTAATTTCAGGAATAACAGTTGTACAAATTCATTGTCAATATCTAGTAAGATTAGATTACTTCTGTCATAATAATCACAAATTTCATACCTGGTTCACTCTCTTCCGAGACTTTGCTCAGGAAAGTCAAAAACGATTCCTCATCCTGAATCCCAAATTTCAAAAATAATGGAGAGTCTTTTATTTGTATGACTAGTTGCGAGATGTCATATCCTTCCACAGAGAGCTCTAAGCAATGACCCTCTCCAGAAAGAAGCGCTTCAATAAATGAAATGTCACAGCGGTTGAGATATGAATACGCTAAAATCAATGCTAGCATCATAAGATCCTTACGTAGTAACCCAGATGCAGTTCGTCTGAATGTCTCGAAATATATCAATGCTACGACCTCCTTCAATTTAACGCTGAGATCTGCCGCCTCTCTGATATTGGTCACTGAACTTAGCACTGATCTAAAAATATCTTCAAAGAAACTAAGAGAAAATTGATAGTATCGACTTAAAAAGCGAAATAAATCCAAAATCGTAAATATCGTGCTACTGGCCGCAGCAACTGGCTCGTATTGATTCGATATTACCTCTATCTTTCCTAAAACGTCTTCAGTTTCAGCTACTTTTTGAGAGATATCCGCCGATTGAGCTTTCAAATCTTCCAGTGTCTTCAAAACGCTGTCATCGTCTAAAATATTGCCTTCGGAATCATTTAGAGCTTTCAGCAGACTTTCCTCCAACTGTTTTAAATTGACTGAAAAGCCGCGGCGAAGTTTAGTCAAATTCATAATCTTTTTCTCGATATCAGGTCGAAGAAATTTCATGACCTCGTTCAAGGACTGAGCCAGCAAATTATTTCGAGTTACTGTGAAATTGATTATCGTAGTGTGACTACAAATATCGGGTGAAAATCGAGCCGAAGAATCGCGCGTTAACAATATCAAATGAAATCCAGGCGAAAAGTCAATATGCTGCTTTCCAAGCTGGATGAGAATTCGCCCACCAACCCGCTGGTATTGCTTGGTTAACACATTGTTCAGCATAGGATCAAAATGCTCCGCATCATTAACTAATAGGGTATTGCCAAATCTCAGACAGTTCTCCAGCTGATTTACAAAAGCCTCGTCTAGAAAACTGGTCGTTATCAATGATGGATATTGCTTCCGTAAAAACTCAGTTATTCCACCTGTTGGATCAATAACAGTAGAATACTCCTCTGATCTTGCCAGCATGAGCGCATTTTCTTCATAAAGCTGTCCCACAGGAAGCGAGTCATTGTGCCAATTATTTTTAGTGGTTAGAGGTACCAAAAAGTCCACGGTCTGATAGTTGTCATTGAACGGAATATTCATCTTCAACAGGTGCTCTCTCCATTCTCGTTGGATATTTTGTCTATGATATTGATCATAGAATCCTCCGTACACCAACAAGATTGATGCAAGGAAAGAATCTCCCGGTAAAGATTTGATCTGCTCATCGAATGCTAGAGTTTCTTGTCGCCATCTCTCCCGCTCTGACGCAAGACTACTTAGCATTCGAACACTACGGTTAACCGTAGATTCAACTTGAGCCATTTCAGCTTTAAGAGTCTGCGCCTCGCTAATTAATACTGCGTATTCCTCTTTATACTGTTCTATGCTGGCCTCTAGCTCCTGAATGACGACATTCATGTGCATAACTTGCTGTTTTGTCTCATCAGCACTTGCAGAAAGCTCGCGAACTTCTCTTCTAAGAGGTCCGATGCGTTCCAACATCAGAGAGTAATTTATCTGTGCTTCCAGCCATAAAATCAAAGGACCACAAGCTTTGCTAGCTCGATTGACTGTCTCAAAATTAAAATTAGGCCTGCTCAAATACTCCGCTTGAATTTTGTTCCGTACTAGACGAGTCATTTGACGATCATTGCTGTAGTTGACAATACTAGAAATGAAATCTTCACGACGAATTATGCTTTGGACTGAACGCCAGTTATCAACCTTATGACCGAGTAGTATACAAACAGCTTCCATCGCCAATTTGACGGCTTCTGGAGGATTTCCCATCGATCGAACTTCCGTAAGATGCTGCTTCTTGATATTACTAACACTCTCCTGCGCAGCTAATACTGCAGGCTCCGCTTGGGCGAGATCATTCATAACAATTTCCTGTCTTTCGCCGATCTCTTGCTCCTTCACTGCTAATTCAGCTTGGATTTCAAATGATTCAGCTTGTTTCTTCTCAGCCTCCCTTTGATCGACGACCATCTGTTGCAGCTTCTCATCTGCCTGAGCACTTTTCACTTGTAAATTCTCTCGTTGTTCAGCAAGACCAGTTCTCAAATGCCGAACTTTCTCAACTGTCTCCTGAAGTTTTTCCAGCCCAGTATTCAAATGTCTCTGTTGCCTCTCGGCCTCTTCTTTCTTTTCACGGAAAATCCGATCGAAAGTACTTACAAAATTTAGGAATTGCTTGGGTGTAACGTAATACCCTTGCGAAGACTCAGCCAACTTCTTCATTGATTCATGAACATTTACCATCGAACATACTATAGCTTGACGATAGTTAGGAGATGCCGGTAAGCCATGATATACTGGTGCATAAGTTGCAGGAGTCTGATATGTTACCGTATCCAAATCCAAGTTTTGTATCAGCTCGCTACCCACTTGATAAAGGGTATATGCAGTCCAATCACCCATCCAGCTCAGAACGCAGCGGTTGAATAATGCAGGAGAAGCTGCCGCTTGAGACGAAAGTCCATCTTTCGGTGGATTCATTGTGAACACCACATGAAGATTTTTGACTATCTGTGAACGGAACCATTGATTTAACTCATCAAGTGAGTCAAGCATAAATCCTTGCTGTCTTGCTCCTTCCTTGCATGCAGTAAGAAGATTAGTGTAATCTTCACCTTCAAATAGACCCGGAACTTCTGCATTGGCAAGTAAAGTATTCATACGTTCCAAAAAGGCAGTTTCAAGAGCATTAGATTCATCAAAAATGAAGCAAATCTTTTGATTTTTGCAGCCACAATTTCGCAAAACGTCACGAAGATCATCATCAAAGTCAGCAGCTGAATATTTGCTATGAGCATTAATTTGAAATACTCGCAAACCATTCATCCAAGCAACAAATCTCGTTAAAGTTGTCTAAATTTGTTAATACTAAATAAAAATTTCAAATACTCTAATTGCAATTCACCTTTCCGCTGCCGCTGATTCCAATCAAAATCATATGTCCTTGTGGTTGCTTGAAAACTCGATCAATTCGCAGAATGTGGTCCAGAGCATCATCATATAGGACAAGATCTACTTCCATTTCTTCTTCTGAGAATATTTTAAGTCTTGCATTTGTATATTCTCTGAGCTCTTCTACTGATACCGGTTGGTAATTGCTTGAAAGCCAATTTGAATACAGAATGGGCATTTTCAAAGTATTGTCAACGCTAATGTTTAAGAAGTATCTCTGGACAACGTTGACTATTTCTTTATACATCCAGTCATGTTCTTCAGCAGTCACCAGTCGATCTCCAAATAAACGCAGAGCTTCATATGCCCATATTCTCACTAACCCTTCCAAGGTAAGCGTGTCCAATGGCGCAAGAGCTTCATGTACACCCCGTACCCAACGAGTAAGCTCTCGCGGACTGTAAACATAATGGCTCCTCTCAAGCGCAGTGAATCTAGTCTGGCAAGCTAAATATAAATCAATCATAGCCCTTGTGAGAATATCGCCATATCCTCGTAACGTCGGAACAATCTTAAGAGTAGCAGCAACAAAAGTCGCATAGATTTGAGAGAGCGATATTTTGCCAGGATAATCAATCATGACTAGCGAAGTATGCCACAGAAACCGTAGGCTGAGAGGTGCACGGCCTGCATCCGTAGGAGGATTACACGCCCCGACAAACTGCACACCTTCAAGCGAGACCCAAACCTTGTCGCAGGGTCGCCAGAAACCATTATGCTCCAGTAACTGTCGTAAAAATGAAATGACAGTTTGAGTGCCATATTCATCTGTCTTCGGTAGGTTGATTTCGTCACAAAAAATGACCAATTGCCTGCCAACCTGTCTAGGACAAAGAACAACACTTGCGCTTTGCTTCCGATATTCACAATATTGTTCCAAAGTGCGGATGATAAGCTGCGGAGTAGTCATGCTAGAGAAATTCAAAGTAATCACTTCCAAATTGGGAAATCGCCGTAATGTATTGAACAAACTCATAGTTTTTCCCGAGCCAGGTGGCCCGCACATGATCATGGACCGTTTTTCTAGGAGAAAGGTGCGAAGCAGTGACTCGTGTCGCAAAGTATCGACAGTGGGAATGATAATATCTGTTTCAGTAACAGAATGTGGATCAAGGTCTATTTGAGGAACTGAAGCTTGCCAAGCTGTCCAGTTTGCTAGAGGCAGTGAAACATCATAATCGATAATTGAACCTTCGCTTGGAACTTCCAAAGATGCAAACAGTTCAAATCGACTAAGCGATTCAGCAAAGATATGGCGCTCTTGTAAGGGACAGTCACCGGCAAAGCTCCAAATCGCAGCAAGAAGTAATTTAGCCAATAGATACGTCTCTCTAGATTCAGTAATAAGCGGAAAATCAGGATGTTGACCGTTATATTCCAAAATTTCACGAACGCTTCCATTCAGTAGCGAAAACATAGTATGAAGTGATCGAAGTTTGGCGAATTCCATGATATGACTAAATTTGGCGCTCTCCTCTAACGCGTTATTCACCCAGCCATCATATAACAGTATTTGTTCAATATAGGTAGCTGATGAAGAGAGTACTTGATCATGAGAGTCAGAAGATAGTAGATTTTCATCAAAATCATCTGAACTCAATGATTGCAGTCTAAAAGTGTAGGACTTTATTAACATCTCGGTGGAGATGTTGTCTTCACTTAGCCATACCATACCACAGCGACTAACCGTTGCCAGAGTAGCATGTTCTAGCGTACTGACTTCAAATAATAGCCGAATGTTAGGCAACAGAGCCAATCGTTCCCCATTGGCAAGAGTCAAAATACGGTTATCATCGAGAACACTGAAAATAATAAGTACACAATCTCTCAGAAAACCATGACAATCTTACCTGTTCAAATTCTCAGCCCACTCTGGATCAACGTCGCCATCAAATACAATCCAATGTCGTTTTGTACTCTCGCCACGGAGATTATCATTAATTTTTCGCAAAAGCCCTGTAAATAGGCCATCTGTCCACTCGCGGGTAGTAGTATCTAATGTTCCATATAGAACGTCTTTTGTCATGACTTTTGCGTCAATTATGTAGAATACACTTTCTTTGTCTTCAGCTCTTTGTAATGCTCGAAGGAGATATTTCCAAGTAGTAGACTTTCCAGATCCTGATTTACCAACGATCATAATACCGTGATGCAGTTGCTGAATCTGGAATACTTGTGTGGCCTTCTCTAGCCAGCTATCACTAGGCACCAAACCATCTTTCGTCATTAGAGATGTAAGTTCTTTCCGTAACTCGCTGAAGTCTTCCGGTACGTATTTGATATTTGGGAAAATATCTTTTTCGATTAATCCAAGCAGGCTTGTGTCATCACCCACGAGTTTGGGTAAGATAGTTTCGTGTATACTACGTAGAATAATTTGGTCCTCATTTAAGTCTGTTCCTGTTGATTGCTGTGATTGGCGTCTCTTCCATTCTCCAGAATTAGCAAGGACACTCTTCAGAGCACGCAGACCGAAGTCGTAGTGATATTGATGAGATAAACGTGAGGTTAATTGGTCAAAGAAGGGAACGATTTTTCGGGACAGTCCATTGGCGGAAACAAATCCCTGAGTGAATAAGATGACTTCAGTGATAAGTTCTCGATCAGGACTGGACATAGAGATGCTTCTAAACAACTTCTTCAAATTATCAGGTAAATTGGAACGGCCAGCATAATCCGGATTCATGGTGATGAATATCCCTTGATTGAATAGTTAGCATTAATTCTCAATGAGTTGCAATTCAAATTACCGGTATCTTGCTGTAGCTGTAGCTGTCTTCCCAAAAGCTCAACAGTACTGTTATCTTCTTCCTTTAGGGCACGTAAACCTAGCTGTATAGTCTGAATTTGTGACGATACTGCACTGAGTACTCGCTCCTCAAGGCGATTGAACTCATCAAAGCAGCCCCAAGCTCCAACTTGGCAAATTCCAAAGAATATCCGACCCATCGATTGAAAATTGAAAGTTTCATCGCAGTTGAATACTAAAACAAATCTCCCCAATTGAGCGCCAAGAGACTTGATACTTTCAGTTTTACCTGATATTTCATTAGTTGTTCTCAAAGATTTAGTGATGAGGGTAATATATTACCTGTGCCAGCTGGTCCAAACGGAGAACCTCCAAAGTTTTGCTCGAGTGCTCCAGTCAGGGCCAAAAAACACTTGTCGGTTAAAGGCGTCTGAACTAATCTATCCTGAACGCCAAGGTATTCGAATCCATATCTGAAAGCAGCCGAGCCCATTCTGACAATGACTCTTTGAGTAGCTGGAACAATTGATTCATAGTAATAAAATCGCATAGTGGCCACCCATGGATATTCTCGAACTGAAATTATTTCATGCTCAATCAGATGCTGTGCAATATTCCGCTGATGGACTAATTCAGTAATTAAAGCTTCACACTTTTTCCGGTCTATTCGAGCCAATTCTTCCAGTACTATGGAGGCTAAGAGTTCTAAAAGATGCTCCAATGCGTCAAACACTTCTGATAGATTGTGAGATTCTGAAATAATTTGGTTTTCAATTTCTGAGGTTGATATAATCTGGGCAGTTAACACAACAATCTGGGCAGGATATTTTTGGATCCAGGAGACAAATTGTTCGCGAGTCAAGTTTTCTAAATTGAAAACTTTTCGAAATTCTGATAAACAAATCGGCAGTAAATTAGCTAGTGATTCTTTCATTGAAACTTCAAGTTGTTGCAGCCATTCGTTCACTTTCGATTTAACCAAAGAAATTGGCTCAAGAAGTTCTACTACTTCTCCTTCGGTAGACTGGAAACCAGTGATGACTAAGTTTTGCTCATCAAATATCAAAGCGGAAATTCCAGCAAACATTTTTTTTAAGTACTTTTGGATGCGCCGGATATCTTTAGCATTGCCAATTATCTCCAGTAAATCTTCATCACCCACGAAATAATATCGAGGAAAGTTCATTCTTTCTCGCTCAAGATATTCGCCCAGAGATTTTTGAATCCGCGCAAGAGATTCGGTTAATCGCTGCAGCGAAGACAAAGATCCAGGGATCTGCAGTATAGACAAAATTGTAGGTGATTTGGACACAGTTCTCATCAAAACATAGAACTCCGAATTTATGTTCTGAAACCGAGCGGATTCTATAGGCAATAGATTGTTAATTTTTGCATTTCCGCTGAAAACACCTTCGAGATAGACCCATCGCCGCTGAACATCCATCCAGGTGTCAAACAGAACATTGATCCGATTTAGCTTGTCTTCCCAAGACATCACTTCTTCTTCAAAAAACTTGTAATAAGGTGAATGATGCATAGCTGCAAGTGAGTTCATATGTTCAGCGCACTTTTCAAACAGTACGTCCCATCCACGAATCAAGCGACATTTATTCTGATAGTTGACAAGTTCGAGCTCGTACGAATTCCAAAATTCGCGTACCTGAACTGTTAGAATGCAAAATTTTAATCAATTAAAGAATCATAAATTACCTGTTTCAAGTACTCGTCTAGCGTCATTTGACCTCGAGCCTGTGTTATAATATCAGAAATAACAAGTTCGTTCTTGGTCAAATTAAAATCCCAGACATTTCCAAGTGTCATGGAGCCAAGTTGAAAACTGCTGTTAGGGACGATGGTTCGAAATAGCAATTCCCAGTGACGTTCGCGCATAACGTCAGACTTAAGACTATTGAGAATGGGATCGCTCTTCAGATACTGTCGGACGACTCCTTGAACATACTCAAATGAGGCGTACTGTCGCATTCGACTAGGCATTTCTTTGGTCATAACGAGTAACTCCTCTAGACTTGATTTGACTTTTCGAGGAACTACACTGGACCAGGGAGTTTCTCGTATTTCGTTCAAGGATTTCCACACAGAGCTAACAGAGGACCAAACATATTTGAAATCTTGAACTTCTTGAATTGTTGACAAAAGAATGTCATTTGCTGGTAACTGTAGCCCCAAAGCTCCGTTTGCACTAAGAAGCAGTTCTTGCTGTTTTTTCAAAGAGTTTAGTTGTATTTCCGATTTCTCCAAGACAAGAAAAGCGTCGTCTGGAGAATTGGAACCGGCCAATGGCTTTGTTGTGTTCCATTCAGATATAGCCCTTGCGATTCGATCACTAAGAAGCTGATTATCTGACAATACTCTAGTTCTAAGAATTTCTAAATTTGTCAGTACATCCATTAAAGTCAGATTCGACGCTATCTACCTAGATTGTCTGAAACAGTTTTCTGCTTCACGCTGAGAATCTCGCTTAAAGCACTCCATTCACTATCAATTTGATCCGTAAAAATCCATTCAGAGGGAAACTGGAATCTATTTCTAGCCAACGCTATTTGGCCAGAGCGAAAACTTACAATCTGGGCCGACCACAAATCAATTCTGACCTCAGCATTTTGAACTGCCAGAACAAACTCAACAGAACGTTTAGTGGAACTTATATCCAAAGTTTGGACTTCCAAATCTTTCCGAGTCCGTTCCAGATCAGCATATACAAGTTGGACTTGTCTTCTAAGGAGTTCCGCAAATCGCAGTAAAATCTCATGCTGCCATGAGTCGTATTTCGCGTTTATACGCGCCTGCACTTGATCATATTCGATTACGATCTGGCCAAATTCCTTGGAAGAAGTGGTCGTGTCAAATGTGCTCCTGACTTTTCTAATGTCTTGTAAAATCTCCACCCATTGAGAAAGATTGTTTCCCAGCAATTCAAACACCTTCTCGGGTTGAAGATCCCAAAGAGATTGAAAGTGCAGCCACTTAGCAGTGTATTGAGAGACCTTCATAAGCTGTTCTTCTATAGCATTATAGGCTTTAGACAAGTCGTCTACTGCAAGATCTAAAACATCGCTAAATGTATCGTCAGAAGAAAATTTTGCAACGTGGTCAAGCTTTAAATCGTAACGAGAAGCATCTAGCCTAGTCAAACCGCAGACTATGCTTACCCAATCTTGGAACTCTGAATACCAAACTGCACGAGCATGTTCAAGTGGAGGTGACAGAGAAATTGATTGGTTTCTCATAACAATTTCAAGCACTATGCTCTTCTTCTGTGAGTAATCTGAGCTACTAAAATTATTAATCCAAGAAGAGATTGCATCACGAAGCCGGAATAACAAGATTGCTTTAGCTTGATCATTCAATCGGCGGACCCAATAGTTCAAGTTGGCAAAGTTTTCAAGGTTTAGTTTATCGATGCAAGTTTGAATGTTCTCAATCGCTTGCGCAAAACTAGTCCGGTTATAGCCACAAATTCTCATTTCCTGGAGACTTTGATCAATTGAATTGACATTATCTGCTAGAATTAAGGTTCGTTGTTCAAATGCAGCAATTGAAGTATTAAGGTTTCTGGCAAACTGAACCTGCATACTCTCATGTGTTGACCCATCACTCGTTGAAGTCCAAGCAGAGTAAGTTCCAAGGTCAAATGCTCGGACAAAAGATTCCCAAGTCATCTTCATACCTGACTCGATGAACTCATGTACCTTTGCAAGACAATCATTCATAAGAAC
The DNA here is from genome assembly GCF_038497815.1 of [Lipomyces] oligophaga. Classification (NCBI taxonomy): domain Eukaryota; kingdom Fungi; phylum Ascomycota; class Lipomycetes; order Lipomycetales; family Lipomycetaceae; genus Lipomyces; species [Lipomyces] oligophaga. Next base: position 535,518 of record NW_027117792.1, on the reverse strand, counting down.
AGCAGAGTCTCCTAGTTTTTCAACTAACATCGTAGCCTGCGTATAGGCACGAAGAGAATTCGTGAATCCCATAGCATAAGGATACACTTTTTTGGCATCTTTAGAAACGCTATTAATTACATGCGGTACTTGATATTTAAGATATGTAAGATTCCGAACTTCTTTGAATAAAGTGATAACTTGAGGATCGAAGTTAATTGTCAGTTCCAGTCTATTCTTCTCGCCAAACCGGGTACGACCTATATTGAATAATCTTCCATTGACGCTGATTCGCCGTTCAGTAATATCTCTAAGCCATGAATCAAAAATCTTAAAAATTAGATAAGCATGAATCCTTCCAAATGAGGTAGAATCTGTAGATAAAATCACTTACTTGCTTGGAATCAAGTTTTTTTCGGAATGAAATGCTTTCGTTCTGTAGTTTAGCACCTTCCGAGTACATTGCCCATCCCTTTCCTAGCACATCTTCAACACGCTTCATATATAGATCTAATTGTCGCTCAATTTGACGAACCCAGATTATTGCTCCAGATATAGGTGGAAGATCGCGCAGATCATCCATAAAAAATGCGTCAGAATTTGGGTACTGCCTTAAAAATCTATCGTGCAGAGCTTCAATGTCCAGTTTGACACTATCGATGAGTTGATTCTGATATTCTCGAATGGCGCCTCGGATTTTTGGACGAATGAATAGAGCATTGAATTGTGAAAATACTCTAAACATCTCGTTGGCCGTTCGAGCTGTGGCTAGTCGACCACGAAGGCCAATGATAATTGAGTCTTCTGTACGAGATGTGCGTTCATTGTAAACCGCTTCAGCAGATAACCAGATATCTGTCCCCTCCGGTGATACATCCAAAACATCAACATCTTTTAAGGCTCCATAAGCTTCTGCCAGATCATTCACAACATCTTCAGATGCCTCGGTGTCGGCTTCCGTATCAAATAGATTTTGTCGCGATCCGAGCACTGCTTTAATGGTCGAAAGTAGCTGCTCGTGAGCTTGTCGAAATGATTTCACATATGCCAAACGCTCTTGTGTGGCGGCATGTCTGGCGCGAATTCGAATCGGAATAAATTTATCCATTCGTTTTCGGGTAACTTCACGAGCAACATTGGTGAACTCCTTGATCTGGGTATCCCAGGCAGCAAAAACCTCCTCTGCCGCAGTCATGACGTTTCTGAATTCAAAAAATTCGAGATGCATAAGTCGACGCCCACTTAAAAGAGAAAGAAAACGACTATCTAGGTCTCCTGAAATTGCTTCAACTAGCGGGAGAGTCCGACTGATTGGATAAGGAGAGATTTTGATTTTACGATTAAGGTGGCCAAACACATGGAAGATGGCTTCTTTGAGTTTCTGCAATGTCGGTGCAGATTGTAGCTCATCAATAGGGAATTCATTCATTAGAATATTATATTTTTTGACCAGTTCAATGGATTCTTTGAGTCCAGTATCAGCCAGGAAACTTGTCGTAGCATGGAAACGCTTGGCAAATTTTAGTATCTCCATTGTAAGGGTGACCCCGTCTAGTTGAAGTTGTCCATCGATATCTTCCAACGCTGCTTCTAAAGAAAGCCAGAAGTTGATTTCTTGAGAGGCAGTCCCATTGGAAGGGTCACGAGTCATTTTGGTGATTGACTGAATAGATTTGATCCATGTGTTAACGCTTGATTGTAGGCCATTTAAAAACTTTTGATCATTTAACAAATCCTGGGGTATCAAATCAATTGTTGGTGTAGTGTTCAAATGATTAGCTTCATCTAGGGCGCGTTGAACTACCGAATGAAAAGTAAGAACCAGTCTGGGGATTTCGATATTTTGTTGAAGATGTAGCAGAGCTAATTCTAACTCTGCGAGCCGACGTTTCGTGGCTGGAATGCCCGTTTTCGAGTGGCTATCTGAGCTTGCATTTATAGACGCAATTGTCCCAAGCTTACTTTCTTGTGATCGAGAAATAGCATCGAAATAAGGAGCGATAGCAAGATGAACAATCGAATAGAGAGCTTCATAGGGCAAACTTGAAGTAGAGTGTGAAGGAGAATCATGCTCATTACTAGTAACAGCCTGTATCGTATTGGTAGGCAGGTTGATTATTTGCAACTGTGACTCGAGAGGAACTGCTGGATCAAGCTGCATCGATCTCTTGATAATGGCTAAAGTAGCAAGCGAGAGAGGAGAGGGAGTGAGTGCATGATTCAACGTATAAGTACATGCTCCGGTTTCTGCATAATCTGGCGCTTGCTCTTTTGTGACGAAAATAACATCTGCATTAATATCGCTTGCAAAAGACGCGATCTGAACTCCGGCTCCGGTAGTATCAGCGAATAGAGAGCTATCCAATTCCTCAGGTTTGGCTCCTAATAGTAATCTCAACGCACTGCGAAGGTAAACAAGCAGATCATCTGTTTCTAAAATTGGTGAAGATGAAGTAGTGGTTGCCCGACCGTTAGTATTGGCCAGCTGAGCTGCAGTTTCCGCCTGGTCCATTGTCCAAAAATCAATTTGTCACGAGTCCTGGTCTGGAGAGGGAAGAAATCTCTAACTCGCTCGCTCTCAGGTCTGCTTGATCTGATCAGCTAAAAGGCTCGACTGAAAACCTCGACAGTCAAATCAACAACCAGGAGCCCTCTGGATTTGTCGATAGTGAATAAGTTTGGTCTTTGAAGATATGAGCTCGGCCTCGCAACCAGTTTCGGATGTAAACAAACCTTCAGATCGCGTCGCGAGAGCAAATCTATGAGTTTAATTACCACGCGTTTTTCCAACGCACGTGTTGTATATCACGTGATACCGACCTCATCTTCAGGACGAAAGGCTGACCACGATCTCAAAATGTTTTTGACAAAAAGTTTCTGTGGCCCTTGGTAGTACTAGACAAGATCTGGGGCTGACGGAGAATATGAATAAAATTTCTAAGAAGCTGAGAAGTTGGAAAAATATCTTTGCGGTTAGTCGGACAGAAGCTTACAGTACTCTAAATTTCAGTCCAGACATTTCTCTTGCTCGCAAGCTTGATGAAGAAGATGTAGTTGCAAATGCGAGAAGTAAATTTTACATTCCTACCAGGGCGCAGATAACTGAGAGTATGTTTTTGCTATCTGTTTCTGAGAGCTTAAACTGAAGCAGATTATTATAGATCCAAAATGTTTGAACCCCCACAGCTCATCGATTTACTTTGCAGGTAATTCGTTAGGTTTGCAGCCGAGGCGTACGCGAGAGTTATTGTTTGAAGAATTAGACGTTTGGGCGAAGGTTGGGGTGAATGGACATTTTCGACATCCGCATGGTCGGCCATGGATGACAATTGATGAGACGGTCAAAGGGAAGATGGCCACTGTTGTTGGAGCGCATGAGGAAGAAGTAGCAGTCATGACAACTCTAACGACCAATCTACAGTTATTAATGTCGTCCTTTTATAGACCCACGGACAATCGATACAAAATTATTATTGAAAAAAAGGCATTTCCCAGTGACCATGTAAGTTTATGGGCAAAATTGAGGTAGCAGAGCTGAAGCTAATGGGATTTAGTATGCTGTTGAATCGCAGATCTATATGAACAATTTAGAGCCAGCCGAAGCACTTGTTCTGGTTGAACCTCGAGAAGGGGAGCATCTGATAGACACAGAGGTCATCCTGGAGACTGTCAAGAAGCATGCGGACAGTACGGCTTTGTTGCTGTTACCTGGAATTCAATATTATACGGGTCAGGCATTTGAAATAGAAAAAATCACAAAGTTTGCGAAAGGATTAGGCATAATTGTTGGTTGGGATATGGCCCATGCAGCTGGAAACCTCGCTCTGCGACTTCACGACTGGGAGGTAGATTTTGCAGCATGGTGTACATACAAGTATTTAAATGCGGGGCCCGGAGGAATCGGTGGTTTGTTTGTGCATAAGAAGCATTTCGACCGGCCGAGATTGACTGGTTGGTGGGCACATGACAAGGAGACCAGATTTCAAATGGACAATCGTAAGTTATCTGTGTTTGTATAGACAAAGATGGAATCTGACCTCTTCAGAGTTTGTGCCATCGTATGGTGCGTCTGCATTTCAACTCTCGAACCCATCCGTGCTGGACATGGTTGCACTTCTTGGTTCACTCGAAATATTTTCAGAGTACACGATGCCGGTTTTGCGGGCCAAATCTGAATCGCTCACCAGATATCTCGAAGCTATGCTCCAGTACAAATTTCCGGATTCCCCATTCTCTATCTTGACGCCGTCTGATATACGTCAGCGAGGTGCTCAGTTGAGCTTGCTGTTCAGACCTGGTTTGATGAAGGATGTGCATGCGATATTGGAAAGTAACGGAGTTATTACTGACGAACGCAAGCCAGATGTTATTCGTGTAGCTCCAACGCCATTGTATAATAGCTATGAAGATGTATGGAATTTTGTCGAACTTTTGAGAAAGGCCGTAGATGAGGTTTTAGTCAAATAAAGCGATTTTAATTTTTTGTATATGTTATTGGTTAGAACGGAGTAGTTACTGTGGCTAGTAATAGAGTTTTGAGTGGTTGTTAGTCCACCCAATTTTGAGAAAGCCCTTACAATCTAGGTCGCAGTTAGCACTATCACCGACATATTCGCAATTAACTAGGAAACAGGGTTTAAAATACAATCATGATTTCTATTAGAGGACTCAAAGGCTCGTGTAGACAAATCGGACAATTTTCTAGAAAATTACACGCGAGTTCAGTGCGATTGACCGAGGCGGCTAATTCTACAACACCCCACCTGGAGAAGAGCAGCGACCAGCAGGATAAGACTACGCATTTTGGATATCGAGATGTCCGCGAATCGGATAAAGAAGAATTAGGTGAGATCTGCTTCTGCAAGTGCGAGAGAAACTTCAGATTATCTTGCTATGGAAGCCGATTACTAACGACTCGAATTGTTCATGATTAGTGAAGGAAGTATTTTCTTCCGTCGCAAAGTCCTACGACATTATGAACGACGTAATGTCGTTTGGTATCCATCGTCTTTGGAAGGATCACTTCGTGTCCAAGCTGGACCCCGGCCGACGTCCTGGCGGAGAACCATTATCAATCTTAGATGTTGCAGGCGGAACCGGTGATATTGCTTTTAGAATGCTGGATTGGGCGTCTGACATACACAACGATAACCAGAGCAAGGTGCTCGTGGTAGACATCAATCCTGATATGCTTGCGGAAGGCAAAAAGCGATCATTAGCTACTAAATACGGCGATGGTAAGTGGATACCACCTGAGTTTGGATGATCGTTTGGTACAAGATCTTCAATCGGATCTGCGACGGGACTGACAAAGCGCAGGAGCTCGCATCGACTTCAAAGTTCAGAACGCCGAAATACTAGACGCAGTTCCCGACAACTCTCAGGATTTGTATACGGTTGCGTTCGGGATCCGCAACTTCACCAACATCCCGGCTGCACTCAAAGCAGCACACCGTGTCCTTAAACCGGGCGGTGTTTTTGCATGTCTCGAGTTTAGCAAGGTGAACATGTCTGTGATGGACATGATCTACCAGCAGTATTCGTTCAACATTATCCCGCTCATGGGCCAGCTAGTCGCGGCTGACCGCGAATCCTACCAGTACTTGGTAGAGAGCATCCAGCGATTCCCATCGCAAGACAAGTTTGCTGCTATGATCAAGGAAGCTGGGTTCGAGGTCTCTGGACCCGGATACGAAAACCTTACGTTTGGAGTGGCCGCGATCCATGTAGGTGTTAAGATCTAGTTGAGCAGTTGAAGCATGTGGTATTACTACTAGTTGGACTACAATTGTACTTACTGTACAGTAGAGAAGGGAGCAATGTGGCTGACTAACGCCCTTCGTAACAGACAGCTAGCTTTCAGTCCAGTCAATCAGGCGGCTTTGGTTTCAAAGCAGCATGGAAAATTGTAAATATGATGGAACCAGACTAGGTTTTATAAGCCGGTTGGACTATAATATATCGAAATTACTTATGCAGAACTAGTAGATGTAGGAGGGGAGGGGGGGTGCAGAAAGGCTTCCTAAAGCAGAAGTCTTTGTTCAATCGTTTTTTGCTTGCTAGTCTCTTCTCGTCAGAGCAAATATACACTACACATCAGGCCAGCAAATGGATAATATTTGATTTTCAGAAACAAGTGTTACTGCCGATCTGGAAATTACTTGATTAAAACACGAAACAAGTAATTCCATAGTAGAGATTCTCATCACAGCTCATTCCTTAACTCGGACGCAGATCGCGCACCACTGTCTCATCCGTTCTCGTTCCCTAGCTCGCCCTACATGTCAAGATCACAGGGTACGGGTCCAATTGCGGGTGAACACGGAAGAGGTAAGGGGAGTCTAGCCGATAGTACCCGATATCCACATGTGGAAATGTTCAACCGGTCCGTGGCACGGTAATGTCGGCAGTAGTCGGAATGCGGTGCACCCAATTTCTTCCGAAGGCCAACGACGCAGAGAAGGGGGGTAAGAATGGGGGGGTTAAGCGACCGTAGAAGCAGAGCCTGGAAAAAGCAAAACAGGGAAATACCGGGTAGATCTCGGAAGCTATGCTAAGCGTAAATAAACGTAAGGTCTTATTTGATATTCGCTGTTAGATATTCGATATTCGATATTCAAAGTGCATAATGCGATATGCGATAACGCTGGACAGCTCGATCAGGACTGTCTTAGAGAGGTCATATGAGCAACAGAAGTAGGCATATGGCACGTGGCTGCCCTTCAAGGAAACCATCCCAAGTGCCCGCCTGATTTTACAGCGTCTGCCGCGACCTTGCGAGCGGGGGAGCTGAAATCGGAGGAACGGTTGGGTTGCCAGTTCTTCGGACTAGCCATGCGGGTTCGTGCTAAGCCGTCCGGACAACATACGCAACAACCACATTGCAACAAACATCTCGAGTTTCTGGCCCTGTAAACAGCCTAACAGCGGTCCGGCGCCCGTCTGATTACGAGCAGAATAGACAATTGATGCTATAATCTCCAATAGACTTCGCACAGAGTTTAGCAAGTAATCTGCACATGTCCAGGATCTCTTTGCTCTCTCACACCCAGTTTGGTCACCGCACTAAGTCGGAGCAAACCGGGGACCGGCGTTCCGAGCTATTTTCGTGCCAACCCCACAAAAGCAAATGGCGCTTCCGGAAGAGCGGGGCTGGACTTGGACCAACGCGGGGCATCCAGCGCTAGACCAGAAGGGGACCTGTGCTGGGGGACCGCTTCCGACGCCGCACTTTGAAGCTGTCCGAAGCTTCTCACACACTGCTCATGCTGGAGAAAAGAATACTTACAGCAGGCGGCCGCGGCTCGGGCTGTGTCGCTCGGCCGAAGACCGCGGGACAGAGTGTAGAGCAGAGATCGCAAGAGAACAGAATTCAGGAAGACGAGAACAGAGAAAATGCTAAAATTCAGTAGAAACGCAGCAGACAGATAGAAATTTGAACATGAAGGATACGCCAAATGCTAAGACAGTGACGGTGACCGATCGAAGCTCGAGGGGAGCATTTCACGCTGCGTTGAACCACGCTCCCATCTCGATCCCAGATCAGCTGGCCGCGTTTGGCGACTCATCTCGTAGCTATTTCAGACACGCTGGGCCACCGTAAAACTTAATCCCGCCCTGTCGTTGAAACCGGCTTGTTCTGAGCAGAAAAAAACCACCTTCGCGAAAACACACTTGCGCGATCCGACACACTCTCTGACCCGCCCCGCTCCCCGTTCCGTTCCCTCGCTCCGTCGGTCTATTTAAACATCGCAGGACCCCGTTTTTCTGCTTCAGTTAGATTCGTTGATTCTTCCCGTGCATAGTCATTTCTACTCCGTCTAGCTATCCGCTATTGCTGCTGCCTGAGTCGACTGCTGATCACAACCATGTCCTTCGTCAATAAGACTAATCTTTATCCTAACGGCGTCAAGCCAAACCCTACTGAGGTTGAGAACCATCTCTATGAAGTTGTATGTTATTTTTTAGTTATCTGGATTTTACCGAGAAATATAAAAAAAACAAGTAATATTAACACTTAGCATAGGCTCATATTGACTACAACTCCCTTACTATTCAGCACAATCCCTCTGTTCCTTCTTTGTACGAGGATGCGCTTGTCTACGAATCTGGCTCTGCCATTTCCTCTGCCGGTGCTCTCGTAGCTAACTCTGGATCGAAGACTGGTCGTTCTCCCAAGGACAAACGTCTTGTTGATGAAGAGACTTCTCGTGATGATGTCTGGTGGGGACCTGTCAACACCAAGCTCCCTATTGAAGTCTGGAAGATTAACAGAGAGCGTGCTGTCGATTACCTTAACACTCGTTCCCGTCTTTATGTTATTGATGCCTATGCTGGCTGGGATCCTGCCTATCGTATCAAAGTGCGTGTCGTCTGCGCTCGCGCTTACCACGCTCTCTTCATGCGAAATATGCTTATCCGTCCTACTCCTGAGGAGCTCAAGGTCTTTGGCAAGCCTGATTTCACTATTTACAACGCAGGTGCTTTCCCTGCTAATCGCTTCACTTCTGGCATGACTTCTCCTACTTCCGTCGATATCAATTTCAAGGATCACGAGATGGTTATCCTTGGTACTGAGTATGCTGGAGAAATGAAGAAGGGTGTCTTGACTGTTATGTTCTATCTCATGCCCGTCAAGTACGATGTTCTTACTCTTCACTCCTCTGCTAACGAGGGTAAGGATGGTGATGTCACTCTCTTCTTCGGTCTCTCTGGTACCGGTAAGACCACTCTTTCTGCGGATCCCGCTCGTCTTCTCATTGGTGATGATGAGCACTGCTGGTCAGACCATGGTGTCTTTAACGTCGAGGGTGGCTGCTATGCCAAGTGCCTTGATCTTTCCCTTGAGAGAGAGCCTGATATTTTCAATGCTATCCGTTTCGGCTCTGTTCTCGAGAACGTTGTCTTCGATCCTTCTTCCCGTATCGTCGATTACACTGATGCTACTCTTACCGAGAACACTCGTTGCGCTTATCCTATTGAGTACATCCCGAACGCCAAGATTCCCTGCTTGTCGCCTAACCATCCTACCAACATCGTTCTGCTCACCTGTGATGCTCGTGGTGTTCTTCCTCCTATTTCACAGCTCACTAATGAGCAAGTCATGTACCACTTCATTTCTGGTTATACTTCTAAGATGGCCGGTACTGAGGATGGCATTACTGAGCCCCAGGCTACTTTCTCTGCTTGCTTCGGCCAGCCTTTCTTGGTTCTCCATCCTATGCGCTATGCTCAGATGCTGTCAGATAAGATGACCAAGCATAATGCTAAAGCTTGGCTTCTTAACACCGGCTGGACCGGTAAGTCTGCTTCGAAGGGTGGTTCTCGTTGCCCTCTTAAGTATACTCGTGCTATTTTGGATGCTATCCACTCTGGTGAGCTTGCTAAGGTTGAGTATGAGAAGTTTGATGTCTTCAATCTCTATGTTCCTAAGACTTGCCCCAATGTTCCTCCGGAGATTCTTAACCCTGCCAAGAGCTGGGCTGATGGTACTGAGGACTTTGCTGTTGAAGTTGGCAAGCTTGGTGGTCTCTTTGCTGATAACTTTGATAAGTATAAGGATGGTTGCAGCAAGGATGTCATTGCTGCTGGTCCTTCCAACTAAGCAAGTTTTAAAATTTGACTGTTGACGGTTATAATTAATTTGGTTTACATTGGGATAATATATTGGGCATTAGGTAAAAATTGTTGTAGCACCTTTTTTGTAGATTTCAGGAATTGAGAAAAGTGTTAAAAGAGTTAATGAATTGAAAATTTTAATTATATATATATATAATACGTAATGTGGTTCGTTTTAAGAGCTACGAGGCTACTTACCTGCTGAGGTTTAGATTGCAATGTGAGATTTGCGTATTGAAAGTCTTGTTGCGGGAAAATAATCCCTACCGATCAAAACAATAACTAGAATTATATAAATCGGATATGATTGTAATAAAAAATATATGTACAAATTCGACAGATGTGATCGTATCGTCGATAATTAGGCAAATTATACTTTTGCTAGCGTATCCGAAGCTGCTTCCTCTGCGCTAACTGTATTTTCTTTTAACATTTCTTCTTCAAGTTTTTCAACACCGCCCTTAATTTCAACAATCTCTTGAGCGTTTTCCCACGCGTGATATCTTTCTAAGAGCACTGTCCGAATTCCCGCCATTGTCGCTTGTACACTCTGGCGCTGTGTCTGGTAGAAATCTTCGCCAGTTAAAAAATCGTTTTGTCCGTATAATCTCTGAATAGCATTTGCTTCAGTTCCAAGAATGTTCATCTCCTTAAGACAGATATACCACAGACTATGGAGATCTTCGTAACTTTTTCTTCTCAGCTCTGCAACTGACCATGCACGCCCGCTGTTAGTGACTAGATCTGGATCAGCCAGGGCAACATCGCGGTTTCTAAAAAACTGATAGAGTGGATGATCGCTTGGTGTCGTGATTGCCGATGGTGCAGGAGTAATTGGCGGTCGAGGTTGTAAATCTTTGTGTTCGTGCGGCAAACTAGAGACGAGCTGCTTGACAGAAGAGTCAGTCGGACCAGCAGAGGCAATCGGAAGTATAATATCATCCGCAGGCCGAATATATCGTTGCTTTCGGTGACGTCTTCTAGACTTTGGTATTGTAGTGGCCGAATTCGCTGCAGAAGATGATGAAGCGTAGCATCGTCTAGATACAACTGGAGCCAAACTTCGGACGTTGCTCGTGAAGATCAACCGCCGAACAGGGGTGATCATACCAGTCGGTCCTATCATAACTGTATTCTTCCTAGCTCGTTCAATAAATAGTTACCGGCTAGTACACTATTGAAAACACAGAATTAGTTTTGGTACAATTAATTCCTGCCAATGGACAACCATGCAAAAGGAAATTTTCGGGAACGTCAGTGAGCACTTATGCTTACAAATACAAGGTTCTTGTATGTTATGGCCATCCGTAGCAAAGCAAAAACGAAATAGATGACTAGAAGCACTCCACGCAACAAGTTTTACAGTCACAAAAAAAGCTTATTAAAAAATAAAACCAATTTGAAACGATAAACTCCTTGGTTATTGTACTGTATCAAGCGTGACGCGTGTGAGCGATATGGTGTTCTGTTACTATGACAACAAGTAAACATCGATGAAAACAATTCGTACGCGTTTGCGGTTTCGCGTCCCCCTCACAGATCTGGAGCCTGCCTACTTGGGTCTGTACATACGGACATGCGCTCAAGATGGAAGATGACTCCGCTTCTTACATTCCGTATTCCTCTTTCTCTTGCTGTTCTCGCTCCACACGACCGCGTTGAATTCTGTTTAGTCTTCCCGATTGATCCGTCTGAATCGATAAGGAGATATTCACATATCTTTTCGTTTCCAAGTTCAACGAATACCGATTATTATTGAAAGTGATTGAGAAGTTCCGGTTGGTAAACTAGAAGACTAACTTTCCTAACGCAAAGAATGTCTTTTTTCCACCCTTCCAACCATCCTTTGAATCCATTTGGATCTGATTCTGGATCGAGAAGCAAGTCATTTCAATCAGCTCAGCAAAAGCTCGAATCTTCTGTTTCCCAGCTGAGAATCTCAGGACATCCTTCGTCATCTCCACAGCAAAATATGGGTGTAAGACAGCCTTTTTTTCCTGTTGCTATTGCGAATCAGTCGAATCAATCTCCTCGAATCGCTTCTAATATGACCTCCTCATTGGGATCTCCTGGCACTGCTCGTATGTCGGACCGAAACAATTTACTTTTGACCTGAATTTCTGCTGATCTCAATTTTAGGTGTACATCGTGTACCACATGATGACATGAACATGCAAGAGCAGATTGGTTTGATGGCAGGTCATCGAACGCAGTCCGAAGCTCAATCTAAGAGAAAAATTTATGTTCGTACCGACGACGAGCAGTTTGCTCTTCCTCTCTCCAAGGTTCAAACCAACGAAGTACGTTACACTTTGTGATTTCTGGTGTCCTACCGTTCTAATGACTGACTATCTTAGGGCTTGATTAGTTTCTTGACTCGGTTCTACTCACCTGACCAATTACCTCGCGTGCAAATTCGCTATGATTCTACGGTGCTGGATGCTGATGGAACTATTAAAGGACCTATTTGTGGAGGTGCCGTCATTTATCCAGAATACTGGGAATCTCTTGTTGAGGATAGCATGCGTATCTTGATCCGCATTTTGCCGACCGATTCGGATATGCCAGCTCATTCTATCGAGTCAGACTCTGAATCAGGAGCCATTCACACGATCTCATCTGATACGACTAGGTCTGATATTCTCTCAGCAAGTGGGCTGGCATCTTCCTTCAATGACGCAGAGTCTTCTGCTACTATGGATCTGAAGCATTCCGAGAATAATCTAGGCACAGACATGTTTGGCAAGGAGAATGCTATTGCAGATCCTCCTCGTACTTATTCTGCCGTTGCCAAACGTTCAGTAGCTCCACTCTCGGTATCAACTAATGCTGCAAAACCTGTTTCTTTGTTGTCTTCCGGTGGGTCAAAGCAGGTTGCTCAAGTGACTATGATGCCGGAAGACACATCTTCGCTGTATCAACGAAAATACAAATCTGGCCGAATGTCTGCGATGTCTGTTGATGAAGCTTTACAGCTGGTAGAATCGGATCCATTTAGTTTGACCTATCTTGCGTCTATTACTATCCTTGCCCCCATGCTTCCTGAATGGAGACGATTGACTCATCCCAGGTTGAGTCCGAATATTGTCACTATTCGTCCATGCAACGAGAATACGTTGTGGATTTTTTGTGTGGTCCAGAAGACACTGCATCCGATCACGGTTCGTGCTTTTGAGACGATTGACATTGAAGAGTTGATTCTGCGCGTTGTTCCTCCTGAGGTTGGCAAAGAAAAGACTGTGGTTCTGTGGCGGAACATGAAGTTTGGAGGCGAAGGACTTCCTCCATCTACATACCAAGCTAAAAGAGAGACTCGGGGAACAGGTGGACGAGTCATGTGGAAGAAAAATCTTGCTGTGCTTGCTGTTAAGAACGCGGAAGTGTTTGTCCTCGTGTATAAGTCTGTGGACACGGATTGGAAGCCTCAGCCTAATGCTCTGTTAGAGGAAATGCAACCAGACAAGCTAGTGGCTGCGAAGCGTAAATCCAAATCCCGTACGACGAATGAGGATGATACTCTAAGTGAGGATGGCAAATTGTTTGGCACGGAGCACCTGCGATCGGACCAGCACGATGTGGAGAAAGACCAGATGAGTGACGATTCAGCAGATATCGCAGTGAAGTATTTCGAGAAACATGACTCTGTCAGATATTCAATGGAAGATGAAGACTGATATATATATGCACTAAGGAGTAAACGGAGTTATTTTTATTTGAAATTTATCTTTCAGAACATCGCGAGCCGGGACGGGTCGATAGGAACAGCATATGCAAGATATAAATTATAAAACGTAGGGAGCGAAGGTAACGGACTCTAGGCAGATAACAGTGATACGAGATATGCAGAAATACAAGATAATATTTAATATATAATATTTCAATGAGAAAAGTGAATAAATATCTATATGCGATGAATGATCTAACCTATATTTTTGATTTGAAAGCGATGGATGCGACAGCTGCGTCATCAGGAGATGGCCCAAGAATTGCATCCAATTGGGCTGTATTCAAATACTCAGGACCTAACTGATCCAAGGAAGTGACCCCGAGAAGTCGTAAGGCAGTTTCAAGTTCCTCTCTTAAGATCTGGATTGCTCTATTCACTCCTTGCTGGCCGAATCCACCGGCCAAACCAAAAAGAGCAGGACGGCCTATTCCCACTTGTTTTGCACCCAAACAAAGAGCTTTAACTATGTCAGTTCCCCTTCTGATCCCACCGTCAATATAGATTTCGAGGTGGGATTTCAAAACTTGAGGAGCATAACGATTGAGTTCACGGAGAATCATAATAGGAGCAGGAGCGCCTTCCAAAGCACGGCCACCATGATTAGAAAGCATGACACCGTCGACAAGAGGAATATTCGTTTTCTTTTCGCGTTGAGAGGCAGCAAGGATGACGTCTTCGACAGACTGGAGGCCTTTGAGAATAATTTTCACATCTTTTGGAAGTAATCCACGGAGCCACTTCAAATCGTCCCACACAAGATCAGCAGCAGTACCTTGAAATAAGGCTCGGCCAACACCACCAGCCGCTTCTTCTTTACCACCTCTACCAGAGGCAGCAGAAAGTGGTTGTTCAGCACCGTCTTCGTCGTCGTCAGGAATTCCACTTTCGCGGGCCTCTTCTCTGCCTACTCGTTCGTCGAGCTCACGCTTCCCCGGAGCTGGAGCGTCAAGTGTAAGTACAACTGCTTTACAGCCCGCCTTGACGACTTCGGCAAGCTGTTTAACACTTCGTTCACGCTCGAACTGGACGTAAAGCTGGAACATGAAAGGTTGGGCTGGATCTACGCGGGCTGAGACAATATCTGGATATTTCAACGAAGCATTGTTGGAAATCATTTGGACGATTCCTTGAGATCCGCATGCACGAGCGATTGCTTTTTCACCATCTGGATGAGCCAGACGAGCCAAGGCTGCTGGACTGACGAAAAGTGGTAAACTTGTTCTGGTGCCAAGAATATAAGATCTCGTATCGACAGTAGTCACATTTCGGAAGATCCGGGGACGGAAACGGATCAACGAAAATGCAGTGTTGTTAAAAGTTTTCGTCTCCATGTCGTCCGAAGCCGAAAAATAATATGCCCAAGCTTTTTTGGAGAGCGTGCGATGCGCGTGCTCTTCGATATCGGCAATGTTGATCATATCGGCCGGTGTTTCCTTGTAATCTACCATTTTGATCGAATCGGACGGAGCTAGAGCTTGGTGCTGTGGAGCGGTTGTTGGTTCAGATTGAATTGGATTCGTAGTGGTCTCCGCAGAGGGTTCAGTCGCAGCAGATGCAAAGTCAGGCAGTCCTACGATTGCAGAATCGTCTTTGAATACTTCCTCTAAAGTGCCCGGAGGATGGATAGCGTCAAAATCGTCTGTTGCGTCTTTGCCAGCACGTACAAGAATCGAACGCTTTCCACCTGGATGGTCGGGTAGAAAATTGGTTACGTCGTAGACTTTGCCGTGGATGATAACCCAGCAGGAGCTTGCGGATTTATGCGAGTCAAGTTCTGTTTGGCTAATTGTGCGCGGTGACATGATATGACTTCTCAATAGAAGTAAATTCGTCCCTAATTCTCGGCTAACTCTCAAATTGTATATGGAGAAAGAGACATGAGAAACCAACAAGACAGATACTAAATGCAGCGCGGGGAAGTCCACTTCTTTAAGAATCAGCCAAATCTCCGCATATGCCGATTTCCAGCACTTGGCTGAGGATACGGCGGAAATCAGAACAGAACATGATCGTGCGGCGCAAGACCGACTTAGGGCGACGTGGGGTCAGGCGGGCAGCAAGAAGGCAATAGTGGGGGAGGACACAAACAATATTCAGTTTAGGGCTTAATATTAGGAAATACTATCATGTTTACGTAATCATATAGGACTTACTTAATTAGGATAGCTGATTGCATCATGGACTCAGCGGGTTAGGGTCATGATTGCAGCTGAGCGCCAGTATGATTCTGCTTACCGGCTAGCTGGCTGGTTGGCTGGTTGGCTGGTTGGCTAGTTGGAGACAAGTGGCTCGAATCGGGAGTAATCAGATGAAAGACAATACGTACAATTTTGGTTCGGCGATTGAGTTTGTGGTGAGACTTTGATATGGTTTTGTTGGATAGATCAGCGAATATTTAGGAAACATACGTCAGATCAGGCGCCGATCCATGTCGGTTTTTTACGTAGACGACAATCGCTCGTCCCAGCAGCGACAGAAGCCCAACAAGAAGCCAAACTGTCTAGGAATCAGCAACTGGTCCGACAAGCAGAGACACAATCACGTGGAGTAGTATGCCGGCAAGAAAAGCATGTAGATCATATGACTTCGTCGGCTCGATTGGCTGATCTTATCTCTTGTGTGCTGCGGCCTGGAAGAAGAAAGAACACCTTACTTACAGGTACATGACCCTGTGTGCCTCGAGTCCTGACTGTCTATCTTTCTGCGGATAGAACCGGAAGAAGGCTCGGAGCGACTGACCTGGTCGTCGTCGAGGTGGCCAGAGAGAGTTGCTCTGCACAATTGGAAGCAATGAGCAGGGGGACTTACTGCAGCAGATAGTATCAGCCAGACAGCAATCACTATTGTCACCAGGTTCTGACAACGGCAAGCTGACCACGACCACAGCCAGCTTCCTTCCCCGCCCAAAGAGGGCCGAGTTGCTAATAACAATCGTCGTTGCTGCTGAACGTTGCTCAAGTTTCACCACCAATTATATGGCAGAGCGTAATTTCTTTACATGAGCTCCCAGCTTGTTGGGAAGTTGCATTGTAATGCCGAGTATATGCCATAATCGTGATTCTGGAGTGCATTTAAATACATAATTGTCATTAACGCTTGGTTGCCCAACATCTCCCAACTCCCACATGGCTGGCTTGTTGGGGCTTTTGGGGGCCGACTTTCACCCTGAAAGAAAAAACACGTCCGGTCGCTTGCCAGCCCTTTGGGCCGCCGCACTACCCAGCACCCTTTGCTGAGGGTCGGCAAACAGTTCAAATACAGGCGTAAGACTTTGGCGGCAAATCATTTTCTTTTGATTCTTGACCTATTGTTGAAATTTGGTTAGATTCTCTTGTTTTTGGATCTTTCTTTCTCTTGTAATCGTGTCTGCTTTCAACCATGGCCGTCGCTGCAGAGACATCGTCCGCTTTACCTGTTCCTCAGCAGGAAGAGCTTCGTCAGCGAGCAAGCGCATTCCCGGAAGCTGCTGCAGCCTCCCCAGCTCCTGCTACAAGTTCTTCAGCTAAGAGCGGTTCTTATAAGCACATTTCTGAACAGCCATGGACACTCACAAACTGGTATAGACATATCAACTGGCTCAATACTATTCTCGTCGTCATTATTCCTACTATTGGATGTACTTGGGCTTGCTTCACACCTTTGCAGACCAAGACAGCGATCTGGGCCTTCTTTTATTACGCCATGACTGGTCTTTCCATCACGGGTGGCTATCATCGATTATGGTCGCATAGAGCTTACTCGGGTCGTTTGCCGCTTCGTTTGTGGTGGGCCGCTTTTGGAGGTGGTGCTGTTGAAGGATCTATTCGCTGGTGGTCAGCGGGACATCGTGTTCATCACAGATATACTGATACTGACCGTGATCCTTACTCGGTTCGCAAGGGTCTTTTGTACTCTCACTTGGGATGGATGGTTCTCACCAAGAACCCCAAGAAATCAGGCCGAGTTGACATTTCAGATTTGAATGCTGATCCTGTCGTTCGCTGGCAGCATAAGAACTACGTCTTTGTTCTTCTTTGCATGGGTTTTCTTTTCCCTATGGTCGTTGCTGGACTCGGCTGGGGTGATTGGAAGGGAGGCTTGATTTGGGCTGGAATTGTCCGTCTTACTATTGTTCACCATGCTACCTTCTGTGTGAACTCGTTGGCTCACTGGATCGGCGACCAGCCTTTCGACGATAGACGATCGCCACGTGATCATGTCCTCACTGCGCTTGTTACTTTCGGTGAGGGATACCATAATTTCCACCACGAGTTCCCGTCAGATTACCGTAATGCTATCAAATGGTATCAGTATGATCCGACTAAGTGGGCTATCTGGGCGATGTCCAAGATTGGACTTGCATATGATCTTAAGACATTTTCGCAGAATGCTATCGAGCAGGGTCTCGTTCAGCAGAAGCAGAAGAAGCTAGACAAATGGCGCTCACGACTCAACTGGGGTGTTCCTCTTGAGCAGTTGCCTATTATGGAATACACTGAATTCCAGGAACAGGCCAAGGAGCGGTCGCTTGTTCTTATTGCTGGAGTTGTTCATGACGTTACGAACTTTATCGAACAGCATCCTGGTGGCAAAGCTTTGATTCAGTCTGGTATTGGAAAGGATGCGACAGCTATTTTTAACGGTGGTGTCTATGACCATTCGAATGCTGCTCATAACTTGCTTGCTACCATGCGTGTCGGTGTTATTCGCGGTGGCATGGAAGTTGAGGTATGGAAGATGGCCCAGCGGGAGAACAAGGATGCTACGATCATGCAAGACTCTGAGATGAACTCGATTGTTCGCGCTGGTCTTCAAGCTACTCGGGTTCAGGCTCCTGTCATGGGAGCCGGAGCTGCCTAAACTTCTTTTGTTTTGTTCCTTACCATTTGATTTGATTTGGCTTTGATGGTTCTATATGTTTTTTATATGTTTTTATATATATGTCTGTATGCAGATATAACTATGATGTCGGTTTGTTTTACTTTTTTGTCTTTTTTTCGGTTTACGAGCACTCGGATAGGTTATACAAAAATATGATTATAAACTCAACATGGAAATCATTGCAGTGATATGGCGTAGTCTGTAGGTTCTTTGTGATCACCCAGAACATATAGATAATTGCGATTGTCGAGATAACGTGTGAACAAGGCAGAGTAAGTTTATGCATGATTATGCATGACGCCGTGTGTTCACGCTCTATACGTCGGATCTGAGACTGGGAACCAAAACGGTGGACAAGATCCAGATAGATCTTAGACTGTCGTTTAGACCTTCAATGATGAGATCGATTAGATTGCTTGGGACGTAGATTGTATGAGAAAGGAGAATAAAAGAAACGACGAAGGGTTAAGAAAAAAAAAAAAAAAAGAAGGGGAGATAATTAAAGTCGAGTCGTCGAGAGAACAGACAGAGGAGGTTGGATAAGTTAATAGAAATGCCGTGCCTGGCGGTTCTATTACGTTCGAGTATAGTGAGGGGTATGAATCTCTGCTTGCGGCCAGAAGATGCGACGGTTGCGGTAAAAAGACTACAAGTAGAAAATAGGCGGAGCAAAGGAGATCGAGTTCCAGAGAACGGCGATTAGAATTGGGGCCGGAATAGATAGAGCACCAATACAGAGAGGGACAGGACAAGCCCTGAAGAGTAGATAGAGCGAGGGGCAAGCAGAGTGAATATGAAACAAAGGACAAGATGGACAAACAAGCCGAACAAGCAAATAGATTCAACTGTTTCGAAGAAGTAAACAAGTGACAGAGCACACAGCAAGTACAAGAAATAGGAGAACACTGTTTACGATGCTGCTGCCTTAACAGCAGCATGTCGACTAGATTGCAGTAATATATTTAATGGTAGCACGGATTGGACCAGATTAAAGCCGTATTTGTTGTTTGCATGCAATCAGGTGAGAACTGGGCCGTAATAAGGGGCAGGAGAAGCCAGAGTGGATGATGAAGCGGCCGCCCTGAATATTCAGGGCGCATGGTAGGTATATCATAATTGATTAATTGCGCTGTACGGCTGACGGACGACCAGCTGTGAGCAGCACAGGTCGAACCGGATCAGCCGAAGTCGTATCAAATTGGCAGCAGCAGAATCCTGCCGGATCGCTTTGAAAAGAAATAATCTGAACATTGATTTTTCACGATACCACTGTATAGTTGCTACAAAAACCAAATCAAAAGCGGTAATGATTTACATACAATAGAAAGCAGGGTGGAGAAGCTGGTAAATGGCAAACGAGTTCAAGGTCTTCCGAGTAAATCACAGATTCACAAAGCCTGATCACAAGGCATAATATATTACCCTTCCCTTTGACGTCGGCTCACAAGTATACGTATTAGATGTTTCTTGCACAAATTTGTCTGCGACTCTGCTGCAATGGACAGCAGACAAGAGATTTTCAGCATCTCTTTGACTGCCCCTAATAAGACTGCTTTCGAGCATTCGCTGCAGCAATCTGACATATAGCACGCTAGTTATTAGCATAGAAGATTTTAGTTACAGCTACAGCACCTTCTGCATGGGACAGGTTTTTTTTCGTAAATGTAAGACTTATCACCATAGAACATAGACAGCACGCCTCTACGGCTACGCCGATCGAGATCTCATGCAAGTTTTAATCGGGAACAGATGCGATCTGTTATGGCAATACACTCTTTTGTCTGGGAGCTCGATGGCCCCGGTTAGACTGTTAAACGCTTTCTGGAGAAATATTGGCCGAAAACTTTGAGCAGACAAGAGAACTGGTCGGCCCAGACTAGAAGGAATCGACAGATAATAAAGGGCTTTGGAAGCGTTGTGGGAAAATAAAAAAGGCGCCCGAACCGGATCGAGGCCAATCAATTGGAAGAAGAAACGAAACGCATGGTGCATGATTCTGTTATGCTGGATGATCTGCTGCGATTGAAAGACCTCTTCATCCGATAGACCGTAGAAATACATGAACTGATTTATCAGCCAGCCAGCTGTCCGCTGTATCTGAGATACTTTTCGACAAAATCAGCTGGGGACCTAACTGTAGACGACACGAAACACGGCTGAGAGGTCAAGTTAACAACAATCACGCATCGTGCAGCTGTTTTGACTTTCCACGGCCTGTTTCTGTACGCTGTTGCTCTGCTTATTGGGCCTTGCTAGGCCTTGCTAACCTGTCAACCAGCAGGTCCATAGAGACAGCTCCAAAGTAAAAAACGACAGAGCCTTGTGCTAGTCGTCTCATGCTTCATCATGTTTTCTGTCACACACACACGACTCCAGAGAGCTCAAGTTCCAAATCATAAACATCTGTCTGGCTAAACGAGCCAGTAGAACTGTCGAGTGGACTGTCCATTTAATCGTGCTCCACAACCCGAGAAATTGATGATATCTGATGAAGTGCAGTAGGGGAAAGACGGCTCGTTAGAGTTTCAAATAGAGTTTTCATCACGTGGAGTATTTCAGGTCCTGAAAATTCAGGAGGGCTGGCTGCGAGCAAGCTTGGCTTGTTTTTGCTGGCATTGCCAATCGCGCTGCTTTGAGGTTACATGTTTGAGCAGATTATCTGTTTCTGTAAACGCAAAAGACAGATTTTCTGCCAGGATTTTCAGCAAATTCTTCATTTTCTTGTAATTTTTTTATTGTTCTTCTCTCTTCTTTCGGAGGCGATTTCTGCTGTTTCCAGTCCGGCTCTTCGCCGATAGAAATTTGGTGCGTGCTGTTGTTTGCTGGACATAGAGGGGGCTGGGGAGGGCAGGAGAGACGGAGGAGGTGCCGGCCCGTTAGGATTGCGCCTCGTCGGCTCGACATCAAACTCTAGTTCCTAACTTTGGCGCTAGGGTACGAATCTCTGTCGACAGCGCCAGAAGTACTAGTGGCCTCAGCTGCTAAGCTGCCAAAATAGAGTTCATTTGCGGGAGCTCTTCTGCTTGTCTGGCCAAACTCAACAGCGAACGGTGTTATTACGGGCAGTCATTGTGTGCTCTCTCGAATGTGCTGGCAAGCCCAAGTCTCCCGACAGGACTTCTGCTCTGACGTCTGTGCTGGCTGTCTCCCTTCCGAGTGCTAAATATCATCGCACTCTGCGACTATAGTGAGCTCGTCTACACGAAAAGCCCTCAACACTGCGGACGGATGAGTCGGACTGTTGTTTACAAAATAATTGTTTCGGGCAGAAATAGTTGATGTAATCGCCTTTATCGTGCAATCCGGACTGTCTGGATCTATGCTGTTGTGGTCGCGAAAGATTGCTTAAAACGGACATACAGTGCTGATATTGTGTGCGTCCGCCTGACTAGGCTTGCTGTCTACGCTCGTCTTACTGATGGTCGAAAAGTTTTTGTGAAATATAACGGTAAAGGAGAACTCTGATGATAACACGAGAGGCGAGGAGAAGCGGCCAGTAGAAGCGAGAGGGCATTGTGAGCAGTAGGCGTCGCGCTCCCAGACCCTCCTCTCTGGCTTTGTGACCTCTGCTGCAGACCAAGAGGCGTACTTACCCTCTATGCAATGGACGCTTATGCATTTACACATTACGCGCATGTACTTCTACGTCCATGTCCATGACCTGTAATCCATCATGCCCTATTCACATTGTGCTGCTGAGCGGAGTTTGAGAGCTGCTTGACAGTAGTTGACAGGCTGCTGCTCTATGGCACGAATGCGCATCGTAAAAAAATATGAATATCATTTTTGCAACCGTCACATCTATCATGGATGACAAATTTCTAGCTGAATGCCCATCAGAAAATAGTTCAACTGGTTTTTTCTGACTCCAAGCCTCGAAGACAGCCCACTACAACTGATAGCCCATTACATTTCCGTATTGGGTAAGTAAGAAAGCCCTGCATAGAATGATTTTCGTGAACCTTCCAAAGGCGTGAATTAGGAAATGTAATTGAAAAAGTCCGATACTTTTTGCCCGCTTTTTCTGTGTTCGTTGGTGGATCCAAGTCTAGAAGTCTAGTCTTGCGCAAACTGTTTCACCTGGACATTCACTATATCTGAGGCTAAGGCCAATTGGAACAGAGCCCCTTGCTTCCTCCACAGTAATTTCAGAGAACGTTAATTTCAGATTTGAGAAGCACGAGTCTCCACAGAACTTGATCTTGTGTCCGAATTATTCTGTGGGCTGTTTTTTTGCTTCGAATTTATTTATATCTACATCTTCGACACCGCCAGCAGAAATACAAGTGGGAGAGCTTGCTTGCCCGTTACCCGTTGATTTCCTTGCCTCCACCGAATGACGAGAAAACGAGGGAATCAGTACACAAAAGTCGGTAGACTGTAAACTATAGCAGAGGCTTTTGCCGCTAAATTTCTGCATGCCTGTTAGCGAGGATCAGTGGAGACTGACTTTGTGCTAGAGTTGCTAAATATCTAGTTGGAAATGGAATGGAAAAGTGGAGCATAGCAAGCGGATGGGCGAGCAAAGCAGTAAAGCAAACTTATTTTCTAGTCTAAATCATATACGAGCTCAAAAATGGTAAGTCTAATGTCGTCTCTGCTTTTTTGTCTGTAAGTCTGCGACTTCGGCCTTCCGGTGAGCTTGTATTTTTAGCTTCTCCTTAGAAGGCGGAGCCTGGGTAATCCGCCCACTTCTCCTGAACCCCTCTAATCAGCAAAGCCAATCTTTCTATAGCTTCTACAATTATATCGACATTGCCGTAGTCTCGAAATGTCTGAATGGTCGAAGACAGTAAAACTATAATCTTCCTGTATTTGTTCGTTATGAGAGCTGTCAGTTGATAGCAATATCGCAATCCTCAAATTTTTTTTCTTCTGTAACCAACTCGCTTAATTGAACAATCGTCCCGAACTTACTTGAGACACTGTCTTCTCTTGCCCCGCTCAACAGCTCGAAGTTATACAAACCCCTTCATAATGTAATACGAGCTTCTCGTCGAACAGACCAAATCGAGCGCTTCTGATTTCCCATTTAAGGGATTCCTACATGTCTCAGTCCTTCCCCTGAGCTTCCTCTTCCTTCTATCGCTATGATCTCGATTCCTAACCGTCAGATAATGGGTTTAAAACTCCAGAGAGCCAACATACAGCGTGAAACTGCTGTTCCGTGCAGGTTATCGAGGCCTGATTTTTAACCTGTGTTTTACTGTTTTCAAACTTTTTAGCTTTTCGAGCGGGCCACGGTTGCTTGCTTCCATCCAATAGATTCTGTTCTATTTGAATACTGTATTTGACTTATTACAAGAAACTAGATTTTCTCTGCCCTTTGTGACACCAGCACTACATGACGTAGGCTTATGTAATCTCAGACCGCAGGCTAGCTTAATTTGCTCAAGTGGCCGTCCTTCGGATGGGCCATCCAGGCTAAGCCAGTCTGCGATTTTGAGTTTCACACCAATAAGACCGGTCGGATATCATTTATGCTATATTCCGTGTTCCGTATTTTAGGTGATTTATTCTTCCCTTCTCTGGCCTGGTCTGTGAGGTGTCATGGAACACAGGTCTAGCCTTCTCACAGCGCAAAGGTGACAACGACGTAGATCAGAACAAAGATGAATAAAGCAAGCATAGGCGCAATTTAATAAACTGACAAGTCATTGGTTCCAGCAAGCCTCCGGATACACAAGAACGGAGGAAGTGAAACCGTACTAATCTATTTGCCCCGCAGCTTACGTGGAAGATGTAGAAAACACGGTGAAGGAAGAACGTCGATGGAACAAAAACGACCAAAGAAAAAGTAATTAGTAAAAACAAGTTCAATATAAACCGATAAATAACAGAATCATACATAGAATTTGATTAGTACCTTTCCATTAAACTTGATGGAGTGAAGATAGTCGTGAGACCAACTAGCGAGTAGCTGCGAGCATTTGCCAGTTAGGGATGCAGAGCTGCAGTTCGCTTATTCGTGTCTGCTATGTACTCTACTCCCATCGGCCACTATAGTCCACAGTTCTTCGAGCAGATATAAAAAAATCTGGGGAACCTATTCGTGGCTGTCCTATTTAGGCATTCAAATTATTAAAAAAGCCTCTTTGCATACCATTCCTGGCAAGAAAGTCCGGAAAATTGTGATTACTGGCGTATTTTACAACCGTAGGGCGCTGTTCGTCAAATCACCCAATTAGCCTGGTCGCTTTCATTTACACTGCTGGCCATGTGATTTGACCCGTAAGCGAGAAACGCTAGTCATGTGATAACAAGCTCGAATCTTAAAAGATGTATCAGTGACATCAGATTCACGAACAGCCGGTTTTTAGTTGTTCCGTGCGGCTCTGTATGCCACGCGTCAACGGTCGGTAGCTCCATAATTTAGGACTTACGCTTGTAGGATGGTGTAGTGACATTCAGCTGACCTCGCTTACTGTGAATTGTCACTATGAGGATTAGGTGCGAGTTCTGCTGTACAAAATGATTTTAGTTGCTGAGCAAATCAGAAGCAAAATCTTGTTTGGCTGCGAGCATTAAGAGTCAAATGATGTTTTCTTTGGCATGCTCGCAGCTTCCATGTCCACAAGCGAGGAGTAATTTTATCTTAAGGTTGAATATATTGTTAATTTCCCGCTCTCTAATTAATATATACGACTCCATAATAGATTGAGGTTCTACGCCGATTGATCCGAAATCAAGAAGCAAAAGACAAATTAGAGTGCGGGACTATCGAACAGTAGTTCGCCGAATGTTCAGTGTCCCGGAGCGAGATCGGACTGCATGGAACACGAACACACAGACTATGCGGCTTGACAGTTCGAACTGTTATGGAACAAGACATGGTAAGTAGAACTCTAATTGCAAGTAGCTTCCATTTTCAGTACACTAAATGAAATTCTAGAAACGTCATTCGGAAAAACTATTTTGCCACTGTCGACTTTCCAGACTTTCTCGACTTTTTACCGCTCTTCAGCTGTCCATCGTTAATATTATCCCAACTAGTTCTTCCGGATCATCATATGTCCGAAATTTAGCTGATATTCCCTCCGAACGTTTATTTTCTTCTCGTTTTTGCTTGCTTTTTTCACCTAGGCCAAATCTTATTCCGTGCACAACTCCGATAGGGTTATGCGACGAGCACAAGTTGCACATGTCCACATCTTGACTTCAGCGGTTTATCTGGATCTTGCACTCTGACGGTGCTCCACGGCACGCGGCATGTAATGGTCTGATGTTTTTATCCTGTCTTTCCAAGTGCCACGCAGACTGTCTAGCCGTTGCAAATTGTGGGTTCGCTAAAGTGAATTTTGTTGCAATTATCCTACAGATTGAAGTTGAAGTAGTTGAAAGGCAAGCTAACCTTCGCCTGTAAGCGAGAATGAATTCCAAACCCTTAAGTTTATAATCTGACTTCTTCAATCCGCTCCTTGAGGGTATCCACTTAGATATGCCCATCTACAAACAGTTTCCGGAACAAGGCAGTGGAGAAAAAATAAAGCGAATGGCGGAAACTGTTGGAGCAAAAAAAACGGACTTCGGATTGAAGAGACTAGAAGGAAAAACTATTCCGAAGGAAAAAGGCGGGGTGGAGGAATTTTTTGTCATTGACGAACTCGCTTAAATTCCATTCATGGTGTAAAACATAGATGATTGTTCTTAGAAATGAAATTCTAATGTCCATTCCTACTCAAAAATGGTCAAATATTTCATTATATATTAATATCGTCATTGGTGCCAGGGCTACGGTATTAATTACTTGGTATGTGTGCCGAAGTCTGGGACTGTGGGTCACGACGCTTGACCTGGGGTAAACGAGAACAGCAGCCGGAACAAGAAACAGTCATTATCTAAAGAGAAGTGAACCATCACGAATATGGCATCTGCATTATTCGTTGACTGGTCCGAGCCATGTGTAGATACAGCGTTCGTAAGAAGACCAATGAGCATCAGAACAATAGGTCGAAACCAGTTGAGGACTCGACTGTACTTTGTCGACGGTTGGCGAGAGCTGTGGTGCGTATTGCAGATGAGGCAATTTAATTTACAGAATTCCAGCACATGGAGAAGGAACGGTTAGTGGATACCAACTAGAATTGGTGCTGTTTAGGCAAGTCAAGTCTGAGAACGACAGAAATTGCTGAGAGTGCAACGATAGCCAAGGCGAGGGTGGGTGGGAGCCCATCCATTACTTAGCGCTTCTCTGCTCATTCGAACAAATAGAGAAGCAAAGTAGAGGACGGTCAGTAGGCTCCGGAGGAGCAATTGCGGATGAAAATGGACTGGTAATTGGAACTCTTTAGTCGTTGCCCTCAGGCCATTAGGGCTGCCAGGCAAGCTATCTGGACACCAGCGGAACTGAAGTTCTGTCCAGCGGTATCAAGAAATGCACCTCTTCAAACCAGCTTTGTTGAGCAGGAAAATGCGAGGATATTGCACTAGAGCCCACTATAGCTGATACGGTATAGGAGACACGCACACGTTACAATCAATTTGCACTACTGCGACGCCTAGCGCAGAGCTAAAACTAGGCCAGCTCAGTATCAGCTAGCCAGTCCCAACACTCAATACAGGACTGAGTGACCAAAAGGAGCAGTCCACAGTGGACAATACAAGGTTCAGGTCTGTGCAGCTAGGCCCACGTGAAGCCCCTGGCCTTGACAGCGTAGTCTGTCAGCAGTCAGATGGGTGAGTACGGCTCGACAAAATTCTGTCGAGCAGTACCTACAACTGTACGCTGCCGCTCTTCCAGCTTTCCAGCGCCGCTGCGGCGTCCTCCTAATAGATGCCTGTTTGGGCTGAACTCTCCCTGCTACGCTCCTTTCTACTTCCTCCGGCACCTAAGTGGATTCCTTCGAGGTTGCTTGCGCTCTTACTTGACGCTGAATCAACGGGCTCAGACTTTTTCTTTCTGTCGACATGTCGCCCCTTTTGTCTCACGCACGCTATATGTCAGTTAGCGGTTGGTCTCGCTCGGTCCTGCAGGCTGTTTGTTTGCCAGCGCTCTTGACCGCCGTACTTCTCGTAGTTATCGCCATTGAAAGCTCCCCTTCAGACGCTTCTGATATCCGACTCTCGTCTTCTATATAATATCCACGATATCCCCCCTCAACCTCGAACAGTTCCTCATCTCATTCCACTTCTCATCATCCTTCTCTGCAGATCATAAGAGTCATTGACTAGTAGCACTTCCCAACAGTCTGATTCCTGCTGCAACTTACTTCGAACAATGTCTGCCTCTCCTCTGCTCCCAACCTCTGAGAACTCTTCCTTCGGAAGTCCCTCTCCCTCTCCTTCCTCTATCTCCTCGTTCTCGTCGCCCGGTTCTCCGGCTTCGGTACAGAGTGGATTCTACTTCTCTGAGAAGGACAATGCTACTACCCGCAAGCCTGGCTTCTTCGCTCGTGTCTGGTCTCGTGTCACTGCTAGTGCTCAGAGTGCCAAAGCTGTTCGTAATGGCTTAGAGGATGGATCTATCTCCCTCAACTCTCTGAGCAACCTTGGTCGCGTTCGTGACTTCTTCCGTGTTCGCATTCTCCTTGAAGTTGTTCTTGTTCTCTACCTGGTTTCTTTGTTCATCAAGTTCCGTCACTACGGCTCGCTCACTGCCGACAAGCTCTACTCGCTTGAGCTTCCTTTGTCAAAGGTCTCCCAGGAGGAGCTCGACATGCAGGTTCCCATGGCTAACCGCATGAAGCCTATTATGCGTGGCAAATCTGACTATCCTTTGAATGTTTTCCTTGTCAATACTCCGAATTATCATTTTGAAGTCTATGTTCCTATCATCGAGACATTCCGTGCCATTGACAATGTCAATATCACCCTTGTCTCTACTGAGGATGGTATGGGAAAATGGGGTCTACGTAATGCCGTTGAAATTGAGGTAAGTTTTACTACTGCATCGGAGTAGTCATTTCTTTTTTTGGCCTAGTATTAACGTTTTTTCAGAGAGGACAAAACCCTGTTGTTGACGCGTTGAAGACGCCGCTCGATTCCCTTGACACTCATCCTGATTTCATGTTCATGACCACTTGCCCTGAGGATATGCGTGTCATCGGAAAAGCTGCTCTTACTAAGATCATGGAGCGTGGAACTCATGTTGTATGCGTTGTTCACGAAGCTCATCTTTGGGATTACATGCACGTCGACCAATACTCTGAGGAAATTGCTTATATGCGCAACTGGATCCAGAAGGACCAGTGGCACTTCGCTACTTTGTCCCCTCATGTTCACACCTTTGTTCGTTCTAACTTCCCTCGTTTCATGGACATCAACGATCGTGATTACCGCCCTCTTCTTTTCCACCCTGTTTTCAACCTTCCTCTTAACCAGAACCTCGACTTCAACTCGAACCAGCCTTTTGCTGTTATTCCTGGCAAGTTCGAGTCTGAGCGCCGCGATTACAACAAGATTTTCTCCGAGTACGAAAGCCTTCACTGCGACATTAACCTTCGCTTGATTGGATCTGGCAAGATTCCTCAGATTTCTGATGGCATGCGTGATCGTATTGGATTTATTACCAACTTGAACTTTTTCGAGTACTTCCAGGAGCTTTCTAAGGGTGTTGCTATTATCCCAACTCTCGGAAATGAACACTACTACAAGTCGCAAGCTTCATCGACTGTCTCTACTTCTGTTGTTGCTGGAACTCCTCTGATTGCTACTACTGCGTTCCTTTACGCACACTCTCAGATTCCTGTAGACGCGGTTTGGCTTCAGGGCGATGACGAGTCTGAACTCGAGGTCCTTACTCGTGTTGGACGTCTCCCTGCTTCGGACTGGGTCCGCAAGAAAAACCGTGTGATGCAGCTGAGATATGAGCTGATGACCGAAAATGTTAACCGATGCTCCCGATTGCTTAACATCATTGGCGAGTACCGGTACGGCAAAGCTGCTGTTGCACATGCTGGCATGTGATTTTATTTCTCAAGACAATCATCGTTATAATTGGCATTTTATCAAATTTTTTCATCCATCTGCAGCAGCTTTCCTTTTTTTCCATTATCACGCATGGCATCTTTCCTTTTTGATTGGCATTTATCTTATTTTACATCCTCCATAGATTGAGAGTGGTGGTACGGCGTTTTTGTGTTACATATTAATTTTTTGCTTGTGTATGAATAGGTCTTTGACTAGGAAGTAATAAAAATTAGAATCTTTATCAATATTTTTTTCTACGTAATTTTTTTCCATAAATAACCTTGTCATTCCTGTCGATCAATCGCTGCATCTGATGCTGACGTGGTTTCTACATACTTAATTGGCTGTCGCATTCTGTGAGCAATGGAAATGTGAAATGGGTTTCACGAGTGCGAAGCCTTGCATATGTATGCACATTGGCCGAACACCGGACCTGAAACGATTCCAGAAGGCATAGTAATAGTCATGCAAGGAGAGTGCGGGATCTTCGTTTCAGAACGAGGGCAGCGTCCGGTTTAGGAAGGTCGTATGAGATAATATGTCGGAAGGACATACGATACTGTTTATTTTGTATTATATAAACACGTTTGCATTTAGATTAACAATTTGCAGCAGCATACAGCTTGCGTGCAGCTCAATTTGGCCAGCTTATACTGGGACTGGGGTTACATAACTTTTGCCCCTATTGCGACCGGTCGCGTCCTCTTTGGGCGGATGTAGACCAATATGGACCAATATGGACCAGTATGGGCCAATATAAGCCAATATAAATCAATTGGGACACTGCAGGCCTGACTCTCGCTGCAACGGACCGGTGGGGATAGGCGATTAATTTAATTACATTAATTATATTTAGGCGCTCCTCTGCAAGCCGCCCCTTTCTCTTAGCAAGCTCCGTGTACGCTCGCGTGTCGCATCGTACTCGAGTTACCTACCTCAACCACCACCACCAACCACCACCGTCTTTTATTTTTCGGTCCTCCCCCACTAGCAAGCACGCTCTCCACTCATGGTCGGTCCCTTCTGCTGAGAATTCAGTCGTTGCAACCTCATTCTCGTCTTACACAAGATCCATGAGACTGTCGAGAACGTAGATGCTGTCCAATCCTGGACCAGCGGCTCCGCCAGTCCCTCCACCACTGCCGTTGCCGCCTCCATCAACCATCATCAGCGAGCTATTGTTACCACATGAACCTTCGTCAAAGTACATCGTGCTCTCTGCTGTTGCTGATGTTCCTCCCACTTCACCAGCTCCACTTGCGCACATCGCTCTTGCTTCGCTTCCCAGTAGCGCAGACTCAGCGGAAGTGCCGCCGCTATAGGGCATCCACGTTCCACCAAAGACCTCGTTGAGCCGAGTAGGGTACAGCTCAAATTCTCGACGGGTGGCGGACATCATCATGTCCATGTCGACCTCTATTTCGTCCGCACCTTCACCAAATGATGCCCCAACTCCTGGCGCGTAGCCCTGCGTAGGCCCGAATCCGCCCAAAACAAAGTCCGTACCCATGGCTCCTGCGGAAGCATCCCCGTACAGCGCTGCTGCTACCCCTCCCTCGCTATTAATAGTCTGTTCATTGGTGTTGCGGTCGCCGCTGTTAGTGTTACCATTGTTTTTGCTGTTGTTGTTGTTGTTATTATTGTTGTTGTTGCTGCTGCTGTTGCTGTTGCTGTTGCTGTTGCTATGTGTGCTCGTGCTCGTATTGTTTCGAGTCAAAATCGTCGATGACGACGCCGACGACGCCGAACTCTGTTCAAATCCTCCTTCCTCGTAGCCCGCAGACCCTGTCCCCGTAGACCCTGCTCTTGCGGTCGTCAGTCCATTCTTGCCGCGTGCAGGACCGCCCGCTCCACTGACTGCGCTGCCGTCGTCCTCAGAAGATGCCTTCGGTACCCGTGCAAACAGCGGCAACTCTCGACCGGTCAACAATCCAGAGAAACTTCGCAAGTCGAAAGGTACGTCCCGCAACATCTCTTCAACGTCACGAGTCGCAGTACTCCCGATACCTATTCGATCCCTGTCGCCTCCCTCTGTCTGTTCGTCTTTGACAATTCCACCAAGGAACTGCCGCTCTTGCTTGTGTTGCTGCTGTTGTTGTTCTTGCTGGCCCTGTTGTCCCTGCTGTCCCAGTTGAGAATGCTGCTGCTGCTGCTGCTGATCGCCAGTCGTTCCAGCAGAACCGACCCCTGAAGACTCCGATGCAAAAGCTATCGATTCTCGCTCCATTTGCTCGAGAACAACGGTAAAGTAGTTCAGCGCCTCCGCACATTGCTCACCGAAAGGCCATACTTTAGCGCCCCGCAGAAGTCCTTCCAGCGCTGTTTGTACCCACGAAATCACTACACGAGTCGAATACAACCAGATATTATGTCTCTGGCACGTGAAATAGGCCCAAACAAGGGTCAGTCCCGACATGAACAATCTCTTCATTCCGAGGAATGTTGGCGGATACGCAAACGCCCGCTGCAACTTTGCGTACAAATCGATCGTCTCTCGGGCACTAGTCAAACATACCAAAGCAGCATTTCCAGATGGCCTTGGATATGCGGGCGACTGCCGGTACAGCAGCATTAAGTGTTCGTGGTACTCAATCTCTATCCGTATTCCTGTCCTCTCGGGCTCCATCATAATTGGCGGCTGCGTGGACTTCCATAGGTCGAGCTCGCGATGTATGTCGACCAGCAACGCCTCGTTGCCTACGCCTGGCGGCCGGATCATCGAGTTTTGCACTGATGTCAGGATCCGCGTTGTGATCCTTCGCAGTCGCACCATGTGCAGAGCTATTGGAACGTCAGCCAGCGTAACATGCGCTGTAGGATCCGTGCTGACTGTAGTGGTCCCCGTCAAGTCTGGGTCGCTGCTTAGACCCAGAAAGTACTGCACGTCGATATCGCGGTCTTGAATACTCAGCGGCCGGCCGAGCATGCAAGACAGCTCTCGATCGAGCGAATATATCGTCCAGAAAACCCGCTTACGCATCTCTTGGTTGATCAAGTTCAAGTTGTGAACAGAAGACTGCCGGTGTAGTCCCATCGCGACCGCGATTCGACAAGCATTGCCCACACAGAGCCATGCCGATGCTCCCTCGGGGTCAAGCATCGAATACACCGACAGCAGCAATAGTACACGCAAGCTGCGAATGTTATCTCTCATCAGTGTCATGTTGAGATCCGGCAGAGCCTGAATAAAATATCGCTTCTGTTTTTCATGCTGTCCTCGGGAAGCGCATCCAATCGCACAGATTAAAAATAATGTTAATCGCCAGGCCGGGACTCGTCGCAGCTGGTCCATAAATGCCGGATCATATGATTTCTGTAGATAGATCCGGAAAGTCGATGAGTTGATTATGCTGTAAAAAATCATTTCCTGAAACCCGTCGCGTGCTAGTTCCAGTGCCTCTTCGAACGGTGGAAAAAATGATGGGTCGGCAGTTGCAGGAGGCATCGTCGGATCATTCTGATTCACGCCTTGCTCACCGGACTTGTCCATGCTCTCAAATCCTTTCGTATACTGTTTCCGCATTTCTGCTATGGAAGGTGTCTTAGGCCGCAGGCCTAGCTCACGAAGCATGACATTGACGTTCGAAGCGATTCCTAGCCCCGACGATGATCCGATGAACCTTGGTTCGCCAGGTGCATCTGCAACTGCACTTTGTTCAGCAGCACTTCCGAGCGACAGAAACCCAACGTGAATCGCTAACTCGTCGATTGTCTCAATGGGATTCTTGAAAGCCTCATAATAGTAATGTTCTGGGCCAACTCGGAACGTGCTGGGCGAATGGTTATCACTCTCAGAGCTTGAAGAATCAGCCTGCGAACTGTGATTCATCGCTAACTCCGTCGTAGCACTTGGCAGCGAGAAGTCAAGCTCGGAGCCTGTCCGAATTTCGGAGATTGTGAGACCTGGAAAAGACCTCGAAACTGATTGCTCCAGCCATGCAATTCGGTCCTCAAGCGCAGAGACGTACCCTCGAGGATACAGCATTGCACCCGACCGGTTGCTCGCGTATTGGCACTTCACTGACGCTTTTACACATGCCGAACATTCGGGATACTTCCCGTCACACTGTAGGAATATCCCGTTAGAATATTTTCAAACTTGATTTAGAAAAATTAAAATTCCATCACTATACCTTTGTCCGCCGCTTATGGCATCGCTCACATGCTTGAACTGTTCTCCGCGTACTGGACGACCGGCCAACTTTTCCGGACGCATGCAAATTCTGCTCCAGGCCATTCGAGTTCGCCGTCGGAGATCCAGAGCCGCCATTGCTGTTTGGCGAAGACGACAGTGAAGAGGACTGAGTCAGCCGAAAGACATGGATTTGGTCACGAACGCCAGATCCTAGTGATCGCGATACAGACTGTGGCGATTCAGAGCGAAGCGCACCTGCGGCAAATATTGGCCGGTCGGTCGATATCTCAACCGACGGCGAAACAGGAGTATTTGGTGCTGCTCCATACTGTGCAGCGATTGATGAAAGGCCTGAACTCTGCAATAGTTGCTGTTGCTGATGCTGATGCTGATGCTGCTGTTGTTGTTGTTGTGGCTGCTGACCCTGCTGTAGCTCGGAAAAACTACCCACACTGGACGACGGCCCTAACAGGCTTGACGCTGGTGAAGAGGCAACAGCCGGATTCAATAACACGGAAGGCTGCCCCGGTGACGAACTGTTTGCGGGATCTGCAAAAGAACTGGAGCCTGCCATCGAGTGTGATGACGAGGTTCTGCTATTGCCAGTACACCGAGAACGACGATATCCGGGTCAATATGGTCATACAACGAACTAAGCCAGAAAAACGAGCCCTTCTACGACGAACCAGAACGTGGATCAGATGTTGTCATATATCCGAGCACAGTTGGTAATTACCCAGTCGGTATATCTATTATTTTTTTTTTAGCGTTTATTCTCCTCAACAATGAGCATTGTTCAGCAGAATAATGAAGTGCCAACCAATTTCCTTCTGCCCTTTTCCTCTCTGGAGCGGAAAACACGCCTAGTCGTTATTACTAGACTCATCTCTGATTGGGACTTTACATTACTTTGGTCCACCTGACTTCCTGGGACTATTAAATGATTATTAACTTAGAGGAAGATAACAATAACAGTGTAATAGTAAAAAAAAATTAGCAATAAAAGCAATAAAAAATAGAATACCAATTCCTAACTTTATAGTACATAATAAAATAGCATAAATATATCAATCATCCGTCCATAAATCAAAATCAAAATACGACTTAGGCCATTCTAGCCATGGCTCCCAATCCCTCCCCAAGATCTTACAAATCATTCGTACGTCGTTTTTTACGCGATGCTGTTGCCACCAAACTTTTGTGAAACTCATAACAGCAAGATAGTGCACGTAGATTGCCAGTGGAACATACTCATGGTCTTTCAGTTTTGTGATAAACTCGTCCGGGCATAGAAACGGCCATGTCATGATGTACCGAATCAATCCTGCGCCTAGTTCCGCAAACTCAGTGTCATTAAAAGTAATCAATTGCTCCAGCACTCGAATTGGACGCTCACAGAGATATTTCAGTTCTGCCTGGTTCAATTCCGTAGCTCGCTTATCCACAAGATTTGTTAGATATAGCAACACACGATCACCGACAGGTAAAAAATTAACATGCGGGTTCCAATGCAACGATGCATGGCCTTTATTCATATTATCGGTCTCGATGACCACAGCCTTAATTCCTAACAACAAGGGCAGCCATCGCTCAATCGAAACCACCCGGCGCGCGTTATATTCCCCGCGTTGGACATATGCAAAGGCATCAACAGAAATCAATGCACCTGCAATGATCAAGGCCTCAAGCTTATCAGGCGTCTTATCAGTCATATCTTGTACTATGCTATCTCTAAATCTCTGAATTGCAAATCCTCGATATGCGACTGCAACGTTATCTTCATAGGATTGGTTATTCCGCTGATATCTCATATGAGTAGCCGAAAGAGCCAGCATCGAGTACATGAGAAAATCGAACTCACACGCCATGGCAGGCACCTCATGAGTCCATAAATAGACTGATCTTGGATTATAGTTATTCGACAAGCTCTTGGATGTATTCAGAATATAGTTTGTCATAAGCGCAAGCTGTTGCGTAGCAATGGTGGGATCAGGATCATAAGATAATACTGTGTGTTCAGCTGGCAGAGCAGTCAAGTTCGGAGCATCTCCGTTTGCATTTTTGGTGTCTCCTGGTGTTGAAAATGTCGTTGCAGATGATCGTGCAGAAAGACCAGCCGCTATAGATGTATTGGGAGTAACACCAGCAAAATAACGGGTCGCAATACCAGGCAGAGCACCAGGAACTGGAACTGATATCCCGATAGGTAAAGTTGGAGGACGGGGAATTCCGCCGATAGGTATTTCGGTACTGAACGACATATGGCTCAACATAGGCGAGGTTGTAGCGGAAGCGTGGTGGAGAACGGGAGAAGTGGCTGCCATAGTGGAAGGATTCATAGAATGTGAAGAGGCAGAATTTGAAATCGACATTGGGTGTGACACCAATTCAGCCTGGTCCGAACCTGTTGATCCACCGACTGACAAAATGTACGAGCAGATTGCATTATGACGAATGCAATTGTTACAGCTAGGTTTGGATTCATCGCACTTGACCTTTCGTCGCTTGCAAACAATACATCCATTACGGGACTTCACGTGCGAGCGACGACCCATTGGGCCTCCGCCTGGAGTCTGCTGCTGTTTGAGAGCCGATAACCTGTCCTGTCCCGGAGAGTCGCCTGAAGACAGCTGGACAGAGGAGGAATGGTGATAGCTAGCACTAGAGGTCGACTGCTCTGGCGAATAGGCTTCATTAGGAGGCTCGAGAAGAATTGAGCCCAGGAAGGAAGAGCGACGTGAGTGCTGGTGCTGGTGGGAAGGAATGATTTCGGCGGATTTCATATCCGAATGGACATGATCTGAGGAGGAGACGCCGGAGTTGATTGAAAGAGAACGAGAGAGCCCAATTGCGCTTGAGCCATTGGTAATACCGGGAGACTCAGTAGCGCTAGTGGACGGACTATCAGACAAAGACGTGGGTAGGACGGCGGCAGACGAGGACGCAGCCGAAGAAGCAGAAGACCCAGGACCAGGCGGTGGAGCAGGGACTACCGGCGCTCTAGTGGCAGATAAAGAGGGTGCGACGCGAGGAGGAGTTGCCGTTGGAACAGCTGTAGCAGCAACCGAGGTTGCTGAAGAGGAGGGAGTAGAGGGTACTAGGTGCAAAGATGCCGGGGATGAAGCAGGAGCGGAGGGAGAGCGCGTCGGGGAGGTAGTTTCGACGGGAGCGGGGAGCGAGGACGAGGAAGACTGCTGCTGTTGCTGTTGACCGCTAGAGACAGAAGCGGACGGCGAAGAGGAGGACGAGGAAGAGGCGGAAGAGGTCACAATTGAGGCAAGAATGTCGCGTTTCGGGGCTAAAGAGGAGGACATCGAACAGAGTCTTCAATTGTCCGAGCAGTTGCTGGAACTAGTACTTCTTGATTCGAAATTATGAATATCCTCGCTTAGTTTCTGGCACGGAGAGACTGCGGCAGGAACAACAGACATGCGAAGACGAAGCTCGGAGCGGGACACGAACGCGAACAGGGATGTCAACGATATAGCGATTGAGCGGATATATAGACTTTTTGTTCACTGCTGCTTAGGACCAGGGGGCGCACCAGCGAAGACGAGCTGCTAGTAGTAGTGCTTTGTTTGGTGATGCTGTTGCGATGATGCTGACCAGCGCAGTTCGCACTTACGTACGAACACGATACCGAGTACGAGGGTCTCGTATCTCTTATCTGAGGCACAGGCGGACCGGACGCAGGTCCTCGCATTGAGGGGATAATGTAAGGGAAGGGTTTAAGAACGTTGAGGGTTTAGAGAGAACATAAATGGGCGGGGTTATAGAATTGATCTGGCTTGTGAAAGTAGAAAAAATAGTTCGGTTTGGATATCTAAAAGAGAGGAAGTGAATTCAGTCAGATATCAGTTCAACTGGTCTGCATTCACGGCCGTCAAAGGCTTCCCAGTCTCAAGAAACGAGCGAATATTATTGAGAACAAGTTGCTCTCCCTTGCGAATCGTGCCGATCGAGAATCCGCCATAGTGCGGCTGGATTGTGACTTGCTCGCAGGTCCTGAAGAATGGGTCAATATCGGGCTCATTTTCAAACACGTCGAGACCTGCACGCTTGATCTTGCCCGAGATGAGGGCTTCTTTGAGCGCCGGTTCATCAATGACGGGGCCGCGCGCGGTATTGACGAGATAGCTACCATGCTTCATGAGTGCAAACTCAGGCCCTGAAATTAGATGGTGAGTTTCCGGAGTCAGCGGACAGTTGATTGACAGAACGTCACATCGCTTCAGCAGTTCTTGCAGCGTGGGAATGTACTCTGCCTCGAGCTCTTTCTCGAGCTCCGGAGCCAGCTGCCGCCGATTATAGTAGATGATCTTCATGTCAAACACGCGTAGTTTTCGCGCTACGTCGCGTCCGATGTCTCCCATTCCTACGATCCCAAGCACTTTTCCCTGGGGGTCATCTACCAGAGGCAGACCTTCTCGCCATTTCCCTGCGCGCGCAGTCAGCTCCGCCTGGGTGGTTCCCCGAAGTGCTGCAAGAACCAAAAACACATGCAGATCTGCCGTTCCCGTGGTCGGCGTTCCGGGTGTGTTTGTGTAGAAAGCGCCGTTCTGGGACATCCATGACGTCTCAACAGCGTCGAAACCAGCACCGCCGCCTGCAAACATCGGACAAGGCATGACGGGACCCAGCAGGTCTCGATCGAACGGCTTATAGTGTGTCCATCCAAACAACCAAAAACAGGCGTCATAGGGAGCCGGACGATGAGCGCAGACCTCGGCTATGGCAGCCTTGGTCGCAGCTCGATTGGTAGGAGTAACGTAGTCGACGTCGTAGTGGTGCTCGAGATACGCCATTTCATCGAAGGCGAACCGCGGTTTCCCGATTGCCAGAATCCGCCGGCGCGTCATTATCTTTGCTCTCTACACTGGATTCTTGTTTCTACAGCACATCCGCATTCAAGCAGTATGTCTGGGCAGGATGGTGCCGCCTCTATATACAGACGCAGCAGAGCAATATCCGAGCCCGTCTACCCACTATCAGAGCTAGAATTATCTCCAGCTGCCGGACTACGCTGGCTTTGTTGGACAAACGCTGGTGGCGTCTAGCGAGGGGGCAGACCAGGCTTGTTACGAGACAGGGTATTTATCCGGCCGGAAAACCGCTTGTGGTCAGCAGCCAGACAGCCAGACAGTCAGACAGCCCAGACAGCCCAGACAGCCCAGTCCAACATGCCTCGGCTATAATTGCTGTCCGAGACGTTCCCGAGCGGTAGCGACGATGAGCAAACAGTCTGCGGTTCCGACAGCCCTGTTCTTGAAAACGGAAAATCCAGCGTGATCTACAGGACGTGATTGTAAACGGATTTTTGCCGCACCATTCTTAAACGCCGGGGTCCGGAATCCGGAATCCGGATTCCGAGATTGCCTGCCAGATCGCAGAACTAGCCGTCTCACGGCCATCGAAATAAAGCCAGGACGACAGAGCAAATAAAAGTTAAACAAGCCATACAAAGTCAAAACAAAGACAAACGAAGCCGGGGCTCACGGTCTCAAAACTGATCTGCAGATCCGCTCGTTTCGGCGCGTCCGTTCCTTGTTCGCCGAGCTCGTTCCCCAGCCCGCTGTGTCATGCCAATTGCCCATCCCGTGGTAGTGCTATCCTCCCGACCTTGTCCTGCCGACCTTGTCCTCCTCTCCCCCTGCATCACTCGTCTAAGCCATTCACTTACTGTCGTGCTGACAGTTCACCAGAACAATTGACTCCTCAGAATTAGCGACGACGCGCACGGCAGTGCTCGCGGACGCAATACGTGAGATCCTTGGCCCCATCGCAATAGCCGGTTTCAACGCAGGAACCGTCGCTAATCGGTCGGCTTTCACACTGTAGTGCCGCAGCTCATCCTGTGTGCTAGTCAGGTACTTCACCCCGCTAGCTCTCAGTCTGTACATTCACTCGCCATTACTGGAGCAGAAATCACTCTAGGTCGCTGCAACGGTCATCCAGGTTGGAATCATGGGTCCTGGTTCAGATCTGTCGAGCCCGACTACGCCAATTCTGTTTGCCCGCCCGCAGCAGGACCAGCGGCAGGACCAGTGGCATCAGCATCAGCAGCAGCAGCAGCAACAACAACAGCAGCAACAGCAACGACAGCAACAGCAGGATTACTTCTCAAGACTGAATCCTGCATCACGATCACCAGCGACTTTTCCTGTCAGTTCGTCCCCATCATTGCCGTTTTCCTTTGATTCGACTCCCAGATCTTCCCCACGTACGCCGTCGTCACAGCAAGGCTCAACTCAGCTGCCCCTTCCACAGTCATTTCAGCGGCAAAAGTCTCTTCCACTGCGTCCAATTCCGCTTTCAGCACCAGTACCAAGCTTGATCAATACTGCTCCAGTCCAGGCTCCCGCGTTCTTTGGTTCGTCACAGCCATATTCGGTTCCGCCTCAGAGTCACATCCCCTTGCACCCAGGCTATTATCCTCAGGTACGTTTGCGGCCCTCCGTTCCACAACTTCAGTCTTCTTCTAACCTGATCCAGCACGCAGAAACTCTTACTCTACCACCTATAGTTGGTGTCAGCACTCCGGGTGTATCTTCGCAAGAATCTTTTGTCCGACCATCAGATTCTTCTCAATCGCCAAGTGGCCCTTCTGTCAGCACATCTGCAACCCACTCACCTGGACCTTCTCCTGTACCATATATCGCACAGCTTATTTCGCCAAAGCACTTACCGTTTCCTTCTTCAGATGCCGTATCTTCTCAAGTACAGCAACCTTCTCCAGCTACAGGTGCAGTTCCAGCTGTAGGCCCAATTTTAGTTCAAGAACCTAGTCCGGCCCAATCTACATCTCTACATCCAGTCCAATACTACGCGACAGATTCTGCTCCAGCAAATCCCCTTCCTATCTCGGCTACTACTGAACAATCTGAGCAACTTCCACGACTGCGTATATCCTCTGATGTATCAAGCCTAACTCCTGAAGTCAAGCAGTCACCAGATAATATAACATCCAAGCCAGCTCCTCGGACTGTCGAATCCGCTGGTCGACCATCGGAAGGACCACCGAAGAAAAAAGCGCACTTCAAGTCGCGGAATGGATGCTTAATTTGCAAGCGGCGCAAGATCAAGGTATTTTTCATTGCAATTAGCTTTTTATGACGTGTATGCTGACTACTATCAGTGTGATGAACGACGACCGGGATGCAAAAACTGTATGAAGCACGGTTGTCCTTGCGAATATGCTCCTGAAGTCTCTGATAGTACAGCGGCTCCTAGTGCCGTAGGCGACGATTACACCTTACCGCGGAGCAGTACCGTGGTCTCAACAGAACTGAACATGCAGCATATTTCTTTTTTTGCTCACTTTATGGTCAATCTACTACCCCAGATGACTGCTCGAAATAGCCACGAGGCTGTCGAAGTATGGGCAAAGAAGGCGCCTTTCATTGCATGTGAGTTTCCGTTTATGATGTTCTCCATGTTTTCCATTGTCACCAGTCATATAATTTGCACTTCTCTGCGACGACCAGAATCAGAGACTACTGCGGAACGAGAAATCCGAGTAAAAACGAGAAGGGAATACGAAGCATTGGGAGTCTTTTATCGACAACGGGCTATGAAAGAATTTAGAACAGCCATAATGGGTGATAAATCACTTGGTCTTCTGCAAGCTTCGTTTTTATCTTCTGTCTTGATTTCGTTGGATGGATTTTCCTATCCTGAGGGCTGGATCCGGGATGATATGGACGGACTGGCAGATGCAACACCCATAAGCTTGACAGCGGATTCGCCCAGCGGCGGCTCCCCAAAGTCACCTGCAATGAAACGAAATAAACCAATTGAATTAATTACAATCGAGCACTGGCTTCCTTTGCTACGTGGAGTAGCTGCTATATTTGCTGCTCTTCAAGACTATAGAAATGACTTCCCAGAGTTGAATGATCAATGGCGAGTTAAATGGGATCTGCTTCCGGAGTCAAAAGATCAGCTCCTGTATCTTACGAAAAAATTTCGTGAAGAGACCTCTGAAGAAATTAAGGCCATTGCATTGACTCCTATTATTTTGCTTGAGCGCATTCTAAGTCTGAATGATCGTCCAGTCAACGATCAGGTTGTCAGTGGAGCAGGGATTACTCGCTTTCTTCTTGGCTGGCCGTTTGTATGTAACGAATCCTTTTTTCCTATGATCGCCAACCGCGAGCCTCATATCCTAATTCTCTTTCTTCATTACTTGAGTGTGCTACGAATGATAGTTCTCCCAGATGGCTGGTGGGCTATGTATACTACTCAAAAAGACATCAAGTCGATCGTGCAAATGCTTCCGGGACAGCTGGAAGATTGGAGGCTTTGGCTCGACTGGCCGGCTTCAAAGTTAGATTTTAATATCTTTGCGTGATTGCACCTTGTATATATTTGTATAACACTATATATTGTAGAAAATTATTGTATAATTTGAATCTGAATAGATTTTGAAGTGCTATGGCTTTATATGAATATTCTGTATTTCCTATCTGATCTTGTACTATCTAGGTCATTGAGCGTTACGTAATCATCTAATCTGATATCATCTGATAATCATGTGACCTGTATACTGCGGCCTGTACGGTAGATGGTCGAGAGGTGCTGTATTAATAGGTGACTGCCTTCGACGACCACACGACATCGTTTGTGAGTAGTTTGAGCGCACAAGCAGGCTAGAATTCGATTGGACAGTAGTAGTGTACAGTTTTTGACCAATTGCACTGAGAGTACTACCATGGCGGAGTCAACGCTGTCCCGAATGACTCAGGTCTTCGAGACTGCGAAGGAGATAACTATGGAGGCAGCAGCGCAGGCACGCACACCGCAATTAGGAGAAGACGGTGTTTACCGTCCTCGAGACGTAAAACGATATTTAAATTCGCACAGTGAAAAAGAGAAACTTCAGGGAATGAAGGCGATTGCCACGGTGAGTGCTTCTCAAACGTTGCCCTAATATTCATGTGGACTGACTCTGTTGAAAACATTAGCTCATGTCCAAAGGAGAAGACGTAACTGAATATTTCCCAGAGATTGTGAAGAACTCGGCCTCTCAGACTCTTGAAGTTCGTAAACTGGTCTACATTTATCTTTTACAATACGCCGAGCGGGAGTCCGATCTTGCCCTACTGTCAATCAATGCGATTCAAAAGAGTCTAGGAGATCAGAATCCTCAAATCCGGGCTATGGCGATCAAAGTTTTGTCGGGAATCAAAGTTTCCAGCATTGCTCCAATTGTTCTTCTTGCTATTCGAAAATCAATTGTCGACATGTCCGCTCTTGTTCGTCGTGCTGCTGCCGTCGCAATTGCGAAGGCTTATGAGTTGGATAAGACCAATTTTGAAGTTCTTATCGGATATCTTAATACACTATTGTCAGATAAGAGTTACTACGTGATTGGTTCTGCTGTGCAGACTTTTGTGAAAATGTGCCCGGATAGATTGGAGATGCTTCATAGCAACTATCGCCGTTATTGCAAAATGCTTGCCGACGTCGAGGAATGGGGACTTGTGGAGTTGTTAGATGTCATGACAAGATATGTCAGGGTCTATGTTCCAAAAGGCAAAATGGTCAAGAAGCCTAAAAAAAAAACAAGCACTTTCTATTCAGATGATGAAGACAGTTCGAATGAAACTCCTCAAGAAGAAGAAGAAGAATGGGTGATTGACCCAGACTTGGAACTCCTTCTAGCTTCTGCAAAGCCTTTATTACAAAGCCGAAATAGCGCAGTCACGATGGCTGTTGTAAATCTTTTTGCATCGTTAGTGCCAGAAGCGGATTTGTCCTTCTTGGGTCCACCATTGGTCCGTTTATTGGCTCAGCCCTCGGAGATCCAGTATGTCGTGATGACCAACATTGTCGCGCTTGCACTGCTAAACCAGGATCTTTTCGCCCCGTTTCTTAAGTATTTTTACGTACTGCCTTCAGATAGTTTTGCGATTGCAAAATTGA
Source organism: [Lipomyces] oligophaga (assembly GCF_038497815.1). Lineage (NCBI taxonomy): Eukaryota > Fungi > Ascomycota > Lipomycetes > Lipomycetales > Lipomycetaceae > Lipomyces > [Lipomyces] oligophaga. The sequence goes on along the minus strand of NW_027117792.1, from coordinate 492,367 downwards.
AGATTGAGGTCTTGACTCTTTCGTGCTCTGAGTCTACGGTCTCTGAGATCTTGTCTGAATTACAATATTATGCTACAACAGGTGAACCTTTATTAGTTGCTGAATCAGTTCGTGCCATTGGCCGTTGTGCACAAATTTCTCCTGTTATTGCTAGCCGCTGTCTCCGCTGGCTATTGAAGCAAATTCATTCTACAAATCATGTTCTCGTTGGCGAGTCTTTGACTGTGGTTCGGTATATTATCCAGATGTCGCCAAAAGACCATATAAAAACGGTCGCAAGATTAGCAAATGCGCTGGATTCCGCGACTGTTGCTCTCGCTCGAGCGAGTATCATTTGGCTCGTTGGAGAATTCGCAGGAACTGCGCAGACGATTGCGCCAGATGTTCTTCGGAAGTGTGCAAAGACTTTCAAAACAGAAGATGAAATCACTCGGATGCAGATAGTGCTTTTGGCTGCAAAAGTGTATTCTTATTATATCGAGGATAGGCCGACGCCTGATTCTAATAATTTAACCAATGGAGAAGATCCGGACGATGTAGACGCCTCTTTGCAGCCAACTATCCGTCCGCAAGCTGATCCAATGGACCTATTGTTTGAATATATTATGCTATTGGCGAGATATGATACTTCATATGATCTTCGAGATCGCGCACGCATGTATAAATCTCTATTGGATGTTCCGGGTGAATCTCTTGCCAAGTTATTGCTTCAAGCACCAAAGCCATCCCCTCATGCGCCCTCGCCCTCGCAAGGTAAAGAGAAATTTCTTATTGGAGGGTCAGCTATGCTTGTTGATGGGAACGTGGTTGGTGAGAAGAGTTTGCCTGACTGGAGTACAGAGACAGCAGATTCTTCGATCCGCGATGAGGTTGTGGTGGACGAAGATGGAGGTTATTCGAATGGACTGGCGACAAAGATCATTGAGAGCGCGGCGAAGAAGAGCAGTAGCAAGAAAAAGAAGGCGAGTAAGAAGAGCAAGAAGCTATCCTCAAAAGAAAAGAAGCAGAGTAAGGTGATTAAGACGAAAGTACAGAAACCAGTTGTACCAGTGCACCAGGCTGCTGCAACGACCACTACCGAAGAGGGTTACCATGTCTCATTGGACGATTTTTTCGGCGAGCCTGGCAGTGGGGGAGAGTATGATGAGTATTCTGAGGACGATGGTGGGAATGAGCAGGACGAGCAACAAACGCAAGCTGATGAGGAAACCTCCGCAAGCGAAGTCGAAGTCGTTGTTGAGCTTGATGAAAGTGACTTAGAGACTGACAGCGACGATGACGAAGATGGCGAAGATGAAGAAGAAGAAGATGAGGAAGATGAAGAAGATGAGGAAGATAGCGACGACAGTGAAGATAGTGAGGAAGACAGTGACAACCTAGTTGAAGAAGACAGTGACGGGGAGAGCAATATCCAGCTGCTGAAACATTAGTTGAATTTTAAATCCTAGACTCTCATTTCCGGAAAGCGTTCAATATTGCGTTGACATTGGATTATTCTGTCCAGTCAAAAAAAGAGTCTATCCTAGAATGATATGCGACAGGTGAAGATCCTGCCCAATTGTTCCAGATTTCGGGACAAAAGAGATCCTCGTACATCAACGCTAGTAGCCAGTAATCTGGCTCTCTGTAATATTTCATTGATCAGGCTTTCACGAGTTAGATTTATATACGGTAGTAATGCAAAGATTCATAAGGATTTCTGGATTTTAAAATGTCTTATAGCAGTCTGCTAAGGAGTCCCAAAACGGAAATATGTAAACATCCTGCAGCCAAAGCTATTTTGAACGACGGCTTTATATACTTTCAATAAATAATATACTTCTCCTTTGGGCTTAGTCGATTGAGTTATGCTGATAGTTTATTAAGGGTGGTATTTTATAATTGTTCACGAATATGGACATGATCTCCGTCTCTCGTATCTTTACTTATAGATATAATTGTCCATGCCTTTATCATCTTAAATATTTTACTAATATTTTTTATCCATCGATAGCTAAACCTGTTTATAATATTCTAATAACTTAATCTTTAGATCATTTATAAGTTAGCCAGCAATCAGATCAAATTGATAATAGGTTAAGACTAGATCCATACCGTGTCGATAAGGAGCCGCAGTACTCATTATCTTCGTGAATAGCTACATTCCATGCATCAGCTTTACCGCCAACGGAAACATGGAGAAAACAAAGGTCGTCGTAGTAGGGTATGTCGGATGAGCTAAATTTGGCACCAGTACTAATTCCAACAGAGGAGGTGTATCGGGATTGACAAGTGCTCTATTACTTGCGCGGACAGGAAAGTATGATATCAACTTGATTTCCAAGTATCTGCCTGGCGACTACGACATCGAGTATACCAGTCCATGGGCTGGAGCCAATTGGATGAGCTTTGCGACTAAAGAAGATAAGCGTCAGCAAGAATTTGACCGGATCACGTACGAATATTTGGTTGAGCTGGCGAAAGATATGCCGTCGACTGGAATCTGGTCGAAAAAAGTGATTCAGTACGTTCGTCAAGAAGACCTCGAAAAGGAAAGTGGACTCCTAGGTGGACTTGCGGAGGCCCGTCCTTGGTTTGCAGACCTGACCCCTAATGTAAGATGTGCTTTTAAATTTTCGTCAACTTTCCAACTTACTGACTCAAATTCATCAGTTCGAACCGATCGCTCGAGAGAATCTACCAAAAGGCTATGTCCAAGGAATCACGTACGACTCTTTCTGCATCAACACACAAGTCTATTTGCCTTGGCTCCAGTCGCAGCTCTTTGTGCTTGGTGTCGATGTCCGATACAAAACGATAAATCATATTCGTGAAGCTTTTGACGCTCACAAGTCCGGCCAACGAGCGGCCATTGTGGTCAACTGCACTGGTTTGATGGCTTCTAAACTACCCGGAGTCATGGATTCGAAAGTATATCCTGGCCGAGGTCAGACAGTACTTGTTCGAAATCACGCACCGGCTATGTACAATGTCTCTGGTACGTCTGATGGTGATGACGAAATCACATACATAATGTCCCGCGTAGGAGGAGGAACGATCCTCGGAGGCTGTTACCAGCAAGGCAATTGGAACGGTACCCCAGACCCAAATATGGCTCAGCGCATTATTCAACGATGTCTGGAGATTTGTCCGGAACTTGAACAAGACGGAAAGCTCGATGTCATCAGACATAATGTAGGTCTTCGACCTTCCCGAGTCGGTGGACCACGCGTCGAAAGAGAGAAATCCCCCGACGGCTGGCTAGTTCACAACTACGGCGCTGGGGGAGCAGGTTATCAATCTTCTTATGGAATGGCTACTAGCGTCGTAAACCTTGTGGAACAGGCTTTATTAGAATGATATTCAGAAATTAATTATTATTAGATGTCTATATAGATAGCTCTACTTATGTGTGATTGTATATGCTGTATGTTGTATGTCAGCGGACTGAGGGTCGCAATACTATTTGTCGCTGCCTATTGCTGTTCCGGTGTGATTTCAGTGACAGTATCCATTTTCTCAGAAACGTCAACTGGATCTTTTTTTCTTAATGTCACCTTGTGCTCACTATGGTCCTTTTTTCGCAGAGCCTCTTCTCGGAACTCTCGCCTAGCAGCAGCACTCATGCGATAGCTGAGCTTGATATCAAACTTTTCCTTCAAAATCACCTGGACGGATTCAAGCGTAAGATAGGCTGTTTCTGGATATACCATTAGAACAAAAATCCAGCCGCAAGCACACATTGCAGCAAAAAATCCAAACGTCCCAGATGGAGTGATAGAATCCATCATCTTCAAGTAGGTTGAGGAAATAATTAAATTTCCTCCCCAATTCGTCATGGTTGACATGGACGTTCCCAAACCTCGAACTTCGATTGGGAACAGCTCTGATTGCTGCCATGGAACGTTACCAATACCAGATGCATAAGAAGCTACATATACCATCATTGAAATGAGAATAATGATCGCCCAAGGATTTGCACCAGTCGCGTTGTCCGGAAGGAAGTGGAAGGCTATAGCAGCAAGGACTAAGGCACCGGCCATGATTGGAATAGAGCAGAGAAGAATCCTACGACGGCCAATCAAATCGATGAGTAAAAAGGCGACAATGGTGAATGCCATGTTAGTTCCACTGATGATTAGCGAAACAGCCGTGGGATTATCAAAGCCAACGGTTTGGAACAGAGAAGATGAAAAGTACATCAGCGAATTGAATCCGGAAAGCTGTTGGATACCTTGAAGACCGCAAGCAATTACAAGAGCTCGGAAATTGCCTGAAATTCCATATAGCTTGCGCGAAGCTGCCTTCAGATTGTTGAAAAAAGTCGGATTCTCGTCCGGACCAACTAAAACGGTACTGTACTGCTGAAGAAGTCGGATTTTTCGCTCTACAACGGCTTCCGGAAGAACCACACCACCACCAGGGGTATAAATAAAGCGGATGACCTTTCGTGCCTGATCAATCTTGTTGTGTTGAACAAGGTATCTAGGAGTCTCTGGCATGAAGACGAAAATGACAGTCTGAACGAGCGCTGGGAGCATGGACAGACCAACCTGGATTCTCCAACCATTGTGAACATGCGCAAGGCCAGCACCGATAGCGTAAGCGATGACCTGACCAGAAGTAATCGCAAGTACATTTAAAATGACAAGCCTTCCTCGGAACCGCGAAGGAGCCATCTCAGATAGATACAGAGGAGCGACCAGCGAGGCTATGCCAACACCCCAGCCCATGATGAATCTACCACCGATCATGGGCCACACTTCATGCGAGCCAGTCTGCACTGCAGCACCGACGACAAAAAGTGTGTTTGCGAATAACGTAACCCATTTACGTCCGATAGCATCGGCGATAGAGCCTGCAATAATACCTCCTAAGAGCGCACCGAGCGAGGTCGCCGAAGTGATAAGAGACTCGTCGCCATCAGAAAGCTGATGGCCTCCGAGATCAGTACCGATAGACGTCAGAGCCGACGAAATGTAACCGGTATCGTAACCAAACAGAAAGCCCGAGAAAGAAACAAGAACAGTTATCACAAAAATAAATGGATTTGGTTTGCCTGCCTCTATATCTGCAAACGCTTCGTCGTCTTGGTCTATAGCAGGGTATCCACGTTCACGGCGCTGAGCAAGCTTCTTGTCATTGACCTGCTCAAAGTGAAAGGCTTCCATGTTTTCTTCGTCCTCCAGCTGATTGAGATATTTGATATCTGTAGGGCTTCCAGCGCCGCCTTTGAGCTTTTCGGTGTTCATGAGCGACTCGTGACAATAAAGGGAAGGGTAAGGCAGGTAGAAGAACAGAAGAAGTAAGGGCAAACGCAGAGGAACGCAATAAGAGAAAGGTTGAGAACGACAAGAATGGGATCAAGAACGTATGGACTTGGGGGACTGGAATCACAAGAAATAAGCGAAAGAGCTTGAGAGTAGCGATAGAAAGCAAAGGAACAACAGGATTCAGGTCGTGAACGTGACAGTCCAAAGGAGGCGGAAGCAACAAGATAAGTCGGCCACAGTTGTTGGTCGTCCGAACAGCTTTTTGGGACAGTTTTCACGTTCCTCAGCTCGCACCAACAAAATTTAAGGTTTAGATCCGGCGGATGTCTGATGCTGGTTATGAGACAAGGTTTTTTAGGCTAAACTAGATAAGGTCACACGCAGACAGCCGAAAGAGAAGAGGAGGGGTTTGTGTAGATGGACAATGGCTGGTATCGACAGACAGTGAGAGCTGATTCATTCATGTATATGAATGACTACGAGAGCGCTTGTTCCTAAACCAAGAGTGTGTACATTCTACAATTTATCTATTAGCAACTGAGCACTGTATAACTATAATCAGTTCATTATTTTTTGCGTAATGTTTGTTACCAATCCATATTATCAAATCGCGCCAACTGTTTCCGTGCATCACTCGCTTCCTTTTGACTCTTCTTGCGCATGTAGAAAATTCCACAGTCCTTACTTCCACAGATCACATCTTGGTGCAAACTTCCCTGGCAGCGCTGGCATTGTGTCCAGAGACGAGCAAATCGGCGCTCCATCTCATTCACTGTCGTCATTTGTCGTCCGTATACTTGAGGGGCTCGTCCAATACAGTTTGCGCACAGTGCACCCTTGGCATACGGGCCTTTCAGTGGTGTTCGACATCCCATACATACTTCTGTCTTGACAGCGAACTTCATCAGCCCTCCTACTGACGGTGCGCTCACTGTAATCGCTCGCGTATGCTCTCCTGTAAGAAGTTGCTGGGCAGCACGAGCGCCTAAAATAGGTTCGAAGATTCTCTGCAGAGGATTCGCAAGCTGATTTTCAAGATAATATTTGGTGTCGATAGGAAGATTATTTTCTAAGACAAATAAAGGATCCTCCGACCGGTCATAGTTGCGATCATTCTTGGCTCCTTTAATAATCACATATGCTACTCGATCACCTAGAGTAGGTGCTGAGCCAGCATCTCGCTTCCGCATTCTCTCTGCAAGTTGTACATGTGCTTGTTTAGCTGCATAGTCGGCCTTTGCAAGCGCCTTTGTGATCACCAGCAGGGACAAATCTATCTTGTTTTGTAGCAAATCGGCAATAATTCCCTTCACAAATTGCTGTGCACCATCCACGTCGCGGTCATTCAAAATCTTTCGTAAGACTGTCTCTATGACTGTAGATACTAGTCTGCAATTATCTCGCCGAACAGTTTCAATACCTTTAGTATCCATTTTGTCAGGCTTGTCAGGTCGCGTCCAATACATCCCCGCATATCGTTTCTTGTTGATCAGCAAATACGGAAAATATACTTTCTCAAATTCAAGCTTGATCGGATTGATAAATTCCTTTGAAACAAGTTCGGCAGCTTCCTGACCTAAGCGCATACATTCTTCCAACTTGTCCGGCCCAAATTTGATCATTACCGAATCTGTATCACCATAAATAACTTGTGAGTCAAATTGATAGCCATTCTTAATTCCGTAATGATTCTCAACAAATGTCTTAGTATGATCAATCATTTGGCGCCCATAGGATGTTACGGAAGAGGAAATCGCAAGACATGGAAGCTTTCCTACAGTTGCTCCAGTGAAACCGTAGACCGAATTTGCTGAAATCTTCAACGCCAATTGTCTTCCATCCAAGACTGCTCGTTTGAATGGATCTGTTTCCTTTTTAAGATCTGCCTTTGCACGTTTACGAGCGCCTAATAGCTCCTCCAGAATGACCGGTAATACACCTTTACGCTTATTAACCTTGACAAAGCAATCTCCATTAGGCGTTCTTTCATAATCTTCATCCAAGACTAAGCTGGAGCCGGCACGCTTCAAATACTCCGGTGTTAGCAGGGTAGTATAACATAAGTTATGAGCCATCATAATACTGGGATACAAACTGGAGAAATCAAGCGTAGCAATTGGAACATTGTAATATCCACGAATTGGCTCGATAACCGTTGCACCCTCATACTGTTCATCTGAAGATCCTTCTTGATGCATATTCGGAATCACAAGATTGAGCTCAAGAGCTTTTCTGAACAGCTGCGAGACAACTTTGATTTGCTGTCCTCGTGATAGCAAATAACTAAAAGGAACACCGGTTACTCTTGCCATCTCTGTATAGTTGATTAAAGACATCAATTTCTCCATCAATCTCATCGGCAAATACGCATCTTTCAAACAATAAACCGCTAATCGCCGTCTTGATTCTGCAGTACCATTTTGCAAGTCTGTAATGATAGAATGATGGACATCTTCTTTCTGCTCGCCAAGAAAGTGAGCACTCACAGCATTCAAAGTGTAGCTTCGCAATTTGTAATCACGTTGAACCAGTTGTAGCATGTCAAACTGTAGTCGACCTTCAATGTTTATGACTTTGGACTCCCTAGTGCCATATGCCTTCGAAGAAAACGTAGAATCCTTCATATCCTGTCTGACCTGCGGCAGGCGACTGAAATATGGGAAATCGGATACCTTAAGTGCCCTTGCGCGATCCAGCAAATAAGGAAAATCAAAGTTAACAATATTATATCCAATAATGACATCAGGGTCGACTTCACGAACAAAATTGCGCCAACCCATTAACATATCCTTCTCATTCTTGTTCTCTATCACTTGGCTGCCCACTATCGGCGAACAAGTATTCAGTGTGAACACGTTTCTAACAAATGGCTTTGCATCACCATGCTGCGACACAACATTTGCAATCTGAATAACAGGGTCTACTTCAGGATCAGGGAAGATACCCTTTCGACCTGCACACTCGATATCAAAGCTGAGAATACGAAGCGGTGCCATCTTGAGCCATTCGCCTTCAGATGCATGTGAAACCAGTTGATCATGTGCGATCGACACTTCGATTTGGCAAGAAGATACCTTTCTATTATCTTTCATAAGTCTGTATTTCCCTGCCGGTAGAGTAATCCAGCTCATACCAGACATCTTCAGCTTTGTTAACAAATTGTAATTCATCCAGGTGGAAGACCAGCTTACATGTGTATCAACCATCGCACGTAATACATACGCAATATTGTCATAAGTAGTTTCTAATGCAAACCCAACATTCTCTTCCTATCGAATTATTAGTACAGCTTTAAAAACTTGACATTGTGCACTAACCTTCCATCCGATCTCGCCCCGTTCAAAAGCGTTTCTAATACGATTGAAATGACGAGGATCTTTTAGAATAATTTTGAGAAACGGACTGGGCTTATCTCCGAGATAATACATGAGACTCCACCGAGTCGTCATCTCGATCCCCCAGATAGCATCAGGAAACGCATGCAGCAAGTAGTTTGTCAAGGAGTTGATGTGATATTGCTCAAAGCCATAAGGTGCTTGAACGTAGAAATAATGATGAAAACCAGTCAAATTGCACATAATCGAGTGACCATGCTGAACTAAGTCAGTATTGCTTATAGGAGAATATAGTTACGTATTCTACATACCTCTGTGACGCCAAATAGTCGAACGGTAGCGTTTCCATCCTGTATGGCCTCTTCTGCATCGATCTGCTGAAAATCTAGATCTAGATTAGTATCATGGGCGCAGTCACAGAGAAATACGTACGGATTTCAGTCGAGCGAGAATCAAATGGTTCGAGAACTGGTCGTGCCCATTTTTGGTCAAAAGCGCTCTCTATATCGTCATTAGTAATGGAGTCAGCGATCACGAAATAGACAATGCTTACGATCTTGTATCTCTTCGAGTTCTTTGCTGATCGACTCTAAATCCTCTTCAAACTTGCTGGGCTTATGACGCCGTCCTGAGGAGCCCAGATGACGCGCCCTCTTTATGTCCGCGCTCTCCAAAGTAGTCGAGGCAGTATGCTGCATATTGGTAAGATCAGCTAACGGAGTGGGACGTTTTATTGCAGACGACATTGTCTGAGGGGTGATTTGACGTGGAAACCGAATGTGATTTTACTTCATGAATCCGAATGAAGCAAAAGAAGTTGAAACAGTCAACTAAATCTGTTCTCAGATTAGAGCAGGTACGTGTCGGGAAGCCTCTTAACGCGAATTGGACCGTGTCAATCACGCGTCGGCACTGTGCTACGAGACTAGTACATGACCAAATGCGGGCTAACAATATAAGGGTCTAATTCCATGTGGCTATGTATCCGTCTTGCCCGAGTAACTTATTTACAGGTGAAGGGACAAAGGTCTAGCTGATGTAAAGAGGCTGGTCTGGAAACATTTCAGTGATATTCTAATTTTACAAAAATTCTTCTTGAAAGACTGCTTTTTTAGATTTCAGAATGGTTCTCATTTCGCCAATGCGTTCCGATGGAGTAGCTGCTCAACTGAATGTGCTTTGTATGAGTATGGCGACTGCCTTCCCGTGGATATTGACGAACTCGCTTTTAGCTTGGGCTGCTTATGTTCTCATTATCAGAATCGGCCTTCGCTCTCTTTCTGGATGTCTTTCTTTTTTTATCGTGGTTTTTGGCTCCTATTTTTACCTGCAGTGTGTGATTTGCTACGTCATGATCGTTCGAAATGGTGCTGTCGGACCTCCCAGAACGCTAGTTGCGGATCCAAATCAAGAGCTTGACCTAGAATCCGGCGGTTTACTTCCGCCAAATGCGCCTTCTTCGCTTGGAATCTTAACGAAAGATAATGGACAAAAGCGTTTTTGCTCGAAATGCAAGATATGGAAACCGGACCGAACTCATCATTGCAGCACATGTGGCCGTTGTGTTCTGAGGATGGATCATCACTGTAAGTAAGCTTTTTGTTTGACCGAGGAGGTCGACTAATTTGTAAAAGGTCCATGGTTTTCTACATGCATTGGTTTTGCAAACTATAAAGTTTTCATTCTGTTTCTTGGATACGTCGTGTTGTTTTGTGTCGTCTGTTTTGTGGGCTCGGGCGTTGTGCTTCTAGATTACATTGAAACGATTGATGAAGTGAGTTTTAACTACATTCACTCTTTATTTTAGACAATCTAACAGATAAGTCTGGCGATCTAATTTCGCTAAATCTAGCATTTTTATTCATTCTTTCTATTGTGTTTGGGATTGCAGTCACTATATTCTTTTCTCTCCAATTATATCTCCTCTTTTCAAACAAAACAACAATAGAGGCTATGGAGACTCAAAGATATAGATCTAACATTGCCGCAAACGCTTATCGCTATAGTACGCCGCCGTCGTCGAAATCTGTGGGCAATGTGTTTGATCTTGGGCTCAAACAAAACTTTGTGCAGATGATGGGTTCGAATCCATTACTGTGGTTTTTCCCCGTTGTTAACTCGCGGGGTAACGGAACTACATTTCCAGTAAATATTACCGTTCTTACAGCAATCAAGCGACAGGCTGATCAAGAATCACAAATGCTAAACAATCTACATGCCACTTTGTCACGAAATAGTTTAAGCAGCAACCGGTCAAGTAATGTGATCACCTCAAGTGCTGAAGACGAATATAACGGAAGGGTTAGTGTCGAGTTTAGACCTTCATGATGAGGAGTGCACGATTGCATTTAATGCTTAGCATTTTCAACGGAGTTTTTATGGTTTGGTGGTTGTAACTTAGTAAGCTGGAATTATAATTCTAGGAATCCATTTAAATTTATATAGATCTATATTATTAAATTTTTGGGTTTCCAACGACCTTCTTAAGAGCTGGTTCATCTTCGAGCTGCTGATCAAATTCATATCTAGGAAGTTCAAATCCTTCTAGAATCCGTACGTATGAAATGCCACCTGCGCGACCAATAGGTTTAAGTTTAGCAAGATCAATGATATTGCGTTCAGGATCGTACATATCTTCTCGAACGTGGATAGCAACACCTAAAGGAGTTAGTATTATTCGAGTGAAGGTTTACTATAAATACCTTCCAGAACAAGGATATGATTATTGATTTTGTCTTTCGCACGTGCAGATTTCACTTCCAAGACATCTACAAGTTTGCATTCGATATTGAAAGCCGACTCGGCCACACAAGCTGGCTTAACGATTGTGGAAGGCTGAGGAGTCAGTCCACTAATTAACGGATAGTTAGTTAATAACATTTCTCCTGATAGAGAGAAAAATTAGAGTGTTGCGCACCTAAGTTCCCATTCTGAAATCTCAGTCGGTGAAGTGATACTTGTATAATTTGCCGCATCGATAAACCATTCGCTGATAACGTTGATAACTGTCTCTTTTGTCTCTCTAATATGCAAGAGGGAGTCTTTACTTCCAGCGACAGACACAATGAATGTCGGGGGTTCGCTAGCTACAACCTCAAAGAAACTGTACGGAGCCAGATTGCCTTTCCCTGTTTCCGGGTTTATCGTGGACAGAAATCCAATTGGACGTGGAACAATGCCCGAGATCAGCAGTTTGTAGACTTCCAATGCAGGCTGATCTGCAGGATTTATCGATACTTTCTTGTGCTTTGTCCACTCGTCGTCCGATGCGCCATCTCCCGGTTTCCATGAAGGATTGACAGTCTAGACAATTAATACCAAATATTCTTCAGAATTGATTGCCATACTCACTCTAGTCATGACAAATTCTCTGGAGGAATCAAATTCAGGCCGTCCTGCTTCGTTATCCTCATAGCGAGCCTATATCGTCAGCAATAACCTCTGAATTTACAAAAATCAAATTCTAATACTCACAACATTGGCGCGAGCTGCTTTCAAAGCTTCCTCACACATGGTTTGATAGTTGTAGTTGTTAGCTGCCGCTATAATCGAACATCCAGAGGACTTGGGATTTCTATGATTTTTAAATCTGACGGAGCCTCAGATGGCTGAAATTACAAAGCACTTTGACATTTACTGATAGCATAATCAATCCAACTCAGATCAACATTTACGCGCAGAAAGTTAGAAAATTCAATGAGGGTATTAAACTATTAACAGAACATAGAACTGCAAACCTAAAGAAACATCAGGCAGCAGAAATACAGTACCTTCACAAAAACACGAAGAAATAGGTTCTCAGACGGTCAATACCGATACAGCAACGGAGCGAGATCTCAGAATATAGAAAAGAAAGCCGGTAGAGCATTCACAGTTACAAGGGTATGAGCTAATACTACTCAGACTAAGAGAATAAATCTTCTTGAAACTGATCATTGCATACTGTTGTCATACAATCACTGGCAAATCTGGGTATATCGTGACTGAGTGTATCCAAGTTACAAATCGCTAGGAATATCAATGAACCCAATCTTATTTGGAGTAAACGGACGAAAAAATATTTGTAGCCAGTTAATCATGTTTGGAGTTGCAGCATTTTTGACATGTTCAAAGGCAGAACTGATGTCGTCACCTAAACTCATAAAGTAACCAACGAGGCCAGCAATTATCGGACTAGCCATTGAAGTACCGGATAAAGCAACAGTGCCATTGTTTTCGTTCAGCAAACTGACCACAGCAACTCCAGAAGCAAAAATATCAACACAGTGACCCCAGTTACTGAACGATGCTATTTGATCGTATGCATCATCAAGAGCTCCTACTGTGAGTGCGTCCCGAGAAGACGCAGGCGAAATAGCACATGCAGGAATTCCACTATTTCCAGCTGCTACCACCACTGCAAGCCCACTCTCAGTCGCTCCCTTGATGGCACTGTTGAGAATAGCATTATACACAGCACCAAGAGAGAGATTGGCGACGGAAGGTCGCTTCGTGGCCATCTGTTGATTAGCTGCATACTCTATACCCGCGATGACGTTCGAAAGCTAGAAGATAGTCAGATATCGTAGATTATGATAAAGCCAAGGCGCAGTGTAAGTTATCTCGAGCTCTTACAGTTCCGCCTCCAGTCGCACCGAGGACTTTCACAGCAATCAAGTTTATCTTCTTTGCAACTCCAAACGTCTTACTACCAATGAGCCCTGCAACATGAGTTCCGTGACCATTTCCATCGTCAGTTCCTTCTCCAGTGAAGTCTTGACCATGTACGGCACGGCCTTCTAGATCAGGATGGGCTATGTAGATGCCAGTATCAATGACATAGGCATCTACGCCCTCACCAGCAGTAGAATTATAGGAAAAATTGAAATTAGTTTCTGCACCAAGAGTCAAAAGTAAGTTAGGATCAATGAAAGGAAAGCCATTCCAATTATATTCACCAGATGCCGAGAGCTTAGCATGCTGTGCCAATCGAGCCAAGTGTCGAGGAGCGTGATCCTGAGTCACGATAGAAGTCGCGTCCAAAGCATGGAGTTGGATATCAGGAGAAGCACTCTCCACCTAGATCAGACAATTATATTAGAAGAGAATGACTGAAAATAGTATAATTTATACTTCGGGCTCGACTGAGATCTTCTGTGCAAAAGAGTCATCGACATCGGCTGCTATCGCACGAAAGTTTCCTATCGAGTAAGTTCTAGAAACTCTAGACTTGATCCTTGGATGCTCATCGAGGTAATCCTCGATGCTCGCGTTAGCAGCAAGCTGAATCAGAACAGTTGCGCAAGCACAGGAAGTTAGCAGACACAGCAACAGCAAGGAAATTATAGCTTTGCAAGCCATAGTGCTCCGCCGGAAACTCGAGAGCCAAAGAAGCCCCCACTCTAGCCGTACTGGGAATCTTGATTCAGACCTCTATCGAATCTCAGCACTTTACAGTTCAGGACAGGATATAAATAATGTGGGTATTTTTGTCATTTATTCACCGACCAAAGTCTGTTCCAGAGGGAGCGAACGACATGGCTAGTTTGAGATCAGAATCAGCAATCGGCGGAGGGGTCTATGTCTTGTTATTGAATTGCCTAAACTGGACGGAAATGAAAAAATTATGTGCAATTGGAACAATTTTATGTCTTAACTGCTTGCACCCCAAGGCAACATTATGTAGACAGCTATGCATATGTTAAACTAGACTAGAATCTGGCGCTGTGCACAGCTAATTACTTTCGATATCAGAAGTGAGCTGAGCTAGGCCTATCGCAACTCTTGGTCCATACTTCTCGCACATATTTTCCATGTAGTTTAGTACAGGCGGAGACTTTACGCAATTATGTCATCGAATTTACGGACGCATGAGATATATGCCAACGAGTCAATATACGAGAACAGGTGAGTCGCGTGAACTAGTGCTTCCCACAAGACATAGGAAGTTGATACTTTACTTCGTTTCTGCAGCGTTGTGTGCACGTAGAGAGGGGTATCCTGGATCTTTCGAGCTCCAGAAGCATTTGCAAACGCAGGCATGATAAAACTGTAACCTATAGCACAAATCTTCGCTGGCAACGGCAGCACCGAGATTTCAGAGTTTTAGCTTGAACAATCACAAATCACCTAGATTAACAACAGAGCAATTAGCAACGACTATTCTGCATTGGAGGCTCCACTATTCGTGATCTTGCTTCCATGTTCCAGTCACATTTCCACCCAACTTAAATTACGGTACAAAACTAGACATTGATACAGGTGCCATCCCCGCATAGGTTTTCCGCTATCCTCAGCCATCAGCTGGCGTCCACCCAGATTCATGGACATCCACCGACTGACTAGTTTCGTGCATGCTTAATCGAAAAGTCAGAACGCCGGTCACTTTCCTTTAAGCTTTACTCCGTCATAGCAACCCTTTTGCTTGGTTTAATTCATTACAAACTCAATCGAATTGTAACCGGCGCATCACCATTATACTGAAACCAGTCCAGTCTTCAATCCAAATATTTCTGAACTGGGGCTGTCTTTGTTCTGCTATCTCCTCTGTGGGATCCCTAATTTTGCGGTTCTCTGACTGCTTTCGCAGTCAAACCTTCCTATTGTAGTAAGATGTAAACAAATGTAGTATTGTCATTTCTGAAAACGCGTTCAGACCGAGTTTTCTTCGGCGTTTCCAAAGCTACTTCTATATCATTCATTCATAGAATTTCATCGATTAGAGAGTATTCAAAGCACAACCCAAAACACCAAATTAAACCAAAAACTACCAAAAATACAAATTACAATATAATCAGATTTGCTTCCGCATCTTGATATCTATGCTTCATTTGAATAGTCCGCTAGATTTACGACCGAGAATTCCAAGCCTGCTAGTAGTCTGACCTTCTATGTTTTTCATCGGCATCAATTACTTCTGTAGTAGGACTACCCACCAACCAGCGAGTTCTCTTCGTTGTGCTCGAACTAGATGATTCTGGACGCTCAGATATTCGGCTTATCTGAGAATCACTTGTTCCCGGACGTTGCTGACTCGAAGGTGACTGTGGAGCTTCGTCTGGATTCATAACTTTGAGTTGGCCCTTTCTTCTAGTGCTAACCAGTACTTGAACTTCTCGGTCCTTGAACATTTCATACAAAACGTCATCATCGTCGCCGATATCTGCCGTAGTCGTTGACGA
The DNA here is from genome assembly GCF_038497815.1 of [Lipomyces] oligophaga. NCBI lineage: Eukaryota > Fungi > Ascomycota > Lipomycetes > Lipomycetales > Lipomycetaceae > Lipomyces > [Lipomyces] oligophaga. Next base: position 476,620 of record NW_027117792.1, on the reverse strand, counting down.
GGCAGTCGCAGTTAGTGGTCGATTGGACTTCGAAACACGTCGACTTTGAACACTTCTGTCCATAGATCCAATATTTAGCTCCGGTACATTCAATCCATAGCTAACATGCTTGTTCCTGGATGATGCGGTGACCGCTAGAGCTGCTCCAGAAAGGGTCATTCGCCCATTCGTACTACGTCGTCGGAATCCGCGAAAAGCAGAATCGCCCGTCAGTCCCTGCACTTGACTATTAGGTACTGCAGATTTCCTACCGGACCGGAAGCTCTTTAAGCTATTGCGGTTGATACCAAACAACGCTTTACGTGATTCGTTCGATGCCGTCGACGACGTAGTTATTGAGCTTATAACACTGTTTCGATTCATCCGAACGGAATCATCGTTAGCTGATAGTCTCGAATTATTTCCGCTATCGCATTCTCTACTACTGGTCCCAGGCTCATTTGATCCAATACCTGCTGCAAACTCGGCTTGAGGCTCCTCAAGAGTATGCTTGATCCATCTCCTGCGCTTTTCTTCCCAAGTCGTAGTACTCGCTCCATCATTGTCACTGTAGGAATCTGTCTCGTCATTTTCGAGAGGCCGCTGGTTGAAATTGGACGGAAGGAACATTCCCTTGTCCGTATTTGGAGTAATTGAGACTGATTGCCGATATTTGTTATACCACTTGAAAAGCACAACAAATAAGAGAACAAAACACGAAATTCCCGCGATGACTGAGCAAACAATGATAGCGGCTAGTATACCCTTCGAAAGGTGATTATGCAGCGACTGAGACGAAGTTGATGAGTTAGAGGAAGATAGCCGGCCGGCCAGTTGTTGGTCTAGTAGTTTCAAAGCAGTCTGTAGTGTAGTAGACGAATAAGATGAAATATAGCTCCAAGTTGTAATGTTAAGAAGAAACACTTCTGGACTGGTACCCGAAGTTATACCAAGTAAGATCTCACCAGGCAAAATTGTCGCTGCTGTCACATTCGGTAAACTCGAAGCAATTTCGGGTATGGACCAGGACCAATTGTCCGAGCCAATGTCGAGCTTGACCATTGTGGGAGAAGCAGCTCTGCCATCCACGTATCCACCTATCACTATAATTTCTGTTCCAAGCTGATTTGCTAGAGCCAATGCAGCCGTTCGACTGTCAATCTGTCCATCCGTGTTGACTGTCTGATACGACCAAGTTAGATCATCCCAGATTGCCAGTTGAGACATGCCTATCCAGCCTGCGAATGCCTTGCCTCCCATCATAACTGTCTGGTTATTTACAGAGACCGCAGCAGCATAGGCTAGAGCAATAGGAGGATTCGGATTGTCAGTGGAGACAAACGAAGAGGAGGAAGAGTTATATGCAGACAGCGAATTGGAATAAGATAATTCACCGTCAGATGAACAGACTCCTCCAAATATGTATATTAGCGGATCACGACTATCTTGTGAGTTGAAGTAGATGGAACCTTTCCGATATGAACTGTTTGTCGAATCTGTAAGTTCCAGCTCTGACCAAGAGTCATTGGCTATTGAATATGTTGATATGTGGAACTTTCCCGATGAGCAATAACCGTGAAAAGCGTACACAGCGCCGTCGGGTCCTAAAATCAGAGAAGAGCTATCTGGAGGCTGAGCCAGAACCGAGATGGCAGCAGAGTCGACATTGCTGGCGAGTGTGGAGTTGGAGAGAGAGACTGCGGACGAGACGGCCGCGGAATAAAAGACGTTCGAGGAGGAATAGAGATAGTACGTGTCGGAAATGTTGAAGGCCGTGGCAGCAGCGGATACTGCTGCAGGCAAGTCGAGAAGAAGCCAGATGAGAAGCATTTGGAGCGGGGAGAGAGAAATGATCTCTGTTCAGATGACGGGAAGCAGCGCAAACTAGGTGAGATCTGAACAAAACATGAAGCAGAGATGAAGACGACAGAGGCAGATAGCGAAGATATAGAAAGAGCGAGGCAGGCAGAGCGGTGCTGAACAAAGGTGAAAGCAGTTAGATTAGTGTCCGTACGAACAATATTGGATTATCAAGAGCTAGCAGCAAGAGCTAGCAGGAACAGGTCTGAAGCAACAAGAACAATCAAATATAATGGAACCAAATAAATAAATTGGATATTTGATTAACTAACAAGGCTTCTGGCCGAACGACGCGATCCGACAGAGAAAACGGGACGAATGACAAGCAACAAACACTACGCGTAATTTGGGAGCCTGATCAAGTTAAACGGTCAATCTCGACAGTCCCATAGTATACCGAAAAGTGTAAACACAGTCACTAGTCGGCTCGTTGGCTGGGCAACCTCGATATTTGGGTTCGGTGGCTGGGCTTGAACCAGGTCGAGGGTAACTCTAATCCAGATGAGCTGGAGGATTATGTAATCATAAGACACTACTGGCTTGGGCCGTCTAGGAGTGATGCATCAATGATGGACTGATGTTTTAGATCAAGAGGGGGAAAGAGCCAATCATGAGGATAGTACGAAAAATAGAACTTAATCTGGATCGGCTGTTTCGTACGCAGTGAAGTGGTGAACGCGGAGTAGAAGCAAGCAGTGAGCGATCGAAATCGGACATTTGCGTGCTAGCTAGATGTTTGAAATACATATATATAAGTATGCAGCATTCTCCAGCATTCTCTACGTTTCCGTTTGTTTCGCGCTCCCCGTTTTGCAGTAAATTGTATATAGTTCGCATAGACTGGTGCTGCTAAAAAAGCATTAAATGATCTTTTGTCGATAATAGCACCAGGAAAAAGATAAAGATTAAGATTAATAGCTGTATGCATAAACTCGACCCCGTCGCAGTTTAATCAGGATCTTCTCGATCCGATTTCGAAACACCCGACATTTTTCACGTTCAATTCGTTCTTCTACTTTTCTTTGTCTTTTCCCTTCCATTCCATTTTTATTATTATTCTCTTGTCCTTTCTCTTCTTCATTATTCCAAAGCGCCGCGCTATCACAACTTCTCCTATTCTCTCTCATCTTCAACGTTCGTCCTCTTCTTCTCCGGTTTTCCTCGCACACGCCTTCCTTAAGCTACTCAAAACAGACTGAGTACAAACCCCTAGGGTTCCGTATTGGTTATTCTGGTACTCCTTTTGGAACTGAATTTTGTCCTCGTCGTGTCTCGCGCCTGCACTTCACCGCTTTCTTCCCATCTCTCCTCATATCTCCTACTTCGGTGTACTCTAGCAATTCTTGGTGTGCTGCTACTACTACTGCTCTTCGTCTTGCTTGCTTCTCACAGTTCTCCCTCTTCCTCTCCCTTTTCCCTCCACCACCTTTCCGTTCTCTTCCGCTTCGTTATGGCTTATTTGCCTCTACTTCCGCTCATTCGGTCTTTCCGCCAGAGATCTGCGTCGGCACCAGACCAACCTCATCAGTCCACATCGACCGTAATCAGCCAGGATACGTCTGCTCCTCCAGACGGCTCAGTTCCGCGAGTCTTACCACTCGTCTCCCCATCCTCCTCATCTTCGGCTTCTTCTCTCTGCGCAGATTCCATTGCCTCTTCGACTTCTTCAACCTCACCTACTACTCCGACTTCTCGAGCGGCCTTTTCTGATCAGGCTGACACTTCCGCCTCAACCATTCCTATTCGACCTACTGTAGCTTTCTCGCCGACTCGCGCCTCCTCGCCTTTCGACGAGCAAATTTCTCGTTCTTTGGACTTTGCACCTTCCACGACTTCTAATGTATCGTCCCAGTCCGATCTTCATTTCTACTATCATCCTCAGCAAAACCCACTTTACAATAATATTCATGCCAACCTTGTGACCATGCACGACTCCACTCTTCCTCCGCCGGCCACTCTTCCTCCCTCGGCAACTTCCACTGCGTACTCGGCTTCCGATCTTGAGTCCGAACCCATTGGCCGCCATGTTGTCTATTATGCCTCTTCTTCTTCCGATTCGTCTAGGCGTTCCTCTATGTCTATCAATGGTCTAAATGATAATCTCGACGGCCTAGTCTTTCGTTCTCGGTCACCGTCGCTCACAACCACCAAGCCCCCGTCACAGTCTTGCCCTACCTCACCCTCTCGGTCTTGTTCCGTTAAAGAGACCAATCAAATTCATATGGACTACGATCCAGTGTCTGGACGTAAGATGCTGAACACGTATGAAATCATCCGAGAATTGGGCCGAGGTCAGCACGGAAAAGTCAAGCTCGGCCGTGATCTTATGGATGGCGAATTTGTGGTAAGTCTTGAGTTTTCAAACTTAGTCAATTTGATTTTAATTAATTTTTCTAGGCTATTAAAATCATGAATCGTAACGACCGACCTCGACTTGGTCGTTCTCGTGCTGGCTCTACGCAGGAACAAAAGATTCGACGAGAGATTGCAATTCTCAAGAAGTGTGATCACCCACATATTGTCCGGCTACGAGAAGTTTTAGACGATCCTACTAGTCCTAAAATATTTCTTGTGTTGGAATATGTTGAACGTGGTGAAATTAAGTGGCATAATGAAGATGGTAGTCCTGCCACGACGATTGATTTTGCACGTCGTATTTTCCGCGATGTAGTGTTGGGACTGGAATATCTTCACCATAAGCGGATTATTCACAGAGATATTAAGCCTGCGAATTTGCTTATGACAAAGGAGGGAGCTATCAAGATTAGTGATTTTGGGGTTAGCTATATTTCGGGCCTCGCCGGCGAGGATGACGAATTGGAGCTTGCCAAGACCGCTGGGACTCCTGCGTTCTTTGCACCAGAGCTATGCTACAACGATCCCGAGCAACCGCGACCGCAGATCACAAACAAAATTGATATTTGGGCGCTTGGAGTAACGTTATTCTGTTTGATTTATGGGCGATGTCCATTTACGGCAGATAATGAATTCGAACTGTTCAATGTGATTGCTACCGAGCCAGTTGCTTTTCCCTCATCCCCGGTAGTTCCAGATACCCTGAAGTCGCTTTTGTTAAATATGCTCGAAAAGAATCCAGATAATCGGATGTCTATCCGACAGATCAAGCAAAATGAATGGGTTCTTGACGGAATGACAACTGACGAGCGACGTGAGTTTTTATCTCATGATCTGCTACATCGATGAAGTGGTCTATATAATTCAGTATATAATTTGGATTCGAGCCTAGGATCATTTCTGCATCTATTCATATATATTTATATATATGATTGTTTTTATTTTATTGTTTTTTTTCAGTACATTTCAACTAACATTAATAATTTTGGCGCTTACCGGACTGGTTTTTTTTATGACAAAGTGTTTTCTTGCTATATGGTTTAATTTTTTTGTATCACGATGATGTCACTGCTTTTTACTGTTTGAAGCATTGCATTCAGGAGTTTATTTTTATTTGAAGATCATCATATTTTTATGTTGCTATTCTGATTGGAAAGACGGTGTTTAAGAAGGAAGAACATGAAGATTGAAAGGAGGATTGGGTAGAACCAAGATATGAATTTCTTGTTGTCTGAAATCATGTTTACGAGCTGTTGTCAGTGGACGACATATTGCAAAGATAGAATGGAGGATGTGATTTTTTGTCATGTCTAGTACACAAAGAATGCTTTTTAGTTGCGTTTGTGTTTTTGTTTTAGTTGTTTGGTGTGGAATTATAGAAGTGCTTGTACAAGTATAAAGATCAGGAAGGACATGACGGGCATGAATAATATGACTTGGATGAATAATTTTATATATTACTGAAATGATATTATTGTACACAAAATAGTAACACCGTGCGCCATTCAAAAGGATGCAAAAAAAAAAGACGAAACAAAGCTTAAGATTCGTCAGCGTGGATTGAATTCATTTTATCGTAGTACCACATGCATTCATACTCGATATACCAATCAGGGAGATGTTCGATATCAAAGGAGGAAGAAGAATTTTGGTCGCTTTCAAGAACGATAGATTTTCCTTGATAGGACTTGTTCTTCAAGGAAGCGGAAGATGATACTGGACGGTCGGACAGTGATATCCGCGGGACGTGGATCAAAGATAGATCGACTAGCTCAAGATAGAGCTCATATAGATACTGCGCACGGTCAAAAGACATTTCGCGATATTCATTGATAATGGACGACAGAGCCCAGTGCTGGACTTTGCGAAGAACCCCAATGAAAGTACATGAGAGATCAATGATTAGAATCGGATAGTGCTGTGTATTAAGAACGTAGGACAAACAAGATGAAGCGATATTATCAGGAAGCAGTTTCCATTCTTCATCTGAAGTCCAGGAAGGAAGTTTCATATGTGCCTGGTGTTTGTTGGTTAGCTTTTGGAAGACGACATCTGGACTTGAGAAAAGTACAATTTCGATTTGGTTTTCCCGAGCAAATAATTCGACTGCCGGTGAAGGCTTGAGCTGAGAGATGAATAATATAGTCTTCAGTGACAGCGTCTGAAGAAAAGGAAAGTTCAGCGGATCGATCTCAGTGCATCGGTCTTAACAATTTGTTAGTGGACTTGATATTGGATATCCAGTGAAAGCTGGAGAAGTGAAGGCCGCTTACAGATGTCTTCTTCGACGATCCCAAACAATTCTGGTGGCGCCAACATTACTCTCAGATCCTCTTGACGCCTTCTAGATGAGAAAAATGAGGAGGACGGTAAGTGTATACTCAATAATGTCGATATTCTCAAAGCTGTTCGTCATTCTTCTCTGATCCCCCTGTAAGTACTCTGCACGTGAAGACTGTAGTCAGGTGACTCTTTCAAAGCTTCTATATATCATCTGAAGCAGATGTCGGAGAAAATTTTTGTTGCTTGCCTTTTGTTCGGGCAGTTCAAGCGCAAAAAATTGCATTCGAAGCTTACTTTACAGACAGTTAAATAGATTGTCTAAATTTATGATATGCTTCGGGGAAAGTCTCCGGTCGCAAGAGTTTAGACGGAGTAGAGCCTAGCTCTGCTTCGGTTGCGGAAACGCAGCGACATAGCGAGTCGATATAAGCCAGTTATGCTGGTTTGCTCGTAATCTAGTTTCGATTCTAATGAAAAGTCTGGTTTGTTCGTGATGGTTGATGGTGGGATTGTCAAGGTCTGGTGGAGGAAGAGAACTAGGTTTTGATTATCTATTTGTGCTGGACTTGTCGATTAGAGATCCTCTATATGGGGAGAGACAGGCGCATTCTTGGACAAATCGACTAGAACTCGACACGCTTGATCTAATCCCATCGCTAAGTCAGCTTGACGAAGCAGGTCAGTTTTCGTCTGGATTCGATCGGGTCTGAACGATTTTCAGGGTCAACTCTGTTTGGCTTTGTTCGACGAGATAAACAGTCTTCCTTGTTGTTTGTTTGTTGCTGTATGGCGATGTAGCAGGTCGCATGGACAGATGATCAAAGTTATGCAATTCTGTAGAGCCAGATATTGGCGATACTGAACACAATGGAGCTTATTCTTGCAAGCTTGAACTACTTTTAATGTCTTGGAAAATTATTTTCCTTGTGCCCGCTTTTTTGAGTCTGGTCATGTTGAAAGAATAATATGGACTGGTATAGTCGAATATACAAGACTCGTCGGGAATGGACATGCGGTAGTCAAGCTGGTTGCATTAATAAAAGTAAAATGATGAGACAATAAAGCAAACATAGAGTCAAGCTCTGAGTTCTGCGAGGACGAGCGTTGCAATTTACTCTGATTACTTTTGTTTGACTAGATGTGAAACGAATACTGTAGTGGGAAATGGAATCCATTATTACGTAACTTTGATATTATATAATCCTACACGATTGCTAATTACATAATGCGTAACATTAATTACAGTACTCATCGGATAACTACCGTACCAGGATATAACCACATATAGTGCATAAATGCACAAGGCCATGACATCGGGTGTCCAGCCAACCAGAGGGCGAGGTCAACACCCGAGAGAGTGAGGGGACGATAGGACAGCGAACGCGACCAATACGAAACCAATTGAGATGGAATAAAGTGTAAATACAGCGGAAATGCAGATACTATCAGACCAATTAAATTGCATGAAAAAATTGGTAGATCTAGGTGCCGGAAATCCGGCGCAGGAGAGCGGGCTTTGCTGCGAAAATTGTCCGTTTGGGTGGTGGAGTTTGTTTTGGCTGAGTTTGGCTGCGCTACGTTGGGCGCCGCTCGTTCGGCCGGTGTGGTTCTTTAATCCGGGCTGACCTTTTCTCGCTCCCTTTCCTTCTTTTTCGTTGTCTTTACTTCGCGTTTTTTCTGCTGTCGATTGTCGCCTTTCCTGCGCGTTTGCTTGCTCAGTTTTCTTTTCGTTTTCTAAAAGTTCGCTTGTTTGTATCTACATCGAAAAAATGCAGCTTTTCCCCTCGATTTCGACCATCGACTCTGCCTTCCGCGCACCTAACAGCGACTCAAAGCGCTCGGCAAACTACTTTGTCAACGCTGCCGCTCCTTCTGCCGGCAAGATCGTTCTCTACTCACCCGAGTACTACTACACTTGCACCATCGGTGGTATTCTTGGTATGTTTTTCTTCATGGAATTGCATCAGCAATTGCTTCGCACAATTGGTTTTCCTGTTCAGCGGGTGGACCTGCGTGATAAGAGTAGAACTGGCTTCTAACCGCCTATAAATCTAGCTTGCGGACCTACTCACTCTGCTGTCACTCCTCTCGATCTTGTTAAGTGCCGACGACAAGTTAACCCTGGTCTTTATACCGGCAACTTCCAGGCCTGGAGGTCTATCATTAAGTCTGAGGGATTCGGTGGTATCTTCACCGGTCTTGGAGCAACCTTTATCGGCTACTCTTTCCAGGGTGCTGGTAAGTACGGTTTCTACGAATACTTCAAGAAGACCTTTGCCGATGTTGTTGGTGAGGAGACTGCTCACACATACCGTACCGTTCTTTACCTTGCTGCCTCCGCGTCTGCTGAAGTTATTGCCGACTGTCTCCTCTGCCCCTGGGAGGCTATTAAAGTCCGTACCCAGACCACGATCCCTCCTTTTGCTTCCTCTGTTTTCGATGGCTACAGAAAGATCACCGCTGCTGAAGGTTTCGGAGGTCTCTACAAGGGTCTTTCTCCTCTCTGGGCCCGCCAGGTTCCTTACACTATGGTTAAGTTCGCTTCATTCGAGAAGACTGTTGAGATGATCTACAATGCTCTTCCTGGTGAGAAATCTGATTATTCCATGCTTGCCCAGACTGGTGTTTCCTTCCTTGGTGGTTACATTGCTGGTGTTTTCTGCGCTGTTGTTTCTCACCCTGCCGATGTTATGGTTTCCAAGATCAACGCTGAGAAGCAGCCAGGTGAGTCGACCGGAGCCGCTGTGTCGCGTATCTATGCCAAGATTGGATTTGGTGGTCTCTGGAACGGTCTCCCTGTCCGTATTGTCATGATCGGAACTCTTACTGGTCTCCAATGGTTGATCTACGACTCGTTCAAGGCTGCTGTTGGTCTTCCTACTACTGGTGGAAAGAAATAAGCGAGAGTATAAATTAGATTTGTTGTTTGATTTTTACTTATGCAGTTTATTCTTTTGTTTGTTGTAATTTTGAACATGCTAAATATTTCTCCACAATTTCGTGTTAAGTTCTATTGCAATTGTGATCACAGTGCTTTTGTCTTCAGTTTGTTGATGAACTTGGAGGCATGGTTGTAGACGACTGCAGACGGCAGCCAGCATTGTATTTAGTTGAATATACATATATAGATAGTTATATATATATATATATATATATTTAACTACTGTTGCATAATTATGTAAGTATTGGTTTTCTACTCTCTCTCGTATGCGTTGAAACGTCGGCGACAGGTGTCGTCATGTTCATGTGACCTCTTCTCCACTTTAGTCGAGGAGGGGATAGAGGGGTCAATATCGGCATTTACTTGTGATTGACCGAACCAAGGCTTTATATTTGTTATTATCCACATTATTTGATATACAATTAAGCCTTATTATTACTGTTGTTGTTGCACTGGATTTGTGCAATACTGTACCATATTAAAATATTACGTATTATCTTAGCAAAGCATCCTGTTCCCAGAACAGCGATAGCTTATGATCGGTAGTCCCAGCGAATTTCGGGGTTCTTCAATTCAGTACGATTGCCACAACTAAATTTTGTCGCGAACTAATTCGGATATTTCAGGGAAAAATACAAAGGCGTTCATACGAGTGAGACAGATCAGAAGATTAAAAAATAGTTCGATTCTGTCCTGTATTGGTGCTTTTACAGGCTGCTCAGTATCGACATCCATATGTCCTCTTGGACAAGCGACGAACGTGCTAGCAAGCCCAAAATTTAGCTGTACGCCTTTTCATACAACCATGATCACACCCCTCCCTTTTTTGCCGCCATTAGCGCGAGTTGACTCTGCCTCAAGACTGCGGATAATCTCAGATCAAGATCTGTCGAGCGCGGATCAGAGGGGTCCATCTCGTCGCCACTCGCTGCATCGTCCAGGGGACTATGGAGTATATGGTGAACTTCGGGACCAGTCGGATCAGGAGCATGAAAGCGGTCGCAATGATAGAGACAGAGCCAGCAATAGGCTTGTAGACCGCAAGGATAGCAATAGCTCAATTAGCACGTCGTTCCAGGCCGTCAACAGACACCATCTAACCGAGCTCGACCTCGAGCGTGAAAGTGTCGCTGTTCTGTCTGCTCTTGAAATTTCCGAAACTTCTGTTGTCGCACGTCGCACTACATTAGCTCGCTCTACTGTCTCAGTTTCTGCATATCATTTACGTGATCCCGTACGCCGTTCTGGAACGAGCGAACCAGAGACGGCTGAGGTATCTCGAACCAGTCTGGCTCAAGCCGAGCCGTACCTTCCTCAGCAAGATATTTATGATCATCCCCTTGGGTCCAATGAGGACTTTTTCAACAGTCCGTTTGACGAATCCAAGTTCCCGTTCAATTTTTCTGATGACGAATTGGAGTTCGACGAGCCCAGCTCATTTAGTGGATCTGACGACGAAGATTCAACAGAATTGAATAGCTCTTCCAGCTACCTTCTTGCGAATTACGTTACCCCTCATTCAGAAAGTTTTCAATTATATTCTGGTCTGGATAGTCCGCACAACCATCTTGCTCATGGTGAACTCACGCGACCGGCTATTGAAACTACGAATCAGAGTCTGAGTGATCCCGAGAGTCCTCAACAGGTCGCAATCGTATGGCCTAGTGAAGGGATTGTCGAGTTCGATTCTGAAACTGTAAATAGTTTTGATTACGCTTCTGCTGTCGAAGACTATTCGCGTACGTATTGTTTGTAGAATCGATATTATTTTCTATTAACATATATCAATAGCTCTGAATGCTGAATATTTCGAGCAAGATCCCGAGTTTCTAGATTTTTTACTAGATATGATGGCAAATGATATCATTGATTTAGAAAGTTTTAAAGATCTTTGCAAAGATCAGGTGGATACTTGCATTCGCTCGGCAGACTTGACTGACCCTAATAACTTTCAAAATATCCCTTGGCCTGATGAAACAAAAAGTTCAGAAGTTCTGCGACTGCCCGGATCGCATGAACAGTCCAATTCTACAGTGGCGTGTAATCGAGTTGGAGTTGAAGATAGAGCCCGCAGAAAACGATTAGAAGAATATGCCAGCTATGCAAACGTGTCTGGCTCCAAATCCAACCTTCCACTAACAGTGACAAGATTATTCACCAATGAGCCAATTTTGCAGTTCAATGCATATCATACGAAGCCTCGGCCTCGGTTGATGCATTTCCAGTTGCGAAATCTGATTGCACCTGTTACAAAGAACAATGTGTATTTTTCTGATATCCGGTCAGTGAAAAAGCTGGACGGTGACACAGGCATGGTTACATGTGTTTTGAACAGTTGCATGGTATAGCTTCTCTATATTCATACGAGTATATAACTGCTAACATAAAATCAGCTTAGAAACAGCGCTCAGAAAATCAAGATATCGACAATGGCCGCGACTCGCGACGTGATAGTGGCCGGGGGATACGCAGGCCAATACATGTATAAGAATTTAGCGAGTTCAAATGGTGATCTTGCACCATCTGGTCAAGGAATCATAACGTTTGATATCAGCAATATCACAAATCATGTAGATATTATTTCTTGCATATCAAAAGGAGCACCGCAGGCGGTGTTTTCGAGTAACGATTCGCATGTGCGAATTCTTGATCTGGATATTAACAAGATAATTTCTGAACATGCGGTAGATTGGCCCGTCAATTGGACGGCAACGTCTCCGTGCGGGAAAATGAGGCTAGTAGTAGGTGACTCTCCGGAAGGAATCATCTTAGACTCGATGACGGGCAAAGGGATTGCATGCCTACCGGGTCATAAGGATTACAGTTTCTCCTGCGCATGGAGTAGCAACGGATATTTAGTTGCTACTGGAAACCAAGATTTAACCTGCAGAGTATATGACATCCGCAACATACGGCCAGAGGCACCGTCCCTGTATGTAATAGGTGCTCAGATTGGCGCTATTCGTTCTGTCAAGTTCAATGGTCCAGGAACGTTACTCGCTCTTGCAGAGCCAGTCGACTACGTGCATTTAGTTGATACATCGGACTTCTCGCGTGGCCAGATTATTGATTTCTGGGGCGAAATCTCTGGGATCGGATTCGCTAGTGACCTTGGCAACCAGGTGAATGACTCGTTGTGGATTGGGAACAGTGATACCTTAGTTGGCGGAATCATGAATTTTGAGAGGAAGCCCGCCCAAGATTATAATCTTGTAAATGAATCTTTTTTTTGAGTTTACTAAATCTACGAGAAATCATGTGCTGGAGTTTATGGAGTTCGTGAGATCTATTTTATTATATAGGTATGACTATTAAGGCTTAAAAAATTCATTTTGAATACAATACGAGGAAATTAAAGCGGAATTAAACCATTAATAAAATTCTTTAAAGTTCTGCTTTAATAAGCGGTCTAAGTAGTCAGGTCATAACTTTTTCAAACGTATCGAGTGCACCTGCATTTCTCTGGGTTATCAGATAATCGACCAAATAGGAATTCTGATCGGCGACTTTCCCAATTTCTCGACCAAATGTGCTGACATATTTCGCAAGAGCCCGCAAAGCTGGTGCATAATCGAGTCGGTTTTGTTTTAGAAATCTTCCGTGAACTGTAATGAGAGCGTCAATCCAGCGCAGATTAAATTCGATATGAGGTGATACATCTGTATCTGCGAGCGAAGAAATGAACGTTAAAAACAACGAGAGATACACGACAGGGAGTTTCCGCGATATGATCGGGATGTCTCGAACTGAAACAGACTCGTAGACTCGTTGGATCAGGTATCGCTCGTTCAGTCGGAACGCCATGACCAGCGCCTTCAAGTAGTCGTGTTCATGTGTGAGGGCAGTCAGAACAGAAGAGGGAGTCACATCGACATCTAAATCGTAAGGGTCAAAGTAGAACTCATCTTCGACCGAGTAAACTAGTAGCCCTTCAGTCGAACCGGCAGCAAATGCCGACCCAGTCGGTGCAAACCGAAGCCCACTCACTTTGATCGCAGGTCGTGTCTTACGGATTGACAGATCGCCTCGGGTTGCACCAGGAATCGACCTATCCAGGCGCGATTCCAAGTCAGAGTCCTCATCAGCATCGGGTAAAGACGCTAGTGGAGCGCCTGAGTCTGTAATTTCGCGCGAATTCAAAAATTCAACTGTTCCGTCCAGTGCCATATTGCGTGAGATCGTATACTTGCGTAATAGCACTTCATTGGAAACGTCATATAGACAGATATACTTGCTGTTCCCGCCCGCAAGAACGACAGATCCGTCCGAATTATATGTCAAGCTTGAGAAATGTTTCGATCGCGCAGAATTCTTCGCTGCAAACCGATCGTCCAAATACCGCCCTCCAACAATGTCTCTACGGCCGTCGATCACACCAACTTGTTTACCCAGCTCAATATCCCAAAATGAGAGTTGGCCGTCGAGAGTTGCAACAGCCACCTGCTTCGAGTCTGGCCGCAGTGCAATCGAAAGAACATCAGTTTGCTGCTCAAGGGGTTCGGCAGTTCCATGACGACTAAATATATCCCAGATCCGCACGGTCTTGTCCCACGAAGCAGAGGCAAGAGTACCTCCATCATCAGCAAATGAAAGGCATGAAATTGGACCCTCATGGCCCGCTAGTCGATCCAGTAGCTGTCCAGTCTGGACAGACCATAAATTTATTTCAAAACTATCCAGTGAACCAGCACAGACTACTTCACCGGCAGGATCAACAGCCACACATGAAAACTGGATCCGCTCCGTTGCCGTGAACGTCCGGAAATTCCGATAACGGACTAGATCCCATGCTCGAATAGATCCATCGAGGGAAGACGAAAACAGAACACTATGGCTGCCCCTTTTGGAAAATTCTAGGCCGGTCACAGAGGCAGTATGCTGCGTGAAGGTGACAAGCGCAAACCCACTGTGGGCATCCCAGACTTTAATTTTCCCATCATCGGCTCCTGTGATAATCTTGCTTCCGTCAGGCGAATAAACAAGACTACTAATTGAGTCATAATGGCCTTGCTGTTTCAATATGTAGGACTCCGATTGCCATTCCCAAACTAATAACTGGCCTAGTTTACTTGCCCCAAAACCAAGCCATTCACCCGTATGGTTGATAGCAACAAAATCAATTTCATGCTGCGATATGCTAAGCGTGTGAACTTGGTTAAAACCTGGCATTTCGTACAACCCAAAAACGCCATTTGTGAACCCAACTACTAGCATATTTGTGTTTGAATAGAAGGCTGAGCAACGTGTTTTGACGCCGCTCTCTTGATTGAAGTAATTGCGCTCAACGATGGTCCAGCGCATGTCTTGCTCATCTAAAACCATCATATCAGGATCGTTGCGGTCGGGAGAAGTGTATTTCCACGTAAAGAATGCGCCATCTCGGCTGACTGTGTATATTGTTTCTTGGTCAGAGCTGAAGTAGGCTCCAATGACCGCATCTTTATGGCCTGCAAGAATGGTTGCAGCAGCCTTATCTTCAGACTCAATCGAATAGATCCTAACAGATAGATCTCTGCTAGCAGAGAGAATGAACCTTGAATCTTTCGACCAAGTCAACCCCAGAATCTCGGCATGATGGCCCGCATAGATGCGGTGTCGAACAAACGGCGCAAACTCCCTGTCGACTTTATAATCTGGAGTACGCCAAAGCTGGATCTGGCCAGTCGATGTTGCTACACTGATAAATTTCCCATCTGGCGAAAACGAGACCTGGTTGACTTTGGCTTTGAAGTTGAAATGATAAAGCACACTTCTGCGGACATAGTTGACTAGAATCGCTCGCCCATCGTCATCAACGGAAAGCAGCAACGTCGCCTGAGGGTTCAGCGCAATCTGCGAAATATTTTTCCGATGTTCGTACGAGAATGTAAATGATTTGTTGTTCTGTAAGTCAAAGCAGCTCACGCGGTTCCCGACCGGACTGAGAATACTTGATCCGTCGGGGGTGAAGACAAGATTGCCTTGTCGATACACTGTGCCGAGCAAATTTGAAAACTGTATTGTTAGTAGACACAAAAATTTGAGCTAGTGATAATTACCTTGAATTCTGTTTTCATTGCTACTATTATTAATATTAAAGGAATTATCTAATATTCGAAGTTTGATTTTACAATGGATACATTATTACTTCAGGTCAACCAAAAAAATTAAAACTCCCAATCCCAACTCACCATCTACTCTGTCGAGTCCAGGAAGGACTAGGAAATCAGTGCAGCATCTCAAATGACCGTAAAATCAAACTAAGCACATTATTTCTACTTATAAATCAATTTATTCGATGTCTAAACAAGAACCAGCCACCCACGATGGTAGCAGTTTCAAGAAATCGCTTTCCTCGAAGCTTTTGGGAATGAAGGTCTGGACATTAATCGAACTTCCATCGGGATCTTCAAATTAACAGCACAGTTCATGAAAAGCGTTAAGACAGATGCCCACGACGATAAGCCCTCGAAAACTACTAAACAGGATCCATCGAAGTGGACTTTGACAGAATCTAATAAACAAGAAGAACATCCGGAATCGACGTTAGTCATTGGGAACAGCACATTTTTAGTAGTCCCCGGAGTCGGCTTTCAGACAATCGACGGATCTAAAGATGATTTGCCTGTCAAGAGCCGAAAAATCATTGGACCTCTGAAAAAGGTAATGCATTTAAAGATTGAGTAAAACTCGCAACTAACGATCCAGAATGCGAAGCCCGATAGCGAGAATAGCGAGAATAGCGAGAGCAGTGATCAAGAGCAGCCAATTGATGTAGAAGCACAGAAACAACAAGACGCAAAATTAATAAAAAGGGCTCGCAAATACGATAGTATATCAGGAACAGGGGCTGGCCCGTCGAATTTGGCAAAGACAAAGAGAAGCAAGCAATCCACATATAGTTCATCGAAACGAGACCAAGCAGAAAGACGGAACAGATGACACATAATAATATACAGCATAAGATTGACTACGTTACAATATGTACAAGATCTACTTTTTCTTCTTTTCGCTCTTTTTCGCCTTCTCTTTTTCCCTCTCACTTGGCTCTACAAATCCTCCTTGAACCAGCGCATCCCGCGCAGCATTGTTTATATGTTTGAACCTGCAAAATTAGTACATCAACTTGGATATCCATCTAACCCACCTATCAGGCCCAATATGCACGCCTCCAAACCAACGGGACACGACGACCATGACATTCCACAATTCCTATCAATTAGAAGGGACCCAAAAATATCAATAATAAATAATATACCATGATCTATTTGTAAGCATTTCAACTTGTTCACTCCCGTTGAACTTACCGAAAGTAAATGTGACAAGCGTCCACCGGCAGCCGATTCACCATCATCGTCGCAATCTGTGTACGTTAGAAAGAAATCTCGATAGCAGCAGAAAGGTATCCTATACCCTGGACTACAACCGAGCCCTTGTCGGACTTAATCCTATAAGCGGTCATACTATGCCGCGCTTTCATGACTTTTTTATTTGTCATTTTCAAATGCAAAAGCTTGCGTTTAGCATCTTCAACGGAGCTGACTGCAATCGCACGGCCGACAAAAGTGGATTTTCTGTCTGTAATTGGATCGGAGACTGACCAGCCCAAATCATCAATGCCAGCGTCGTCGTCGGAATCAGAGTCATCGCGCATTGCAGCTTCTAGATCGGCAATCTGTTTGAGTCTCTGATCATCAGAAGACGGAATGTCAACAATCAATCTCTCCTGGAGCTCACCCAAGAAATCAAACACACACACTTCGCCGAGAACATAACACTTGTGCAGAATGTCGGAAAAAAACTGCGTGTCGAGTAACCGGTACTCTGGCCCGAATACATAGCCATCCAGTGCAGGAGGAACCGAGAAGGAGAGGACAGTAGGCGGGCTGGCCGCAGGATAGGTCGATGGAAACGAGATTTGGATAGATAGCTCGGGCAGCACGGGAGGATGAACGACGTAGATAGACGTCGATTGCATGACCATACATTCTTCATAGATTGTATTTATCGAAAACACTTCCTCCTCTAGTTCCTGCGACATTGCTTACTGCCATCCGCCGGCCAATTCTGATCAATTAGTTTTTATGTAGTTTCGGCGTAGGTTTCTAGGTCACGTCCAAAATATATTGATCTCCTTTCCTCATCCTGCCTCATGTCAACGTGACTTCTCCCAACCCGACATCACCGAGACACATTACTTTGGCCCCGAGGAATTAATTACTCACAAGGCTGAAAGTGGTTGGTTGGACAAGAAGATCTCGTTCGTCGTGCGGGCGAGGAAATATTGAAAAAGGCGAAGATAGAGCGGATTCTGATCGGTTCTTTTTGCTGTGTTTTGAATCAGTCATTTGACATTGCATTTATACAACTCACCACGTGAAGCAGCATAATTTATCAACTATTGGCCTCAAATATTAGCAATCGCCTATCAATTGTTCTCTTCTTACTTTCAGGTGCTACCAGCTCTACCTTCTTCATTTCGCAATGGAAATATTTACATACAGGGACATGCCCGAGTCATTAACCTCTCCATTTAGAGACTCCCGAGGACCTACATTGGACCAACTGTCGTTCATGTACGCGTCTTGTATTCCTCCCGAGATCGACTCACACGGAGCCATCGAGTACAAGTTACACATGTTGAATCCATCACCAGCCCGACTTGAACAGCTCACTACTCAGCTTCAGTGGCGCCTCCTACAAGGCAATGGCCAGGCCATATATGAGATTGGGGTCCGCGACGATGGCACACTAGTCGGTCTGCCTGACAACGAAATCTACGGATCGCTTCACACGCTGAAGATCATGGCTCACACCTTAGGTGCTTGGTTCAAAGTTGTCCGAGTCATTCCGGTGATTGAGAATGAGCCTGTAAGTCGTGACACGAAGACTCAGCGCAGACTCGTAGAGGTTCATGTTTTCAAGACTACTCGGGAAAAAGATGTTGCTCGAGTATTTATTATCGGTGCTAACAATACTGGCAAATCTTCGCTACTTGGTAAGATATGCTACGACATTCACGATAACGGACGTGGCAAAGCTCGCACTAGAGTTCTCAAGCATCGACATGAACTTCTATCTGGGAAAACATCTAGCGTGACCCTTAACGTTTTTGGATATCAAGTTGCACCAAAGTTTTCTCCCTACGGCTTTGATCCGTCTGAGCTGCCCGATCCGCCTCGTCTGCTAGAGGATGACGATCAAGATGAAGGCCGTCTGTACATTTCAAATTACACCGATAAGTATACTTGTGAGGAGGTTGTCTCTACTTCGCATAAGATCGTCATGGCGTTTGACACTCCCGGATCTCAGACCAAAATCGGTTTAGTAAATCGCAACATCCTGTTATACGCGCCTGATGTCACCTTGGTTGCCGTAACACTTAGCAATCATACTCGATGGACAGAATATCTCGAACTTGGATTACGGACAACCTCACGAGTTGCAGTCATGCTGACCAAGGCTGATGCCATGTTACAGACAGTGTCCCTTACGTCGCTGCTCACGTCTGTATTGACAAAGATTGCAGGATTCCGCAGAACTAGGGACCATAGAAACATTGCGGCAGATGAAGATGGAGGACACGAGGGTCGACAGCTATTTGGGAAAATGGTGAATACGGATGGAGTCGCGGAAGCATGCGCTCGGAACGAGTGCTGTGTGCCTGTATTTCTAATCTCGTCAGTGTCTGGTACTGGGATTGATTTTTTGCACAAGTTTCTGAATGCAGTGGACATTCGCCACCGGGCCAGCAGCAATAGCGACCTGCTATCAGCCCAACCAGTCCTGTGCGAGAAACCAATTGCACGACCTACGCTGAAGAAACCGGTCCCGTACGAACACCTGGGCCGCCACACCAGCAGCTGCAACTGCTGCGGGTGGGAGTCCGAGGGCGATAGGTCCGAGACCGAGCAGAACGAACAGCAGCTTGAGAACAAGACCGACGGGCAGGCGAACTTTTTCATCACGTCAGTGCTGGACAGTGGCCGTGTGCTGACCGGAGTTGTTCGAGGCGGACGTGTGCGTCTTGGTCATACTTATGAGATCGGGTTTGCGGCCAACACGGGCGACGATCAAGTTCGCCAGCGACGCGTGAAGGTGGTCATCCAGACGATGCAGAAGTTGCGACGACCGTGTATCGAGCTGCACGAGGGGGACATTGGGAGCATTGGGATCGAGGTTATTGGAGGCGATTCAGAAATGCGGATCCAGCGGCAGATGTCGGTTACGGCTGAACATGCCAACGACGACACGTCGGGCGCGCTCAACACGAGCGTACACGAAGTAGAGATCGAATGCAATTCGTTGGGATCCACCGCGGAATCGCGAAAGGAGCTACAGGCTGGCGACCGAGTGACTGTCTATTGTGGATTTGTGCGGTCAGGGATGGTTGTGCGGGTTGGCACGCGCAACGGCTGCGAACAGAATGCCACCGTACGATTTAGCGGCCACAAAGGGGAATACGTCGGGCTGGATTGGCCAGTTATTTTGCAGGTCAATGACGGTGAGGACGGCCAGCAACTGTACGGCCGAGTTGTTGGCGTGAAGTGAGGGAGAGGGGGGTGTTCTGGAGCGGTGGAGTAGTGGCCGCTCCGCAAAATGGGTGTACGGGAGGTCGGAAAAGGGAGGAGTTACGGGGTCATTTGTTTTGATTTGATGATATGGTATGGTTGCATTATTATGCTTATACTCTTGTGTTGAATTGTACTGCTATATTATACTACAGCGTAGAACGGCAAACCCCTATTTTTCTATATGGCCAGGGATCCTAGTCTTGACACATCCGCGATCAGCGCTCGCTTAGGAAGCCATACTCTGCTGGATCGAGCGATCTGTATTTATTCAACAGAGTCTGCCGCCTGCCAAACCGGACAGAGCGAAGTTGCGATGTTGGCAAACACCATGAGACGAATGTAAAATGACTAGTATTCCACTGACACCGTCTTCGTCGTGCTCGTCTACGTGTGCGACGCCGGAGTCTAGTTTGCGAGCAGGAGAATTCCACGGACTGCCTACACCGCCGTCTGTTCTCTCGACTCCCGTGTCGCCGCTGAACAGCCTGCGCATTTCTGACAAGCCGGCTCCAGACGCGTGTGCAATTGCGCTCGCGACCTCTTCAGAGCTTGTCCGGGGTGCCGCGATCCGCGTCGCGGAACTACTACAATACACGGTGTCGCTGCCGGAGCTGTCGCAGATTCTGCAGTTGCTGGCGACGTCTACAAATATCTACGCAATTGCAGGCACCGCATGTTTGCTCTCTGCGTTGGGAAACCGAACGCAGCTGCTGGCCACGTTTAGTGGCCGGGCGCTGCTGTGGACGGCGTTCACGATTGCGGCCAAGTTCATGATCGACGACGTGTTTGTGGTGACTCCGGCGGCGCTGCTTGCGCACCGTCCGGTTCTTGGACTCGAGGTGTCCATCATCACGGCGATTCCACTGCACTCGGTGTTTTCGACCGTGTCTGTGGACGATGCGATCGACAGCTTTCGTTCGGCTGCAAAGCTGTATGCGTTTGTGTTGTCGTGCGAGTCGGATCTCGATCTGCGCGGTCTCCTATGACTGTTGCCGAAGCAGCTGCAGCGATAGCAGTCCATACAGCTGCTGAACAGCCCTTAGGTTGGAGCTAGTCGGGAGTTACGGCCAGGGCTCTGAGCACGCTAAGTCTTGTCCATCAATCAACAAACCCTCTTGGGATATATAGGGGAACGCGAACGCGAGCGCTATTGCCTGCAGAACGCGAACCACTACACGCGAAACGCAACCTCTCACAGCAAACGCATACGGCAGACGCATACGGCACACACACGCGGCAGAACAGGCTTTGGCCAATTACTGAGTTGGACTCTTTGTCTTGCATGCTACGGCTATGACAGCTGTTGTCCGCAGATATTGACCTGTTTATAGGGGAACGTAGCGGCCGCGTGCGGAGAACAGGAATGTGCAAACGTTTTCACTCTGTTTACTTTCGCCGGCAAGCTCTCCCTTAATATCCATGCATGGAGGTCTTTCCGGCGCTTCTACAGCTATATGATCTTGCTCTCGCTAGAACATGCACTTGTGTCTCCACACTCATCTGCTCTGCTCAGATATCCACAATCATTCGTGCAGACATTGACATATATGTATATTATGTATAAGTATATGTGTATATATATATATATCTATATATATATACACACACACAAACATACACAGAGACTCATGCACCTACTTACACATGTCCCTACTTACACATGTCTATATATATCTACCGCTAATAATATTGCATATCTATAACAATTCGCTGCAGCGACTACAAAAAAGTTAACCGCAATTAGCTAGCAGCCTAGCAGCCTAGCAGTTTCTATTATCGTAACTCAGTAACCAATTCACAAAGCCGGTGCCAGCTTCTCGACCTCCTTCCGCGACAGCGCAGCCTTGTCTGCCGTGAGTCCCATCGAGCGCAAGTAGGCAACAGACGCCTGCCACTCCTCGTTCTTACGTTCATGCGACCACGATAACTCGGAGCCCATAATGTCGATAACTTTCGGAAGAGCAGCCTGGGCCGCTGCCGCGTTGAGGAACGCCAAACGCGTGCGTCGCGCAAGCACATCAACCGCCGTCAGCGCATACTCGTGACGGACAGCGTAGACAACCTCCGTGTCAATGAACGGATACTCCGCCGCCAAACGCGTAGGTCGAGACCGCGACGCCAGCGACAGCAGGTCGAACGACCGGTCGCCGTAGTTGGACGCGAGATGCTTCGCAATGTCGGCCGGTAGATCATAGAGCTGTGCCAAATGCATGTAAAGCAGTGGACGATAGCCCGCAGCCCCGACAACAGGAATCGTGCGTGTCACACATGGCCCTGTCGGCTTCAGGCCAAATTGAGCAACGCAGGTCGTCACTGCATCCTCGGCCATCTCTCGATAGGTCGTCCATTTGCCGCCCGCGACAGTGACTAGACCAGAGTCAGAAACACTGACAAGATGGTTACGGACAACATTCTGTGTGTCCTTTGCCCGCGGATCCCGCACTAGCGGACGAAGTCCAGACCACGCCGCCAGCACATCCTCACGACGCACCTGCACCTCCGGCGACAGATGGTGGTGGATCTCTCGCAGAATCCACCCGATTTCCTCCTCCGTGGGCATCGGATCCTTAGCAATCGCCGCCGGCGCATCCGTCGTCCCGGCAAGCGTGCTGCCCTGCCACGGCAGGAAAAAGCAGACTCGGCCGTCTGATGTCTGTGGGTCGATCATGCCGATATCTGAAGGACACAGGTAACTCGGCAGCACAACATGCACACCCGAGGCGGGCAGAACGATGTCCGAAGCCTGCGGAGAGTCCAGCTTGCGGATGCCGTCAGAGAACGGACCGGTAGCGTTGACTACAGCAGTCGCAGAGATAGACACCGTCCCGGCCGAGCCCAGTGTATCCTTAGCAATGGCGCCGGTGACTGCGCCATCGGCAGCCTTCGTCAGCTCCGTAACTTCCAGATGGTTGACAACAACGGCTCCTTGTTCAACTGCCGTGAGCGCAACTGCGGCATTCATGCGCGAGTCATTGTGCGAACCGTCGTAGTAGACTAAAGCGCCTTTCAGGTTCTCGCTGCGAACAAGCGGGAACGCATCAACAGTTCGACTGCGGCCCATGAAGTACGACGACGCCATGTTTTCCTTGCCAGCAATCAAGTCGTACATTTTAGTTCCAGCCCAAAAGTACGGCACCTGCCACCACTGATAGATAGGGATCATAATCGGAAGTGGAAACGACAGATGAGGGGCAATCTTGAGAAACGTCGCGCGCTCGGCAAGCGCTTCTTTTACAAGCTTGTACTGATCATAATCGAGATTCTAAAATTGTTCGGTTAGAATTGACGAGAGATAACGGTGTACTCTGTGAGCAGCAACCGCAAAAAAATCAGGGACAATTAATTACCCAAAAGGCCTTTTCAAGGTATCGAACTCCGCCGTGTACAAGCTTGGTAGAACGTGAAGAGGTGCCGCAGGCAAAGTCGTCACGTTCAACCAGGGCGACCTTAAGTCCACGCGTGGCCGCGTCTAAAGCAATGCCAGCTCCAGTAGCGCCGGCACCAATGATCAGAATATCGAACTTAGTGTCTGCAAGTTTCGAGATCTGGTCCTTACGGGTAGGAGGGGCTAGGTGAGGGGCGGGAACTTGGAACGGAACCGAGTCATCGGAGTAGACTGAGGGTGATGCGGAACTGTAAAGACCGGCTGCGACGACGACCAGTCCGAGACCGGCCGAAGCAGTCAGAGTCCTGCGAGAAATGAGACGGCTGAAAGCGGGCATATTATTTTATACTGAACGGAAATGTGTCTGTGTCTGTATCTATGGAAGAATGTCAGATATGGATATCGACAAACAAAAGTTGACTGCGAAGGACAAGAGCAAGAGCAGAAGCGACTGTGGTATTTGAAAATAGACTCAATTGTTGACCGGAGCCGGAAATTCTGCAGCTATCGGTAACCAACACTGTCCAAGGTATGTGGTTCGTGAAAGCAGTTTATATTTATACGCAAATTTGCAGGATTCGGAAGAGGTAGCAGCAGCAGCAGCAATAGCGACCGACCACAGCTATAGCAGCCAGCGGGGAAGGGACAACCAGGCAAAGATGACTGAGAGAATGGGCAAATTTGTCTGGTGCGCTAGGCTCCTGTGCCGCCACGGACCCTCGAAGACTTCGGCCGGGTCGACCTGGGGTAGAGAGTCACCGAAAATTCTGACCGGGTACGGAGACGAGTCTGGACATAGGAGGGTCTCACAGCAAATCGGAATCGAATGATCGATCTCGATGGCTCTGGGTGGGGTCTTTCCGTGCATGCTTCCGGTGGATGTGGCGTGACATGGGTCAGACTTCCTTTTTCCGATAGTTGCATGTGAAAGGAATTGCTGACTAGGCCATCCGCGTATTTATTAGTCAGTAGTAACCCTAGAGTTTATAACCCTAGTGGATCCATACCCGCGATGTGTAAGCATTTGTCCCAGCACGCTCATCCCATTAAACTTGTCAAGCTGAGATGGGCAGGTTTTTGCTTGCTGCCGACAAATTTTTGCATTATTTGTAGTTTGTTTCCACAAACAACGGACAAGGAGCAAATTTATTTAGCTCGAGTGCTCGAAAGACACATCTTTTTGGCTAGCAAATAATGGCCTTGATTTCTGGATTTCGTGTGTGGCCGAGGCCTGCGAGACTCGTTCGGTTAAGAAGACTGAAACTACTGCTTTTCGGCTTAATCTCGAGAGCTACGGCTACTGGCAGTTTGAGATCGCCGAGCAATTCCAGACCCGGAACACCGCTATTGATCGATAGCAACGATTCAAAGAAGCCAGCAGGAGCTTCTGTCCAGTTTCGAACATTTCAAGGTGTTTTGTTTGGCGCTGTTGCGAACGTACTTGCTCAATATCTTGTTGCTCGTCGGGATCGTAAAGTGAGTACCCTGCTATGCTGCTACTACGCCCTCTGTTTGAAGTTACTACTGCGCCGATCTGTCCTGCAGCAAGCCCAAGCCCAGCTTTCTCCTTTTCTGTCAAGTGCGCAAGCAATAGACAATCAGCGCCTAAGATACCAATTTTTGTTAACATATTGCTTAGTTGGACCAATTTGAGATCGACATTTCTGCCGTCGTAAGATTCAGTGTTTGGGTCTCCTTTATCACGCCCGTTATGATCGCCTGGCAAGCGTTTATGGACCGAATCTATCCCTCGTTGGTGCCCAACTCTAAAGTCCCAGCAAGACCAGTCCCAGTCTCAGGAACAGCCGTGCGCTCTGTCCCAGGTGCTGCAGGGTTAATTAATGCTCGAACGAGTCCAGTACCAGAGCATTCTGCAGCTAGATCTACATTTACTTCAGAAAAACAGACGATCGACATCGAGAAATATGCTGATGAAAAATTTTCTGAGGCGTCGTTGAAGGCTGTACCAAAGGTGGACAGCAGTCTCAAATATTCGCATTTCAACATTGTCTGCAAAACGGTGTTGTCCGAAACCGTTTTTGCTGGGCTCGCTAACGCGCTCTATTTGTTCTACATGGCCTTTGTTCGTGACCGATCGACCGCACTCGCAGTTGATTCCGTCAAATCGACATTGCCCACTGTGTTTATAAACTCACTTAAGTTCTGGCCCATCGTGTCATATGTGACTCTGGGATTCATCCCGGTCGACTACCGAGTTGCGTTTTCGTCTTTTTTCGCGCTACTGTGGAGTATATATATTTCCATGGTAGCAGTGTAAGGGTTCAAATTTCATCAACGGTTATATAGCATGGTAAAAGGTTGTTTGTTTGGTTTTTGGGTATTTATGATGGTTCGAAAGTTAAACACATATAAAAGACAGATAGAAGCAGCGGCTATAGATAATAAATATTAAATGGTGCATAGAATTTTTCCCATGGACTGATTAGATTCCATATATTCGTGAGCCCGTACAATTTCAGACCATTGGAAGGTCTTGTCAATCGGATTCACAAACTCCCCAGTGATGAGTTCCTGGTAAGCATATTGTTCAAATAGAGATTTGATTCCAGTCTGATATTTGATCGTCCGGGAGCGGAGCGTGGACGCCTCAATACGAAGGCGTTTGCGTAATAGCAATCCTACTGGCACTTCAGCCGATCCGGACCCAGATAGAAGACTTAATAGAACTAGTCTTCCATCGAGATTTAAACATTTGATATTTTTCTGTAAATAAGCCGGACCAATGAAGTCCACGATCGCATCAGCGCCGCCATGTTGGCTAACTACAGCCTCAAAGTCTTGAGTTTTATAATTGATTGGCACAAACTCGACACCATCTCCAGATATCAAACGCGATAGGAAGTCAATCTTTTCTTGAGATCCGACGGTTGCGAATAGCGTACCGCCAGGACCTATAATTTTTTTTGCAATCTGTAAGGCAGCAATACCGACACCAGATGCACCTGCATGGATCAAAATCCGCTTAGCACCTGTAGTCTGAATCTCTGCAATCTTAATCAACGCCTGTGTGGCCGTGAACCAGACTTCGGGAATACCTGCACAAGTTTGAAATTCGAGTTTGGCGGACGGCGAGTACTTGATTAACAACGACGTCTGGACGAGGATTTGCTCTGCATACGCCCCGCCAGATGCCAGTCCAAATACTTTATCACCAACTTTGAAATGTTCGTCTGGTGATCCAACCGCAAGAACTATTCCACAAAACTCGACGCCGAGAATCGACGAAGCTCCTTCTGGAACAGGATAAATGCCTTCACGTTGAAGTATATCCATTCGATTCAACGCAAATGTGTCGACTTTCACGAGAGCCTCACCAATGACCGGAATCCGTGGAGCAGCAACATGATCATCAATATACAGCGAGGTAGCAGGACCTTTGGAGTTTTTAATTTGAATTGCTTTCATTTTCTTGTTAAATATTTACAAAATAGTTCGGACCGATGTGGTTCGGTCCCAGATTATATAGAATCCGGGGAATGCGGCGGTATTACTGATTTATAAGCTCTAAGAGCATCCCAGGCTAATCAGAGTTTGTTCGGTATCCGTGTTGCTGTTTAAATATCAAGTAATCCAATAATGAGTCTGCAGTGCTGCAGTCTAGTGGTATGCACTCGGATAATCTTGGTGTAATTGGCGCTCGGTGCAATTGGTGGCCGACAATGGCAATGGATGATGGACCTTTGAGAATGAAGGACGACACATAATGCAAAGTATCTGTAGACTTGAACGAAATCATTTTGGAGCTAAAGCCTGCCAAGCTGATAGATCCGCCTGCTTATCCAGATTTTCCGAGTTTTCCGCAGGTTCGTCGGTAGCGCTCGTACTTATGTCCTGGATCATTTCCGATTCAGGCTGCTGCACGTCGACTGGCATGGAAGCCAGCAAAGCTCTCATGGACGAGCAAGCTTGTTTCACTTTTTCTGTCTGAATGCGTTTACGATCAAGATTATCTTCCATGAGCAAGATCAGCGACTCACGAGCTTGATGTGGCCGGTAGAGATTCAATAGATGGTGGATGTTGAGCAGAATTGTCCGCATGTCCTCGACAACTGGCGGGAACGATTCAGGTGAAATGCCTAGAACGCCGAGCAATTCAACGTATTTGACTAGCAACGAACGAGTCAAATTCTTCAGATCTGTTGGTGTAGAAGCAGACGAAGCTGCAGACTGAGCCAAAGCGTCCGATGTAGCATCATCATATTGACCGGTCGACACCAGATCTCGCACTCCATGGGCAGCAAGTGGGTGAAGAACCTGCCGAGTATCCCATAGCAAGCCAAACGAACGATACTTTGACAGCTCGGGCGATGGTGGCGACGGCGGTCGGAGCGAATTTAGCTGAACTGAAAGAGGTGCATCGGACGACGATTCCTGCTTGAGAGCTGCAAGCACCTCAGAAGTGTAGGCAGTATAGTAGCATGGAGGAGGAGGCAGAGCGCTGGCTACACCAGGCGCACCAGGCGCGCCAGGCGCATTTGCAGGTCCGGCGTCCATCTAGAAGAGGGGAAAATTAAATTAGAGATGCTGTTATTGTTGTTGATGTAGCAGAAACAACAACATATGACGATGCTATTGTTTGTTTTGACTTTAATAACCGGCGTCGACCAACCTCGAACTGAGCTCACCAGACTTCGAAATCAACAACAAACTTACCCGTCATTCAGCTGGAAAGACAACAAAGCCAATCTGAAATAGGAAGGAGGTCAACAGCCTCGTATATACACTAAACCCTCATGCTTTCATGCTAATGACCCCTTTGATGAAAACAGTACAAAAGCCCGCATTCCTTCCACGCTGCTGACACGAGCCCGGGTATCGTCAAAACACCTTCCAGAACAGGAAACCAGCCAAAACCCGAGGACGCAGCATGTGCGTCACCCCACGAGGTCTTGTGGGGCCAATCGCATTGCGAACGCACAATCGTCACGCAATAGTCACAGTTAAGTCGCCCGGCTGGCCGGCCGCGGTCTGGACCTTTCAGATACATAAGCAAGCGGTTCTACCACTCATCCAGCTGCGAGACACAGCAGCTTGTTCCACACAAACGCCTTGAAAACTGTCAGTGCATAACTGTGCAAGATTTTGAGTTTGCCATTGTCTGTTTTGGGTCGATCTGCTTATCATTGCGATTACACCATCTACTTTTCTCGTTGATTTCATACCTTGAAAATCAGCTATTGTTTTCGAGCCAAAAAGAAGTTGATATATAATTCGACCAAGTTATAAGAAAAAATGGTCGATTTTGATTACGAACGATGGGCTGCCATGCTCCACCGTGCTTATTTCATTGACTGGGCATTTGTGTTCTTCCTGCTCGCAGGATTCATCCAGCTCACGCACATGAATCCCTTTTTTTCCATGTTCACACTTGACGATCCTTCTATCCAGCATCCTTACGCTACCACCGAGCGAGTCACCTCGATCAATGGTGTCATCTATACTACCGTCATCGGTGTTGGTATCATCGTTCTCTTCACGCCTCTCCTTCACCGACGGAACCCAAACATGCTCCATGTTCTCAATGTCTCGCTGCTCTCGCTCGCCCTCTCAGTTATTCTGACTGAGTTTGCTACCGAAATGTTCAAGAACATGATCGGCCGTCTCCGTCCTGATTTCCTTGCTCGCTGCCTTCCAGCTCCTGGAACCCCGCTCCACGAGCTCGTCGGCATTGAGGTCTGCACAAATCCTAACCTCCAGGTTCTATACGACGGTTTCCGCTCCACTCCTTCCGGTCACTCATCTAACGGATGGGCCGGCTTCGGCTGGCTTGCGGCCTGGATTGCAGGACAGCTCAAGGTTTTCCATCCTGGTACTGAGCTTTTCCGCACTATGTTGGCTTTGATCCCTCTCTTCGGCGCTGCATTGATCGGCATTTCCCGTATTGAGGACTATCGTCATCACATCACTGACATCCTCTTTGGTGGAATCCTTGGTTCGCTCATTGCCTGGTACTCTTATCGCAAGTACTTCCCTCATCTTGGCAAGCGTAACTGCAACATGCCTCATGCTGCACCCGAGTTCCCTGCTTTCTACGGCCGTGAACCTGTTGTTGAGACGGATTATTACGATTCGCTCGACGATATGGAGGCAGCGAAGGCTGAATATTCGGACTAGAACGATTACCGTTTTTTTGGCATCTAATACCATTTTTGTCTTTGTCGGATAGACTATTTTCTATTTTTTATTTCTGTTGTCTGTGCTTTATAAATCTACGTATTTTTGCATATTAGTTGAGGGTGCTTTTTGTTTTGGGTGTGTTTAATCGTTGTTTTTGTCTTGTTATATATATCTCTATATGTATCGGGGAATTCTTTGCTTTTCATTTGCTTTTGCTAATGTACATGTAACGAATATTAATGCCATGTCTAATTTATGCGGATACGATGAAAGATTAATTAATCGATTTAGTGTCAATTATTCAATTAATTCACTACAATAGTAGGGAGGCTATATACATGTTGACTTCAGGTAACTATCTTGACATTAGTACCTTCGAAAGGTTTCGGGTCAATGTAAAGTTTAGTGGTCTTAGGATTATAAGGATCCTGCAAAAACAAACCGAACTGCTCATACTGTTTTCCATCAGCCGTGTAAAAGTCAAGTAAATCCTTAACGGAGTTGATTTTGCTTGCGATAAGGTCAGGGACTTCTCTGCCAGTTAGTTGGCTAAATCGCTTTATAATTCTAAATCGTGTGTCAATGTTTGAAAGTGAGAATGAAAGGACAGAGTCTATCGAGACTGCCTTCACGGCGGGATTAGAGATATGAGTCGCCAAGAACTCAGCGTAAGGATCGTTTGAGCTTTTTTTCTGCTTAGTTGAAATCGCATTATCAACACCTGAATAAGGCGCAAGCGAAATATGCTGAGGCCATTCAATATTTTTCAGCGCTGGCTCTTCGAGCGCAATAACTAATCTCGCAACTTCGGTCACTAACGCAGAATCGATCACAACCTGCGCCCTTTTCCATTGGTTCAATTGTAGACCCGACCGGACAATATCTCTTCGGAATGCTTTGTCTTTCGATTTCAAACCGATTTCGTAAATACCCAATGCGAGGAGATCTTTGTCGATTCCGGAAACTTGAGGAGGAACCTGGGCCTGAAGTCGTGATCGCCGGTGGACGAAGTCTTGTAATTTCAAAGTTTCCGATGCTTCTTCTCCAGTAGCTGAGGTATTTGTGCTAGAAGTGCCGGCAACCGCTTCTAGTTCCTTCTTTTCTGCTGCGTCCAGCTCAGTATTCCTGCGCTTCCGCCCTCGATTGAAAAACGGAATATTGTCCAGAAACGCTCGCTGAAAGGCCGACGACCGCACCCAGCGTCTGCTTTCGATCGGACGGACAGAAAGGACAATAGTTCCGATCGTCCGCCGAGAAATTATCGTTCCACTCATGTTTAATCCTACGGGATAGGAATTTTGGGGAAGGTAAATATTATTCAAACTGAGCAATTGCAAAAATTGACCGTTTCCAGCTTGAATATCACGTGATGGAATAAGCGCCTTAGGTTTGTGCAGATGTACTTTTTGTTGTGCCATAGATTAACAAAATATTGACGAGGTATCATTTAATTATTAATTTTGACAGAAATTTTGCAGGAATTCCACCAAAATCTTTAAGAGATTACGCAGCACACTAGAAAAATGTCTGAATTCCGTAGAACACGCCCTTTTCCAAACGTCAAGCGACCACAGTACTCGCCGCCGTGGTACGTTCGAACGCTTGATATCGCCCACCGAGTGACTGTTCTTTCTATCATCGGCGTCTCAGTTTATTACGCTTCATTTACGGTTCATATGCTTTACTTGAATCACAAATATCGGACATCGTCCGAGGCAGTAAGGGCAACGATGGTATGTACGGTGACGGTGTGCGATGATTTTTCGGAGAGTACTCTAACGCATAGTAGGATGCTGAACGAACAGCACGGTTGGCTGCTGCAGGACAGCTTCCGCCGCCTTCTGAAGACAAGTAGATAAAATCAACTTGCTTTTTAATGGTTGGCCATATTCATTCACATTATTAACGTCATTTATATCGTATATACACAACTCTTTTCTCTATTCTCTCTCTATGGCATGTCTGCTCGCTCCAATGGATCTATTGTATGCGGAGCCATGCTGGATCTGGACTATCTGTACATAACCAATTATGAAATACATTGTATTTATTTTCATTTTCCGCGGTATCTGCAATAGCTGCTGCTAACGCCATTTAAAATTCTAATTTACCCGAAATGTCCAAATATCTTAATTGCGGTTGACCTGCGGCGACGTCTATCCCAGTGACGTAGACGAACCTGGAGATCAGCCAAATCTTTTCAATCCAAAGAACATTGCCGAAATTCTGCTCCAAGATTGCATTGCTGCTCCTTCTTAGTTGTCTACTCTGTGATGGTGTCCTTCTCAGGTCGTCTCGTTTTCAGACAAGGGGCACGGCTGTGGAGTCAAGCGAGGCAGTGCCGGCAACTACAGGATAGAATATCGTCCCGAGCAGGTCGACCAAGCTCTCTGCGGACCTTCACCAGCAGGTCGGATCGGGGACGCGATAATTTTCATGGATTTGAGCGGGACACTACTAGACTTAAATTAGAGACTCCTTTTGTATTTGGAATTGTCGGTGTCGGATATCTGGCGGTCAACAGAGACCCGGATATTTCTAATGAGACCGCGTTCGAATCAGTCAAGCCAGTCTCGGTAACATTGGCAGCCCCGAACCGGCAAAAATTCCTTCACAACAAAATTATGAAAACAGTTAAAGAGCTCATTTGCTCATTCTTGGACTCGTTAGGTACTTTCACGCGATTCACACACCTCGTTGTCATCTTTCTACCAGTCATTGTGACGTCTCCAGCAATTTTAATAGGATCCAGATATTCGCCCAGCGACTCTGAAACCTCTGGTGCAGTCTGGTGGTATAAAGTACTGATCTGGAGCATGCAGGCTGCTGGGCCAACATTCATCAAACTTGGTCAATGGGCTGCCTCGCGAACTGACATCTTTCCTAGAAGATTTTGCATCGAGATGTCAAAACTGCACTCAAATGTCAGGGAGCATTCATATAACTCGACTAAACGCGCAATCAACAACGCATTTGCTCCTCATGGACTTTCTTTTGATCAAGTTTTCGACGAGTTTGATCCGGCTCCGCTTGGAATTGGTGCTATTGCTCAGGTTTATCGAGCACGTCTTTCGCAAGCCGTGATTGAACTGACCGGCCCTACGGATGATTTTACTACGAACGACCAATCCAACAATGGACCATGGGTTGCTGTCAAGGTGTTACATCCCCATGTCGAAATTCGTGTACATCGAGACCTACAGATCATGATGTTTTTTGCAAATCTGTTGAACAAAATCCCTACCATTGAATGGCTATCATTGCCCGGCGAGGTGGACCAATTTGGAAAAATGATGCGCTCTCAAATGGACCTTCGGATCGAGTCGCATAATCTATCTACTTTCCGAAACAATTTTGCTGGAAGAGAAGGGATTCATTTTCCAGTATCTTTTTCAGATGAACTGTCTGATCCAAATGATCCTACGACGCAACGAGTCCTTATCGAAGAATATGTTACTGCAATTCCTATGGGCAAGTTTCTCTCACTTCCGGCTGAAGGACGAGTTGAGACAGAAGAGCTTATTGCAGATATGGGCCTCAATGCATTTTTAAACATGCTGCTGATCGATAATTTTGTCCATGCCGATCTACACCCTGGTAATATCATGGTGCGATTTATCAAACCGCATCGAACCATCAAGGACAAATTTTTTCTTCAAACTTTGACAGACACCTCACTTGACTCACCTGAGGCTGTGGCAGATACAAATGCTGTCACCGGAAAATTGCTTGGTCTTGCGACTGATCCACACGCGTTTCGAGCAGAGCTCCAACAACTGTCAAAATCCGGATATCGGCCCGAAATCGTATTTCTCGATGCTGGCTTGGTTACCACGTTAGACGATGTTAACCGAAGGAATTTCCTAGATTTGTTCACAGCTTTGGCAACTTTTGACGGTTATCGAGCGGGTAAACTTATGATTGAAAGGTCGCGAACGCCTGCTACAGTAATTAACTCTGAAGACTTTGCTCTCCGAATGAAGAAAATGTTACAGGAAGTTAAGCAGAAGACGTTTTCTTTGGGAAACATCAAAGTTGGCGATCTACTTAACGAGGTACTGACCATGGTTCGAAGACACCATGTCCGCATGGAAGGTGATTTCATCAACGTTGTTCTCTCAGTCTTGCTACTCGAAGGAATTGGCCGCCAATTAGACCCCAATCTTGATATTTTCAAGAGGTGCGTACTGTTTTTTTACTGTGAGCTGTATTAATCTGCTCGTTTTCCCCTTCTCTCGTTTTGTTCTTATGCTAAATCTATGTTTTTTGCCTCGCTTAAGCTCGCTCCCAATTCTACGGAAACTGGGTACTCTAAGTGCCATGTCTGGAAATACTGCGTTGCTTAAGGATAAATCCACCACATCCATGGTCAAAGTTTGGTTCACGCTTGAAGCTCGACAGTTTGTCACTGAGTCCGCCCAAGATATCATTCGTCTGGTCAAGTTCGATAAATTGACTCCTAATTATTAGCCGCCCACAAGGACAATTATCAGGAGGGCACTTTCAGCTACCAGGCAACTATTATTTACAATCTATATATATATTCTAAATAACTGTATGTACAAAATAGATCGACTTCTAATCGAATTTAATGAGGAGCCATTAAAAAGTTTTTGAAGAAATTGTGACTCTTGCGTTCCTCAGACTCCAGCTTTGTGAGCCTATAAAATATCCCATTCCTCATATCTGTTTTGATATTTATTTTCTAGCGTCGAAGGCTTAAATGTCGAGTTTGACATATGCAAATCGTCGTCATATCTAATAGGTGAATATGGCAGTCTTGTTCGGGTTGACATAATTCGATCGGGATCTTGGTTCCAGTATTTGTCGCTGGGATCTTGATTCCAGAACCCTCTACCTGTCGCTATTTGCCATTCTTGAGCGGCCATTGATCCGTTCAGATTTATTCTAGGTGAGCGCATGACACTAGGACGCAGTTCACGGTCATGCAGCTCGATCAAAAATACCAACGACCGGATCGCAAGATTATATTTTTCGATGAACCGTGCGCTCAAGTTTAGTTCAGGCTGAGTCTCCCGCCTACATGCTAGCTCGAATAGCTTATCCATGATTGCTCGGAAAGATGATCGAATGTTTATCAGTCGCTCGATCACAGACGGCTGTGAAACCACAAATGGAATCCATTCGTCCACCAAAATAGTATTGCCGTTTTCAACACTCACCGTTTTGGCGAACAATATCGCTGCGATCGAGCTGATACGTGATGAAGACCGTAGAGTCACCGCTGAGCTATTCGCGCTCTGCTTCACTTTGTCGGTGAACGTCATTAAAGTACCATATCGTAATTTCTCATCATCTCGGATGGGCCCAGAAAATCTACTTCCATCACTTGTCAATGCATGATTAGCTGACACTGAACTAACCATCGCGCGGTCTTCGTGCCGAGTTCGAAGCCGTCTCGCATTCAGTAATACGGCAAGATTGGGGTAGACACCAGTAAAGGCAATCGTCTTGATCAAGGCTGAATTATATGCCGAAAGATTGTTATCGGGATGCCCATATTCGTTGTCTAATCGATCACGACTCTGGATTGCTGAAATCAAATTTCTGC
This sequence comes from [Lipomyces] oligophaga, assembly GCF_038497815.1. Lineage (NCBI taxonomy): Eukaryota > Fungi > Ascomycota > Lipomycetes > Lipomycetales > Lipomycetaceae > Lipomyces > [Lipomyces] oligophaga. The sequence continues at coordinate 441,554 of NW_027117792.1, read as the reverse complement.
CTTGTAATAACTCCAGTACTTGTTCGCATGCTGTCATAATTGATTTCATTGCAACTGGACTCAGATTATTTTCATAAGCAAAACGATCCGCAGATAGTCCTCGAGCAAACCGATGCTGTCGCCAGGCCCGGAATGCATTAATAGTAGCTAGCATATCACTGCCTTCACCAGGGGCAAATGTTCGCTTATGCTCAGTTCTATTGATAAATTCACGAGCTGAATAGTAAAACACATCTCTACCTGACAAACTGCACGCAAAAATCAAAACTGGATCAAAACAACGGAACATCGTCGCAAACATTAACATCCGTCCGATCGATGGACTCAACGGTCTATAGATATAACATTAGTACCAAATAAAATTCAAATCCTTTCCGTAAAATTGCCAACTTACAAACTAGCCAGGAGCCGCCCCAGAGGCGTGATGTCCTCATTCTCAGCAAGTGCTCCTATATCTTTCAGTCCTTCGATAGCCGTCTTAACTGCACTTCGTGAAGGTGGCTCAACTACTGAATCGATGAATTCAGCAATATCGGTTTTCGCGATTAATTTGGTTTCTAAACAAGTCTCCTGTAAATTTGCGCGCACAATCTCTGGTTGCACGTCTCGTGCAAGATGGCTCAAGCGATTACGGGAATACATGCCATAGTATGTACCATTAGACACACGGCCGGCACGTCCCATTCGTTGACGAATATTCGACTGTGATATCCAGTCAACGACCAGGGATGTCATATGCTGCGATTGAATGTATTTCTTTTCTCGCGCTTTGCCAGCATCAATAACATACTGCAGCTCCGGAATCGTAATAGAAGTTTCAGCAATATTAGTCGAAATAATAATCTTACGACAGCCAGCTGGAACATGTTCGAAAACTGCTTTTTGAGATGACGTCAATGTAGAATGAAGAAGATAAATCCGATATGAGTCGTCACTGTTCTCATTGGTGATTCCAAGAGCAGTAAGTTGATTCTCCAGTGTGATAATATTGTTGATTCCAGGCAAAAAGACTAAAATCGATCCGGAGTCATCTTTCTGCTGGAGTAAACGTTTGATAAATACAGCAATCAATGACGTCGGCACATAGCTATTATCTGAAGTATCGCTGTACTCTTGTTCTTCACCAGGATAAGTACCTGGATGATGCCAATCCACTGCACCATTTGTTCCAAGCACATCAACTTCAGACTTCGGCTCAAGTGCAGATTCCTTAAGAATATATGATTTTAGTTGAGTCTCTAACGTTCTAGCCTGCTCAACTCCTTCAGGACCGACAATTTTGATAACTTCCTCTAAATAGTTCTCCTTTACTGGAAACAATCGCCCGGGAACAGTAACAACGGGACATTTAAAACCCATCTCCTGAAAATACTTCTGTAAAAGGTCTGCATCAGCTGTCGCACTCATTAAAACAATTTTTGGCATCTTGATTGTCGGATCTTCTCGAGCTCGCAAAAGCCGATTGCGGAAAAAAGTCATAGTGAAATCGTTGAAAATGCTTCGCTCATGAACTTCATCGATCAAAACATGGGAGATATTCCTTAAACTTTCATCTTGATTATCTGAAAGCATCTTCAGCAATACACCTCCGGTGACAAAATGGATGGATCCGCCAACTTTTGGTCGTCTGGAATCAAATCGGACTGTATATCCCACGGACTGACCAATGCGCTCATGTCGCTCGGCAGCTACTCGAGCTGCAACTGAAGTCGCCGCAATTCTCCGTGGCTGTGTAACTAGAACATTGCACTCAGCTCCTTCACCTTGACGAATCATTTCTTCCAGAATAAGCTGAGGAACTTGAGTTGATTTTCCGGAACCAGTAGCTCCTGATACAATAATGACAGAAGTATCATGTATAGCACTAAGAATTTCCTTCGAGTGTTGATATATGGGAGTTGACTTCCTGATCGTGATAATATCTTGCGCAGATGGATTTTCTTCGTATTCTCGCAACTTCAGTTGCAATTTTTCGTTCAATTCTTCCTTAACAGACTCTTCAAATGCACTTTCAGGAGCTTTCTGATCTTCCAGAGCGGCATCTTCAAGCTCAGAACCCTTTAACATATCATCAATTTCCGGTAAAAGAGCTTCAACTTCCTGCATTGTATATTCTGCTGACTGAAAGCTTTGGAGATTGGCAAGATCAAAATGGAGAGAAATAGGATTAAAGCTTTCCAAAACAATTCCATTTGATACTCTTAACATACTTGCAAATCTCTTCCAGAGCTCAGGTTCACCAGTTTGAATGACATGACCAGCAATCAAAAAGGCAGCTTGTCGAGCTTCCTCGCGAGATGCCATGTTATGCGCTCGACTGATAACAGTACCGTCTACCTTCACAAAGCCTCCAAATCGATTTTTACCCTTATTCCGAGTCAGTTCGTGCTCATAAACGACTTCTTTTCTGCGTTCTCGTGCAGCTAAGTTGACAAACCCTTCGGCATTGGCAGGACAGAGAATAGATAAATCATTGAGAAACATATCTTTTACACCTTCCTCCCTTAAATGCCTATCAATAAGGAGTTTGAACGCAAAGCAGGCCGTTATTTCGGCATGATCCATGGTTGATTTCGTTGACGATAAGGCTAATCCCTTTTCAGCCCAAGTTATAGTAGTTGTCCACTTCCCTCCATTCTTCTCCGTAGTAAATTGAGGGATATTACCATATCGGATGCACATGGCTAAAACAGCTAGTTTAGAGGGATCGGGCACTTTGATCAATACGGGATCAAGGCTCATCGGAAAGGCGTTCACAGAAGCAAATTTTCCGAGAACAGAATAGTCTCCTAGTCTATTTGAAGTATCTGAGGCAAAATAGTAAATTGCTCTGCGATATGCAAGGTTTAAAGCCAAAGCTCTGTTTGACGCTTCTGGCCCAACTATCAATTTAGGAGTCAAATCCGGACTGGAAAATGTTATGCGGAGAATTCCTGTTCCTCGGGAAGAATAAAATTCCTCTTTAACTTCGTGGCCAAAAAAAATTTGAAAAAATTTCTTGTAGTTCGTGATCTCACTCACATTGACATAGCGAAGTAAAGGCTTTTGTCGAACCAGCTCTACATAAATGCGAATGATAAAATGCCGATATTCAGATTTCGCACTGAGCCCCTGCATAACTTTTTCGAATCGAGTGACTTGATCACGAAGAATAGGATCGCACTCATCAGGAAGGTAGATAAATTTTCCCGATTTTGTCTTTCCCAATTGAGCTGTATTTTTGGGATCTAATCCACTAATTTCTTCTGATGAGAAATCTGACAACAGTTTTATATCTGCGCCAGGCCGAGCTGTAGTGTTAAATGGAGGTAACGGCTTGTCGGGATAATCTTGCTTAACGAGCTCAGCACCATTCTGAAGTTTCTCCAGCAGGCTTGCAAAAGCCTCGTTATCTTTAGTAGAATTTTTAATGCGTCTGTCGGGCTTGGCGGGTTCCGCTGATTCAGATTTTCTCTTTGAATGCGATAAGGAATTTTTGTTTGTCCTAAAATTTCGACGTTTTCTTTGGTTAGAAGAATTTTTCTTGACGACAGATTCAGGTGATACACTATTCATGCAGCATATAGAGAAACTAAGCTGCCGAGAGTGTATGAAGCTGAAAGCGGAACAGATATCGAACCGGTTTGAGACAGCATCCGGAAAGACCGTAGCACGCGCGTGGCTACATACGACCGTGAAATTTGTTCCAGGAGACACGAAGCGCCTCGGTAAGCTCGACTAAATATAAATCAGAATGACAACTGAAAGGTTACGGAAATCAAATGCTTACCACCGAGTTCAGCGACTTTAGCATGCTGATGAAGTAGGATAAACTAGAACCGCAGTCAAATGTTGGTATGTCTAGTACGGAAGCAGAACGCACGATATCGTGAGAGCCATACGAGTACGAACGCACGAAGTTAAATAAGAGTACTATATAGCTCCGTTCAGCACGTTTACGACAATTAGAACAAGAGACAATACGATAAAATTGACAACTGAACGCCCAAAAGCAGACAACTAGCTTCAGATATATACGATAAATGTGAAATTTTTCTGGTTGGGAGAATAGGATACAGATGGCCCGGAGATGACCAAGGTCATCGAATTCGAGTGGATGAGAATAGTCAACGTATTCGACAGTGCTGATCAGATTGTACGAACCCGGAACTACATTATTTTTCTCTTGAATCTGTGTTATTATTGTGAAATTGTAGAAAAGGTCCAAAGACAGAGCAGGCCGTGACAAAATGCGATAGTGTTCTGGGTATAATAATACAGTACTTCTTATACTATTTACCAGCATTATTGTACCCAACACAAATTTTGAAATCTTTTATTGGTCGTCCTGCATCACCTACTTTTTTAGTAACATTATCGACCGCAGCAGTCCAACGCATTTTGGATTTCAATCAGTTAATAGCGTTGAAAATTATTAGAACTAGCTCAGATTGCTCCCTAATCGTAATATCGGCTATAAGATAGCTCATTAATCGTGTAGTCCGTACTCCAGCTATTCATATCCAAATATCAACCGCTCGGTCGGCGTGGTCTCGCTCATCGTTACCCCTTCAAGCCGCGTTACAAAAATTTCAAAACTTTTCTTGCATCGTTTTCTTCACATTCACCACGCTCTTCCGTTTATTATTCGCAGTACCAGCTTTGATTCCATCGCGTTATCAAACTTGGATCAAATCATTTTGCGACATTCCTCGGATTTGTTTGTTGGATTTCCTAATTTTCCCCGTCGATTTTCTTTTACTTCGTGAAACAAGCACTTCAAATGGCTAATAACCAGAACACAAATGTGCCGCCGTCCTGGGACCAGAATTCTCAGGATGATTACTCGCAGCTTCCTCAGCAAGCCGCCAATTTGAATATTGGACAGCGAGGAAATACTGGTTATCAGGCGGGCGGCTATGGACAGCAACAGTACTTTCAGCAGCAGCAGCAGCAGCAGCAACCTCCGCAACAACAGCAACAGTATTACAATAACTACTATACTCAATACTCTCCGCAGCAAGGTTACTACCATGAGCCAACACAGCCGCCTCAAACGCAGCAGCAATTTTATCAGCAACCAGAAGTTCCACAGTCTCAACAGCCCTACCAACCCAGAATTAACACCCAGGCACGCTTTGCTGCTTTCAGGCAAGCTCCTGGCACTTTCTCTGCTCAGGCTGCCGAATTCAGACCTAGTTTCACTCCGCGATCACAGCAACAACCTGTTTCGCAGCCGATTCCCCCCCCTACTGGACCAAGGGCGACAACAAGTGCGAGCGGAGCCAGAGTTCTCTCGATCGGAGGTAGTTCTAAGCCTGCATCTTCTGGACCAAAGGTTTTGAGTCTCTCAAGCACCAAGCCGGCTGCAGACAAAGCTGAATCAAAGGCCGAGACCAAGGCTGAAACCAAAAATGTAGCAAAATCAGAAGAGAAAGCGTCCTCTGAACCAGCAGCTGCAACTGAAGTGAAGCCAGCAGACGTAAAGTCAAAGGAGGAGTCTGGAAAGGCTGCTCCAAAAGCTACTACTGCTCCTACATCTGACAGTGCTGCTGGTAAGGATCTTCGTTCGATCGAGGTAGCGGATGACTCTCACAAGATTGATGAAGAAACTTTGCATGATATGTATGGTAAAGAACATATGTCGATTATTTTTATGGGTCACGTCGACGCAGGGAAAAGTACTATGGGTGGTAATTTACTTTTTTTGACTGGCACTGTTGACAAGCGTACTATGGAGAAGTTTGAAAAGGAAGCGAAGGACGCTGGACGGGAGAGCTGGTATCTTTCGTGGGTTCTGGACCAGACCAAGGAAGAACGGTCAAAGGGTAAAACTGTGGAGGTTGGCCGAGGATTTTTCGAAACTGACAAACGACGATACACATTACTGGATGCACCAGGCCACAAGACTTATGTCCCGTCTATGATCGGAGGCGCATCACAGGCTGATGTTGGCATCCTTGTTATTTCTGCACGAAAGGGGGAATATGAGACTGGTTTTGAGCGAGGTGGACAGACTCGTGAGCATGCTGTATTGGCAAAGAATCAGGGCGTCGACAGACTTATTATTGCGGTTAATAAGATGGATGATCCAACTGTGAACTGGTCTAAAGAGCGATATGACGAGTGCACGAGCAAACTAGCTTCTTTCTTGAAGAATCTCGGATACAAGTCAAGCGACGTGCAGTTCATGCCAGTGTCCGCATACTCAGGTGTGAATCTAAAAGATCGAGTAGATCCCAAGACATGTCCATGGTACAGCGGGCCGTCGTTGCTCGAGTACTTGGACAACTTGCCATTGAATGAACGTAAGCTCAATGCTCCGTTCATGATGCCAGTCGGAGCCAAGTATCGTGATCTTGGTACAGTTGTGGAGGGTAAGATTGAGTCAGGTATGGCCAAGCGGGGGTCCAATTTAGTCTTGATGCCGAACAAAGTGTCCGTTGAAGTTTTGACTATTTACAACGAGACGGAGGCAGAGACAGAGGCGGCTCTATGTGGAGAGCAAGTTAAATTTCGACTAAAGGGAGTTGAAGAGGAGGATGTTCAGATTGGATTTGTGCTATCATCGGTTGAGCACCCGGTGCATACCGTGACTGCTTTTGAGGCGCAGATTGCGATTATCGAGCTGAAATCTATCTTGACTGCCGGATTTACTTGTGTTATTCATGTGCATACAGCTGTTGAGGAGGTTACCTTCAGTGCATTGCTTGCCAAGCTGCAAAAGGGCACAAACAGATTGTCCAAGAAGCCACCGGCATTTGCAACGAAGGGCATGAAAATCATGGCTCGTTTAGAGCTTGTGAGTACCACGGGTTTCTGTATTGAGCGGTTTGAAGACTATCCACAGCTTGGTCGGTTTACCTTACGAGATCAAGGAAACACGATTGCTATTGGCAAGGTAACGAAACTATTGTAAATTTTTTTCTTTTAATTTTGGAAAAATGTCCGAATTTTAGCTGGTAGTAGTGAAGTATGAAGATTTAGAGGCGCTGAAATTGAAGCCTAAGTAGTATCAGGATGTTTTGCTCGAGAAAGAAGTTGGTAGTTTAGAAAATGAAGCGAGTGTAATACAGAGGAAAGTAGAATGGACTAAGTAGAGAGAAATTTTAGTGATCATGACATGGATTGCTTATTAGAATTGTTGTATAATGTCCTGCTGAAATTGTCATACTGCTAGTGCTCCACCGGAGAAGTCAATTAGGCTTTCGCAGAAGATCAGACGCCCTGATTTCCTAAATTGAAGACTCGTTTAATGAATCACAATGTCTGCAAGACGACAAATTCTCTAAGTTATAAAAATCTAGACCGTAACAATAAATTGCATCCACTCTCAAATTCGCGATTACCTAATCACCGACGGAAGAATACTCAGTCCGCCGTTCTCTGTATCGTCCCGTCGATGTCCCAGCCAGCGTCCATATCGGTAAGTCGTTCCAGCGTCCCCACTCACTTCGTTTGTACGGTTTGTTTGTCAGTCGCTCTTTTCGCCTGACATTTCTGCCGAATTTTCCGCTATTTTCCCATCAATTTCGTGCTTATTGTCGTTCTGCAAGGGCTATTCGAGCTAGAGTCCATCCGTGAAGAAAATGTCTGCAAGACCGTCGTCGCCGTCGTCACCCTCGCCTGTCTCGGCCTCTGCTACTGCTTCTCCTCCGCCGGCTTCCTCTCCCCAGACCATCTCACCTGGCCACCCCGATCAGCTCCAGCTGCCGCTCCAGCTCCAAAAAGCGCCCGTAACTTCTCTTCCCCAACAGCAACAGACTGTTTCTTCGCCCGCACAGACTACTCAATTATTACCACCGACGTCGACACCGATAAGCAATCAAATACACAATCTGCAGCACCAGGAATCCGGCTCGGCCCATCCCAGAAAGCGGTCCAAAGTTTCTCGAGCGTGCGATGAGTGTCGCCGGAAAAAGGTTCTTCCCCCCTCCTCCCCATCCCCACCCCATCACCTCCTTGGTCTTGACTTGTTCTTTTTCCTCGCCTCGTATCTCGGTCCGTCTATTTCTCTTTTATTGCGCATTTGCATTTGTCTGTCTGTTTTGCATACTGCCGTGGACCAAATCCTGCCGGTTCTTGCAACAGCTTCGATCCATATACTAGGACCTGTTCTTTTTGTCTTTGCCAGCGGGTGTTCGGATTGTGGATGCTGGACTGATTATGCATTCATTAGCTAACTTATTGTTTAGATCCGATGCGATGCTTCCCCAGATATAGGTCAAGAGCAATGCTCGTCTTGTAAGCGCGTCGGGGAGAAATGCTCCTTCAGCCGGATACCCATGAAACGCGGGCCTAGCAAGGGCTACATCAAAGAGCTCGAAGACCGACTAAACTCGCTGGAGTCGTCGATAGGCGCAGACAGTGTTCCGCATTCTCGACGGTCATCTGCGGTAGGCCCCACTGATCTGCCTCCCCAGTCTGCTCAAACTGTCCAGACTACATCGACAATCTCGTCGGCTCTTGCTCCATCTCACCCTGCTCCTATCCAGACTTCGTCCGCAAACTCATCAACTTCCACATCTGCTGGTCACAAAACAAGTATCAGCAGTAATGGAAGCAACACGTATCCCGCTGATTCCCCAGGCTCCCAGTATTCGGCTTATTCGTATTCTGGTTACCAGTCTGTATCGTCTCCAAGGACGGCCATGGGTGAGAACAATGCTCCGCGATCTCGAGCTGGCTCATTGCATGCTCTGGCTCCGCTTTCTTCCCATCCTTCAACTTCCTCAGCTGCATCCACTCCCTCAACAGCTGTGTATTCTGGTGCCCTTGGATCTCCTGGTCTTGCTCCGGTAAACGGAATCCGACAACAGCAGCCTCCACCACCACTACTGCAACAACAACAGCAGCAACCACTAGCACAGCAACAACCGCCGCAACAACTGCAACAGCTCTCCTCTCTACCTCCTCTTCCACGGAATCAAAGAAAACGTGCGTTTTCAAGTTCTATGGAGTATTCTAATGATCATTCCTCTTGGTATGGCTCACATCCTCCACATATGCCTCTTCCACCAAAGCCCCATACACCACCGACATATCTACCTACCATCGATGCTTTAGGATCTGCCAATTCAACAAAACAGCTGCCACCTCCTCCAAGACTTCAATCGACTCCTGTCGGACCAAATTCTCAGCAATTCCCTCCTCCTCCACCACCCCCCCCTCCCCCAGCACCGCCTTCCTCGTTGCCAAGTGCACCAATCCAGGTCATGAATCCAACAATGGTGGGACCTTCTCAGATGCTACAACGACCTGACGAGGGTTCACTTCGTGAAGACCGAAACAGCCAGAGCATTTGGAAACCGTCTTATGAGGTATCCAACCGACTCCCACCGCCTCATCGAAGGTCAGTGGCCAGTGATACGGCTGATCCAACGACTCCCTTGACTTCTTTTTCCTCCAATCAACCTCCTCTAGCTTCTGGTCAGCATTTACATCCTCCTCAGCGACAGGGAAGTGCTGTACCTTCATTTCCTCTTCCACTTTACAATGTACCGGTACACAGACATTCTATTTCGGCATCTCCGTATGAGTCGAATTTACCATTTTATGAATGGAACGGCAGCAATAACAGTAAATCAGTACATCCTCCGACCCCTCTACCGCAGACTACTTTGGCTCCTCTAAGGCCCCAACCATCACTGCCACCTTTGAATGCATCTCGCACTCCAAGCATTGGATCAGCTCCTCCAAATGATACTGGTGCGAACTTCAGGCCGTACATTGAAACCTCTTCTCATATTTTATTTGCTTGGGACGATGAAGCAGTGGAATCTTATTATTCTGAGATAGCAAAATATGTTCCTTTGCTTCCTAGCACTTCTGGTGTTTTAAAGGCCAGGTTAGTAGCCACGACGCCGCCGATCCGTAACGCCTGCTTACATGCGTTGTACGGGCTGATTCGGGGTCATCATTCACCTAAACGCGGATCTCAAGATAAGCAGCGGGCCATGGCTTATTTAATGGACGCCGACGTCGATGGTGCGGGTGCTGCGCAGTTCGCGTCATCTCTACTTGCTATTCAAACTCTAGCCTTGTGTGCCCTGGAAGTTTCAAACCGAGGAGTCGGACCATTAACTTCGGTTATGCATAGTACTATCGCTTGGTTAGGTTGTGCAATTGGATTTGCTAATGGATTACGACTGTTTGATTATGCAGATCCTCTAGGTCCTGATTTTCAGCGGCCGCAGTTGCATGAAGGAGAGGAAATTGATCTGAACAACGACGCTTGTGTTGCAAGACGGACATATCTCTCGTTATTTCTGATAGATCGGTGGAATGCTGCCGGTCAAGCTCTGCCTCATTTGCTTATAGTTGGCGGCGATTCGGAAATCGACGGTGTTTTGCGACTGACTGCGACGGATGAACTTATTGTTGGTCAGTCGGCATTTGAGCTTATTCGGATGACCGCTGTACTTGGTGATATGATCGTGGCATCGAATAGTGGGCAGCGAAGCGAATATGCGGCCAATATGATATTTAGCGCTCTGGAACGATGTAGAGAGGAATCTGAGCAGCATTGGTCTTCCACACCTTTGTTGGCCGCTGTATATTGGCATCTTCGATTACTTGCGGTCCGGCTTTTTAGACCACCGGATGCGCAGATGCTTCTTCCCCATGCAGCTCATGTCGTAACTCTTGTTGCGCAGAATATTTTACCAATATCTAGAACTCAGCATCAGGATATGTCTCCTGCTGGAAGTGTTTCAGGGAATGGTAGCAACATGTACGGATCAGGTTGGCCGGTACAGATATATTATCATTTGCTAGCGCTGGCATTACACACGCTACTTGAACTTGTCGATTTTCCCGAGACGTCGAAAGATGCCTGGCCTTATGTATCTGTTTTGCATGACTCGTTGATTGCGGTGACTACGTACACAGCACAAGTTAGCTCAGACAGTACAATTGCCTCCGACACATGGCCGATTTATTTTTTGCACCATATTGATCAAAAACGAGCCACTGCTTCTGCTGCAGCAAGTAACGGGGGTGTTCCAGCAACGCCCACTACGGCGGATAGTACGGCTACGAACGCGAACTCGGCCATAGCGCCGCGATCGCCTAAGAGTAGTAATGTGCCTCTCTCACCGCGATCACGAACTGGTACTGATAAACAGCAACCAGCTACAGAACTAGATAGACTTGCAGCGATCGCTGTTGGCGAACAACCAGCAGGCGATGGTCATGCGAATGGATCTGCTGTGGCACCTCCAACTGGAATGCAAGCAAGTTCTCAAGCAATTGCGATCCAGAATGAAAAGCTGAGAAAATTGGGCTATCTTGGTTTATGGAAGAAGGTCTGACGTGAGAACAGGAAGGATGTAATATTGAACTAATATTTAGTACCGATTTGTAAAATTATCTGATGGGCGAAGGGGAGTAATAATAGTAATACGAAATTTTTATTTAATAATTTCCGAGCGCCAAATACTGAACATAAACAAAATAGCAGAGATAAATCTAAGACATAATTGTACACAAACAGAAGACATAACACATATTGCTGACAGCGGAGATAGAGAACAGGGACTAGTGATCAGATCCTGAAGCCGCTAAAGGACGAAGAAACGCAAAATCATCACCAATATTTGTACTGTTGCTGTTATTATTGTTTGAAGAGGTGGTAGTGGTAAATGGGAAAGAAGCAGAGGTCGGAGTTGGCGTTGGAGTAGGAGTATTTGATGTTGTCGGTCCGTTGAGATATACTCCCGGCGAATTAGCCGTAGTTGTGATTGTTAGAGCTGGAAGATCGACGAGTTGAGACATAGGATTCGCCAGAGGCTGCCGATAGTAGTCTACTGGATAGTTGTTTGATGAATTGGTAGACGAGTAGGAAGACGAAAAAGGGAATGAGAAAGAATCGAATGGCAGTGACGAAGTTGGAGACTCCTGTTTGAAGATGTCCGAGTCAAAGGCATGGTTGGCGCTCGAAATGCTACTTGAGCTGGAAGCAGTCGAGATGCTTGTTGTGCTGCTTCCGGCAGAAGTCACGGATGACAAGTATAGACCTTCGTTATGGGGGTGTTGGTCAGCAGTTGGGACCGAGTCCCACAAAGAAGTGGTTGCCGAATGCGCAACAGGATGGCTTGAATGGTAGATCTGAGAGTCCGAGGTCGACGAAGGACGAGGAAAGAAAATCTGTTCGGTGGAAGGATAAAGCGGCGGAGAAGGAGATGCCGTTGTATTGGTGGTCGTGGTGTTTGGGTGAGAAGTGGAAGGATTTGTATATAGAGGAGGCATGGATACGGAATCTATTTCGGAAGGTATGAAGTTGTTTCCAATATAGTACTCAGAGGGAGTGCTGCGATAATGGGGCATCTGTACCGGAGAAGATTCTGGTGACCCATTTTTCAGGCCTGAAGATGAAGAGACAGCGGAAGCAGCAGAGGCAGCAGAGGCAGTAGCCGCGGAACGACGAACAGCGGAAGCAGCTGCACGACCGGCGTTCTTCAGTTTCGAGCAGGCGCAGGATTTGCCAGTCGAACACTGGCATGAATGGCCCGATGCAGAAAGAGAAGCAGCGTTCGAAAGGGATGCTGTCGAGTGGGATCTCTGCCGACGAGGACCAGGACAGTCGCATTTGGTATGCATGGAATGGTTTCGCCGTGCCTCTCGACAGTGGGGACACTGCGATACAGGACGACCTTTGGGTTTAATCATGGTGAGCGGACGATCGCTGTGAGAGCAAGTGGTGACTCGATGCCCGCGGATGCAGGTCTAAATGAGGAGGGGGTTAGCATTAAGAGGACGGCTTGCCAAAAAAAAAAAGGACTGCACTCACATCGCATGCGTATTTGACACCATCGATGAGAACCATGCTGAAACAAGAGATAGGCTGCAAGAGAGCCGTGGAAGTTGAACAAGATGGTAAGACAAAGACAAAACAGAGGCAATGTTTAAGCGGTCGGTTGTCTGGCAGATGATTAGAAGGCCATGAACAGTAGCGAGGGCGAGCGGAGAGAAAGTAGATGGCGAGGAAGGATTTTGAGATGGGGACTAGTCGGGATATTATGGGACTCACTTGGGCGGAGAATGAGCGTGAAGAATCAGAGTCGGAGTGTAACTGTACCAGCGTCTGTACCAGTACCCGGAAGAATATTGGCTACAACAGCATAAGGAGAGCAGACAAGTCGTCTCACGCTCCTCAAATCCTCCTCTGGACGTTCCTCCTTTGCACGCCGAACAGCAGCCCATGCACAGAACACTTTGGGTTTTGGGTTGCGGCGGGCGCAGACGGCGAGTGCGCGAAGCCGAGCTGGGCGCAGTTTGTAGTCCGGCCGCCGCTCACTCATGTGTGCGATCGCTGCTCCAGCCATATTTAGTTCGTCTACGCCGACCGGGCAGAAGCTCTGATTATTTTTTACTTTTTTACCGCCTGCGTAGTGTCTGTTTATTTCTTGGCTCTGTATTAGTGAGGAACCGGCGTGCGGTCCTGTCCTCTCTGATATCATATGCTCTATCCGTATGACATAAGACCTGGTACTGCATCTTCGCCACAGAGATACAGCAGCACCACGACACCACTATACAACGATTTCTTCTGACAAAGACAGGCAAACAATATCCAAAACTCAGTCCATTGCTGTGGACTCAGGGCCGCGTAAGCCGATCTTTACATATCTTTCTTCATGGTGTTGAAATAGAGTGTGAGAACGTTCTGCAAAGATCCCTCGCCGGGTTAAATTTAGTACCTCGTTCTATCCGGTGCGCGTTTCTGTCCGTGTGTGGGCCGCCCCTCACGCACTATTGCCGACCGGCTTCCCGTTCCCTCCACCACCCGTATCCTCTTGCGCAGTTTTACTGCCCCATCCCTCCCCCCTCTGCCCTCTTCTGTTGCCTCGCCTTTCCCAGCGACAGCGAACGCGCGATGACTCTGTACGCCAAAAAAGCTTGGCATAGGCGACGGGCCATAAAGCTTGGCATTGCTTGTCTATCTCGGATTGTTGGTACAGGAGCTGCTTATAGCGCATCGAACGTGGAATTCCTATCGGTTGTTCTGCAAGTTTTCTATTAATTTGTTGTCCGTCATCTCATCTCTTGTGCTCGGCTATCTTCTATATATTTCTGCTACCTCTTCATGGTTATTCGTTCTCTTGCTTACGGCCTTGCACGCCCTCCTCTCTACCTGCAACCCGGCCTAGCGCTTTCCTTCATCGGCCTACCCTTTCCCCACCACCTCCCTGCCCCCGTCGGCGTACTATTGTTTTCCTACCCGCAAGCGGACTGCCCTCCGCTATCCCTGTCACATTTTCTGTCCGAACTACGCGGTCCAGCTCCCATGGTGTCAACTGTGTGCTATCGTTGCCCTCCCGTTGTCGGGGGGTCCTCAATGGCGTCATACTCGGCCCCAGACCAGGCCCGCCCTGCCCTCGCAGACGCTCCTTAGGTATATTTCCTCCTCGGCTGCCGACCCCACCACCTGCTCCTCCGACAATGTTGCTCCCTCCGGGCCCTCCTAACGTCGTGGATAATAACGACTTGCTATTTCTTTGACCTCCACGGTTGCTTCTGCTGCTCCCTCCGCTACTTGAAGGCGTTCCGCTACGTCGTCGTAAACGTGCACGTCCCGCAGGCGAAATATCTCCTCCCAGTATCTGCGACGGAGATCCAATTGGATCGTTGAGATCTCGACTCATAATCCTGCCCTCCTCGCCTATTATGGCTCCTCCACTACCATTACCTCCCTCTCCTGTCCCTGCGCCTCCTGCTCCATTCTTGTTATCGTCTCGTAGATAAAGCGATATTCTTTCGTCTGCAATCGACAGGATCCCGCTCTGGTCATTTGCCTGCAGCGCTGCCAACCGTATTAAGTATTCCAGCAGCGACAGCGAGTTGGTCCCTCCTGCTAATCCTACTCCTTCCGTATCTTCTTGTAGCTCCTCGTTATCGCTGTCGGTACTATTTTTAGCCCTCTCGTTCTTGTAAGCTTCCCGTCGTCTCCACATGAGATTTTCAATGTCCGCGCTGCTCAACGAAAGTCGCGAAAATGCGGAAACAAGCGCGCCTTCGCTGACGCCTAATCCTGACTGTCTCCGGACTTTACCACTTTCCTGGGCTCCTTCTTCCTCACTCTCCCAATCACTGTCTGTTTCGTCTTCATCTCCGCTTGAGCTCGGACTCGAGCTCGACTCTTGATCTTCCTCCGTCCAAAGCTCAAATGCTAGCCACTCGGCGTTCCCTGGATGATCTATCCGTCCAGAAACAGCTCTCCGCTCATTTTCATTGTCTGACAAATCGTTCTGCCTGCTCCCTTCTTCTATTTCTTCTTCACTCTCTTCGTCATCTTCAAACATAAAGTATGGTGACCGATGTAGAAATGCTTTGTTAAGTTTCACCACAAGAACTGGCGAAACAGCCTCTTCAATATCCAGGAGTCGACCAGATGCGCTAAAAAATAATCGTGTTACTATTGACAATGGAATCTGTCGACGCCGACCGACTTTCCACCCGCGCTCATTTCGTTCAACTCCATTACCCTCGTAAACTTCGTCATGGTATCGTCCGTCATCGAGCTCCTCAATCACTTCCAACTCATACGCATACGTTACCTTCTGCGCCAGATACTCGGCCCTGTCCATAGCACGCGTCACCATTCTCGGAGATGTCTCTTTTAGTCTTGTAACTGGAACTCTATATAATTCAACATAGCATTTAGCGTGCTCCTCCTTCCACGTGATGTCCCCTGCAGTAGTAGCATAAGGATTCCGTGCAGTACTGGCAAATACCGTGTACTCCTTCAAAGTAAACGTTGGCCCAACCTTAACACGGCAGTTTGACCGGCTGGAAAACTCTGCATCCGCAGCTAGGAGAAATGCAGAAGCTTGCAGCAGTCTACCAGGAGATATCATGTCTGGTAAGGCTGCAGTTACATTTGCACCTGAGGTTGTGATTGCAAGCTGTAGAAGCTGTACTGACTCTTCTATTCGTTGCAATAAGGAGGTCATATATTCCTCCATTTGATGAAAAGCGCGAGTCTTTTCTGAGTTACTGCGTGCTGCCGCCATCTGCGCATTTGCGGCCGCTACTTTGTCGTCGAACTCACTGATCGCAGATCGTAATTCCTTTGTCAGAGAAACCGTACTTTGCAATACAGTATAGCCACGAGCATTTCTAAAAAGTTAGTTTTGTATTTTGGTGATGGATACCACTTACAAGAGCTGGATCAAATCTATCGAAGGCGTTATGATGTTGATCCTAGTCTTTAGCTTTTTCCTCAGTCTATCCAATTTTTGCTTTTCGACATCTGGAAGTTTCTAAAAATCAGACTTCATTTGGAAATTCTTAAATGTTGATCTCACCTCCAAAAACTTGGAGACGCCTTTAAAGGCATAGGCAGACATCAAACTGATGCCTGACCGAAACACGAACGACACTGCCTGGTTCTGGGCAACCATTCCAGCCTTGACCCGTCAATAATAGCAAATGCTTGAAAATATATCAACTTACTCTTGCTAGTAACTGCTCCATTTTTGATCGATCTTCCGGTAACTCTTCTTGCTCCTCTTCAGTCCTTCATCAGCTCCTCTCCAGTTCTCGTGTCAGTTCTACACCAAATCTCGAATTTAGACTCTTCCACCGCTCTCATGCCTAATTCATCGAAGGCCTTTGGGTTAGGTGAATCAACACGTGATATGCTTACTTGACTGTGGGTTTACTGTTATACTCCGGGAACGCGTTTGATGTAGAATCTTTAAACTTCGCGTTGAATTGTTGATTCCCTGGGTGTAACTGTCATGCACTAAAACTTGTGAGCTTTCTCAAGAGCTGTTTCTAGAATTTGAGAAACAAGACTTGAAATAAAGGGGGATCGACGAAACGTGACACTACTTCTTGGGTGTTTTAGTTGAGAACGTTGTCGTGTCGTTCATATCTGCTCTTCGCATCATTTTTCCTTCCTGTCCTAGATGGCTGTCTCGGCCTCCACGCGAGCTCAACCTTCATCGTCTCATATAATAGGTCAATCGGCTATGCCTGTAGACCCAATTTCTGGATCTGCAGACGGAATTGCGGGGAGTTTAGATTTGGACACGTTTGAGCCTGTCTCGCTCGACGATGACAATCCCGCACAGCCTGCTACAGAGGGAGTTAAACGACCTAACAAGAATAAGGCTCCTCGAACTGCCATGACGACCCCCAAGCACTCAAAATCATTTTTAAATCCTGCTATGGGCACATCCCCGCGGAGTCCGTCTATCCAGGATCGACGAATTGCTGCACGGTCAACGCAGCCGGAAGCAGTCCGCCAAGGAATTCATCAGGTTGCGTCTAAGAGCCCAGCATTGGCCCCCGGAGAAATTCCGAATCAGCATCGATCCGTAGGATTGTCTGCTGCTATTGCATCACCTATGAGCTTGCAGCTCCCTAGATCAAGGCCTTCTGAAGGCCGTGATCTTCTTGCCGTTCCAAATGGAAGTTCAACGGTCCCATCTTCATCCGAGTTTCCTCCTCGTAGGCAGCCCCTCACACCACGATCGCCCTCCTTCCATTCTGTCGGTAGATTTTCGATATATTCTTCTTCTTCGCCTAGTGGAAGTCTCACCAGTTTGCACGCACCTCCTACTCCGGATCAACAACTGGCAAATGGTGTTAGGGGCAGTGGAAAGAGACCTCAACTGCCACGTCGACAGCTGTCAATGTCTTCCTTGGCTATTCCAAGCAGTCCCTTGGTTGGTTCCAATAACTTGCGCACTCCTCTTTCTCGCTCGGCTCGCACTTCGCCCACACGTCCTGATGATAATGTTTCGCCTGATTCGAGTCCGTTTCTTCCTCCGGCCCGGTCCTCGTCCTTCATTTCTCCTATGACTTCTCCCACATTTCTTCCTCAGGGTCTCTCCTCTTCTACCGACGATTTTGCCCTTCCCATTCGACGTCCTCAGAGCTCAAGGCGCTTATCCGGTATTTCATCTACGAACTTGTCGCCATCCGGTCTGTCAGTCGACGACTCCGACCATTCTGCGGATGATATTGAGGTGCCTCAGGAAGTTATTTTTTGGAACGTTCCGCTGACTCCTGAAATCAAATCGTCACCTACGCGATCGCCTCCCAAACGAAACAGTATGACTTCCGATTCTCCCAATGTGAAAAGCTCTCCTGCTTCGGCTGACGTTAGACGGTCATCTAACCAAAGAACCTCATCACGACTTAATCAACAGTCACAGACGTCTCCTGTTCGCGGCCGCTCTCGGTCGACAGTAGACTCGCAAACTCCTGAAAGAGTAGGACAACTTCCCATGTTGAATCGAAGAAGTACGTGGGATCATGCCATGGATGAGCTTTCTGAAGAAGCAAAAGATTTGACAGTTGCTCTGGAAGGTTATCGTGAGAATATTAGTCGTGATAAACGTCAGCAATTGATTGATCGGTACCGCAAACAAAAAGGGATTCCTGTTCCTGATCGACCCACCTCGGCCTCAATAAAGGAGAAAGCAGCTAAAGAATCAAAAAGTTTGATGCCCGAGGATATGGCTGAAAATAGTATCACCAGACCTTCTCACTTACCACGCAAATCAAAGCAGGAAGAAAGTCGGCATTTGAAAGAATATCAGCGTATGATGCAGCTTTCGCAACAGCAAGGTAAAACGTAATTTGCGATTTTATGAATTACAATCTAATTTTATATAGAAGCGAAGAAACGCCAGAAAAGAAATTCGGATGTGGCTGAGTATCTTAAACTACAGGAAGATAGCTATACATTTTGGGATTCGCCGAACTTTCAGCTTTCTGATCCGAAAGTTCAAGATATAGTCTGGCAATCTGGTATTCCTGACCGACGACGAGAAAAGATTTGGCTGTCTTTGATAGACAATCGACTTGAATTGGATCAATTGTTGTTTGACAAGCTTCTTGCCAAAAGTTCTGTCTTGTCTGCTGATTTGGAGTCATATGTTTGCGGATTATTTCCCGAAACAAAGCTCTTTGTGAAAACAGGGCCACTCTATGACTCACTGGTGACCGTCCTGCGAGCTTATATTACGTTTAGGCCGGAAGTCACTAACACTTCAGCACTTGTCAATATTGCCGGAACGCTATTGCTGCATTTGTCCCCTGAACAAACATTTGTTTCCCTTGCCAACATCGTTGATACTAAGCCATTAAGATATATTTATTCAGCAAATGATTCGAAGCTCACGAAATTTTATCTTGCATTCGATCACGCTTTTGCGGTTCATATTCCCTCGCTCCATCATCACTTTCTCACGACGCTGGATATTCGTGGCGAACACTATATTCCTGCTTTTGTTTCAACTCTGTTCACTTTACAACTTCCAGTTGACTTCATTCCTCGTATATGGGATATTTTATTTCTGGAATCGGAAAGCCAGGCTGTGTCGTTTTCCTCGACGACTAAGACTACATCATCAACACGATTCGAACTAGTTTTAATTTCGGCCATGTTGACAATCTTGAACCGGTTACGGACTGATCTTATGGTATTCGACCGGGAACGTGTTCTTGCCCAGATTTCTTGGACTGCAAAGCCGATCGACGTGTCATCGGGTGACGCAGAGGTCTTAGATGTGGTCACTGAGATTGAATTTGTTCGGACGTTGAGGGACTATTTTTTAGCTTTAACGAGTCATTAAATTTTTTAATTGCTGCTTTTTTATAGATATTAACAGGGTTAGCATTTTTAACTTATTATTATTGTTGCTATTATGATTATTATGATATTGGGAAAATGCATTACACAAATCAATTCAAAACTATATTAGCCTGTGCCGACAAATTCAGCAAGTCATCTACAGTTTCATCAATATTCCGATCCAGATTGTGATTCTGTATCAAATTCCTAGTTAGGATTGCCCAAGTCAGCTGCTCTTTCGCTCTGATTTTATTCGAGACTTCCTGCGCACAAGACAAGATCGAGCTCGGAAGATCCGCCAGTCGAGCCACGTTGATACCAAACGCACGATCCGCAATTCCTCGCGCAATCTTGTAAAGAAATGTGATATCGACCTCACCTGTCGCAGAGTCTTTATGCTGCAAAAACTGCATGAAATAATTTTGCACACGGTCTTCTTCGAACCGATCTGCAAAAGCACACAAAAGAGGATAGTGCGTAATAAAGAGCGTCAACGACCCGATCTCTTCAATAAAATGAGCCAGCACAGCGAATGCGATAGCAGCTCCGTCTATAGGTCCTGTGCCTCGGCCGATTTCATCAAGAACAACAAGGGATCGTCTCGTAGCCTGTCGCATTATATCCGCACATTCGTGCAATTCTACCATGAACGTCGACTCGCCTGTAAGCATGTTATCGGATGCACCCATGCGCGTGAAGACACCGTCGACAAGACCAATTCGCGCAAATTGTGCCGGAACATAGCTTCCAATCTGCGCAAGTATAGCCATTAGTGCGGTTTGTCGCACAAAGCAACTTTTCCCGCCCATGTTGGGACCCGTGATTATCATCGTTTGGGTCCCCTGAGAGCTCAAGTCGACGTCATTTGGTACAAATGAATCTAGAAGTAATAACTCAATGACCGGATGCCGGCCATCGATAACCTCTATACATGGCTCGTCGACCAATTCTGGACGCACATAGCCGGCCTTATTGCTAACTAATGCCAGTGACATCAAACAATCGATATTTGCCAATGCAAAAACTATGACTCGCAGCTCGCTCAAATGTTGTGCAATCCTGTGCAAAAATGAGTCATAGGCTCGATTACTCTCAATCACTAACAATTCCTGCTCTCGATCTCGCTCGGATATTAACGCTGTTACTGCTGCCGGTCGATACCGACGAACAGTTTTCGTAGAATTGATGACTACCCAGTCTTTGGGTACAGTTCTTGTTTCAGATTTCCGAATCTCAATTAAGTGCTAGTTTAAAATTAGTTAGTGTCTTGTCAAAGAGCAAGAACATATGTACATACATCTTCATCTTTGGTCTTACTATACTTAATATATGACCTGTTTGTGTCCTTACGTATTTTAATCAACAAATCAGAAAACTCCTGCTCAATCCGAGCTAGAGCCTGTAAGGGCTAGTAAGTCAAAAGTCAATAGTCAACAAATTTTGAACTCACATTTTTATGTTTCACGATGTCAGTGTATTGAGATTCGTCGTTGAATAATGCAAGCTTGTCGTTCTTCACTGCAGCTTCTTGATTTATTGTATCGAGAAATTCGGAGATTTCAAAGGACATGACTGGAAGCGCTTCATAATATGATTTTAAGAGCGGCGAAATAGCTTTGGGGATTCCTCCTTGACAGTTGCTAAAGATATTGCATATTCGGTCAAAAGATGACAAGGTTGATCCTAGCTCAGAAGGTTTAGCTCTGCCGTAATGAATTTTCATCAATCCAGTTTCAAGATCAGGTAGCTGAGTCATTAAATTACTGAGATTCTCTAACTCGGGAGAAGTGATGGCTGATCTGATTTCTTCAATGGCTTCGATCCGACTCTCCAATTGTTGTCTGTCTAGTAGGGGATGGCCCACCCAGTCGTAGAGCATGCGCTGGCCAAAACGAGTTTTAGTATAGTCGAGAACCCAAAACAAACTACCCTTTACAGCGTTATCGGATTGGTTGCGAAAAATCTCTAGACTCGCAAGAGTGTTGGCATTGAGCTTCATTGTGGTCTGGGATTTAAAATCGTCAAATCCATCAGTTAATTGAAACACACCATCCAAATCGTACTGCTTCAGATACGTCATTGCCGCACAAAGGCATTGCGAGATAATAAGGGGAAATTGCAAAACCTGGTCTAGCAGTTTGCTATAGTTTCCTACATCATCATCATCATTGGAATTGGTCATGAGGTTTGCGTAGTATTCGGTCAAACGTGATCGAGCTTCATCAAAATCAGGCTTCTCTACTCGATCTATTCGGATCCTACTCGAGTCGACAGGTGCCGATGAGATGAGGTTTTGAAGAATCTTTTCCGACTCAGGGCTGATCTCTCCAACAATCACAATTTCGGAAGGCTCAAGATAGAGCACACGACCTTCGAGTTCAGATCTCATGAACCCATCATGGAATTCTTCGTAGATCAGGCGGCCAGTGCTAACAGCCAGAGCAACAAATCCGATCGTGACTCGCTGAGGCGACAGAGGCTGTTCGCAGACACAAAAAATGTATTCCGAAAGCCCGGTAGAACCCACCATTCCCTCCGCATGTAAATCTTTGTCAATGTACGTTGCTCTTGTGATCACTCTTGTAAGTTTGCGACTAAAGACTTTGCTCTTAGTAGAACCTGCTGCTTTCAGAGCTGCAGTCTCAGTCTGCTCGACGAGCCCAACTTTATAACCTTTATCGATGAGTCGCTCGACATGGACCATAATCCGGCTGTCGGGAACGATACATCTGGAAAACTTATCGTACAGAGAATCAGGAGAGAGCGCATGCTCAATGGTCCGCCAGCCGGGAATGTTACAGATATGTAGTTCACGAGATACTGTGAACGAATCTTCTCCAAAAAATTGATATTTGTATCCAACATGGACCGCAAGAATGATCCCTGGGTGCTGTAGTTTCAGTTGTATAATTTGCTCGTTGAACTCAGACAGTGGTTTTCCATTATTTCCTTTCTTTCCGCGCTTGGGCTTTTGTTTTGCAGAATCAACTTTCTCGTCCGACTCCGCACCAGATTCATTTTCCAGCTCAATATGCTCATCTTCAGTGTGCTTTAAATCCAATAGAGTTATCTTCTGGTGTCGTTGTGACCTTTGACCGATTTTCAGTCGCTTGGAAGATGGCTCGGGATTTGGCAAACTTTTTGGCTCTTGATTCACAAATCTTTTTAACTTGCCAAACTTTAGCTGTGCTGAAATTAATGGTTGCTCGACCACTGGAGCAATTTCACTGTCAAGATCATGAGTAACGTCACGTTCAGATTCAGATGGGCAATCCAATTGCAAATCTGGTTCAACTAGTCTCGATTTAGGTCGAACAGGCTGGAAAAATTGAGAAATAGACTGCTGGCTCAAGCGCGCTTTTGAAGAGCTCGATATCATCCTAAACACGACCGTTGAATAGATAATGACTGAATCCAATTGTATACTAATTATCCTTCCGCGGACATAGTCATGCAATCGCGTCGACGCGACTTTAGACGTGTTGAATATCTAGCACGTGATTTAATTAAGCCTAATATGGATATATTATCATTTATCGTTTAGTAAGAACAAATGATAGTATCTATTCGGAAGCTAGAAAAATTTGATGAACTAATTGAAAATATGATAATGAATACAATCTTTAAATTTGGGGTTGCATTTTTAGCAATTAACTGCGCCTGTCTATGTGAATATTATAGTAGTAATACAAACTGAACTGAATCAAACATAGATATATACATGATCGACTATATACAATTATATAAATACATATTGTACTCAACTTAAGCGTTAACAGTATCTTCAACGTGATGGATCAAATCTTGGTGAACCGCTTTCCAAGCTTCGAATCTCCAATTCAATAATCTATTTGAATGCACACTGTAACCCTGTCCGCTTGACTTGTCAATAGCGCCAGATTTCTGCATTTCTTTTAGATAAATTAATCTACCAAAGCGAGAGTGGACCATGGCCATACTACACATTGAGCAAGGCTCGTGGGTCGTGATGAGATGCAACCCGAGGCAGAGGTATGACTTTTGCGACTCGGATGTCCAAGAAGGAGATTGTCTGCGAGCAAATTCGCGACTGGCGACTTTCGAAATACAAGTCATGATACTGTGCGATAGTGGATTCCGTGATGAGGTCCGCGTATCAATGGCGGTTGCAAGTACTTTGTCCTGTGTCGGATCGTAAATGAGTGTGGCTATTGGTAATTCCTTAGACTCGTGCGCTGATTCAGTCAGTCGAAGGATTGTGGTTATGTGTCCTTTATATTTATCAATTTCATCGCGCGGCAGTTCTGTTTTCCTATGGAATCAATCAGGACGAGTCATATACCATAGTTTTGGCACAAGCCAACTTCAAGTCACGTACAGCAAATGTGGATTCCCTCTCCACATAATCGGCCAAGTTCCTTCCGACCATTTTTTGGACAGCTCCTTTGTCTCCGCAGGATATTTGGGCGCCTGAATGATTTCTGGCATGTAGAGTCGCTCATCGTTTGGTATTGAACCCGGGAGGAGTTTAGGGACTAACGACAGAAATCTGGAAATCTCATCAAACGAGGGAACCGCATCCACGGAACATATTAATAATTTTAGCAGCTGATTATTAGAAGTTTGTGAACCTGAATTTGGATCCGAATCATTATCTCGAACTAGTCGCCGCAAATGCGGTAGCGGAACCGGATCTTTAGGCAAAACTTGCTTTAAAAAGCCCACGACCGTACTCGCACTCTTTGCGGGAATGATGGTGACCCAAACTGGAATGAGCTGAAGCTCAAGTTTCTCATCGAACGGCCTAATCTGAACAAACGCCAAATCCGACTTGGATGTCATTCTAATTTATTTTTCTCGAATGATAAAGCCATTGTTCGTACATGAATGTATACGCTATGCTGGGTGAAAATTCAGCTGGGACTTCCACCTCTAGTTGCCTCTGGTATACCTATCCTACGCAGGTAGTTGAAAGATAATTATTTATATTCACAATTTACCGCGAAATCCGCTCTACATAGCGATATTGCTCAATCATAAGTAAAACTTGCATCCGTTCAAGCCAGCCAGAATCAAAGTTGGCTGTGGAGAACTTATCGGCTGCTAGCTGGCTTCTTGTTCGATATCCAATTGCTTCTTGGGATGTTAGTGACAAAGCCTTGTCCAGACATGTCGCAAGAGATTGACAGGATTCCGAGTAGCTTAACTCGTCGTCTTTGGTTGTGAAATGGAATCCGATCGGCTGGTCATCAACTGGGAGGACTATATCGAGTTTTGGGCCTCCGCTATTGTGGACGATTGGGATGAGTCCGGCAGCGATGTATTCGACTACGCCGATCCCGAAATGCTCGTTCCACATTGCATTTACGCCAATCGACGATGTTTTTAAGTATTCTTTTACAACATCCCATTTCGCGTCGAGAATGAATTCAACCCGTGATTCGATTCCAAGGGAAGAAACCAGATTCCGCAACTTCGCCACTCGGTCTCGATCTCGTTGGTCTCGAACAGAACCGATCAACACCAAGCTGGCCAGGCCGGTATCGTTTGATGTTTCGGTGTATTTCGCAAATTCTGAAATAATGATTTCATGCCTCTTTTCAGGACGGAACTGTGCAATTGAGAGGACGACTGGTCGACGAGGAGCCGACACATCGAAACGAACCAGCTCGTCAGTCGCACACGGTGGGTATAGAATGACGTAATCAAGTTTTTTTGAACGATCGTGGATTTTACTAAATAATCGGTTAATCCACCATACTGAGTGAATATGTCTGTATGTCCAGACACCGTTGGCCATCACGATATCTGCAAATGATCCGGCAATCCCATAGAGGAGCGCGAAGAAGCACCAGTACATGAATTTTGGCAATTGGCGGTTCAGCGAGAGCTTGCCAAGCATGTCAGTTGATATCATTGGGTAATGGACGTAGGCAGCCACAGGGATTCCCAGCAGTAGAGATACAATTGGATATGTGAATGCGTATCCCATTGTGTCTATGTAGTTAGTGGATTGTTTCTGATACAGAGAAAAAAATCGTACCAATGAAGATATCAGGAACAAGTTGCTGAATAGCCTCATACGCCAGAATAATAGAGCCCATAGCTTGTCCGAGCAGCGTCACTCTGGGCCAACGAGCGGCCGAAACAAGATCTCTTCGAGTCAAAAACACAAACTCGACGCGCGTTTCATCAAGTTCAATCTCGAATCTTCTCGAAACATTAGCAATAATTTCCGACTTCGTAACATCTACATCACCCGTATAGACAGCACAGATCACTTGCGGGTAGGCGGCCAGAGTGCAATGAACCGCTTCCCAAAGAACACGTTCTCCTCCTCCTCCAGCGTTGCTGAAATGGTTTAGTCTCCGTTCTAAAGCTCGAAATCACAACGTACCATACCAGTAAGGATGGAAAAATCCAGCAATTATCGGACGCTTGCTATTTTTGTCTTTCGGCTTATAGGTCGACAAGACTGAACTGCGTCGCGCTTGTGACATGTTGCGTATTTGGGTACCAATAACATGGCAGACCAGCTTTAACGTGAGATATGATCCGACTGCGACCAGTGTCGTCAGGATCAGGAATAAACACAGATACATCATCACGGTACGCGAGATACGGGTCCCTGGTTGTGGTATAAAGACTGATTGAAGAACTGTGAAAAAAGGTGGACGAGCAGCAGCAGCTGCTGCTGCCGTAGTGAAAGGACTACTGCTGCTACTGCAGACTGTGGCATACGAAATATCAGCGGTGTTGATCGGACCAGTCATGGCTTATCGCTGCTCACTCACTGCTCGCTGTCTCCTAACTTGTACAGCCCTCCACAGCTCTTGGTTATTGGCTCTCTGATATTTTTCCAAACTAGTTATTCCGTCAATTCTGAATAAAAAGAATGGATTCAGCGCAGGCCATCCGCTTTGGACAGCTAGCTTCTCCCTGCTATAGCTGCGGCTCCTCATAAATTTCCATACATTCACCTCGTGTATGTGAATAGATCCTATACGTTTTTGTTATTATATATTATCAGATACTTTATAATACTGTATTATTATATCGCATCTACTAGGAAATCTGATACAAATTTTTGCTTATTCAAAGAAACACTCTGATTTTAACCAAAATGTTCGGCCTTGGAAAACTACTCTACGGTATTGCTCTCTCATATCCCTAATTCTTATTCCTCTAACACCAGCAGTCATTCTTCTACTCATAAATTCCATTGCTGTTCTCAGCGAAGACAGATTTCTTGCTCGAAGTACGTACTCAATTTTCATCTTTTACTCTCATTACGATAGTCTTTGCCTCCTTCGTCAGTTCCCGAAGACCTACTAATATATCAATATAGTTGGCTGGTCTACAGTTCAGCAAGATCCTGGGTTTGGAAACCCAGACTCGACGTCTATCAAAAATAGACTGATTAATCTCATTTCAGCGGTTAGAACCTTGATGAGAAGTAAGATCTCTTATGATTTTGTGATTCTTGCTGTTGATGTGCGTATACTAACTACCGCAACTGTAGTCCCACTAATCGGAATAAATACTATTGTAATTGTCTACGAGTTAATTCTAGGCTAATTTTTTCGTTTCTCCTCCTCATTCTATTGTACTATATCCTTAATGAATTAAATATCTTTAAATATATTTATATAACACTTCGTTCATGTCTACCAACGTAATCGCTCATAATATTCGTACTTACAGTTTCACTTCCACCACCACCCTCTGTCATAAAACGATAACGGTGAACAGACACGATAAATAAAATAAACAAACAAAAAAACTCAATCAGCACAAACAAAAAAAATTAAAATTACTTTTTTGGTTGTAACCGTCCGCGTCTAACGAACTTGAATTAAGCATATTTGGCGCGGAATTCCTTCGCGGCATCAACCATGTTCTGCAATGAGGCACGAGTCTCGGTCCATCCACGAGTCTTCAGACCACAGTCAGGATTCACCCATAGGTTCTCCTTAGGGTACACCTTAAGAATCTCGTTGATCCGTGCAACAAACTCCTCTTTAGGAGGAACACGAGGTGAGTGGATATCAAACAATCCAAGACCAATGTGATTAGGATATTCAGAAAACTCCTGAATGTAATTAGGATCGTCCTTCTTCGAGAACTCAATCGAGACAACATCCGCATCAAGAGCCTTGATGTGGTTCGGATCAAGGTCAGAGTAGCAGAAATGAGAGTGGATCTGGGTCTTGTCCTCGACACCAGAAGTGGCAAGACGGAAAGACTCGACAGCCCACTTAACGTAGTCATCACGCTCAGCACCAGCTCTGAGGGGAAGACCCTCACGAATAGCAGGCTCGTCTACCTGAATCACATAAACTCCGGCGGCCTCAAGATCTTGAACTTCATCAAGAAGGGCAAGAGCAAGTTGCTGAGCCTGGTCCTTGGCAGAAATGTCATCACGGGGGAACGACCATCTCAAGCAAGTAACAGGGCCAGTAAGCATACCCTTCATGGGCTTCTTCGTGATCGACTGGGCATACTTAGACTCCTTGACAGTAACGGGGCCAGGGCGCGAAATATCTCCAACAATAATAGGAGGACGGACATAGCGGGAACCATATGACTGGACCCATCCGTTGGAGGTAAAGACGTAACCGTTGAACTTTTCACCGAAGTACTGGACCATATCGTTACGCTCGGGTTCACCGTGAACGAGAACATCGAGGCCAACCTCCTCCTGGAACTTAACGACATCGGAAATCTCCTTCTCGATAAACTTCTCATATTCCTCAGGAGTGATCTCTCCCTTAGTGAACTTGTTTCGCATGATACGGATATCCTTGGTCTGGGGGAAGGAACCAATGGTCGTGGTAGGGAAAAGAGGGATGTCAAGGTGAGCCTTCTGGGCTGCAAGACGAGTGGCGAAAGGAGATTTGCGGTGGGTCATATCCTCGGTAATCTTAGACACACGCTCGCGAACAGCAGGATCGTTGGTGATAGAAGAAGACTCGCGGGTAGCAATGCTCTTAGCATTAGCAGCGAGAATTTCTGATACAGACTCTGGACCATCGGTAACAGCCTTGGCAATAGTCACAACTTCAGAGAGTTTCTCAGTAGCAAAAGCAAACCAATCCTTGATTTCGGCAGGAAGCTTCTTCTCGTTGGCAAGAGTGACAGGAGTGTGGAGGAGGGAAGAAGAGGTAGCAACAATAACACGCTCAGCACCGACTTTGTCAATCGCAGTCTTAACAAAGTCAATTGCCTTGGCAAGATTGGCCTTCCAGATATTTCGTCCATTGACTATACCAACAGAGAGAATCTGAGTCTCAGAAAGGGCGGCAACAACATCGTCAAGCTGCTCAGGAACACGGACAAAGTCAGCGTGGAATCCAGCGACAGGAAGACCTTTAATGGACTCGATGTTGGGACGAACATCACCGAAGTAAGTAGTGAGGAAGAGCTTGGGAGCAGCCTCGGTGGCAAGAACCTCGTAAGCCTTCTTGTAAGCAGCCTGGACTTCGGCAGGTAGATCAAGAACAAGGACAGGCTCATCAATCTGGACGGTATCGGCGCCGGCCTCCTTCAGCTTGGACAGAAGCTCGACGTAAACGGGGAGAAGCTTCTCGAGAAGAGTGATGGGCTCAAGATCAAGGTTGTCCTTGTCGGCCTTACCGAGATAGAGGTAAGAAACCGGGCCGACAATGACAGGACGAGTGTGAATTCCGAGGGCCTTTGCCTCTAGGAACTCGTCAATGGGCTTAGTCGAGTTGAGCTTGAAGTCGACATCCTTGGCGAAGGTAGGACGAACATAATGATAGTTGGAATCAAACCACTTAACCATCTCCTGTTGAGTTGTTAGAAAGAGCTTCTGGAAAAACTAATGCTAATTCCCAGCCAAGATACGTACGAGAGCAGTTACATCGACAGCGGGCGATGAGTCAGTAGCAGGCCGTTGGAGACCACGGCCCATGGCGAAGAAGGTGTCAATAGCAGGCAGATCATACTTGCTATAACGTTCGGGAATGACGTTGAAAAGAAGAGAATGATCGAGGATCTGGTCGTAGAAAGAAAAGTCATTGGAGGGAATGATATCGACACCGGCAGCTTGCTGGAGCTTCCAGTTCTTTTCACGAAGCTCCTTTCCAACCTTGAAAAGTTCCTCAACCGTGGCCTTTCCGGACCAATAGGCCTCTGTAACCTTTTTCAGCTCACGAAGAGCACCTACAGAGATCACAAGTTAGCAATTGAGTGCGTGGAATGCCAGTTGATCTGGAGCCTTCTGCAGGGTTTGCGTGGTACATCTATCGTACCGAGGAGACCCGCTCTTCGCAATCAGAGAGAACATACCAATACGAGGAAAACCAAGGACAGCGGACTGAACCATTATAAAATTATATTAATCACAAACAGAGTCGAGCAGACGGAAGAATGCGAAACGACTGAGGATGACGAGGTAAAAGGGGAGGAAGAATAAGAAGGAGAAGAAAAGAGAGTGCGATATAGAAAGAGGAAGAAAGAGAAAGGAGGACTGAGCTAAGGGAACATACGCGATGAGGAAAATTTTTTAGTCAACAAAATTAAATAAAAAAATAAATTCATTTAGAGTTCCGAATACGACACCCTTGGAGACCGGCTCGGAAACACTCAGGGCTTCGTGTACGAACAGGGACACTACTGAGCCAATCAAGCCCACTCAAGGGCCAGGGACTGGGACTCCAGTGTACGGTGAGATGTCCTATTAATCGAATGATTCGGTAGGTGAGCACTATGGACGTTTTATTATGTCATTAATCTCAAGCTCGATCCACAAGATCTTGTTAATCTTGCAAACGTGCTCATCCCATCCGAAGCGCTCATGCTTCCGTGAAGATCGGTGTGTGGTCATTAGTTAGCATTAATATCTATTAAAACAAAAATAGCAAATCAAAACATATGCGCCTCAACCATAAACACCATCCGTCGTTAGTTTTAATTTTAATACAATACATAAAAAATCATCCAATTCAGGTCGCCAATGCTTCCTCCCGCCAGCTGATTGCTCCCTCCACTTTAGCAGCTGGTACATCATTCACAGCAGCGCCAACATAAGCGTTCACACCTTTTTTGGGCTCAATAATGCAGCTACGTCGGTAGAGTATATGTTGATCCTTCTCAAACATACTTCGCACCCTGCCAATCTCCACGTCGAGCCACGCTTGAATGGCCGGGATAACCTGCAGTCGGTACGGAACCTGGAACCGCTGCAACTCGGTGATGATTCTCGTTGTCCGCATTTGCTTATCGAAATTGATCACTGCACACGACTCTTCTGTGTTCGGTTTAAATATCCTGCAATCTGAATTGCCCTCATCTGCAAAAGTCAGGTCTGTCAAATACACGCCCAAATAAGGCAAGCATGGCGTTGCCTCGTTCTTCAAAATCGTGCGATAAGATGAGTAATTCTTCTCATATACTATAATACTTTTAAGCTCGGAGAATAGCTGGTGGTATTTCTGGGGAAGCAAGGCCCATGTTTCCTTTAGCCGAGAGATTACAGAGCTCTGTAAAGTACACGAAATTTCCATCAGACAGTTGTAGTTTCTCAGCGATAAACACTTTTCAGCAACTCGAATCCAGAACTTGATAACATTCATGCGATATTTCAGTGGAGTTTCTCCACCTACAATACTTTCGCCAATCAAATTGGCCAGGTCTGTCGACAATCCAGACATAGCCTTTACGTTCACAGCTTTGCTGATTCCTTGGGGCCGGGAAAATTCCTGACCTAAAAGTTCGCCAGGTTTGATCCGGCAAAACAGCTTAGATTCTCGTACCGTGAGCTGACGTGCAAGTTCCAGCGGATCAAACTCAAGCACTGTCGGCACTGATCCGCCTTCTTTTACATATCGCATCAAAGTAACCATATGTGCTTTGCTCACAATTGGTACAGGAACTGAGACAGAGTCTGGTAACAGAATCCCTAAAGCAGTATCTCTACTGACTTTCGACAAGACTCTGGGAACAAGCTGGTTCTCATCCTGTTTTTCGGCCAATTTGTTTAAAATTTGTATTAACTTCTGCGACTCGGAAGGTAAGAAGCCTTTAACAGGACCTTTCACAAAATCTCTGATTGTTCCTATCGCTTCTCTGTCCTCATCGGCATGCCAGTGACTCTCCATCCAGCATCTGAAACTGTTTAAAATGCGGAGTCTAGCCGCAAGTAAGTTGTGCTCATCGGGGGATATCGACAAAAATCGATGAATCAATGTCTGCGTAAGCCCCATAGGCGTAGTGAATAATCTGAATGTTAGGAAAAAACTATTCACAAACAACGCGCTCGGCATATGATCACTCGCAGTAAGATTTTTTACCAGCGCCTCCAAAGATCCTCCCTGCACTTGACCGTCAGAATTTAATATCAGGCGATCCTCAACTGCGGTCATATGCTTTTCGTCTCTTTGTCTTGCAAGATCTTGCGAGATCGCTATTGACGAGAGAAACATTGACTGATTATCTGGGTATTGCACTTTCTCATTCATAGAAGAACCTGCTGATGGTCGTCTGGATTCGATTTGGACCGTGTAATGAGTAGTCTTGGAATCTGATGCAAACTCGAAATCGCCTGACGTATCTAAGACTCGTTTAGCGCGTGCAAAACAAATTGCCGCCAAACGCATACACTCTGTAACTGAAACTATCAAATTCTGACTTTCGATCAAAACATTATTTTCTTCATCCTGCAATGAGACAGCGAGCAAATCCCGAGCTGAAGAGACAATCAGAATTACTGATCGATAGACATGTTCTTGAGCGTCATCGAGACTGAACACGACCGGACTAGCTCGCTCACTGATTATCTCGACAACAGACAAAAATTGTCTAGACGCATTTACCGCTTGACGAACAACAGGAAGAAGTTTGTCGGGTAGCCGTTCGTCGAGATGGGTACTGTTGAGAAAAAAACTCAATTTGGCTAGTAAGGTATCGAAAAGTGAATTCAGCCGAGCTAAGGCAGAAACAGGTAAAAAGTCACTACAGGATTCAACCGTAGATCTATCTTCGATATCGGAAGAGCGGGTAGAGGAGTCCACAGTTCTGAGACTTGTGCTAGCACTATGTAAAGGTTTTTTTGACCCGACGTCAAAATCGAGTCGGACAGGGTCGTTGAACTGTGAATCTGCTTCATCAGAATTCCAAGCTATTAGAAGTGACGCGCAGGACACAAGCAAGCGCTGAGTATGTCTGACCAAGTTATCGAGTAAAGAATCTAAATTTTTCACGGACCCCGCACTTTTGGCGCATTCGACCAGCTGCGAGACTTGTACCAGAACCTCTTTGCGTGCTAGTCGTAGAGTATCGGATGATCGTTGTAAAGTCGGAGAATCGTGTTTTGTGCAATCAGTCGATTCCTAAAATTGAAGATTAGTATTATTCATTGAATAAGCATAGATGAAAGCAATCGGAAGCTGGATAACTTACGAGTAGAAACCGGACGCCAGAGATAATTGTCATACTTGCGACTTGAACCGAATGCGCAGCCTCGAGACGCGTTCCGGTCAAAGCCGACAAAGCAGCGAGTAAAAGTGGTCTAATCTGTGGAGGATCGTACGGTTCGCAGTAATTCGACGGCACCCATCCTCGGTGGGCATGCGAGAGTGAAGAACCGTCAGCCCACCCAGACTTGTCGAAAGAGTGAACTAGAACGAGATCTCCGGGTTGCAGACAAAGACAGCCTCCAGCCATCGGCGAGTCCAAACTGCTCGGATCGAATGGATACGAAGCTCGCAGAAACGGATGGAAAGAGAATCCGCGGTGCTGCTGGAAGCTGTGTCCAGCCATTCTCGAAGGGGGTCTCGCTGGAACCAGACAGACCAGACGGCGCGATAGCAGGAGAAATTATATTCAGGCAGGCAAAAACAGCACCAATAACCAATGACTAAACAAACAAAGTAAAGCAAAAAGAGCGTAGTAAATAGCCGCGATGTCAATTAGACAAGCAATCGAAAGTACTCAAATACGAGATGAGGCAGGCTGATCGGACTGAAGACAGGCGGTAGGCTCAAGTGGCAGAACGTCTGTTGGGATAAACTCGAGGGGAAACGCGTCCACAGCGTAAACAAGCTACCGAAAATCTGCGCAATGACGGTGGAGGAGACAAGAACAAATCAAAAACTGAGATGATATTCCGGTAATTTACAGGTAATTTGCATTAGCCAAACTTTCTACGGCAAACAGCCTTAATATATATCTGTCGGCGCATCAGACCAGCGCCCACAGACGAGCAATCACCTATCCATCTATTGTCACCATAAATACTCATCCTCTTCTGTGGCACATCCCTTCACCTCCACTAGCCTATTCGCTCTAACCTTTAGCGAAAACGTCCGCTCGCAAGCCTGCAAATTCCGGCTTTCTATTAGCTAATCAGTCACTGCGTACAGCGGCGGTGTCCCGTCATCGCTTACTACGCCAGGCTGGATACCTGCCTCTTTAGGAAACGCACGTAAGCCTTGACCCAGCAACGGACCCCCTTCGTAACAGTCACCTGACGCCGATAGCTCCCCGAGAGCAAACTGTTCCCCGGATCAGGCAGGTGGATTGATCGACAGACCGGTTCGGTGCCCTTGCATATATCTGCACAGATCTGCAGCATCTACTACGCTGGTGCGCCGGTCTGGCGACCTGACGAGCATGATTGACGAGCATCGACGCGTCGTCGCCTGTTACGCGTCCTTGCTCTCGGCCTCGGACAGAAGCCCGCGACGCAGAAAAATGTATGTCCGAGGACTAAGCTTGATCCATTTTTTCCACCATCCTTCGACCTTCCAGAATTCGTCACCATATTCATTCCAAGGCATTACTATGCTTTCCAGTGCGACAATTTCTCCCTTCTTCTCCCAGTCTTCTGGACTACCAAACGCGTTTTGTCCCTCCCATTGATTTCCAGCGGGAAACTGTTTGTCGAATGTGACGACAATATCGATATCGTCCGCTTCGTCGGCAAGCTCATCCGTATTCTCTGTACGGTCATAGTCGATATCATATCGTGAGAATGTAAACAGCGAGGCTCCTGACATGCATGTCGGAATATCGAGATGCACAGTTGCGTCCACGATCCCAGCCAGCTCCAAGTTGCTATGCAAAATTGACATGGCTGCACCTCCTGGGTAGTTTGTCAAAGAGACCACTAAAAATACAAGAGAAATCACAAACGTGCTAATAATGGAGAGAATAATGCCATAGACACCTAAGAGCAGAACAATTTTTTTGTTCTTTCGGTTATTGAGCCAATTGACCGTTAAGGCTGCACTGCCGGTTAGCATTGGAATAACATACACTATGAATCTCCACTCCTTGTGGGCTTGGAACGAGTACAGAGCGACATATGCTAGAAATGGCGAAAGGAGAATTCCAATTCGCCGTCCCTCATACAAAAACCCGGCAAACATCATGGGATATGCTAATGGGTTCAGGAGCAACTTTGGCAAGTCAATAGACCAGTATGTATGCCATGGACTCGATCCCCATTGGACAGACTTTCCGAGAATGACATTGAAATAAACCCCCATCAGCTCTGGCAGAATGGCCATATTCCAAAAGTACGAGTCGACCAGAGATGATAATCCAATTCCCAACAGTCCACCGCCCAGCCCTGCTTCTATCACACGTGTGAATCTGATCGATTTGGTGAAATAGGCAACCATTGCCAAGGGAATAGTCAACAGCACTAATTCTGCGCGAAACACAACAGTCGTGAAAGCTAGAATTATGATAGCTTGTCGCGGTCGACCAATTACCCAATAACCACTTGCTACAACTACTAGTGGGAACGCAAACATATTTGGAAGTGTGCGCGAAGCGTAGTAAGTGATGTGGAATTGCGAGTATTGTAGCAAAGCCCACCACCAAGCAGCCGAATCACCGAAAGTTTTGGCAAAACATTGTCGAAAAAATACTAGCGCGGCCCAATTAATGGTCAGCAAGACTCCTCGGACGGCCACCTGGATCAGGAGATGATATCCGAAAGCTGACAAAATAACTTGAAGTGGTTTTGCTATGATAGCCACAATAAGCGATCCGACAAATGTTCGAGGAACAACGCCAGGAAACTCAAAATGGTCGTACTAGGTCCTGTTAGTGTATATAGTAATTTCGTTTGAAATACTAGGACCGCATACCGATTCGAGGTCCGTTCCGCTGAAAAGCAGATCGTAAATGGCATGCAAATTGAAGGACTCTTCAACTTTTGTATACGGAGACGCAAATAAATACGTTAACAGTATACAGTAGTAGTAAGAGTCCAGGAAATCAGTTTTTAGTCCAAACATTTTTCTGTTGATTTCTAAATATAATAAGTACAATTGGCTGAAAACAACTTACAGAAAAATTAAATAACTTCCGGGATGTAGTTTGTAAGTGCCATCTGTCCCAACAACGCCTCACGCAAGCTCCAACTTCGTCTCACATCAATAAATGAAATAGTTCATACTAACTGAACACACTTGCGGATGAGATTTCTTTGTTGAATCGACAATGGCTCCAACGTATCAATTCACTTTCGATGACATTCCTGATCTGTCGGGAAAGATTGCCATTGTCACTGGGTACGTCGGCTCAACCCTCAAAGCGAAGAAGTCAAGTGTCTTATCTAATCTTATGCCACTGCAGAGGAAACTCTGGTCTAGGTGAAGTTATAGCAAGAGAATTGGCTCGTAAGAATGCTAAAGTGTATATTGCTGCACGGAGTCAAGCTCGCGTTACGGCCGCGATTGCACGTATCAAACAAGCCATCGGCACCGACGAGAACTTACATTATCTCGAAACTGATCTGGAGACCATGGCGAGCGCTGCCCAGAGCGCTACTTATTTCACCAAACTGGAAACAAAATTAGATATCCTCGTCGCAAATGCGGGACTGGGAGCAATTGTATGATCGGAGCGCTGTTTAAACCTCTTTTTGGGTACCTGGCAGCTAACGGCGTAGAAATCAGAATTGACCCCAGACGGATATGAAAGAAACTTTGGAGTGAGTACACCATTTTTCCAATATAATAGTCACGGAAGATGCTCATATTTTATAGATAAATGTCAGTCCAGAATTTTAAAATTTCCGAAGACTCGAAACTAACGTAATTAGCATCTTGGGCATTTCGCTTTTGTTATGACTCTGCTTCCGCTTTTGAAG
The DNA here is from genome assembly GCF_038497815.1 of [Lipomyces] oligophaga. Taxonomy (NCBI): domain Eukaryota; kingdom Fungi; phylum Ascomycota; class Lipomycetes; order Lipomycetales; family Lipomycetaceae; genus Lipomyces; species [Lipomyces] oligophaga. The sequence goes on along the minus strand of NW_027117792.1, from coordinate 404,877 downwards.
TTGACCGCAGTCCAAGACCCGACTTCTGAAGTACGGATTGTGATTCAGTCCTCCCAAAGTTACCAGCAAGCTTGTTTGATCGACTACGAGGATCTTACAAAGACATATAAATCTATTTGGCATCCGCTTACACTCCGTGAGATGCTGGGCCGATATGCGCGATCAAAACTTTGCAATATATATTTCATGCTTGAACTCGCAGATCGGCTGAAAGATATTCCAAATATTTACGTAAATGCTACTCATCCAGGTTTAGTATATACGCACATATTTGATCTGTCAACTTCCCCTTTACCATACTATATGCAACGTATTGGGGAGTGGCATGCCTGGCTCTGTGGAATCCCTGTCGATCACGGTGCGAAGACAGTGCTGTTTTGTGCTGCAAGCAAGCAGATCATCGATGATGACTTGAAAGCCAAGTTTTTGTACCCCGCGCCACAAGGACCATTTGGTGGTTTCGTTTATTTCTCAGGAGTTTATCCTCGAGAGCTGACAGCTTTAGGCGCGAATCGCGACGAGTCAAAGAAATTATGGGAGTTTAGTGAACGGGCTTTGTCAAGCGCTCTGTCGAATAATTAAGTAGATATTAGTATATTTAAATTTTGCGATAAATAGCGATCATTTTTTTATTGGAAAACACAACTCCAAGAACTCCAACATTACAGCCGTGTTGACCCAGAAATAGAACAAATCCAACACTAGCTCCCTACGCACAATTTGCTTTTGCAACTCATCGATTGACAAGTCCGCCTCAAAAAGGGCATGCTGCCTTTGCTTCATGAATAGAGATAGCGTAAATTTTCGATTGGTATTGGTATTAATGCAGCTACTAAGCTGGAAATATAGATTGTTGACACGATCTGGTGGAATGTTTCGTAGAAGCACGACTCCTTGCTTCAGTAAATATTCCGGCGAAAACTTGTGCACTGGCAGCTGCAATTTAGAAGCCCGTTTCCGACAACTTGGAATCAGGGTACAGATTTGCGAAAATGCATTGCATAGATATGACTGATAGCTATCCAATTGAGCTTTGAGGATTATCATGTAAGAGTTTAACCGTTCACAAGCGCACTCTAAGATTTGTAGGGAGTCAAGCATTTTTTCTTTCAGATTCGACTGTAAATGTAATTCATGGATGATCTCGTTAGACAGTAATTTGACGAGATGAAGATAGTTTTGGTCAGGAGTAGAGGGCAGTAGCTGTTGCAGAACCATCTGAGCTCGGAACCCAAGTGTAGACAACTCAGAACCCTCAAGAGATATCAGAGCATCGGTCACGATTCTCTCAAAGTCCAAAATATTGCTGCGTTCAGCCGACTCAGAGCATTGGAATTGCATAGACACTCCGTGTTGAATAATTTGAACGAGTACAAACCTGGCTTCTGCAAATTTGTCTGTTGTTGTCGACAGTGTAAAATTAGACTCCCGTTTCTCTCTCCAGGAGGCCAGCATAAACGGCAATTCTATTTTTGAAGGCATCGACTGGGTTGGAGACGAACCCAATTTTCTTAATATAGCAAGAAGAGGCTTTGATTCGTTCACATTTAAACGACCAGAATACTTTTCCAGGATCTTATGCACGAAGTAAAGATCATCGGTGGAGACATACTTATGGATATCGCCTTCCGCAGCCGCAACATAATCATCTAATTCTAAACAGTCATCAAAATCAGGCACGTTACAAAGTTCATTAAGAAACTCTTGGACATGCCATTTATTGACCTCATAAAACGCGGAAAATGTAAACATATAACTCTCCTTTTCTGAACAATTACCGTTCACTAGTGACTGTAGCATTTTCGCAACCAGAGTTAGAGATCGTCGAATTGATTTTGTCAGTGAGGAATCGATTAATTTGAATTTGTGGGGAGTTACAATAGCCGGAGTAATGAATCGCAAAAAAAAAAATGCACCGATAAAAGTGCATATTTCAGAATCACTCGCTTCTGGATATTTGCGTCGAGCCAGTAACTGGATTTGTTTGCACAGCCAACGAATTCCAAAAGGGACTTGATCAACTGCTGCAATAATACTGCTTATAAATGTTTTCGCAACGTGAAGGAGTGTAGTGACTCTAGACTCAATCAAGGCTTGCACTTCCTTATGTTCCGCGGCCTCTTCCCCAGTTGTAAACGTGCTAAACGGTAAACCTTTTTTTACGCAGACTTGCTCAAATACTCTGTAAGGATCAATTTCCAGATCTGGATCAGGCATATTGATAATATACCGGATTTGCGGTTCCAAAACCAACGCCAGATAATGCTGTCCCGAATCGCGCCCTGTAAATGAAGAAAGCATATGAGAGGTCGGCGTATTGGCTCGCAATAGTGTAGAGGACTGTTTAGCTTGCTCGAAATGAGAAGTCAGCATAGATTGAATCAGTTTCAAAAGTAAGCGTTCTTCTCGCCGATCATGTTGATTTCCATAGAGAATCCGGGTCAGAGCTGTCAGAAACTGGTAGAGCTCAGAATGCTCAATCACAGAGCAAAGAAATGAGATATAACAACTATTGACTTGCAGCAAATATAATAATTTTCCAAATAGTTCCATCAAGTCAGAGTTTACTTTCTCGTACGATTCAAAATTGAATTGTCTATTAGACTTTGAAGGGCCCTGCTACATATGAGTATCTTAATAGCCTTGAGATTGGTCTTGTACACTTACATGAGATTGGACTAGTCTGTTCTGTATCAAAATAGCAATTTGGGAATCAAATAATTTTAATTCCTGTTGCATCAAACTTGTCTTCCGAAGCTTCTGACGAATCTGCTCCTTCAATTCACAGAGATTATCTTGGCAAGATATTACATCATCTTCAGAGTAAGATGATGACGCGCTTGAGAATGAGGAAGACGATGACCTAGAGAGAGGTGGTGAGAACAACCGATTACATTTGCTACCGTAACATGGGTTATCGATTGATGAAGATGCGAAATTGGTTTCTGAATAGGATATTTTTGAAGATACGGTCATTGCGGAAACAAGCAGCAGAGCAAACCACTATCTGCTGGCATTCCTTTAGATTGAACATCTTTAAATAATGGATATTCGCTAATATATATAAACTGGTCAACTAAGAATGGTACAACTCAGATCTCCAAGTAACATATTCAGCTGCAGCCTCCTGCATTATAGATAGCAAATGACCCCAAACTGGAAGGAAAAGTACCAGATCCCCATTTCACCAGAAAATGCAACATTTGAAGACTTTTTAGCTCACAGACGAATCTAGCTTTGTTCGGGTCTGCCATAGCATATCATTAATTCTATTAGACTAATTCAATCGGGACTTCAAGTGAGCTAAGTTTGCCACCGCGAGAGAAATGGGGTTCTGGATCTTGCCCCATATGCCGGTCGGACCCTACGACCTGTAAGCTTTTCGTTATCGGCATTTATATCCTACTTGGTCTCAACTTTAATAGGTATTTAAAATATAATATGACATTATTTTATTTATTTCCTTTTGTGATTCTTTAATTATAATGATATTAAATGGTCAACTTGAACTGATGCTGACCCCTAAACTCACTCGCTCACAGTTCCCCGAATCCCAAGCGAAAAGTTAATCAACAACGGCGTTTTCCGCCAGTTGTGGAAACTCTGTTAATGAAAACTGTAAGCCGGGACACTAGTTATTATTTGTTGAGGCGAAAATGTCCTGCTATTTTGGTACTTGAGCTTTTACGATTTGGCGAATAGCGCTATTGAACGTGCCTCAATTCCACGTTTTATGGGATCAGGTATTAATACAAGTCAGAATTTTCTTGATAAGATCGCAAATATACAATACCATTCCAAAGCCACGCAAGTCAGCAAATGCAAACTAATTAATCACAAGTCCGAACGTGATTTTAGATTTAAAGAATGCCCCTACATTTCTCAGAACCGTCGAAATCCCGTCATTACTCCCAGTTGTTCTATCCATTCGCTCCCGAATCCATTTAGGCAGTTTTTCAATAATATTCGGTTGTCCAAAACGTGCGTCCATAAAAATGATAACCGCGTAGTCGTTTGCATGTCTGATACCTCGGCCAATACTTTGATTGACGGCTTTCATACAAACATTTTCATAATACAGGCGAGATGCGTCTTCGGCCTCACGGGCACAAACACTTGTAATTCGACTTTGCTGCCGAGCGACCTCTAGCTCATTCAGCCCACTTATTTCCCGAGCTCGTACCGCTGCTGACGTAGATTTTTCAATGTATTCTCGCTTGGCTACCATATCCACAGATCTCATATTAGGGAACGGCAGTCCGATCATCACGATTCCTCTTGCGAGCTTGTCGGCAAAGTTTATACCCTCCGACATCTTGCCGCCCACAACAGCTAATAGCATTGCACCTCGTCTATACCCTGACCTAAGTTCACTTTCGCACAGGCCGCCAGAAGCTTCGTTTAACGCTTGAGCATAGTCTCGGAGCGTGCCATCGACCGCAGTAGCCTCTCTCGGTTCAATGAAAATGTGTTTTCGCTGTTCGATCTGATCCCAAATCGATCGTCCGGCTTCGGCAACTTTCCATGCGGGAATTACGTACTTCATGTACTCATAACTCGGAAAAAACAAGACTAGTCCGTCAGGAATAACTCGAGATAGTGCAGCCACCGAACGCCCTAGTTCTTCGATCTTGAGATTGTCTTGTAAGTATACTAGATTGCAAAATAATTCAAGCTTACCATTTCTCTAGAACGTTGATTGCTATACGTGAGAACTAGCTTTTTCCCTGTGGGGCCGCTGCCAACTGTCCAAGCACCTAAATTTGTCCTCGGAATCACATGGCCACATGATAGAATTTGAATTCTATCTTCTGGAACATACGAAAACAAGTATCTTCTAAAATCTTCAATCTAGTGCAGCAAAATTAGAACACCAGAAAGCGATATCTATGAAAGTTTGTCTAAAAATCATACCGGCTCCATTGTTCCTCCCGCAAGAATTACACAACGAGCATCGTCGACAATAGATTTAAAATGCTGCGACACATCGAGCAGTAGATATTTTAGTCTAACATCTGTGCTGCTTTTCTCAAAGAACACTGCACCTTCCACAGAGAGGTTTGTCAAAGATTCCAAGAACTGCATGACATTTGACAAGACAGGATTTCCAAGAATGGGTGAATGGTCTCGAGCATGTTCACTTTTTGATTCCTTCAGAGTAATTTTGCTACTTTTTGAGTTTGATTCTGCCTTGGAAATCTCCTGTTCTTCGACTTTAATAATATGGGCAATATAAGTCTCCACTTTACGAGCCAATTTGCTGCGTTGCATGTACTGCTTGATTTTGTAAATGTTGATTGTATCTGCGGATCCTTGTTCCAAAATTTCGTTCATTTGTACCTCATCACCCGTTGAACCTTTGTAGGATAGTAAGAAAGATTCTAAAGCAATTAGCAACTTGAGAATCTGTTTAATATAGACTATATTGTTCCCATTCAGTTTATTGAAAAACTTGTTTAAATAAAATGAAAGGCCATCTTTGGACCGTTGAATCTCGGTCAGGGAAATTGAGTGCGAGTACAACGAAGAAATTGTTTCAATGAGATTATGCGCCTCGTCAATGATCACAATATGACCTTTGAGCGAGATATTCAGGGTCTGTCGGATATCTTGTTGCAACAGCAATGGATATGGTAATGTGACAACTTCACTGAAGTCGACGACCTCTCTGACTGCGTAATATGGACATACGTCAATTGCTCGTCCTATATCGGCGATGTCCTCGATATCCGCGACCTCAGCCAGAACTCTATCTCTGAACTCGCTGAGTTTCACCCGATCAGCTAATTCGTCAGGATTCATCTTGTACGGACATCTGTTTCCTTTGCTTTTCTCCTGCAGATCTATACATTTGTCATTAATGGTTGTTTGATCTTTGAATCGGGATATCGTGGGATTAATGCACAATTGTTTTCGACTTGAAAGCCCTACATGTCGAACCGTACCATCTGCACTGAAAAGTTTCGAGGGGCTAAGTTTTGGTAGTCGTAACTGATCAACAAACTGCGAAAGTTGCGAATGCGTTCGAGAAGCATAGAAAATTTTCGTTTCATTTGTAAAATCGTCTTCAACCTCTGTCGAGATATCTGAAGGTGCTCTCATTTGATCTAATAATTTCCGTACTTGAGCCGAATAAATTTCTCCTGTATCATCATTCTTAGATGACTTGCAAGGCTTCTCCTCGTCGCTATTATAATCGTCAAGAAGAAATTGTGCGACATCTTCTGAATCAACTTCGTCGATTTTCGGCCGCTTGCGTGGATCTTCGCTGAAGTTCCTGCGACTATATACGCGTGTGCCTACTTTCGAAGCCAAAGCGGCCTGACGCCTCTCCTTCTGTTCCCGTAAACGATGCTTGGAGAGACGGCTTTCAAGGTCCTTATATTTACGCACTCGGCTTTCTCGTGCCAAACTAAGCTCATATTCGCGAACAAAAGCAGGCTCGCTAGGATCTATAGATATCTCATCTAGGTCCAATTTTGTAGATTGGTGATCTCGTAGCCAAGCCATTGCACCACAGATCAAAGACAACGATTTTCCCTATCTCTCAGGTTAGCATTTCCAACAAGACTGGGTGGATATTCCGTACGGTTCCTAAAAATGTTAGTCTATAGAACGGAAAGTGATAGAACTATTCGCATTACCAGTTGGACTTTCGAAAATGCCGATTTTGCCTTCTTCGATCGTATCCCAGACTGCGTTCATGAAATCATTTTGGATATCATAAGCTGCATAAGGAAAGCGAAAGTCTCGCTTCGAATCCGGCTGCGAGGGTTGTATCGTCATTGTCTGATTGCCTAGATGTTATAGACAAGACAGTCGCAAATCGACCGATTAATTATTATGGGCATATCATTAGTTGTTCTGAAGAAATAAATAATTGATCCGGAAATAGCCAAAAATTGGTTAGACCCAACCACATGAACGCGTCCAAGACGCGTCGAGTCACGGGACCTAACTGACAAGGCGTTTGTTCTCAAGACTTTGTCTGAAGCTTAGTTTGTTGAGTTTTGGATGAGATGTGTGAGGAATAGCGACAAAAAAGCGGAGAATCAAGCAGAAACGGACAGAGTATAAGAAATATAGACAATTATTATTGCAAACATAATTTTTTAAGCAAGATATTTTAAAAAGAGATTGTGCGGTTGGCAGAGACCAATACTAGGTAAAATAACAAGATCAAGGGCAAACAGAAGGACTGAATTTCTTTTTTAAGAACTCAAACGACTTCATCATGTCATTTGGATCTGCTTCAGGATCTTCTACGCTGGCAGATTTATCAGGCGATCGCGAGTTGACTTCACCGCCGGAAGATTCGATTTCTTCTGTGAGTTTTTCGCCGCAAGCAGACTTATTAGCTGTCGGATCATGGGATAAGAAAGTACGAATCTACGAGGTGGCCGCCAATGGAGATTCGGTCGGAAAAGCGATGTATGAGCATCAGGGACCTGTTTTGAACGTCCACTGGTCTAATGTGAGTAATTGCTGGTTCGAGTTATATGCGAGTCAGATCGAGTAGATGCTAAGCCAATTTATTAGGATGGGACCAAGGTTGTGTCTGGAGGTTCAGATAAAGCTGGCCGGATATATGATCTTCAGTCTGGTCAATCTTCGCAGATCGCAGTGCATGACGCCTCTATTCGATGCGTGCGATTTGTGACGACAGATAATTCGGGCCAGCAGATGGTCGCGACGGGATCGTGGGATAAGACGTTGAAATACTGGGACCTTCGGACTCCTAATCCAGTAGCTACAGTCCAATTACCCGAGCGGGTTTACGCGATGGATGTCTCTCAGAAACTTCTTGCTGTCGCAACAGCGGAGCGGCATATCTGTGTGTTTGACCTGAGTAATCCGGGCCAGATTTTCAAGACCATTCCTAGTCAACTGAAATTGCAGACCAGGACTATTGCTTGTTATCAAGCAGGAAATGGGTTTGCAGTTGGCTCGATTGAGGGAAGATGTGCTTTCCAATATGTGGATGAGAAAGATCAGCAGTAAGTTATATACACAAGTAAAAAGACTATTGCTAAGAAAAAAATTATAGGACAGCTGGATTTTCGTTCAAATGCCACCGCGATACGCCGACCAATATTACACGACCGGAAATAAAAGTCTACTCTGTGAATGCGATTTCATTACATCCGATATATGGAACATTTTCAACCGCAGGTTCAGATGGATCGTTTCACTTCTGGGATCGAGACTCCAAACATAGATTGAAAGGTAGTCCATCAGTTGGTGCGTCCATCTCCGCAACAGGGTTCAATCGCAGCGGCACTATTTTTGCATATGCTGTGAGTTATGATTGGAGTAAAGGACACCAATTTAATACGCCGGACTATCCAAACGTAGTAAAGCTGCATCCGCTGAAGGAAGATGAGGTAAAGCCTCGAGCGATGAAGAAGCGATGATTGGGTTGGGATTGTTTATTCTGAATAAAATATGGTAGATTTCCATTTGTTGATGATATTCATTTTTGATGATTAAAATGTATATATTCCAATAATCCTGTATGCAACCAAATTATGCACCTTCCTAAAGTAGAAACCGCCGACCGAACATGACCCGGCATAATAGTAAAAACAAATCAAGTTGAATCTAAGCGCTAGCTAGATCTATATGTTGGCTGCTTCTCATAAGCATTTGGCCGACTGCTCTTGGATTTACGACGATGACTCGAATGGCGGTGGTGTTGACAATCGTGCGAATGGCCGTTTGAGTCTGAGGGGCCATTATTTTTAGATGAACTAGCTTCGTCTGAACTGCTAGCGTCATCGTCATCACCAGAGCTTGAACTATCGGAAGAGCTTTCGTCGAATCGTCGAGGCTTATGGTAAATGCAGCAGACTACCCTTAGTTAGTACCAGAAGACAAAACAAACCACAAGTGGTGTGACACTGGGCCATACTTTTCGATTTCTTTTTATTCATGTCCTCGTTATCGATGGTATCATCCGTCCACACAACACGACGATCAGAAATCGGGCCTCCTCGCAGACGCAACGTTCCTACTACTTGCGGGGGATTCGGATGTGAAGCGGAAATTCCACCTTCGCCTTCGCGGAATACCTCTGTGTTTTCAATAACCATCGATGGCCCCATCGACGATGGCGCTGCTTGACGTTGACGTTGCATGAGTGATGTATTTGCAAAACCGCAGACCTACAATCGATAGGCGGCGGCTGGCTCAGTAGAATGGTATGTGTGAACGCGATTGAAGCAAGTTAAGAAACAAATCGTTAGATCAGGTATTGAACCCTTAATGAATGTAATCAATCCGAGAAGCCCAATGCTGGGAAATGCTGGGACATGCTGATGCGCAAGTACACCAGCAGAATACGACCGGAATAGAGGGTCAATGTGGAGCCGTCTAGATCAATCTTGGATCGGCGAAAAGTAGCCGGAGTAGCCGGGTTGTTGAAGTTGTAAAAAATTGGAATGAATATGGCAGAAACATGTAGATATGGTAGGGCACGACAGGATGTGTTTGGGTGATTATTCGTGAATTAGGGCGGTGCAGCCAAATCCACTTCGAAGTGAACAAGACCGGTAAACGTTACACACAACAGGTGCAGCAGCGACTCTGTGCACCTTAAAAGGTAGAAAGCATTGTATTATTCTAAGGTTAAGGTACAATAGGATTTTCTACTCGTTCGAAACCTAAAAGATTTGATCTACGTTTGGCGTGCATGAGACGAAAAGTTCATGCTTTACAACGAACAGGAGATGGCATATATCGTAGCCCTTTACGTACGAACGGAATCAATGGTAGTCCATGCGTTTGGAACAAAAATGAGGCTGACAGGCTAGTATTCCATGAAGGAATACTAGCCGAGCAGTCCTCAACACGATCACAAGGAAAGTTTGAGTCTGCAGCAGGATATTTAGTGATAGTTCTATGAAATGCTGAATTTTCTCTTCGAAAGACACCTATCTAGGATCCAGCTAGTCAATAAATTGACAAAATTCACCAATGTTGGTAGCATATAGTTGATTAAGCGTCTTCAAATGCTAGCTCTTCAAGTCGCCTCCAAATTCGATAATCATTGTTGCTAAACTGAACTAGTACACCCGAAAAGAGTGTCAGGTTATTCCCGAGATGTTGTGCAAATTATCAATCTACACACAGTGTGATATTCATTTTGCAACTTCAATCGGCGAACCCACTATTATATAACGACCTCGTTGGACTATAGGGTTGACACAGTTAGCGTAAAGTAACTCGCTAACGAATCTTGGCATACTGCACCGACTAATGCCAACACCGGAAATGTAGACGCCTTGGACCCTATGGTCTGTTGCGGATTCGTTCAAACCTCACTGCTGCAGCCATGTAGAAAGTTCAGCATAACAAGAAATCCAACTAGCAGAGCTTATTCGGTCTCTTGAATCTTCATACACTGCATATAAATGCAGGAGAATCAGTTTCATGCAGCTGGCTTCACGATCGCCGTAATCATTATACCGATCGAAGTCTTAAGCCCTCATTGTGCTTTCGTTCTCCGAGTCATGATAACGGACGAGTACTCACGAGAAAGTTATGAATGTTCATCATGTCTGCTCGAGCGCGAAACACCAGAATTTTTTCGGTAATCTTTCCGCAACAAGTATGAAGCTGTGGAGCAATGACGCGTCACCTAGAAGAACCGAACTGCACTGCAGGTCTTGGAAATTACACTGGTGGGGAGCAACCATTATGGAAACCAACTGTCAAATAGCTGCACTAGGACAAAGAAAAACCTACAATATTAATGCTACTGCAAAACGGTGATACAGCTCCACACATACTCTCTATCATATAAGCACAGAAAACGAGATTTTGTTATCGTGCGGTTTGCTTCAAGCCTTGCTGAAGCGCTCTCCCAGCCACTCAGAACCTCGTCAGAACACAGCTGCTAAGCGTTACCGTTAAAAATTAACAATTAAATCATATGCATAGCCCTAATACTGGCCCTTGTTCTTATCAGCGGACAGCACGACATTTATCGATTCTGATCAGAATCGCAGCTACTAAGAAAACATCCTCAGAGCGGCCGCTCGCGGACCTGTTAAGTCTTGACGGAATAAATTCACTAAGAATTTCCTCGAAGCACGGCACTATATAGCTAGTGCTTTGCCCGCTCAGATAATTGACTAGAAACACTCGTTTTGTCCTCTCTGCTCTGCTGGGTGATGAAGACTATCTCACTGCATCACTGAGCAGCTAGCGCTATTGCCGATTTAGAGTTTCCACTTGTACAATAGTTCAGCGCTAAAGCCTTGTGTAATCATGACTATGCTTCCTATTCCATTGTCGCGTAAACTCTATTTTGTTCAGGATCGCCTTACGCTTGTAGAAGAACAGCCGTGGGCGGGGGCGGCGCGCGTGTACACAGGACTAGCTCCAGATCCTCTCCCAACTCTGCTGCCCGAACTAATCAATTACAAGGCGAAGTTCGCAATTTGCTATGTTCGAAGTCCCTACGCTACGTGCACCTTGGATGGAGGAGTTTGCTTACCCCGCGTATTATCCACTTTTCACAGCCAGCTAGTTCTCGACAGACTACTAGCTCGTAGATCTGCGATCCGATCAATTAGTGGGCTATTAGTGGGCTTGTAGTGGGCGTAGGTTGCTAGATGATAGACTTGCACTCACGACTACCAGCGTGCACTCAAGCTCTCGGTTTGTTCTTTGGCTACGGGCTCCATAACCTCGGTTCTCAGTATCCGTTTGAGAACGGTCTCGTGTGTATCGACCTGAACAGAGCGCGCAATTTAGGAGTCTGAATTCGGAATGTAAGGCTGCAAAGAGTTCTGTCCAGCACGCTCATCTGGAACAACTACAGAAAGATTTCAAACAAGACCATTACTGACATCGCAGACCTAGCCGCTTCGACGGTAGTGGCTGACTGTCCAAACGTGCGGATAGTCGCTAGAGACAACTCGTCTCCCTTACGCCCAGAACGGATGTTGTACCGGTGAAATCCGAATCTTACTGCTTTAGGATACCTCCTTTTAACTTCCCGGCCCGTAGTGTAGGATAAGTGAGTGAGTCGGCGAGATTCTGTCATTGCTTGCCGGTGCTCGACTGTCGACTATTGTGTGTTTATGGACAAAACTAGGCCAGCTACTTTCGTCCAGACTTTTGACAGTACATGAAGCCAGACAGAAACTCAACCTCCGGACATATCGCAGATACGTCGATCGGCCTTCAAAATCTGTAATTGCAAGAGCAATCCAACCGTCGCAATTTAATAGATTGGACTTAGCTCTCAGCTAGAGATTTACAGGCAAATTCTGTGCATGGTCGGCTAATTTCGTCTTGATTTCCAGCGGGCCGGCGCAGGATCCAGAATTGGGCATTTTTAGTGGCATTCTCCATTACATCCAACTGCTCCTAGTCGCCCCACTGCTGCTGCCACCTCTTTCGCTGGCAAGCAAAAATCATTTGTTTTTCCTACAAAAAAAGGGGATCCAGTCCGCGAAGGTAGGCGAGCTGGATCTACAGAAGAGAGTCCGTCGCCTGGGTATGCACCCGGTCACGGACCTCACTGCTAAACTAATTACCACAGACGCTAGTCCACAGTCGGTCATGTATCAAATCAAGAAGTTTTCCCCGCCAGACATCAGCTTCTTACAGTACTTTGCCTGTTCCGAATACCCACTGTACCTTCGTGAAAGCCTGCTGTTACAAACATACCGAATATCCACTTTTAGAAGCTGAAAATCACGCCTATGCTAATTTTGGGCGTTCATCGTAGACGTCCATGTGGCTGTTGTTCTTGCGCTGTCAGAGCTCGTCTGCTCCGCAAGCATGTTGGATAAGAATTATAGAAGGGAACAAGACAGACAGGCAGCTGCGCACTTTGCTGTTGTAATCAGGCTTGAAGCTCTCTGTGGCAGCAAACTTGGCTCTTTCTCTTCAGCTTCGTTCTCTTGCCTGAATGATAAATCTGCTGTCCAATAGCTCGTTGTCCAATTTCTTCGTCTCAAGTGCCTAGAGAGATAGACTGTACCAGCCATGCTCTTCCATTTCGCACCCAGAACATCGAGGCTGGCCTCTGCCTTGCTTTTTCTGGTCCTTTTTTTCGTCCTACAGATCTTCATATTTCGGAATGACGCTCCGTCGCGTCCAACAGATAGGTTTGTCTTGATGACCCATTCGGACGAGAACGACCAGATCTACAGCAACTTTTTCGCGCTTGTATCTGATGATTCCATCTCTCAGTCAGGCGAACCCACAGTCAGACCAGAGCCTACCTCGACCGTCGGCTCTTCAGCGCCAGCCGTCTCTCTCAAACCGACTGTCAAGCTCCATGAAATATCTGATGACGACAGGCCCAGCAAATTGAGCCTAGATGAAGATACCAGCCATGGAATTGACGCGATCCAGGCCGTAACTTCTCAAGTTTTGACCAAGTCCCAGAAAATCGAACGCGACATCCGCAAACAATTCTACACAAACAGACGACTCTCTAGCCTGGCTAACCCTCTCTCAAGCCTGGCATATTGCACTAATCCCAAGTTGCATGCTCAGGCGAATTATCTTGTGGATGCAGTCACGCCGGAAGGATATATGGCACGGATTGAATTCAGACTGAGACGTTCCAGATCAATCAATTTCTACAATCCGAATCTACTGCCGTATCCCAAAGGTTCTAAATATCCTTATCTGGCAATTGTTCGGATGTCTCCACGCGTGGCAGGACTATTTCACCATGAGCTAGCGTATTGCGATGTTCGATGGACCCGCACACGAACTATTCACAGACGCGTTCTGGAATGCGCGAATGGAGGACTGCCAGTGAAGTTCGAAGCCGACTGGAAAAGTCTGGATGGCGCATGTAAATCGCACTCATTCTTGCAGTTGCACCAAGGCCACACTGATCCGCGAGTTTTCTTCTCGCCTCATGGTGAGCCATTGATGATAGTTGGAACGAACGGTAAATCAAAGCATAACTGCATGGGACAGTTCATTATTGACCTTCGGATGCTGATTCCGAATCTTGCAACAAAGATGAATATCAAACACTTACCCATCCGGTTCCCAAATCTAGTGCCTCTACCGCGTCCAGACATGCGAGAGATTGAAAAGAACTGGTTTATCATGTATGACACGTTGGACTCAGATAAGGAGTATCTTCATTACAGTTTCGATGATCGCGCGTTGGCTTCGCTAGATCCCCCACAAGATGGCAGGCCATACAAATTAATAGGCAACCCGTCGCCAAAAATCATTTCCGGATTGTTACAGACATTCAAGAAAAATGACTGGGCCGCAAACGATCTTCACCAGTCAAGCAATTCGCTGCTCGTCACCTTGTGCGATTTCCCTTGCATACCAACAATCCATAATACAGTGCTTATAGAGGTTCTGCATCTCAAGTATCTCAATTATTTTGAGCTATATTATCGACGCTTTGTGGTTGTCATGAATGCCACGGCGCCATTTGACGTTTTGGGCCGAACGGAGAATTTGATGTATGCCGGCACGGATACAAATGCAATGATATACACCGTGTCGATCGTGTGGGATAAAGAATTATATCCTACGCATGAGCCGTGGGATGACGACGTCTACGGCGGCCAGAAGATTTGGGCTGAAATGGAGGAGATTGAACAGTTCAGACTGCGGAAAGTCAATACGGCCAAGATTGAGCAGGTAGATGAAGAGAAGCCCAACGTTAAGGAGGAGTCATTGCGGATGCAGAAAAGAGCAGAACTGACGACATTAAAGTCTGGTTTAGATTTCTCTAGCACGAGCAAGCCGAATCCATATTCCACCTTAACTTTAGATCTCAGATCTGCCTCGAACGCCCGAGCAACTTCTGTTACACCTTCCCGAACATCTTCAAAACTCACAGCATCTACTACTACTAGATCCACATCTATACGCACGAGCACAATGCCAAAGCCAAAGCCAAAGCCAAAGTCAAAGCCAAAGTCAAGCTCTACAACAGTACAAGTCCAGCGGCCCTCTCCCCTTCCGCGAATTACGAAACCGCAGCAGAACCCGTTTGTATCTGACAAATACCATGGCTGGCTGGACGACATTCTCATGATCAACTTTGGCATCCAGGACGCCGAGGGCGCAGTCCTTCATGTGCAAGCTCGAGAGCTACTTGAATGTATCAAAATCAGCTGAATGTAGCTGATTTTGTAAGCAGTAGAACAATACAGGATGACCAAGGGAGAACCTGACGTCACGATTCATCTGTAGTCTAACAAAGTAATTATATATTAGTCTGTAAAATAGTCTTAGTACGCATTTTGTGATGGAACCGAGATAAATAGGGGAAAGATGGGCACGATTGGGCCCTTGTCCTATAGTCGAAGACCTCCACTGCTCTCTGCCTTGCCAAGCCAGACGAGCTCTGAAATGTCAAGACAAAAAGCAATAGCCTATCTGTGGCTGAATTGTTCTTTCTCAGAAAATCAAAGCGAATCTAAGTACGATTGAGCGGCTTGGTGGAATGATTGTACTAATGATCACTAAACAAAGTATAAGCACTCCCTGCCATGGCCCCGGGTTCTTGTATTTAGATCAAATCTCTGAATAGAACATGCTCTTTCCATAACTGGAATCGATGCTTTTTTGTCTCTACCTTATAAATTGACTCCTGCACAAACAGAGCATTCTATCTGCCACCGACGGGCCCTCGGGTGGTCTTCGGAGATTGAATGGCCTTGCAGCACTGGCGTTCGTACGATGAGAGTTTTTTTTTTGTCCGGCCAGCTGGGTACTGCGCCGTCTTATCCACTCCGCCCTAAGTTTGCCACAGCCGCTAGACCAGGAAAATAACCCGTTACGACGAACAGGAGACCCCTAATTAGAGGTCCGTGACTTGATGAGAATGAACTGGGATATTAAGAGCTGAGGAAAACCTTGACAGACCAATTCTACCGGTCTTGCTCAAAATTCGTATTAATAGAGACAAAGCCAAACCTAAGCACGTCTTGCTACCGTTCGGATTTCAGCTGTGCACATCTGAAATAACGGCGATGTGTGGGTTCGCCTGCTGTTACTGCTGCAGTCGTAATTAATTTACGTACCGAGAGGTCTAACTGGAGCACTTTGAAGTACACGAAGAAACGTAGGACAGGCTTACTGCGCCTGAAATGTCTGCAGCAAGAAGCTGTCTAGATTGACCAGCTAGCTCGACGGGATCATAATCTAAGCGACGCCAATAGTAGTGACCACACCAGACACAGGTGTCTCCAGAATGCCAAATTATGAATCAAGCTCAAAGTAGGTCCGGTCGCGATGTCTGACATACCTTATTTCGACACACCAGTACTACTCTATCCTACCTCATACTGGTTCCAGAGACCGCCCCCGTCTCTGGTCTCCCCCACCACCACCACCCGCACACACATTCTCTCATTCACTCACTTATTCACCCAGAAATGAAAAGCATCTGTGTTATCAAAATATCAAAATAAAATCTTTAAATTCAGAGAATAGTACTCTAATCAACTGCTGAACACGCAGCTGAAGTTTCCAAACTTCCTAACTGATGCAATATATGACTGCATTCGGTTCTATATCCGGCAATTAGACAACTCGAGCTACACCAGTACCAACCATGGCTTGACAAGACAGTACTCCGTATCATATCATGCGCTTAGTCTCGTTATTATTTATAACTGCTGCTCTTTCAATTCCCCTTTTCATCCGCGCAGCCATTTCGGCTTCCTTTCTAATGTTCCGCTGGCTTCATTAAATATCCGTCCCGGCGCACTCGTAGTCTTGACTTTGACTAGATTATTGTCAATCTGATTTGAGTTTTGTGATTGGAATCTCGTCGGTTCTCCATGGCCTTCTCGCTATCAGCTAAGCCAATAGGTAGATGGGCTAGGCCTTGGTTCGTCCTATTGCTCTCGCTCATCGTCGCTGTCGCAATATTGTCACATCTTGCACTGATTGACTTTAGCGAGTACAGACACGATGCAAGTTTTGCGCTCGCAAATTTCAAATTCGACACCAACCGCACCTTCCCGTCCGCAGACTTATTTCCCTGGAGTGTGGCACCAGGAGAAGAGGACGACGACTCAGATGAAGAAAGTGAACAACCCCAAAGACCATTGTCGCCGCAGGAACTGCTGGATATAAGGATCAAGCAACAATATTATACTGACCAGCACCTGGCTTCGCTGCCAAATCCATTGACAAACTTGTCGTACTGCTCAGCTCCCAGTCTCCATTCAGCTGCCAATTTCTTGGTCGACCCTGTCACTCCTGAAGGGTATCTGGCTAAGATTCGGTTTACTCCTCGGCAAAAGACACGCGCGAAATCTTTCTACAATCCGAATGTGCTTCCATATCCGGCCGGCTCTCGCAAGCCATATTTTGCACTCGTTCGACTATCTCCCAAGGGCCCAATGCTCTTTCACCACGAACTTGCATATTGCGACCTTGTCTGGAAAAATTCTCGGACAGTAGGAAGAAAATATCTTGAATGTGATACTCCTGGAAATATTATCAAGTTTGAAAAAGAATGGCCTGGGCCGAAGAACGGATGCAAGAGGACTCCGTATATGCATCTTATCCAAGGCCATTCAGACCCCCGTGTTTTCTTTTCACCACGTGGAGAACCGTTAATGATTGTTGGAACTAACGGCATCCATAACTGCTTGGGTCAGTATCTGATTGATCTGCGAGCTCTGGTACCAGACCTAGCTGCAAAGATGCATATAACTGATATCCCAATCCGATTCCCAAATCTGACCGAACTGACGCGACCAAATCTTCAGGAAATCGAGAAGAACTGGTTTATGATGTTCGACTCGCTAGACTCGAATCGCGAGTATCTTCATTACGATTTCCTACATCGCTCGTTGGCAGCACTCAAACCCCCGGCAGACATTGCGACCTACAAATCCATCGCAAATCCATCGCCAGAATTGGTTAGAGGATTGTTGCAGAATTTTAAAAAGAGCGACTATTCTGCGAATGATATCCACCAAGCGAGTAATTCGCTCCTCGTGACCTTGTGCGACTTTCCTTGTATCCCAACAATCCATAATACCGTCCTCGTAGAGCTTATGCACATCAAGTACTCAGACTACTACAGACTCTACTACCGGCGATTTGCAATCATCATGAATGCGACCGCGCCCTTCGATGTGCTCGGCCGCACGGAAAATCTCATGTATGCTGGTACCGACTCGGACACAATGATTTACACTGTATCTATGGCTTGGGACAAAGGAAACTTTCCGCGTCACGAGCCTTGGGATGAAAGCCGCCATGGTGGAAAGGAGATCTGGCTCGAATTGGATATTCAGCAGCAGCTTGAACGAGAAAGAAATAAAGCGCCCACAGTTTCACCCATCGACGATACATTCGACCAAGAAGAAGCCGATTCTATGGCCCTTCATAAGCGCGCTACTTCCTCTTCTCAAAATCCTTTCATATCAGACGGTTACCATGGCTGGTTGGATGACGTCCTTATGATAAACATCGGTATCAACGACAATGCGGCAGGTACAATCCATACTACAGCCAAAGATCTACTAGAATGTATCACTCTTGCCTGATTAGACTCTTCCGCTTGATTTTTTCTTCCATAATAGCCAAGCCTAATAGCAACTTTCTATTCGTATTACTCACTACAATGGCCCTACTATTGTCATTTATTATCCAAATTTATTTAAATTCATGCACAGCTGTTTAAAAGTCTCTATAGGCATAAAATGCAAATCCATTGCCTATCCGGGCACACGCTCAAGGAAAAACACAAAGTCAAAAGGTAAATTAGAACAAGAGCTACTCCATAGAACCGGACAGAGAAAATTAATTTTCGTTTTGTGACGCCCCTGCGCACTATGTGTACTCTTTCTCCCAGACCCTTTCAGATCATATTTAGTTAACGGTCCACTTCACCAAACACGAGATCCATAGTTCCGATGATGGCTACCGCATCAGGTAGGAAATGACCCCGCGCCATATGGTCGAATCCTGCCAAGTGAGCAAATCCAGGCGCTCGGATCTTGCAGCGGTATGGTCGCTCAGTGCCATCGGAAACAACATATACACCCCTGCAAATCTTATTAGTACATTCTCATTCTTAATAATTTAAACGGCTCAAATATTTAATACTCACATCTCTCCCTTGGGTGCCTCGATAACTGTATAAGTCTCACCGGCAGGAACACAGTATCCCTTGGTAAACAACAAGAAATGGTGAATCAAACTCTCCATATCTTCTTTCATCAGTGAGCGGGGCGGTGGGCTGATCTTGAAATCCTCAACCTTAACTGGTCCCGCGGGCATGTCGTTCAGACACTGGAGAATGATACGAAGTGATTGCCTGAATTCTGCCATGCGGACAAGATAACGATCATAACAGTCACCATTCACACCAACGGCTACGTCAAAGTCAAGTTTGTCATATACCTCGTACGGCTGGTTTCGACGGATATCATATGGAACACCAGAGCCCCGAAGCATAACTCCACTGAAGGAATAGTTAAGCGCCTCCTCAGCAGTGACAACACCAACTCCGATGGTTCGCCCCTTCCAAATACGATTATCGGTAAGTAACTCGTCGACCTCATCAATTCTATCGCCAAATTGCGTAGCCCACATGTAAATATCATCAAGTAAACCTGCTGGTATATCCTGAGAAACCCCACCAGGACGAACGTAGGCGGCATGCATACGAGCACCAGAAACACGCTCATAGAATTCCATTAACTTCTCACGTTCCTCCATACCCCACAAGAATGGAGTCAGAGCACCGACATCCATAGCATGGGAAAGAACAGACATCAAATGGTTGCTGATACGGGTAATCTCTGCAAACAAAACACGGATATATTTTGCACGCTCGGGAATGTCGATATTAAGCAGCTTTTCGACAGCCAAGGCGAAAACTTCCTCGTTGCACATCATAGAACAATAGTCCAGACGATCAAAATAAGGCAAGGCCTGCAGATAAGTCTTATACTCTATCAGCTTTTCAGTACCTCTGTGAAGTAGACCGACGTGAGGATCAGATCTCAAGATTTCTTCGCCATGAAGTTCCAAAATAAGTCGAAGCACACCGTGAGCGGCAGGATGTTGCGGGCCGAAATTAACTGTAAATGCACGGATTTTGCGGTACTTCATGTTGATGAGATCAGCTGCGGATTCTGGAATTCTCAAGTTAGCTGTCTATCAACAAAATACATATGCCTATGCCTTCCGAATGAGAAACCAGGCAATTTCCCTTCGCCTCCGCAACTCTATCAAACAACTCCGCAAAGAATAACATGAAGCAAAAAATCAAAGACATACGAAAATTAAAACTGTTGGAAAGCTGATCCGGGTCAACATCTTCCAGACGAGTAGTAGCAAAGTCGGCACGGTCTGTGGAAACCGCACTGGACTGGAACGCACGCGAAGGAGTCGAAAACTGCGCGGGACGGAAAACCTGACGGCGTACGGCCAGACGTGCAATTGAAATCGGCCTAATCATTGCTCCTCTGATCCAGCACCAAGAAGAAGTCAAACTCGACAATTTCTGACAAAATCCTGATAGGTAAAAGATCGACCGTCCAAGCAAGTTCAAGACCAAATTTCAACGAACTAAAAGTCGCTGAGTCTGGTCCTGCTCCAGTAAAAGGTGATCGCCTATTGGTCCAGCATAACTGTGCGGTGGCATTGGCATAGTCATGTGACTATTCAGGTGTCTGCATTCACGTGAAGTTATTCAGATTTTTTTTGCAATTGGGAGGAACAAGCCATTTTTCTAGAGAGTTGAAAGGTCGGTCCAGGTTTCAATACCGATTTTTGCTGGTCTAGTACGAGTAATTCAATAGTTAGCCCTGAGCGGATAAACGCTATGAGCCATCTGGATAGAAAGAGAGTGGGAATTGAGCACGACCGTGTGACAAATGTTAGCGAGCTTACTGGGGGTTGTTAACTGCTTGACAGATGGCTAACCATGAATACATTTAGGTCTCGAGCACCGACTTCCCAGGTTATTATCCTGGTGAGGACCATTCCTGGAATCTTGAAAATTTCAAAAAGGTGCTTAATTATGGATTGAATTTTGTGGTGCTTAGAATGAGTACTAATTTTTTTCTTGTGCAGAATTTCAAGATTGACATTCAATATCTGACTGATTTGAATTCTGAGTTTGATTTGATTGGTCTCGATGCTTCTGTCGCGAATGCATTTCGTCGAATCATGATTGCCGAAATTCCGACCCTCGCGGTCGAATATGTGTTTATTGAAAACAACACATCGATCATTCAGGACGAAGTTCTTGCCCATCGTTTGGGTCTAATCCCGCTCAAGGCGAACCCAGAGTATATGCGCTGGTTCAACAGTACGTGTCTATAACACAATTCCACTCTACTCCATTTCAATTACTTACTCCCAACTCCAGAAGATGATCCCAACGCAGAACCAACAGATTATGATACAGTTGTATTGCGTCTAAGTGCAGAGTGCACCGCCAACCCGGATGCACCAGCAGGAACTACAGATCCGAAACTATTATATAACAATGCACATGTGTATGCTCGAGATATCGAGTATCAAGTGAATGGACATCAACCTGAATGGTTCCCAGATGGCGTACATCCTACAAATCCTGATATTCTAATTGCTAAACTTCGACCAGGACAGTCGATTGACTTAACTATGCATTGCATTCTCGGTATTGGTCAAGACCATGCCAAGTTCTCTCCTGTTGCTACTGCCAGCTACCGTCTACTACCTACAATCGACATTACTGGCGACCCGATCACCGGTGAATTAGCACAAAAGTTCCGATCTTGCTTCCCTAAAGGCGTCGTCGGCATCAACAATAAGGGAGAGGCATACATAAAGGACGCACGAAGGGACACAGTTTCAAGAGAGGTTCTGCGACATCCAGAATTTGCAAATCGTGTCAAATTAGGTCGACAACGAGATCATTTTATTTGTGAGTACTTCTTATATTTCCAGCTCATTTCAGGACTGACTTTATTAAGATACTGTAGAATCAACAGGTGCTATGACGCCCGATGAAATTTTTCTAAAGAGCGTGCAGCTGTTGCGACGGAAATGCGAGGTTCTGCGCAAGTTTAATCTTTCAACCTAACTGATTTCCAGGTCCTTGTCTTTTTCGCTGGGTGTCTTGTGTATTATAGCTAACATGTTTGGAATTGGCATATTTTGTGTACTCTTGAATTTGTATTATATAACTCGATCAAGTACCATAATTAATCCTCCAAACTCCAAGTAGAAGATCAGCAAATACAAACAACTAGCAAACAGAATCACTAAACTGTATCATCGTGATATTCGAATCTAGAATGTGTTAAAACACACTGGAGTGTACATGCAAAAGCTTTAAAACTTACCTGACATTTCGAGGATTGTCTGGAGCATGTGCCACGTACCGAGCATCGCCCGGTGGCCGATCTAGAAAGGCGTTAGAGAAACGACAAACTAAAGCAATATGACCAAATAAAATTACCGTTGCGTTTGTTATCTGACAACATGGATTGAATAGACATGGTAACTGAGGCCACTGTCTGAACTGGTGACCATTCATTTCCAAGAACGTCTGTCTTGGTTAGTCCTAAATTGACTATCTGGTATCAACAACAGTCAAAGAAAAACATACTCAAACATATATGACCATTACTATAACATCAGTTAGCCGATTCTACAAAATGAAATAAGTACTATTTACCTATAGATATGAGGATGCATCGGAATTTCCCGATCAAAGGTTTTGATGAACTTAACGGTGGGCGAGTCTATGGGATATGTCGAAGGAAACTCGAACTGCAATCGGAAAACCTTGCCGTTATAAATTGGGTTGTCTTCAATGACTTGAAGATCAATTAGCCATTTCTTGAAATCGTCCGATTGAACTATTTTGATCCCTTTCTTTAATTTAGCATTAAAGAAGAGCAAAATCGAGAACGAAACGGAAGCACTCACCCTCATATGTGTTCTTATTGAGATCCAAGAGCTCTCGCCCCAATCGCTTCGAGAACCCTCCACTCATGCCGTATTCAACTCAGGCAGCAAAACAAACTCGATAGTCTTATATGGATCTGCGTCTATGTTTCCTTACCAATTAATGCCCTATGTCCTCGACATTCCAAACGGAAGACTCATCGCTCGTCCCTGGAATACCGCTAGCCGAAATCAGATCAACGCCGAACCTCATGTGTGCCTCATCGTAGAACTATAGTCACGTGTACACCTTCGCGGTAAGGCTTTGAAAGTCCCAAGTGATGGTAGAGAGTTTAGATAAGACAATCAGAAAGCGGTCTAAGATTGACGATTTTTCCATATTCCGCAAGTAAAAGCACGGAGAGAAGAAATGTCAGTCTCCTTTATTATCTGAAATACTATTAGAATTTGATTTAGGACGTGGATCATGAATCTACGCCGAAATGGGCGAAATGAACAGCTCGTGCGCTTCTCAAAGCTCGAGTCGCTCACCGTCTTTCGCTCATCCTGAGAATTATAAGCCGAAAATCGAATTGTCGGCCTGCTCAATAGTCAACAATTGGAAAGAGCCGATTGATTTGACAGACGCGTCTGGTCTTGTCAATCAGATTCGGATAGCTGGAACTAGAATCTCTGATAATCCAGACAATGAAGGTATGTGCAATAGAGTTCCCAGCGGCTTCTCGAACAGTTCAACCCACGGCTAACACGTAATTCTTCAGATCTAATGATATTAAAAGAAGTTGTGTCTGATTCAATATTGAATCTGAAGATTGAAGTCCTCGAACCACCAGACTTAAGCAACTTGAAGATGCGAATCACTGTCGAGACAGAGTCTGCAGTGTATTATAGCTCAACTCCTAGCGCACAATATTCTTTAGTATGGTTCCGACTAATGGAGCTCAGCAAATTATATTTGTTTCTGGGCCGAAATAATCAGTACAAAGGAGGATTACTGAACCTGATGAACTCTTTCATTGACGAAAGTCAAATGAAGATCGACAAATCTGATTTCTTGTTTTCTTCGCGGTTTTTTATTTCACGCTGTTTGGCAAGTGATCCAGCAGGTCTAAAAAATACTGTTCTTGGGAAGCAGCTTCAATTTATTTTAAGATATGTGCATAAAAGTTACCATTCGGAATCTGTCAATAGGATATCCATATTTGCTGTCTCCTCGTTTGGCCCCGTTCCACATATTTTACTTCCTGTCAAGTCTCTAAGCAGAAAGCAGCGCAATTATGAATTGGCCCGACAATTATCGGACTCATCAGTTTTAAATTATCCTAACATTTCTGTGAGCGCAGCGTCTCGTTTATCAACCAGTGCATTTTCTGGTAAAATTGCAAGTTCAAAGCAAGTCACGACTTGCAAAGATCATATGGTTTTTTCTCCACACGCCGAGTTTGTATCTCTTTGTAGTCTTTCTCAGTCAAAATTTCAGAAGGAGAAGAAAGCTGGTTTAGATGTCACAGATAGTGGCTTGGAATTTGAAGCTGCTTCAGATTCCGATGAGGAAGTTGTGTTTTTGGGTTCTTCGTCAACTAAGATTGACTTAAAAGCCGCAAGCACTACGAAAAAAGCATGGAGGCCATTACGTTCTGCAAGACTTCTATCCTCCGATCGCAAACAAAAATTTGCGCTGCAGCTATGTACTTCAGGTAGCCTCAGTGCTCAGCAGACTTCTGCAGCAAATGCTAACGCCAGCAATTTGAACTTTGAGACTTCGATGTGTAATTCTGCCTCCAGATCAGACGCATTTTCCAAGAGCTTTGCGCGCAGATTTGGGGTCAAACCGTCTATGTCAAACCTGAACGCTAGATTACATGGTAATATTACATTTTCGAATGTTGATCATCCTGATTCGTTACCGCCAAAAGACTGTGCAAATAGCAAAAATGAGCATGAATATGATTACGATCATCAAGGAAGTCCTGAAGTCCTGAAGAACATAAATAACGAGTTGGAGCACGCAGATGTCTCACTTCCCACTGCTAGTCAGTTTGACAAACGCAAAGGTTCGGATATTAATGCCAGTGATCCCCCTTTAATTTCTGGTTCTAAGTTGAATAAAACGTCTGATCCTATGTCAAACGGTTGGATTGCGGGTCAATCTACGATTGCCCACTCTTCAAGTACTATGTTAGAAGACTCAGGTAGCAGTTCTCTTGATTTTTCTTCTCTGGATATAGGAACACTTAGCTATTCAGACTATCTGTTTAATTCTTCGAGGGATAATAAACTCAGATTAAAGGGAGCGGAGCCGTCAGTGAGTAAATCACAGTTTCATTCTGAGAACTTGGTGACTGGTCTTGTTGAAAACAAAACTATGCAAGCTCTTGAGGAAACAGAAGAACTTTTGGTAACGGCTTCAACTGCTGCTCCGTTTGAGGTTGTTATTGAAAGTGTTTCTCAGAGCCCATCTATCAATGGAATATCTATATATGCTGATGGAAAGCTTATAGAGCCTCTGGAAAATCACGTAATGGAGGCTGGACAGATAGAGAAACGGCCAGATGGGACCTTGAATGAAGATGAAGTAAGAGCTATGTCGACACATCAAGCTAGGCACATTGATTCAAATTTAGCGGCAACTGTCCCTCCCACGTTCGAACAAAGTACCGGGGAATATGCAGATCTGGAATCATCTTCACTAATTCGATTAGCCCCAAGTCAAAATCCGACTTGGCTTAATCGAGTGGCAAATCCTGTCGCTATTTCTAGATGCGATGTCAAGCGGAATCTCCAAATGCCAATTGCCGCAAACGGGGAGAGATTAGTGAAGAGACAAAGAGCCTGCGATGTCTCTATTGACTTTGGGAATCAACGCGATATAGCTGAAGATCAACTAAACGAATCTTACAGAACATTATTGGGAGACTCTGTTAATTGGATTTCTCTTGAATCTGAAACCAGTTTAACTTCATCATTAAGCAAGAAGATGGAATACACAGGGAAAGTATCAAATGTACCTCTGCGTGAGAGTTCATGTCTTGCGCCAATAGTGACCGTGAAACATTTGATTCCCACTCGGCAACCCTTTGCTCAAGATTCTACGTGGTATTGTGGCGTCAAGGGATGTAGTTTCTCGATTGTGGATAAGTCGGTCAAAGATTGGTTTTCTGTTGTGCAGAGACACATGCAGACCCATTTGAACCTCGTCGTCTCAGTACAGAATTTGAAGACGTCTGAGTCATCAAGATCAAAATCAGGAATTCCCATTTCGGTTAAAAATCGACGGAGTTTGCGATCACGAACAGCTGTAATGTCTAATCTTACAGAGGTTGAAAAACTGGAGTAAGTGTCTTCTACTTTGTCTATTGACAGTTTAGGAAAGCTAATTTGGAGTTAGTGCGTTGATAGATAGACTTGACGATGAAGCTGAATCCTATCAGGTGTTTGGCGAGGAGTTTCAGGTGTAATATGTATGTATTATAGTTAAAAGTTATTGACTTCTGCTTTGTGTAGATGTAAATTTTATACTCAGAAATCTTTTAATTTTCAGACTGATGAGCAATAGTATTTCATCTAGATGATTTAATTTCGTCTCTGATTTAACTACGACTACAGTGAAATGTTGAATTTAAGTAAGTCTTTTGGAACTACTTTTCTATATAGATGGAATTGCAAATTTAGCAGTCATGTATCAGATACACTTTGAATTGAGTCGGCGATCTCTCTCTATTACTCACAAGCTATCAACATCGCTGCACTGAGCAGCCCTAGATAACATAAATATCCTTGGAAATAGCCTAGCGCTACATGTGATTAAAATCTATCATACATAGAAGGGACCATGGTAACTGATAATTTGGTCGAGATACGATGTAGTTTTATATTTAGAAAAGGACATGTTCGTAGATAGTGGTGACCTATTGCTCTTCGATCGCGAGTCTATCATTATCCAGAATCCTGCCTTGAATCTCTTCAAAGAGCATGGATCGGCGGCATGCAAAGACTTGATTAAGAATTATATACACATATCCTGGAACTAGGAGCTCTAATGTTTAATTTGCTCTGTTTTTTATTCTTATATCTCTGGCCTACGAAATTTCCAGCCAGCATAGTTCTTTCAACTTCGGTTCCGACATGCAATTAAAAAGCAAAAATTTGAAAAGTGCTTCCCAATTTTGGAGAAGCAAATTATTGCATCGTTCTTTGGTATATCTAACAAGCTAGATACCTATTTTTAGCCCGTTCTTCTCCACAAAGCTCAGTTTAGAATCATTCATTTCATCGCTCGCAGCTTTTGAGCGTTTACCTATCGGCGAAGTTCGTTTCTTGCTTCAGACGTTTGCAGGACAAAATGTAAAAAGTACAAAAACAAACTACACGTAAAATAAATAAAAAGCGAAACAAAAATCAAAGTTCAAATAAAAAAGAAATACAGCGAACATCTAGTAAAAATAATTGCGAGATCAATCAACAAATGGCCTGATACATGACTACTAGATCCAAAAATAACAACAAGAACATATAAAGAAATGCACATCACCAGTCATCATCGTCTTCATCATCGCTATCTCTCATTCGCCGACTAATTTTCTGTAACGCTTCTTCTAATGATGGTCCGCTAGATACCGGAGTCGTAGCCGCAGGCTGCTGGTAAGCTGCTGCTGCTACTGCAGTATTTTGCTGACTGTATCCATTTCCATTTGTCGCAGCTGCGTAGCCGTTAGCCTGGGCTAAGGGAGGAGCAGGCGGCGCAACTACTTGAGCGGCAGACGAAGCAGGAACAACAACTTCTTCCAGGTAAGATGCAGGAGTCCATCCTTCGAAACTAGAGCCGGGCTTCTTTGCTAGGTACCAGCCGTTTCCCTCCTTATTTAAAACAATCACGATTTCATCTTTCTGAATAGTGAGTTGGTTCGATCCTTGCGCTTGGAAATCAAACAATGCCTTGTAAGTTGGCTCTGCAGGGACTGGTGGTTGCACTGCTTGTGGAGGGGGAGGAGGAGGCGGTGGCTTCGAAGCTGTAGAGACGGCAGACTCGGTACGAGCATGCCGAGCAGGAGAGGTTACAGCAGGGGTTACACTAGTAACATTAACAGAAGCAGCTGCAGGAACGGGAATAGGTCGTTGCGCAACCGCCGGCTTCGGGGCGGAAGGACGCTGGGGTTGAGCTGTACGAGTTGATGCTCCATTAGTAGCCGCAACCGCTGCCGCAACCGCTGCGGATGATGCGGCCTGAGTATTTCTGGACGGCGATTGAGGGGATTGAGGTTGTGCGCTGAAGCCAGGTCTGGTAGCCACTCCATTTCGAGAAGGCGGAGCTGGAGCCGGTCCTCGATTAGCTCGATTAATAGGAACTGCAGCGGCAGCAGTAGGTTGAGCAGCTGGTGTGGGAGTAGGTTGAGCAGCTGGTGTGGGAGTAGGTTGCGGAGGTGTAGCTTGTGTTTGCGGCGTTGAGAGCTCAAACCCAGGAGGAGCGCGACCACCGCCAGGACGAAGAAGCTTACCGCTAGTTATTGGACGAGCAGCCTTGGTATTCTTCCGAGGTGGATTTGGTCGCGACACACTATTGGCTGGCAGGCCGGGTGGTACCCGAACAGTTCCACTCTTATAGACATCATCTCGAGGGACACTGGTGTCCTTTTGAAATTTGACTACTGTTTTCTTGTTCGGTTTCTTGTTATATTCAACCGTTGTGTTGATCTTGATCTGTGTGGATGGCGACGCCATCTTTAATCGAGTTATTAATTCAGTCTTGAAAACACACCAGATTAGTGGATCAGGCTCGCTTTGAGAATTCACATTGACAGCAACCCAATCGTCTCGTAAATTGGAGAGTTGGACAGACTTGATTTGACCAAGTGGAATAGCTCGTTCAGTCTGAATTACCAGCTGTCGGTTCAAAATTGATTCCGAAATCAGATAAAGGGCTTTAGACGTCAAGACTATAACTCTGGGCATTCTGATACTAGTTCGACCAAGCTTTGCAATAAGTTGCTCTCCACGACAAGAAAAATGGATCATCTCGGAGCTGGCGATACTCGCTCCATTTCTAATAAATTCTCCTTGTCCCCCTGAGTTTCCAATACCAATGTAATCGGCCATGAAACGTCGGGAGCCGATAATCGACATGCTACGACGTTCCTTGCGATTGGCCAACAACGTGTGTCCATAATCCCGAGTCTGAACATACTGATTTGTTCCGTTGACACGTCGCCAGGCACGCTGAATACGGATGGCACATTCGGTTCGATACCGCAGAACATTTCTCCACGCCCGTTGAATACGAACCGCCATATTATGCCAATAGCGATCTCTCATGTGCTCGAGAGCAAATAAAGTTTCAGGCGTCTTGATGAATGCCTTCGTAGTTCCCATCTGGAATTCATCATTGGGAACTGCAGCATCTTTCAAAATCTGGAGTACTGCTGAGCGAGCATCACCTTGCCAAATATATTCACCAGCATAAGAAGTTTTGGGTGATAGGAGATAGAATTGTTCAGCAAACTTTTCAAAAGTTTGTCTATAAGCAAAACCAGCGCGACGAATCCTAACGTTCTCTTGAAGACCAAGATACTTAATTTGATGTAAAACAGCCTTATCATCATAATCAGTCGGAGATTTTGTCTGATTAGGCTTAATCGTTCGGATGTACGAAGGTTGGCAGTTCATTAAGGTAGTAACCAAATCGTTTGCAGAAATTTTGATCTTATCGCTCGCCGTTGGCGGTCGTCGTTTGGAGTCATGATCAACTTGAGCTGGGAATAAAGTCTTGAGAAATGGATTGCCAGTCTTGTTCAACAGCTCTAATAGATCTTTCAGCATTTGATCCTTGTTCTTATCAGTCATACCGTCAATACGATACATGACATCACCTGCATAATGCTTGACAATGAATTTCCCCTGTCGCTGTTCGAAATGAGGATTAGATGCAACTAGCGAAAGCCGCTGAGCAAAAGATTGATCTGCCGCACCTGAATCAGCATGAGCAGTAGCAACAGCGTCATTAAGTGCCGCAAAAATGCCGGGAGGTCTTTTTTCCTCAATTAAATCGCACACAATTTTGTTGTTGAAGTAGTTGATAGGGGACCATTTGATTTGTTCACGAACATACTCTTCTTGCTCGGTTTTAAGTGTCAACTGGATGAAAATTTGCTGCAATTTTTCATTAACATAGTTGATGCAAAGCTGCTCGAAAGAGTTGTTTTCAAAAATTTCGAATCCATAGATATCTAAAATGCCAATAGTACGTGCAGCTTGTCCACGCGTGACCATAGATTGGTTAACGCGATCAACAATCCAGTCGAACAAATTCGAATATACACCCTTTGCAAGCGCATCACGAACTGCACGAGCCTGTGTAATATTCAAAGGCACTTCATAGACGGAACCTCGGCGACCACCTCGGCTTGTCTCCACAATTCTGTTAGTCATTGCCTTTTCAACAGATGGAGCATCAACAGCCATTAGATATGCGACGAAATTAGTCACTGAACCATCACGTACAGCCGCGTTGCCTTCCGAGTTTTCAATAAAATCGATGTTTCCAATCCACAATATTAGAGCAAGAATCTTGAATATATTATCTTGCTCGTGTTCATGTAGACCAATAACTTCCATAGCCTTCAAGGTCTCTTTGAAATCGTCAAGATCATCGATACCTTCAACAGAGGTACATTTCGACATTGATGTATAGATATAGCTCTCAGGAGGCTGTACCCCCAACTGCTCACGATATTTGGTCGAAGCACCTTTGGTGAATTGATAAAAAATATGAAAATTGCGCTCATTTTGGATCTGGCCAACAACACGGTTTTTCTCCAAAAGGTAATTAGTGATGTTCGCACCAACAGGTTCTGCGACTTCATTGAACTGAATCTGAAGATATTTTCCGTGCCGAGAGGAATTGTTGTTGCGGAGTGTTTTTGCACAACCAAAGGATTCTAGTAATGGATTTGTAGCCAAAACCATATCCTTGATCTCTTGGATGGAGGAGGAGGAATTACCGGAAACAGAGGCAATATATTGCATGATACGCTTAGCAGCTTCCGTTTTACCGGCACCAGATTCACCACTAGAGAGGAAATGTCAGAAAATTAGAATGGTTAGGCAGTTCGAACACATACGAGATGATTACGCATTGATTTTCCTTGTAGGACTTCATCTGGTAATATGAAGCTTCTGCTATGGCAAAGACATGAGGAGGGGTCTAAAGATTAGCTAGTTAGAATTGCAAATATGAGCAAATCGAATTAGGCAATGGGCTAACCTCTAAACGGTTCTTTCCCCTGTAGGACTCGAGAATCGCCTCGGTGTAGATACCGAGGTCTCGGAAAGGATTTACAGAAATCAGCTGGAATAGGAAGTTAGTAGAATGATCGGTAAGGTGAGCACCACATATTCGATGGACTCAAAAACATTTAAAATAATTGCATACCACATGGCCGATGTAAGTCTATCGAATCAGTCAGCATTAAAGGAACAATAAACGAGGCGGAGTCCAATGACGAAGAAACTTACATAGATCAAAGCATTCTGAAACCTCTTTTTGAGATTATCGTTGATAGCATCTTCCGACACTTTGGACAGAAGGGTAAGATCAGATACACCAACTTGTTTGGGTTTAGAGATATCGAATGTGGCCTTTTTAACACCATTGCGTTTCGCAGGTTGCTGAGCCGGGGTTGAGTTCTGCGCCTTGCTCCGGCCTGCACGTTTTGTGATGGCCATTTCGAGCAGAAACCAGAGAATTCAAGCAAACAGAAACGAAAACGAGAGTAAATGAAAAATAAGCAATTGATTGAAGTCGAGGACGTGTGCAATTACCAAAAGACACCTCGAAACAGAGAGTCTCTTGGTCAACATGACGATGTCTGGGAAGCAGCAACAATTGGCCCGGCCACTGCCAATCCCAGTGGGAGTGCGCTGGACTGCTCAGCGTAAGGCGTTGGTGTAAATTGTTATGGGGATTGATGCGCGGCAAATTCGATGAATTGATCACAAGTTTGTCCGTGTGGGTTGCCCAAGATAGTTGAACTGATTGTACCCGTCCTTGCCGAGGGCATTTAATGTCCACGTGCCGTCGCCAGCAAAGGGATTTCTGATGGTAATCTGAACCTAGCAGGCCAGTAGGTTAACTGTTTTATCTGCTTGTGACCAGCCGTCCGATTTTGAGAAGAGCTTCGATGCATACGCAATTTGCATGCTAGCTGGGAGTTTTACGTCGAATTCTGCGTCTTTCTGGGGCTCATAGAGGCTGCACGAGCTAGCCATGTCTTCCAAGTCAAAGTCCTCTAAGCCGGATCCGAACGTATTTGAGGTCAAATTGAACCGGCCAGGCGAACAGGAACTCGACGATGCACTCGAAGAAGAAATTCGAAGAAAACAAATCGAGTCGCAGTTGCTACTGAGTGGGTCACCGCTTTCTCCTCCGCCATTGAGACCTTTGACGGTCAATGATCCAGAGTACGGCTCAGAAGACCCGCGAGCATTTGATCACAACTATGGACTAGTAGATGTGAACGCTGAACCAGAGGGCATAGAAGACGATCTGCAAGTATATTACGATCCCACAGCTGCTTCTCCTCCTTCGACGCCCTTTGCGGTCGATGACACTACGCAGAATGGATCTGACGCATCGTCTCAGACCAATATGTTTTATAAGAACTCTGCCGCCTCCCATTCGGATGGGATGAGCTATTCTTCTCGAGACCATTTTGTAGCGACTTCAGGAAAATCATATCATGAGAGCAACAATCTCAATAATAATTTCAACAACAGCAACACTTCACGCAACCCCCCTCACAGTAATAACAGCGTCGCTGAGTATGTGCCCAGTAGTCGCATGTCAGCTATCAGTTCAACAGCAAATTTCTTCGACCGTCCGGAACGGAAGTTATTAGTTCCTCCACTGAACTTCGCTATGGTTGCATCCGGAATTTATAGAAGTGGGCATCCACTACCTATTAATTTCCCATTTCTTGAGAAATTAAAGTTGAAGTCGATAATGTAAGTTGACTATTGCTGTATTGAGAACTATTAATCTGAGTGACAGATATCTTGACGAAGGAGATTTACGAAAAGTAAATGTGGATTGGGCGCAGAAAAACAATGTTAAACTGTTCCACTTTCGAATGGAGAACTGCAAGTTGCCATTTGTTGAGAACGATCCAAAGGCTATAACAGATGCGTTACAAGTTGTTTTGGGTATGTTTTAAGAAAATTCATTGGTTGAAAATAGCTAATATAAAAAGATTCACGGAATTTTCCTATTCTGATGTTTTCCAACAAAGGCAAGCATCGTGTTGGTGTATTAGTAGGAGCAATGAGGAAGATATTGCAAAAGTATAATTAGTCTGTTTCTGTTTCAGGGTCTGAAATTGACATTTTCAGATGGAGCTTAGCGAGCATATTTGACGAGTATGGCCAGTTTGCAGCAGGGAAGGAGGACAGCGATATAGAGGTAAGCTTTCTGAATGACACTAGGCCACAAAACTAATATTGCCATAGTTTATCGAAATTTTTGACGCGCATTTACAATACGATCCTCGGCATGCTCCCTCTTGGTTGCGATAGCAGTAATTCACTTCATTGCACTACAGTAATTTGGAGATCATAGTAATCCTGAAAATGTGAAGTCGATATTGTTCAGAAAACCTAGATCGATAAATCGGGATCAATATCCAGGGTCGGTCAATTTAGCGCACCTGTCAACTGCCGCCGTTCTTAACCAACCGTCATCCTGAAATACGAGCTATACTGTCCCTCGTATCCCAATTT
This sequence comes from [Lipomyces] oligophaga, assembly GCF_038497815.1. Taxonomy (NCBI): domain Eukaryota; kingdom Fungi; phylum Ascomycota; class Lipomycetes; order Lipomycetales; family Lipomycetaceae; genus Lipomyces; species [Lipomyces] oligophaga. The sequence goes on along the minus strand of NW_027117792.1, from coordinate 371,223 downwards.
ATACGACGACATGTTCAGCTCATATCCAGTAGAACTTTTAGAAATAAACTACAGAAAACAAACAAATAATAGCCATAACAGTCTACACAAAGCAGACAAAGCAGACAAAGTGCGAACACGAGCCTCTCCGAACGCGAACTCGAGGATCGGCCCGTACCCTCACAGCAAGACCCTCAGCGTAGATTACCAAACGCTATCGCAGGTAGTCAGTAGAAGTTACGCCGTACGGTATAAATACACGCCAGAAGCAAAAGCGGAGAAATAAGCGTGCTGTTCCAGTCACTTTATTTGGGGTCAATTGGCTTTTCAAAGCGGCGATTTAGTTGAGTAGAACAATGTCGAAATATCTCCAATTGCTACTTCATCCGTCTGAGTTGCGGGCTATTTCGCAATGGTAAGTGTGTGTTTTTTTCATTTTGTAGCGTCAGAGATGGTCGAAGTAAGAAGAAGTCGCTAACGAAGGCTTGCTTTAAAATTAGGGCGATTTGGCATGATCCAGTGTTCCCTCGGGATTTGGATAAAGAGTCGGACAATCAAAAGCGCTGCTATGAGCTGCTCAAGCTGACCTCGAGAAGTTTCGCAGCTGTGATTGAGGAACTGTCTCCAGAACTACGCGTCGCGGTATGTACCTGGGTGTTTTAAATTTTGGCTCTGCTAGAAGTACATGGATTCTAATTTGTAACTTTTTAGACTATGCTTTTTTATTTAATTTTGCGAGGACTCGATACAATTGAGGATGATATGACGATTCCCAACCCCGTCAAGCTACCGATTCTACGATCCTTTTATGAAAAGCTTGACCAAAAGGGATGGACGTTCAATGACAGTAAGTATTTAAAATAACTTTTCGTAGAATTATAGCAATAACATGAACAAGGCAAAGAGAAAGACCGGGTCGTGCTCGAAGAGTTTGACAAGATCATTGATGAATTTTCGCTACTGGCAGATAATTATAAATTGATTATCAAGGACATTACCAAGGAAATGGGTCATGGCATGGCGTTGTATTGTGAGGACGAAGATTTCAACAAAAAGGGGGTTGACACGATCAAAGATTACAATCTTTATTGCCATTATGTTGCCGGCATTGTTGGAGAAGGTTTGACCCGCCTTGGAGTAGCCGGTAATTTGATCAAGCCTCAGATTATGCAGGATCCAGAGTTGTATGTGATATGCGACGCATTGTGTGAATAAAACTGACGTGACACAGATGGGAGTCTATGGGGTTGTTTTTACAGAAAACAAACATCATTCGAGACTACTATGAGGATCTTTGTGATAACCGACGATTTTGGCCGAAAGAAATTTGGTCGAAGTATGGAAATTCTTTAGATGATTTTGCTAAGCCCGAAAATGAACAGGCTGGATTAGCATGCTTAGATGAAATGGTTGCGGATGCCCTCGAGCATATTCCCGGGTTGATGTTTTATCTTGCCGGGATCAAAGAACAGTCGATGTTCAATTTCTGCACGATTCCACAAGTGATGGCAATCGCTACACTGGAGTTAGTGTATAAGAATAAGAACGTTTTCAGTAAGAACGTTAAGATTCGAAAGGGACTTGCGTGTAAGGTAAGTTTTTGCAAAATCTTCCCAGATTAATAATAGGTTTCTAATGAGTTTCAGCTCATGCTGCAAGCATCCAACATCCAAGCGACCTACGGCATTTTCCAAGAATACTGCCATAAAATACAGATGCGCAATTCGCCGCGCGACTCGACATACGTGCGGATCAGTATGGCTTGCGCTAAAGTTGATCAATTTACAGAGACCGTGTTCCCTACCAAGATCTCTGCCGAGGAGCTACAGCAGAAAGAACAGGCGACATTTGTTACGTATATCTCATTATGTGTTGTTGGCGGTCTTTTAGCCTACTTTATTATTTTTGTATGATTTTTTGTGTTTCATATGTTTCTTATTTTGTGACTTGTGATCTGATGTAGTTTTATGTTGATGCATGTGTATGTGACGTATGCATAAATTTTGACCAAGTTGGATGAATACGTAATTAAATATATTTCGAATTATAATTTTTAATTTACAAAAGCGTAGAGGTGAAAGCAAACACCGGACTCAAATATCGTCGATGGCAATACCCAAGATCCAAATATTGACGACGAAAAAAATTAAGGTGGCTGCCAGAATACCGGGTACAAAAGTAGATCTGTTCAAGTATTCGAGTTCGTAACCTTGTTGAAGCCAGAGTGCCTGCGCGAGAGTCCATAATAAAAGGGCTCCCACTCCGAGGTGCTTATTGCGGAGCATGGATGAAGATGGAAGGTAGAAAGGAAGTAGTACAAGGTACCACATGAAGTATTGGCTCGTGCAAACTTTGTTGAAAGTGACAAAAGCGAAGGTCTGGACGAACATTGATTTTGCGAGATCTTTTTTGGCGAGCATGAATGGTAGAAATACTCCAGAGATGAATAGTTGGGGTATGAATGCAAGAGACGGGTAAGGCGACTTATGGACGACGTTGGGTGACGAAGAAATATATAAAAGAATGTTATACGGAGAAAAATTGTGGCGATGGTCAGACCGCGAAAGATGGTGAAGATAAGTGTGTAATAAAAATGGCTCTCCGTAGATGTAATACATCGCACCGGTAAACAGAGAGAAGGATGAGAGGCAGGCAAGACCAAAGTAGACGCGATCTTTGTTCACCCATTTAAGCAGGCCGGTACCGAGAAGTTTTGGGCTAGAATCGAGAGCCCAAAGAATTGATGGAATGTATATTACGGGATAGATCTTAAAATGGACCGAGTATCCAGCTAGCAAACCAGCTAGGACGATCTTACGCTCGTACACGGCCCATAATAGAGCTATGACAAGAGCTCCCAGAAGTCCTTCTGAACTACCGCGAGTGCTGATGGTTGCAACCATGGGATTTAGGAGCCAAACAGATGCGAATTTCAGAGCGCGAGATTCTTCCATGCCTCGGATCTGAAAAATACGGAGCATCAGCCAGCCAGCAACAATATCGCCTAACGCAAACAGGAGCTTGCCAAACCAAAAGTATGTCGTCGTCGGAAGTAGCAGCCAGGCGAGAATAGGTGTGTAACGGTAGGTAGCACGGTCATATGGCGAGCCTCCTTGAGCAGTAAACTTAGCTGCATCAGTGAAAACAAAGTAGTCGATATCAGTGAACCGGATCTCGGCTGTCGCATCCTGGTATACCCCGTAGAAGAAGAATCCGACTCGAATCAGAGCTGCTGATGCCAGTAGGCTAGAAGTAGATAGTCGCATTCTGATAGAGCGGTTATCATCTATTGATTAACGTATTGGATTGATCGTGTAATTCAGTTCTGATTATTTATTGAATATGGACTAATATCTTTGATCAAATATTGTTCAAATCAAATATTGGACCAACTTCTGCTTGTGGACAAACAGCCAGCCAACGCAACAGCAGTTACCAAGCAGAATGGGTCTGCGTACAACTGACTTTTGACGCCAATTGAATCAGAAATGCAAGTACAGTCCGATATATTTAAAAGATGAGCGTTATCAATAGTAGTAATAATGATATGGATAAATGAAAGAATATGAAAAACCACCGAGGCCTGGCATACGTACTGTAATTTCGAACCAGAGCAGATGTCTAGGTTTAGGGACTTGACTAAGGGAGCGTGGACGAGATCGATCACTCTTGCGATTTATGACTTTAATTTAGTTGGTGACTTAAAGAGACTTTGATTGAGTTTCAATTAAATCCTTTAAGAGTGAATAGTTGTAGTCCATTAATTTGATAGAATACTTCTAGCTGACAACAGATACAAGAAAGTTGACGATTCTTATCGACTTAGTAAGTCCATCTATCCTTCGTTGGAATTTACAGAATGCACGAACTAATTTCCTGGACAGATTTTTCACACCAAACAAAAAAAAATATAGAAAATGGTTAAACTCACTTCTTCCGATGGGGAGGTTTTCACTGTTGGTACGTTTATTTGAATTCTGATTGATGCTCTCGGATATCAGTTTTCCTCGGTTATTTTATGTGGAGTGGTTTGAAACTGATCGTATCTTAGACAAGGAAGTCGCCGAACGCTCGATTTTGATTAAAAACATGATAGAGGGTAAGCTTATTTTTCTTTCATTTGATAGTTGATAACTAATTCATACTAGATGTCAGTGATGCAAGCACTGAGATTCCAATTCCAAATGTAAGACAGCCGATCAGAGACAGTCACTATATTGCTAACTTCCGATGCAGGTTACGGCCAACGTGCTGAAAAAAGTCCTTGAATGGTGCGAGCATCACAAGTCCGATCCTGCTGTGACGGCAGAAGACGAGACCGATGCACGTAAAAAGTCGACAGACATCGACGAGTGGGATCAGAAGTTTATGCAAGTTGACCAGGAAATGCTTTTCGAAATCATTTTGGTATGTTGTGGAATTGTTTTTGTTCAAAGTGAGTACGCGGTCTAACAACGAAGGCGGCTAATTACTTGGACATAAAGGCTCTACTAGAAGTAGGATGCAAAACTGTGGCCAACATGATAAAAGGAAAGGGTCCTGAGGAGATCCGCCGTCAATTCAACATTACAAACGATTTCACTCCCGAAGAGGAAGCTCAGATCAGAAGAGACAATGAATGGGCGGAGGACAAATAAACAAATGGTAGTGGAAGAATGGTGCCGATTGGATTGTGTAAGTCTGTACGTGTGTATGTTGTGTTTTTTGTAGCTACGATATTATGCCGTAGCCAAGTTGGTATGGCAAATCAGCCTAAATTAGATTTGCTGTTCTAATATATTAATCTAATCTGAGCCATACTTCTTGATAGCCCACTCTAGAAAGGTTGGCACGTCTTCAGTAACGATTTTGACAAACACATAGTCCTGGATAAATGCCGGTAGCAAGGCCATTTTTTCATCGCTCTGTTCAACTGTTAGCACTATATCGAAGTAAATGAACAGACATGCATACCGTAACTGCAAGCGTCCATTTGATCTTCCCGTCATCAAGAACTTTGACATGTTCGATAGACGCATACCGAGCGCTGGAATGACCAGAATATACCTTCCGTGTAGAAGGCAAGGAGATGATATAAAACTCTTTAATGTCTGGGTCCGGTTGAGTAGCCAGTAAATATTCAGGAGAGTCGCGAGGATTCATAAACATAGGCACTTTGAAGACCACATGGACACCTAAATCCAAGTTAGAAAGCCAGAAACAAGTCAAGGAAGCACCGAAATGCCATCACGCCGCAATATGGAAGTGCCGAAAACTCACCTGTCCAGTCGTCACGTTCGGTTTGAAAATAGTCAAACTTCTCCATGTTGAATATATATTCTGTCTCGTTCTCTGTATGGTTTTCTAGCAGGCCCTTGACAAACAAGTCCCAAGAGATGTTATCACCACCACCGCCATGGATAGATATACGAGCAAACCATTTGCTCGAACTGCCGTCCGCATTGGCATACACATGCGAATAGGTTTGCACTTTGTACTTGTTGTATACGGCGCCTTTTTTCCACACTTTTTCGATATCGTCCAAAATTGGTTTCGCACTGGCAATGGCCGTCGCAGCTTTAGGAATTCCAGATGTGTCTAGTGGATGCGCGGTGTAGATAAACTCTGTCATCGTGAAGTAGAATAATTTGAGGAGGTTCAATTCGGTTCAAACTTGTAAAATGAATACAAGTCTTAGCGGTCTAACAATACTAGCATCCAAACGTATTCAAATAGCCATATTCGCATATTCTTATTAAGATCGCCTGTCCTCGCCAGTCGAGACTATCGCACCCTCTCAACCTTAACGACAACCGTACGATAGCACGACCTTTGGAACAAGGGTCTAGTGCTTCAGTAATACAAGGGCTTGGTGGTGCGGCGGGTAGACGTGGCGGGCATACGAGGCAGGGCCATCGAACGATGAGCTGGGAATTGGGACTGGGAACATTCTTGCCACCGAGATTAGCTTGAAGGTGTTGAAAGCAGAGAGCCAGAAGAGGAACTAGAGAGAACTAAGAGTGGAGAACTACAGATGTAAGAGATAAAAATATTAGCATATAGTATTAGTTATATTATAGTAGCATGCGACGCGCGCCCTGCGCTAATCGAATAAATTATAGCAATAACAGACGCCAACCATAGAATCAATCAACCCAATCCTAGTCCAAATCCAAACAAACCGAGTCCTAAACCAAAAGACTGGCCGCGGAAATTCGTATGTATATAGTATATGTATAATGATAGTGCAACTTCGTGCTGCCTAACTACTCTCCACTGAATCGCGGAAGGTGTCCTACCGCAAGCCGACCAACAACAGCACCAGGCATGTTGTCTCAAAAGTAAAGGTGATGCCAAAGTCGCGCGCCTAGAAGGCATGAGCAACAACAGCGCGAGTCGGGATCACGCGCACGGCAGGAACAGGCGACACTGAGCGGGTCTTGGGAGGCGAAGAGGAGAGGATCACGTCGCCGCCCTCGAATCCAGAATGATCTGGTAGGAGATGGTACTGTTCCTCGTAGACGCGATGCATAGCACGCTCGCCGTTCGACTTTTCGGCTGCACGAGCGAACACGCATGAGTCACCGGCACATCCGCACTTGAGACGATGTGAAGCGTCAGTAGTGCTGTCGGACATGATCAAGGTAGGATGCTGGACAGGAACGGACGGGCTCGCTGTCTTGCCAACAGGAGGGATGTATACGTTGTTGTAGAAATCTGTGATTCGCGAAGAGTCCATGACATGTATGTGAATGTGTATGTGTGCCTGTGCACTAATGCTGAATGAATTAAAAATCTGCAAGTCTGAAGAGACGAATCAGAAGAATAAGGACGTAGATATAAAGAATATCTATCTAATTATAAGATATAGTCTATGACTCTTGCAAGTACGTGTTCTTTAAAAGACAGAACTGCTTGGTTTTATAGACATCCGACCCTGCCAGACATGGATCGCCTTCTGTGGCAGTGGCCGTGGCAGTGATGCCTATTTTGAGTGTTTGTGCGCAGACTGCGGCTTGGTCAGGTGGCAAAGCAGATGTGCGTGTGCAAGTTGCAACGGTGCACTGCCACGAGCTGCTTGTTCGGGGGGCTGAGAGGTTGGGCTGTGGCCAGCCAAGCGGGCCTAAGAGGGTCGATGCGCAGCCACATCCAAAATAGGTAGAGAAATGACAACATTTTCTATGTGTTGCCAGAGGTGTATTGCTATTGTGCGTACGCTGATGCTGCTACTGTTACATTATCATGATCATTGTAGAAAAGCAGACCTACGCGATTATCTTTTGTAAATACAAACATACTTAGAAAAAAATTCCACCTGCAACAATAACAAGTGACAGAATTAGCCGACACAAAAGCTTTCCTCATCATCCCGTAATTTGACACTGCAATTGTGAAAATCACATCAGTCACAAACCCCAACACGATCTGCGCCTGCCCTCACCCTCACCCTTACCCTGTCTCCGGGGTCTGCGGAAGCAAGAAACTGGATGACTCGTTTCGTTTATTTACGTTTTGCTTTGTTCGCCATTGGCTGCCTGCTTCTGCTACCGAGACTCGTAAGACCTGCAGACCCTGTACTTCGTGCAATTGCATACGCTCCTCTCTGGATCTATTAACGCAAAGTTTGTGATTTCGGTCGGTCTTAGTAGCATTAACCCGTAGCTGCATTAGCTGTAGTCTTGACTGCACAGAGTTGAGCTAGCTCAACTCTCAGCAGATCACGACCCTGCTCATTCTTAGCGAACCTTAACGCGCGCTCCCCAAAAGACCCCGTGAAAAAAACAAAAAAAAAATTTTCAACCACGTTAATCGTTTCAAACAGCCAGTATGATGTTGATCATGGGCCGGACAGTTTTTGCAGAAGCTAAAATAACGCTTTTGTTTTTCCGCGAATGACAAAATTTTTCCACTTCATTTCAGTCCAGCTACGACCATTCACACTCATATTCTCACATTTACGTTTCCTAATTGGATCAGGCCCGTTTATTCGCTCTGACATACAAGTCAACTGACTGCGCAAAACGCAACATAACTTGCTTGTCCAGACAGATGGCTACTGATCCCGAAAATGCTGTACACAACCAATAGGCCAATTGTAAATATCCGTATGAATCCACGAGTGCCGTAGATCTGCTAACCATGACTATTACGCAGCGGCTATTCAACACAAGACATTCAAATCACGAATATCCACCAGAAAGACATGGCAAAAATTAGCATCATCCGCCCAACCATGCACGGACTCCTTCCCCGGCATTTGCAATGCCGTAGTCAAATGCTGAATCTCGATTCCATTCGCATACTAGTCTACGTCACGACTCGGTCCCTGGCAAATTAATTGGTGCAAGCAGCAATTTCGCTCATAATCGGTCGACGTTCAGCTTCCTATTCTAGCTCTACGATTCTAGTGCTGCTATTCTTGCTCAGCTCTAGTCGTGCTCCTATCGTGATATTGCACTTCTTATTTCACCCCTGCTCACTTGAAATGACCAACTCCATTAAAATTCCAATGAATCATACCCAACATTTAAATTCTTAAACGCCAATCATACTAAATATTACAATATTCACTCAAATCGCGGAATCGTCAAAAGTCCAACATTTCCGTGCTAGCGGACTACTGACTCGAGGCATATGTGGCGACTGCATTGTCCCTTCATCCTCTTGTTCTCTTCTCCGTCTCGGAAGCTCAAGCCCTGGCACCGAAAATAATTCTCCACATTTCTCTTTCTCGAGCTCCCCTCCCACATCCGTGCCCATTGTAAACAAAGTTTCGTCAACTCGTTTCTGCTGCCTGTGGCATTCGATCACCCATGATATGCTCACACAGTAAATTTGCCGATCCATCGACGCTCGAGAAAGTGCCTCCAGCGTTCTGGGGCTTCCCTGCTTGAAGACAACGTGCGTAGCTTGCCGGTCCATTTGCTTCACTATCCGTGCTCCCAGTCGCTTTAGCATCACCGCATACGAGGCCGAGGCGTCGTCGCCTTCGCTCGTCCGTACATCTACAAACACAGTAACCGCGCTCAAAGGCTCCTTGTCTAGCTCGCCTTTCCGGGTTGCCATCCAGGTTTTTAATTGCTGCGACCTCACAGCTGTAATTGAACTTTGATTCGATTGCTTCTTCTCACTTGTCGCTCGATTGAATCTTGCTTTTACTGGAGTACTAACTTTTGCTCTGGCTCTGAGCCTTTCACGCCGATCCTTTGTCGAGGATTCTTCTACTTCAGCACTCATGTTCAGCCTTCCAAATGATTTCTCAAGCAATATTTTATCCAGATCTTCAGATTCAGCAACTAGATCTCCTACTACCTCAGCAGTTTCATCCTTTGGAGCTTCTCCACGTAATTTCGGACCATTATCATTGTTCGGCTCGGCCGTTAAAGCAGCCATCCTTGGGGGCGGATCAAATGACAATGCGGGCGGTCTAATTATAATCTTTGTCGCATCCTCGAATTTTCTTGCACTTGATATCCGCATAGCATGTCCTGTTACTATCGGAACTCGACGCGGAGGTGACCTCAGACCTTGAACTGCTTGACTAGCTAAATGAGGTCGTCCAAGTTGGGGCGGTGATCCTAGTTTGTGTATAGAAACTGCACCCGTAATCTCTTCTCTATCTTGCCGATTACTCATCTTCCTTGCCGAATTCACATTAGCCAAAACACGGCGAGGTTGACCTATACTTCCTCTCGAAGGAGTCATCAACACACGTTCGTCTTCCTTGTGTTTCCTTGCTGAATTTGCAAGGGCCACAGTCATATTCCTTCGAGGTTGGACTTGGAGCATCTCATTAGGATCTGTGATCCTCTTTCTCGGAGATCCATTTTCATTCGCAAACACTCTATCCTGCCCGTGGAATTCGTCCGCATTCGATCTACCAGGCGTCCGTACTCTCGATCCACTTCCTCGTGGAGAGATAATCCGCACACTCTTAATGGGAGTAGCAATCTTGCTTGGACTCCGCCGCTTCACTGGTGACCCTGATGCTGTCATAGAATCTGCAAATAGCACTTCCCGCTTTTTCATTCCGCTGGCGGTTTTATTGGCAAACTGCTTCTTTGCAGACATCGAAGGCGTGGCTAAATACAAGGTAGTCTTTGGTCCGTAGACATTGTGCATAAACTCATTCTCATCGGTATATATATCATGCTCGATTTCACTTAGATTTTTCTTTGCTTGCGATTTTGAGCTCTGCTTCCGGGATGGGGTACTTGGTTCGATTTTACCCCTCTTCGAGCTACTAGAAGACTTCAGGCTCGACTTGGAAACGACCACTTTTTTCTTTCTCGAACGAGCAACACTCATTTCGCAATAAAATTCAATAAACCAGCAGTACAGGATAAAACACGGCCAACCAGCTATTTGCCAAAGCACGGAGCGAACAAGGATCGATAGTAGACTTGGTCCCAAATTCGGGTGTTTGTTTACGTTGCTGCGTCAACGCCATGACAGCATTCCGGTTTAGGAAGTCGAATAGCCCCGTCACGTGGAACTCTCTTTGACCGAATTTTTTTCGTATTTCGAGAAGGAAATGAAATTGAAATTTGCAAATATATTTCAAAATGAGTGATGTAAAACTGGGTTTCGGTTTTGGTAGAATGATGCGCTTTATTTTGGTACATTTCGACTTATGTGAATATGATATCATCGATCAAACCCCTCAGGAGTGCTTGTAAGGCCAGGTACGCTATATCAACTGATCTACGATTAAGGGGAAGAGATGGATACAGTGCAAAATGAAACTTTTGATTACAAGATTATAGAATGTACAAAACATGAGATCCAAATCGAGTTCTTGATATAAATCAAGAAATTTACTAAGCACTAGTAGCATCTGACGGTCGTGTATCGCCGATCCTACTGCTCTTCTAATCCTTTTATGTAAAGTCGACGAGTCATAAACTAGCAGGACCAAGAAATGCCAAACGAAGATTAGTTATCGAAGGACAGTTGATTCACAATCAGAGTTTATTTATATTAAACTGGAATTTCAAGAATTGGCTATATCTATTTGAATTCATGTGCACCCGCTCGTTTGCAAACGGGCCGATGAACTATACTTGCGTATCGCACTCGATTTATTATTCTGAACTGACAAGGTTATCGAGTAAGATAAAACTTTGCAACAAAATAAAAATTTGCGAATGAAGTTTCTTAAATTTTCATAATTTTTATCTCAACTTTATATCAAATGAGGTTTCAGACCTGGTTTTGCAAAACTCTCGTTCCCGAATGTGGTGTTGATTCATTGACCAGTGACCAACCAACCAAAAACGATAGAGAAGAATCGAAATCGATCCCCGATTATGCTGTTTTGGTAGAGTCGGGTAGTAAATATATGAAAAGGTCGACATTGAGAAGTAATTTAAGAAAGTTAAAGCAATGCCTCTTACTCAGACGGAGAAAACATGGGATGAGCAAAGTTATTGTTAATAGACTTCATCTTCCAAATATTATTCATATGATATATAATGAATCTGAAATACTTCCAACTGAAGTTACAGATAAATTTGGGAAATGGGTTGAATCCACTAGAACAAGTGTTATAATCAAACCATTGGGATTCAAAGCGAGAGCTAAGCTGTTGCTGCATAAGGTTTTTCAACATCGGCTCGATTCTCCATGTCAGTCAGAATCTGATTTTGAATCTCAAAAAGATATGAAAGTAGATTTTAGATCTGCAATTCAGTTTACTGTTGACAGGATGCTTCGTGATATTGAAGAGCAGTTTCGCTCGAACGAAAAGTTGTTGATTGAGGCTGATTCGACTGACTCACTAGATTCAAGCGTCGATATATCTACTCAATTGAGTCAGCAAACTCAAGATATTGACAATGGCAAGCTAGTTTTGACTGATTCCGATACTGCTGTTTCACAAGATGATGAATGGGGTGACTGGGCTGCTCCAGAACAAACTGAAATCAAGTCACCAGCTTAATCTGACCTGTCTGCCAATCATACTGCTCTTTCCAATCCTATCTCCCAAAATACCCTTTTTGACCACAACAGCGAATAGATTACGTTCTAACTCATGTAAAATCCAAATACCTCAAAGACGGAAGCCCAATATTGACTTCCAAGCTGTTCCTTAAATCAGATTCTTCATAATTCACTGCCGCATACATATCCAGAATGGATATTTGCTACGCCTGACCTAATTAATGGACCAAAGTTACTGATTCTATTCAAACGGAATATATGACCCAAACAATTATACAGAACGATCTGTGTTTAGTCTAGATTTAATTAGCCCCGTCTAATTTTGAAGATTCAGCAGCAGAGATGAATTTGCTAGTAATAGCAACTTCAGCAAGTACTAGTCAGCTTCTGGTGGAGAAATGATTTAGTTTCGCTTTATAACAATAGTACTAAGGAATTACCAGACGAAGAACAAACAACTTTAGCTGAAGATTCATAATTGACAAATCTGGGATAATTTACAATTTCGACAGAAGACCAAGAGATTCGTATACAGCTTCAAAAGTCGCGGCTCAAATGAAAAACTTTACTGTTCCGGTTTGATTGTCGCCAGAATTACATCAACTTTGAGGTCTTAAATGAACTGAATTGTACTTTACAGTCTAAATAAAATAACACTTCAAATATGTAAATCCTCTAGTTTAGCAAAAGCTTGTTGATATTTGCCATGCTTCAGTTTCTTCGTCAACCGCGATGGTAGAGCATACACAGGATCTATCGGCTCAAGGTTCTCAAATCCCAGTAAACTCAATCCAGCTATTCCAAACATTGTATGAAATACGTCTGCAACGTCGCCTTTCCGATCGGCGATTCCACCGGCTTCATCGTCTTGCGCTTCTAATATAAACTCTCGTAGTCGATCTTTATCGATCCAGTCTAAGCGACCAAGAATAGCCAGAGCAGACAAGACCCACCAGCTATAGCATACGTCAGGTAATTTTTCTGGACGCCCATTTAAACCGCCAGATGGTACTTGACGCTCACATAACCACCATGTTAATAGATCACGTTCAACAAGATCCAGTCGGCCAGCGATGGCCAATGCAGCTATACAAGTAAATATCTGACCCGAATGGCTCTCTGCACCAGGAGCAAGACCGTATCCACCGTCATAGTTCTTGCAGGCCTCGATGTATTCGACAGATTTATCGACACTAAATGATCTAGATGCGACGGATTTCTCGAGACGATCAAGAATCGAAAGCGCTTGTAATGCAATATAGACAAACCGAGTATCAATTTCGTCGCCAGTTTGGTCGCCATGGACCCCGCCAGTAGTTTTGTCTTGAAGCGAACAGATATATGAAGCAACCAGATCGGCGTCAATTCGATCTAATGCGTCTTGAATGAGCAGTATTTGGATCGCTGATAAAGTGTATAAAATATGCGGATCATGACCCGGGCTAGCACCAAAACCGCCTAATACATCGGTTATTATAAATTAAGATTGGAATAACAAAGGTTTTTACCATTCTCGTGCCGACAACTTAAAACAAACTCGATCATTTCTTCTCTCGGTAGAGCGTCACCAGCGTCCATGATTTCAAGCGCCATCAATCCCCAATATATTCCGCCTTGCTTAAATTAATTATGAGCATTAACATCAAGTGCTACTATTACTTACTCATGCGCAAATGTTCAGAAAGCCAATACTCAAGCTCATCCTGCTTCTAAGTTCAGTTAGCGTTTTCACCATTTTCGATATATTCAGCCGACGACCCACTTTGTTTAATGATTGCACATAAGATATGTGCTTATCGCGTAGGAATTGCAGTGTCATGTTCTTTGAATCTGATTTGCGATCAAATGCTGGTCAATTGGCCGAATCAGCAATATATCTGGCGACGTGTCCGGCTTATTATGGTCAGTTTTTAGAGATCGTGAGATGGGACTTTTTGATTCTAGGTTCAGGGCCGCTACACATTACTTGCCATTACTTGTCCAAAAAATTAATCAAGGTTGTTCGCGTGCAAATATCTGGGTTTGATTGAAACATGGAACAATTTGAAAATTAACTACTAATAAGAACCATTAGCCCAAGACAAATGTTAAGTTCAGAAAGTCTATTCGGTCAGACAACAAGGAAACACCAATCTCAACACCTCCCAGAGTTGGTATTGATCTATCCAAACAATGCTCCGTCTCTTAGTAAATATGGATTCTAATACCTTCAATAGTGATCATGAGAATGTATTAACAGGGAAATTGAAAACTATGAAACAAAATGATGCGCCCCCAAGACCTTTAGAAATATGTTCAATAGTCTCTCACGTCAAAGTTCCGACGCAAAAGCCACAGCCGGTTCTAAAATAAACCCATGAAAAATTTCAATTCTATTTCGAAGGATCATTTCGCTGGATGAAATTGTGTCCTCGCAAAGCGCTTTTTGGTAGTAATTCCATGTATCGGACTAAAATCAAATTAGCAATTCAACTATCGACCAAAACGATTCTAAAACAGGAAGGTTGAATTTCCTTACGTGCAAGATGCCTGCAATCTTCGATCGCATTCACTCCCTGAGTTTTTCGACACATTTCAAGAGCCCGTTGAACAGTTCGGAACGCATAGAGCTTGACTAGTTGATGCTGATATTCACTGAACTGAGCCTTCTTAAGCTCACTAGGATTCGCGTAATCAACATCATCGAAAGAGACATCTTTCCAGCGGACATGATCGGCTAAAACCCATTAGTATTGACTCACTACCAAAATTATTGAAATCACTCATACAGCTAGTAGTTAAAAGCTCTCCGTTCAAGGGAAAGGCAGTTTCAGAACGCATTGTTGTTTGCCTAGCTTCGAATAACACTAAAAATTTTTATGAAAAAACAACCAGCATAAATTTCAGCTCGTAACTAGTCTGATCTTTATAAATCTGGAAGTTATTAGTTATTTCCACTTTATTTCCACTTGGTTCTCCAAAGTCTTCCGTGATAAGTTCACAGTTCGGTCGTTCATCCACTTCCGCACGTAGATGTCAGGTTCATCAAGCCCCTTCTGATTGGCTAAAAATCTAATCATAATCACATTACTAAGGTATTTGTACACATTCAATTCACGTGATTCAAGTGCGTTGCCATGGCAGACTTCTTTGGGGTGGTCATCAACATTGGTATTGTTTACTCAGGACTAATTTCCCAATCGATTCTACGTGATCTCAACTTCGTCTGTCCTTTGATTCGTAAAAACATAGTTCTCTTCTATTTCCATTCTCTATACAAAATGTCAGCAGAATTTTATCGTTCATTTTTGGTGTCTCCAACAGCTGATCACCTCGCCGATCAGGCACGTCTGACATACGTAACATCATGCAAAACATTCAACGGCAAAGATGCGATCGTTTCGCACATTCTGCAATCGAAGAGCCAAATCAAGTCTGCTGAGAATATTCTTGCAACTCATGTCACGAGCGATTCTATTGTACTGGAAACTGTGACCACGCTCGAGTTTGTTAACGGAACTGGTGCTTATGTACAAGGCCTGGACAAGAACTTTGTTGTTGACAACACTGTCACTTTGCCGATCGTAAGTATTAAGAAGCGAATCGTTGTCGTTTTTTCTCATGCTAACTGTCTGTAGATACATGCAGTTATGTTCGAGAATGGCCTAATTAGAAGTGTTCGATTGTTTTGGGATCAGGGAACAATGCTGAAACAATTGAACATAATTGGCGCCAGAGGAAATGTCTGGCCGATATATTCAGGTGCAGATCAAGAAAAACTCATTGTTTCTGATGGCGAGTATTCCAGTATTACCAAAAGCGAAATAATTTTAACGTCAATTAGTTGTTCCTGTCGCCGGTGCCAAGTCTCTTCCATTTTCATCGACTCGCAAAACTTTTTCCGTTTCAGACCTCGAACCTGAAGAAGTTCCGGCACCTCGCCCGGCAATTATTGCTCCTGTGTCTTCCTCTAAGCCTAAGCCTCGTAATTTAGATGACCTTATGGAAGATAGACCTGCGCCTGCCTCGCCCTTCCGGCTTGGGAAGCCACGTGAATCTTATGATATCTTTGATGAGAAGAGCCAAGCTACATCGGCTACTCCTCATCTGAAAGGACCTGGAATCGGACCTCGTTCTCATGCTATTGCTCAGGATCGTAGAGATCCTAATATCCGCAATTTTGAGTTTGGGACTCCTAAAGTCAAGCCTGTGATGAATACTCAGACTAGATCAAACATGCATCCCCAACCGGATGAGCTGCAATGGGACTATGATTCTAGCACTGGTGAGGCTAAGCAGTTCCACGCCAAGGGTCATGAACGTCCGGATATGGAGTATACATACGAGTACACCGATTACTCGCCTGTACCAGATTCACGATTCCATGGCATCAAGATTGCCGGGAATGGCATGGGTAGCAACAGCTCCCGACCACAATTTCACATTAGTATGATGAATGAAGCTGACGAAACTGCAGACGTTCAATCTTCCCGACCCCTCCCTCCTCATCTTCGCACTTCCAGATCAAATCAGAATTTGGGCCCCTTCGCTGACAAATCTGGTAATAAGGGGGGCATAAAGATCGCAGGAAATGGGATGGGAAGTAATCGGTCCCGACAACAATTTAGTATCTCCAGCATGGGTAACGATGAAGATAATAATCCGAATTCTGAAATTAAGAATATGCCACCGCGTATTGTCCAGAAGATGCCACTTGTTGTCCAGCCTCCGAGTGTTGTGAATGCAGTAAATCCCAGCTCGCTACAGGAGTCGACAGTCGACGAAGAGGAACTAACATCTGAACGATTTAGCGGAATCAAAATTGCTGGGAATGGAATGGGCAGTCGCAGTGGTTGTTCTCAGTGGACTATTGGTGGATATGAAGAAACCGATAGTATTCCTATCTCCAAGACAAAGAATATGATGCCACATCAAACTTCGATGAACGTAAGACGTCAGTTCACGCCTACTTGGAGTTTTGGTGGTGACGATGAGGCGAAGGAGAACTAGTGAAGTCAAATATAAAGAGAATTAGTGTTTTGTGTTTGTACAGCAATAGGAAATACCATATAATTATGCTTTTGTTTAAATTTGAGACGAACATAAAATGTACAAGTTCTCCGTATATGTTCTCAGAGTAAAGTGCTCTGGAGACGTGCTTTGGGAGCTTTGTAGAAATTGACTTGGTACTTAACGAATCGAAACAGAGCCCTAGTTTATTACCCATTTTCAGCAAAACCTCAGAGAAAGAGGTTCAATTCTAGTTTCAATTTCTTTATATATACTGGATTAGACTATTATATTGCAATGACTCGCAAACGTCGTCACAGTGGAGCCGAACAGAATAGTAAGGAATTCGAAGAAAGAGACCACTCGGGAAGCAGCGAGACCAACGGCATAAATGCGCTGGCAAATCGAGGAGGGGATAATGACTTTGCTGAAGCGGTTAAAGCAGCTGTTGATTCAGCACGAATTCAGGGTGCTCAGCCATATACTTTTGATTCAGCAGATCATAATACTGAACTTGTTCAAGACGGTGCCTTGGACCACGACCACGGCAACGATAACATCAATAATGATGGATTTCAAGAACCGAAAGAATCAGCAAAGCGCCGAAAGCGCAAAGAAAAGCGAAAGTCTCGTCTTTTCCCGACTTTTGAAGTTCAACCTCAATTTTCTGGGAACCATATCAGTGTTACAGTGAGTTATGGTGAAAAAGTTTTGAATTTCATGAACCCAACATTAATCGGCTTGCAGGACTTGAGGGATCTTGTATTGTGGATATTAGCAGACGGAATTGCACCCAAATGGCTCGCTGTAAATGTAAGCTCATTCACAATGCAGTCATGTATGTCGAGACTAACAGTTCTAGAACAAACTGGCGATAAAGCATGTCGTCACTATCATCATCCGAGGATTGACACCAGATATGTTTGGGATAGATGATGCCGAGAAGCAAGCCACGGCACCTTATACACTTGGGAATCTGACAATTAAGTCTCCGCTTTGTCCGTTTTTTAAAAGCGGTGCATTTAACTATATTTGGCCTTTACGGTTGCCTGGAGATCGAGTTCGCGTGCGAAGTCCTATGATGTCGATTTTGACCGTACCACTTTCCAAGAAAGTGACAGCAGCCCAGCAAATATCGTCGGAGGACAAGGACAAGCAAATTAAAGTAACCTGGGACATGCTGGTCATGAAGCCTATTGAGCTTCAACGAAACCTGTACCCCGTACACTCATCCATCTCTGTTTATGGTGTGGACGAGGAATACGTGAGTTCGAAGCAAGATGAAGATCAATGGGTCGAGACGTTACCAAACGAGAATGAGACTGATAAGGAATTTAAAATATTTGGTCTCGATTGCGAGATGGTCATGACTGAGCATGGTTCGGAACTAGCGAGAGTTACTTTGGTTGGATGGGATAGAAAAATCGTTCTCGACGAACTTGTATTACCGGATCATGCTATCGTCGACTATATAACACGATATTCTGGCATCACCGAAGAAATGCTGAAGAACGTGACTACAACTAGAGCGGAAATTCAGAAACGCTTGATAGAACTGGTCAAGTCGACTGATATCCTCATTGGACACTCCTTGGAGAATGATTTGAATTCTCTTAAAATCAAACATCCTACTGTGATTGACACGGCGTTATGTTTTGATCATCCGACAGGTCCAGGCAAGAAACCTTCATTGAGACACTTAGCCGAAAAGTACCTTCATAGAGTTATACAGCAGAACCCGACCACTACGGGACCCAACTCAATTTTGGGACACGACTCAGCTGAAGATGCTCGGACATGTTTAGATTTAGTGAATCTCAAGATAATCAAAGGACTAGATTATGGCCGAGCCAAAGTCAGTACAGAGCCTTTGTTTCGACGGATTGAACGAGCACATATTGCGGCGCATCAAACAAATCTAGGAGCAGAACATGCAACTAGAACCGGAACGAGCGCAGTTGTCGATTATGGAAACCCCGGACAGTTTCATACGACGGATGCCAAGACGATTGTATCTTGCGACAACGATGACCAGATAGTAAAAGGAATTCTGACAGAGGTGCAGAGACATGACTTTGTGTGGGCCAGATTACGTGAGTTGGAGGTGTGCCGCCGATGGGACAGTGAAGAGTCAGGCGTCTCTCCTCAAAGTGCAGCAGATGAAGCTCGACTAGAGGCGACATTACAAAATCTCAACGAGCGCTTGACTAGGATCTGGAACAACCTTCCACCAACCACGGCGGTAATTCTTCTCAGTGGTACAGGTGATCCAAGAGAAATGCGGCGACTTGTAGATCTCAAAGCACAATTCCAGAAAGAATACGCAACTAAAAAATGGGATCAATTGAGCGTGCGTTGGACTGATGTCGAGAACTTGCAATTAGCAGAGGCTGTCGACATTGCTCGGAAAGGAATCAGTTTCGTGGCCATAAAGCCTGCTAGCGATAGCTCATGAATAGAAGATATAATATCCTGAATTAAATTACGTAGATAGCTTCCGTCGAATATAGCATAACTCTTGGCCGATTTGGCAAGTCAACTTCGATTCAAATTTGCTTTTTCCTGCCTCTCTTTGTGGATGTGGGCTTTGTTTGAGTATTTGCATTTAATTTCGTTTTCCTTTTCGCACCTGATTTTAAATTGCTGTTTCCAGCCGAATTCGTAGAATCTAAAATAGCAAGATGAGATTTCAGTGCCTCCATATCGTTATGCATAGCCATGATGACCGTCTCCATCTTGGAATCGAACAAATTAGTATGCTATGTACTTTTAACCAAAACCAGCACTTACAATTGCCAATCGACGAGCAATTGCATCCGGCTCGGGTCTAAGAATCGATAAGTCTGCGTCTAATGGAATATAATTTTCTGCCGGATGAAGAGAACCAATTTGGTAATTTTTTACCGCGTCGACGTCGAAAGTTAGACAGTCCCGAATGTCGTCCAGATCTCTTGCGGTCGTTCGATATACTTTTCCTAGCTGCACATTACACGTTGAGCATCTAAATAGCGCAAATGTGCTTCCTAAGTCTGGACCCGCACGCGACATATCAAGAGAAGTCGAGATATCAACAGCTCCCTGAGGAGCTGAGGATAAGGTAAAGGCGCGTAACGCTGGTGTCGCGCGGATCCAGGTCGAGGAGTCCGCAATAATTTGTAAACAGGACGCACATTGAAACACGACCGGCAACGAGTCCTTCAGGGTAGGTGACTGCTCGGCTAAAGAGTACGACTCTTCAGACGCCGACATACTAGTCTTTGTTAGTGAAAACTGTGGCTGCGACGTAATAATGAATTCCTCTAAATATTCTCTCGAAATCAGTAAACGCGGGCTGCCTTGTTTGTTCACGCGCAATCACGTGAGTAGACGCGTTCACTGGCCCGGTCCCATACGAACCTTAAGCGGATGATATTAGAACATTTCTATTCAATTCAATTTATTCTAAATACTGCAATTAGTAATTAATTACTCAATGTAATTTAATCTAAACACTGGAAATAAAATTGACTGAACAAACACAATTCATAGTTCAATAATTAAAATAAAGGCCGCAATAAGATAAAATCATATGCAAACAAAATAAAAATACATGGATATTTAATAGAGTAATATAACACACACAGAACCGACAGACTTGGACTAAACCTATATCCATAGTTCCTATTGAAATTCAACGAAATGAAATCAAGCATTATTCCAAAAACCAGGACTCCTCAAACACAAAAGCAATCGGATGAACTAAATGGCAGCGAAGTGACTAATTATGGCTGCTACAAATACAGAGATAACTTCAGCTACCTTCAGCCACCCAAAAAAAAACAAACTCTCTAACACAAGGCAGTGCAAATCGTAGAGGTCAAAGAGATATACCTCCCAGAATGTCTACTTCGTGTCTGCCATCAGCCCGCTCAAGATCGACACTTGTAGACCGTTTAGGAACTGGAAGGTGATTGTCTTGTTCCCCAGCACCAGTCAAACCTGCATCATCTATTTCTGCATGCGATCCAGACTCAAAGGTCAAGTCATCATGAGCATGCGAAATGGCTCTTAGTCCTTCCGAAGTTTGAAAATTGCCATCATCGATCGGGTCTAGACTGCGCTGCTGATCCGGAGAATGAGTAGTTAGACCATCTCTGGTTATGTCTGTTGATCCAGAAACAACAGTCTCAGCCTCTTCCCGTTGTTTTCGCTCTAATTCAGCAACCTCTGCAGCAGTCAAAAATCGACCACCCTGACCACGGGGTCGGCGCATGGCATGCTTGTGTCTGCTTTCATGTAAATATGGACGACGTCCCTTGCTAACTCGAAGAGACTCTTCTAGTTTTGCACGTGCTAGACGACGCTTAAGAATTCGATGATATTGCTTAGCGTTCACATATAAAGGTTGATCCGACTCATCGACCGGTTGATCTATCGATGGTGGAGGGGGCTGCTGTTGCTGTTGCTGCTGTGGCAGGCCGTGGAGAGAAGAGACAGTGGGTGAATCATAGAGACCTGCGGCAGCAGCCGCGGCAGCAGCCGCTGCAGCAGATGAGGAAGACATCGGCGAATCATCTCGGGGATCGTGAGAATGGACAACATCGGGATCGTCAAGGTCAGGGTCGTCAACAACATCATCTGGAAGACCCATGTCAAGATGCAACGCCGACTGGTGCCGCATATGTGAGGGATGCTGCAAATGCGCCGGCCGCTGTTGCTGCTGTTGTTGCTGCTGTTGATTCTGCTGATTCTGCTGTTGCTGATGGAAAGCCGCCTGCTGATGAGCCAACATGTTTTGTAGCTGAGGCGAGTTCGCGGTAGACGAGTATGAAAGGGCACCAGGAGGCGAGGCGTAGTGCCGCTGCGCCTGCTCCGCGTACATGGTCAATTGAATATATTATGCGTGTTATTTCCGTTAGTTGAACACAGACTTCCACTCGTCCAAGCTCATAAATTGCAGATTCTGAGCATACACACAGCGTCCGAATAAAATGTAGTGGAAATATCGCCGTAGAGGACGGCGCACAACGGAAACCGCTACTAGGCGCTTGCACGTGTCTTATCACGTGATCGGAGTGCAAGTCGGGAGAGATACGGCGTAAACGAGACGCGCTTACGGCATGAATCGGTCTGGGCGTTGATGTATGCGGAAAAGCTGAAGAAAGGTTGAGAAGTTGATACTCCAATTATGAGTTTGCCTATTACGGATGAGTGCAAAAAGTGTGATATGTTTGTGCCATGGATAAAGCAGATCTTAGGTTCAACTTGACCTAACAATAGCCCACTGTTGTGCAGATCTTGAGTTAGTCGCGATGAGATAAGTTCACGTTCTCTGAGAGGTCGCCGCCGAAAAAGCGGCCTGAAAGTGCCGCTGCCAAAATCGGCTATAGTACTAAGTGAGAACACGTGAAGAGGACGTAGATCTGCTGACCGTCTGGATGATAAGAGATTTTTTTGTCACGGTTATTATCACGTGAATCTACCATGCAAATATGTTCCTAATGACAGAGCAAGCGCTCTCAGTTCTCCAACTATGTGGAGATCAGTTCGCGATCATCGCTATCTTGATTGCAAATCTCCAAACTTTTTACCAACCGTTTGCGGATCGTAAAGAATAGTGTCCAGTCAACATTTGTTTGGCAGGGCCCTTTAGTTTTGTGATGGCCTCTTCTCCGCCTCTGAATCGACATATGCAGCAGCAGCAGCAGCAGCAGGATTATGTAGATCCATATGCTGTCTCGCAGCTGTTTTCCTTCTCGCGCTTCTCGAAATGGTATAAAGAAACCCATCCACATTTTGATGGTCTAGGTCCAGATGCTCACACTGAGCTGCAGACCTCATATGATTCATATAGGACGGATTTGAACGCGCGACTTGCAAGAGGTTTCGTGGTGCAATTCAAGGATGATCAATGGTTTAAGGAGCGCTATGCAGATGATTTTCGCGAGCTTATAAAACCTGCTCTTATTGATTATCGGAAGCAGTGCTATGAAAACTTTTTTACAGATTTAAACGCTGGCGAGTTTGATGGCTACTCCAGCTATCCTGATGCACGTAAGTTTTTTATGCTGAGAATATGAATATCAATTTGTGTTGTTGACTAACTCGCCCAGCACGAACTCAGAGCAATGATTCTAGTGCTGAAAGAAAACAAACTACAGAAATTAAATCCGCCTTTGACTCATCTGCTGAGGAATCTACTGCTGCGGATCCTCATCTGCCCGCAACAAGTGCAGTTGACTCTTCCAATATCTCGGCTGAAACTAATTCTAGCCAGAATGGAACTAGCGATTCCAATTTCTACGAGTCCGACTATTATGCCAAACGAAAATGCCTCGTGATCAAGACAATTGCCAGCTTTGTGAGTTATTCCTCGATTTTGGAAATTGTTCGTACTATTCCAGGTTTCAAGTACCTTTCGCTCTCAGATCCCAATCCCTTAAAGAAGTACTCTCGACTAGGTTGGATCATATTTGAAGATACTGTGGACATTGATTCTGCGATTGAGAAGTTAGAAGGATACCAGATCCAGTTCGATCCGTCAACTGCGCGTAAGAATCTATTCGACGACCACGAACATGATCATAATGTATATACTTTGCATGTAGGTGTCTTTTCGCCTAGCAGACCTATGAAGCGAAAATATCTTCCGGCTGTCCTTTCGACGACTAGTATGGTCGAAAAAGATATCAGGAATGCTACTCGCCTAATCAAGCATTTGGAAGCAGAGTTCGATGATACTGCATATGATGGCCTCACCAAAATCGCTGACTACGCCAAGTCTCTTGCTACCAGCCGGATAAAAGCTAGCTTGGGGGAAAAAGGCGAATCTGATTTGGCTGAAGATGGAGCAGTAGAAGAAAGCAGTTTACTGCTGGAAGAAGACATTTCCAAGCAGACTCTCGATTTTTTGGTGCTTTATCTAAGGGTTGTGTTTTCGTTTTGCTTTTACTGTATATGCTGTTGCACCTCACATGGTAGTCTTTTGAAAAGATGTCAAGCTGGTCATTCTCATCGGTCGATATCGACGCCATCTGGGGATGATTCAACGAGTAGTAATTGGATTCGTTCATGGGACGCGCGGTTTGCGTTGTTAATTGAAGCTAGTGATGACGATCTCAAGCGATACGGTGGAATGCCTATTGACCAGATGATTCAAAAGGAAGTTGAGCAACACATTGCACAAGAATCTGAGGGTAAATACCGATGTAAAGTTGAAGGTTGTGCGAAGCTGTTTCGAGGAGTCGAATTTGTGGTCAAGCATATCCAGAAAAAACATCCCGAGTTGGTTGTAGGGATTGAGAATGAAGGCCAGTTGCTGAATTCGTACGTTCTTGATCCAGACAGGCCCTTACCACCTCGGGAAGATGCAACTAAATACACGAGTACTGATGGGGAGCCGTTCGAGGCATCAAAATATGGGCTTCGTTCATTACTTGGGGGATTGGCCGTGGCGATTCCTATGAGTGTCCCCCCGACGTATAACTGGTCGAACAGTCGGACGAGTAGGATACGTGCGGCAGATCCGTTTGTGTACGGATCACCAACACCCTTTGGAGCGTCACCCGGCGCTTCGTTCCCAAGTGGGTTTTTTAGCACCCTATCTGGATCTGTGAATGGCCGTCGACGGGATTCGTTTGAATATAAGCCTCGAGATCGCGATCGTTCAAGGTCGCCTCGCCGTGAAAATCGATCTGATTATTCGCGGTTCCGCGATCGCGACCGTCAATCGCACAATATCGATCGATATCAACCCGATAGACACCGTGAAGACCGAAGAAGAGACTGGGATCGTGACCGAGACCGAGACCGAGACCGAGACCGTGAACGAGATCGAGATCGTGAACGACAGGATTCTCGACAAAGACCTTTTAAAAAGGGCCCATTTGGGCGTAATCTGACTAGTTATCGGGATCTTGACTCGCAAGCAGGTGAAAGTACCGGGAAAAATATAGAATTGGATTATTAGCCGCTCCCTTTGTTGTTTGGCTATGTTGACTAAATCTTTTTCTGTCAGTAAATTGTAATGTGTTTGCTTGCACGGATCAAAAGTTAATTCCCATTGTATTACTATCTAATTACTATTTATAAACGAACAAGAAAGAATTCTGTAATTTTGCCGTATAGGATGGTATACACTAAACTAAACCCAACTAACTGTCTTCTCCAAAGACATACGGAGCTGATCAAGAAGTACGGCAGTTTCAGCAGAAAAGGTATGTTGATTCAGATGACCATAGAATCCGACGATCATAATTCCACCATTTAGCTGGTCTGTTTTCAAAGATTTTTCTCCGATAGGTCGGAAACGGATATCAATTTTGTCAGAGTCTACACAGTTTGGAGAATTTTGGGCATTCATGAATCCAAGTTGCTCAGCCCTCGAGCGCGGTTCCTTAGTAAAAGAAGCACAGCGAGGTAATTCCTTTGGCGGCTCACCAAAATTGGTATGAAGTCTGGGAAGCAACTCAAGAGGTGAAAACTTGCTGTGAAGCGTTGCAGTTGGAACTGAAAATGGGAGGTTTAGTGATGCTTTAGATATAGTCGTCAAATAGGCATTAGGATCTGTTGCAATTCCCTGTGGAAAAATCTCAGCAGGTTTAGAGCGCATATCCGTAACCTCTGTGCCGTAGTCGGACGTCGGCGTCTCAACCGTAGTTCCTGTTGCTGGTGCAGAGAATGGTTCAGTATATCGTCCTGAACTATCTGTTGATCTGTCTGAGCAGTTGGAAAAAGGTGACAAGGATCGCAATAGCTTGTCTGGCGCTAGAGCCGCCCTGTTGTCGGTCTCATCCTGGGTAAACTTGTCGCGGCTAGTGTCCGACAGGGCTTGACTTGATGAAGTTGAATAAGTCAATGAGTACGAGGCATCGCTTGTACTATAATCGAACATACTTGACGGATAATCAGCAAAATATCGATGAACAGGGATCATTACACAAGAATCTGGATTCGAATAATCTACGGTTTGCGTCTGAATCTCGTTGTGCGTACCGGTCAAGACTTCCATTGCTCGGAGCGCAACCTTTTTCAAATGTGTGAAATTGACCCAGTCTTCCGTGCCATACCGCCCGATGATACTCAGCTTCAGTTTCCGCCGCCGATAAATGATTTCATCAGGAACTTGCGTGTTCGATATACTTGTTCGACCTAGTTCGCACTCTTGCATTTCCAGTTCAAGGGTATCATATACCGACATTTTCCGTAGCTCGATAATAATAACAGTCTCAAATCCTGCAATCAAAGAGAAAAATTCTGCATATGAAGCGAACAGCCGCCCTATATCAAGGTCTCGACGATAACCAGATGTCTGGTAACGTCTCAGAGATAACGGAGGCACTATCAAAGACAAGGGGTGCGACTCAGATGTGTTCGCACTCGTTTCAACTGAATAAGATTCTTGCGCGCTGCAGCAGTCATACTTATCCAATTTTTGGCGTGCCAATTCTGATTCGAGGTATTGTAACGCTTGGTTAGCGAACCGCTGTAGCTGATGCCGATCATCATACGCAAACTCCAAATTCGGAGTATCGTCGCCAAGACTCAGAGCACCAATTTGCAGACCGTTGCGCGAAAATATCGGAGCTGATGCCCAAAATTTTAACTGTAATTCCACAACAACGGGATTTGTCTGAAACCGCCAGTCCCGTGTGGTATCGCTAATTACGATGGGATCGACAGAAAGTAAGGTATGAGTCTCCAACGATTGATGACGACAAATCTTGCTAAGTTGTCGATAGCCAACAGCACACTTAATAATTTGCATATCAGCAGTCATGATTGATATCGAGGCCGATTTGACTGTGAAGTGAGTACAGACTGAAGAGAGCAACGTTGAAAGTAACAGGCAGATTTCAGAAGTGAACGCGGGCGAATAAAGAGCAACATCTTCAAGTCGACGGGACTCATTCATTGGAATCAGAGGGTTTAAATAGGTATTTGGAAAATCGTCTGGTCGAGGAGGTACGCAGGAAAGATTGAATACACCACGCGAATAGTCATAGAGGAACGACTCGAACTGTGTAGAGGCTGATAACACCGGCCGCTCTCCTGCAGTGATATTGGATGTGTATACTTTGAAGTCGCTGTCGCGCTCATGCTCAGTGCGAATTTGGCTCGGATTGCCACTTTTAATCACAGGACGAGAAAACGGATTTTTATGGCTCAAGTAAGCATCTGAACTGCGGCAGGACAGTGGAGATCCAGATAAAGGCAGAGGTCCTAATCAGTCAGCTAAAACTCAATTTAGAGATATGAATACCTACGAATTATATTTCCAGAACTAGTCGCTGTAGTAGCTATCATCGAAGCAAGATGATCTCTGAAAGTAGGCATATATGTCCATCTCTGGTGCTCTTCAATTTGATCTGCTAGCTCCATGGAATCTGAAGGAAAAGCGGACTTTTCGACAAATGACGTCAAATTAAAGTCAATCACAGCACTGCTACTGTGCTTTCGCTCACATTCCTTTGTTTCACAATCAACCAGGTCATATTCCTCTGGAAGAAACAGGCTATGAATAGGCTGACTAGACCGCTTCTTACGTCGAAATGTACGGAGAAAAAACTGGCGAAACGTCGCTCTGGAAAACGAAGGATCGGTCTTAAAGACCCTTTCTACTCGCTCCATACCAAAGACAGAGTAGATGTCGACAAGTTCTGTTACGACTCAACTTGAGGATAAATAGATACAGAATTATAGGTAAGGCCTTTGTCGGGCCGATTGGGAATGAATTTCTGAAGCCCACTGGACCTTAGCAAGGTGACTCGTAAACATACTTAAAATGTACTGCAAACTATGATCTTCATACTGTAAATCTCCTTTTAATATATTTAGTAAGTCATTATTTAAATTGTCTCGCTAGTAGCTGTTTCACTAGTCTCAAATTTAGCGTGTGTGCTAAGAGATCAGAAAATCACGTGACTAATCTGTGATAGGTGTGATGGCAAAGCCAGGAAGAATATTTAGATTTGAATAGTTATTTTTGGCTGAGAGAGACCAATCAGTGTTGACAGTTGACCGAATACAGATAAATCGTCTAGATAAAGTATTTGATTTGAAACTCCGTCTTCTTTCGTTCACGCGACTGTTTGGGCCCTATTTCATGCGCGTTTGTTGACAGTCGTGACGCGTTCCCATGCTTCTGATTGATTGCTAACTAGCCATGGCCTTCGCAGACTCCTTTGACGACTTCGATGGCTCGAGGGATTTTGATAGTCCATTTCTCAAGTATAAACGGCAGAGGTCCAAACCCAACCGGCTCAAGATCATGGGTATTACAGTCACGCTCTTAATTCTCGGCATTTGCGTACTGATGTGGTCGACCACCCCGCGTAAAGTCAAACAGGCCGACCAGCTCAAGCTCCAACAGAAGGTGCTTAACGAGCCTTTACAACGTCGACGAAGAAAAATGCATTGCGATCCCGACCCGCCGAAGCAGAATGCTACTTTGGTCATGCTTGTTAGGTAAAAATCTGGGACGGGATTTACCCTTGGCAAATCAATCGCTGACTAGATAGAAATTTCGAGATTAACGATGCTCTGAGTAGTATGCGCCAGATAGAAGATAGGTTCAATCGACGCTTCCGATATACTTGGACATTTCTGAATGATCAAGAGTTTACCGATGATGTGAGTATTTTGCATTACTTTTGATTTCTCGTCTATAACTGTCCGTAGTTCATAAGACTCACCACAGGAATGGCCTCTGGCGACACTGAATATGGAATTGTTCCCCGCGAGGAATGGTCCTGGCCTGATATGATTGACCGCCAGAAGGCCCGCACAAACATGGAGGCTATGGAGGCTGATGAAATTCTATATGGTGGCTCTCTAACGTACAGGTAGGTGCTGGTCTACACGATTTTTGCTCTTTCGCTAATTCTCAGACATATGTGCCGATATAACTCAGGGTACTTTTTCCGTCATCCAATTATGATGAAATATGACTTCTACTGGCGTGTTGAACCAAGCATCGAGTTCTACTGTGACTTAAATTAGTATGTACCTACTTGATTCGGTGTTCTGTCTTTGCTAATCTTCCGAGTGACCCGTTTAAATTTATGAAAGACAATAAGAAGGCGTATGGATTCGTCATGGCCTTGCCTGAATATCCTAAAACTATACCTACCCTATGGGAAGCTACACAGAGATTTGCTGAGAAATATCCCCAATATATTGACTCTAACAACGCAATTGACTTTATCGTCGACGGCCATAGAGGATTGAAGGGCGACTATAATAAATGCCATTTTTGGAGTAATTTCGAGATTGGTGATCTAAATTTCTGGAGAAGTGAAGCCTACTTAAAGTATTTTGACTGGCTTGATGAGGAAGGCGGTTTTTACTACGAACGCTGGGTAAGTTTTGAAATTTCGGTCAAATTCTGATTGCTTGGCCATTACTGACTTGTGCAGGGAGATGCACCAGTTCATTCGATTGCAGCTGCGCTATTTCTCCCTCGAGATAGGATCCATCACTTTGCAGACATCGGTTATAAACACAGTCCATGGCTCCGCTGTCCTACAGATGATGAGTCTTATTATTCTGGTCGATGTCTTTGCAATCGTGAAGAATCATTTGACGAGCATATGTACAGTTGCCTTCCTCGCTGGTTTGCCATTGCCGGTCGCAGCAAAGGTTCTCAGCTGTACCGTCAATCGTATTAGTTTTGCATTTAGTTTTGTATATTTGAAGTCAGAAAAGTTTATGTATAATATCTTGTACAAATCTTGCATAGCATTTAATCCAGTTTTTTGTCTTTATTCCGGCCGTCCTCCGTCTTTAACGTAAAACATTCCATGATTCAGCTTGCTCTTGAATTGCTCACGGTCGATCAACTGGCATTCTCCTTGTTCATCTTGCAAATCGTTCCAAGTAAGCTCCTCGCTCGGAGGTGTTAACCGACTCAACGGTTCTAGACCTGTCGTGTCGACCTCCTTAATATGGTCGACAAACACGACTTGTCTCTTCAGATCATTCTGCAGCGTTTTCTCTTCCTCATTGGTTTTTGGATATGCAAGTCCTGATCTTCGTAATAATGCATGCACAAATATCTTATCGATTTCCGGAAGATCGGAGACATCTTTTTGGGGTAGCAGATGCTGAATATTCCAGGCTGTGTTGTCTATGAACTTTTCTATTTCCTCCGGAGAAGAAAGTTTCTTAGGATCTGTTGCATAAAACCGTCTAATTAGAGATGCTGGAACATGGAATCCTGATTGCACAAATCCACTGCAAGATTTGCAGTAACGTACATACCGGATCATTTGAATTTTCATAATGGCTGTTGCATTTTCATAATTGGATTTGTTGGAAGTTCTTCAAAATGTGTAACCAGCTTGATTCCATGCGGCGATATTTTAACTAACTCTTGTCCCATTTCTGGCCAACCTTTAATTATTTCCTAAATGTCTGTCCATTTTGATCTGCCAAAATTTTAAGCAAGGATGTCGAAAACAAAAAGACCATCTATTAAAACGTTTCTCACGACTGCAAAAGAAGCCATTGATCACAAGCAGTTTCTAAAAGCGCTTACGCAGTGCAAACTGGCGCTAGAAATCGACGATTCGTCTTACAACGCGTAAGCTCTAGTCTCTACCGGAGTGACCTTTGCACGATTACTTATTACTCATAGATACATTCTTATGGGATATTGCGAGTCAGGACTGTTGCATTATAATGAAGCTGAGCAGGCTTACTATCGTGCTTTGGAAATTAATCCAGGCTCTCCTATAGCATCGCAAGGTCTCCTTGCTGT
The DNA here is from genome assembly GCF_038497815.1 of [Lipomyces] oligophaga. Taxonomy (NCBI): domain Eukaryota; kingdom Fungi; phylum Ascomycota; class Lipomycetes; order Lipomycetales; family Lipomycetaceae; genus Lipomyces; species [Lipomyces] oligophaga. Next base: position 340,595 of record NW_027117792.1, on the reverse strand, counting down.
TTATGAAAACAGCAAAAATGTGAACAAATATGTACCGGTCGCAATGACTCTATTGGATGGGTATATAGAAAAGTGAGGCCTTGAATTTTTATTTCGGTGTTTACATACTAATTTCAATAGTGACGATCTTGATAAGGGCACTGCACTAATTAACCGCATGCAATCGTTCGTGCATCAATTTGGCTCAAGCAAAAATGTAGGTCTTTTGAACTTAGATGACGTGATTAATCCAACACATTTTGTCTAGAAATTTGATCTCCTAGAATACATGATCCCCGGTGGCCCTGTATATGCATTTCTTGAAGGCAGAATACCTCCTGCCGCAGACATTCTAGATTCTCTGGCCACTTCAGTTTCAGATTGGGAAAATTCAAGAATCCAACAGAAGATAAACTCCAGCCGAAATAAAATTAATGTCAATATCACAGCCGCCTCGAGGAGTGCAAAAGCGGAAATCTGGGGAGCTTCTAAGGTTCGTTCTGCCACTGTGCTACTAGTCATTTGTTAACTAGATTAGCTTGATAGTTACTATCGCAAATTACTGGACTGGTCGAATTCAGACGAACAACGGAGAGAAACAGAGGGAAAGTTGTTAAAGTTTTTGCATAATAAAATCCAAGTCGTGCCAGAAGAATCCAAATCAACTTTGTTTGAAGAGATTCTTGAACTCGCTAATGGAATGGTTGTTATTAAAAGCCCTATTGAGGAAGCGTGGTCAATCACTATTGAATGGCAGAACACAGAGAGCTTGGAAGATTTAGATGAATCATTAATTCGCGATTATGTCGAACGATTTCCTGAATCCGGGCTGTCCCTCGCTTTGCAAGCCTACTTGAAGTCTGACATATCACCATTTAAGTTAAAGAACGCAATCTTGGAAGAGAATGAGAATGAGATCAATCTTTGGGAAGAAGAATGGAACGTAACACAAATTATTTCCGCTTTGACAGAGGCTTATGATCAGCAGCCGGATTCAATTCTGATTCATCGCATTCTGGCTATGTTTTATCTATATTTGAATGAGTTTGAAAATACGGTTGAAATATGTCTCGCAGGGATTCGACGTTTAAATCGGGTTCAGCTAGACTTAGGGAAGGATTTTGTCAATCACCGGGTTGCTCTCCTGCTGTCCTTAGCCAATGCAGATATTTATTATGAAGCACCTCGACATTATCCTGATGCATTAAAAACTTTTCAAAAAGTCGAATCTTTTATTCCTAATCACAAGCAAGCGTTAATTGGTAAGGCTCTAATTTCTTTAGAACGCGGACAGACTGAGGAAGCCTTGGCTATGCTTATGGATGTGTTAAAGGGCGATCCATCAAATGTGCAAGCTCTCATGGAAGCATCATGGTGTAGAGTGTTGCTTCGAGATTTTGAAACTGGTCGAAAAGGACTAAGCAGTTGCCTTGAACAAATAGCTCGAACAGACCCAGTGTCTCAGAATCTGAAGGCTAAGATATGGTGGCGGATAGGCAAAAGTATGTGGGAAGAGAAACAGGAGTTTCGGATTGATAGATCAGCAGCTTATAATTGCTTCATGACAAGTCTCAAGAATAATGCAAATTTCGCTCCCGCGTTCACTAGCCTGGGACTCTATTTTGATGATATTGAGCAAGACCGCAATCGTGCTGAAAAATGTTTTCATAGAGCATTTGAGATTGATGCAAATGAGGAAATTGCTGCTCGGAGACTGACGGAGCGATTCGCAAACGAGCGAGACTGGGAGCTGGTAGAGGTTATCGCATCTCGTTTTGCTGAAGCCGAGAAAAAGCGAAGCGTGCCCGGTAGTGAACTGAGTTGGCCATATCGAGTTTTGGGCGTTTCTTACTTACAATCTCATAACATCGTTCAGGCTATCCAGTCTTTTCAAGCTGCTCTCCGTATCGATAAAGAGGATACCAATTCGTGGGCTGGTCTAGGCGAAGCTTATGCTGAGTCTGGTCGTTATGTTGCGGCTTCGAAAGCATTTGCTCGTTCTTGTTCTTTGGATTCCAAGAACTGGTATTCTCGTTTATTGCTAGCTATGGTTCATCGCCAAGTTTTGGATTTTGACGAAGCTATTACTACTTTCCGGTCTGTATTGGACGATCAGCCAGATCAGCTCGTTGTCCTGGAGCATTTATGTGAAGCGCTTACGGAATCCTCAAAACACAATGTCGGGCGACATTATTATGATCAAGCCATTGAAAATGCCAAAGAAGCGCTCGAAATTGCATCTAGAGTGATTGTCCATAGAGGTAATTTGTTCAATGTTTGGAAATACGTCGGTGACTGTCTACAGATTTTTTTGACTCTCCAGTCTTATCTGAATGAACTACCGATTGATACGCTTGAAATTCTGTTTAGCTTCCAAGAAATCAGCAGCGAAGTCACTGACGTATTCGAACATGTTGATAAACTTGATAATAATCCTGTTGCTGGAGGCAAGGTCGAACTGCAGAATACGCTGAAGACAGCTGAGACGTATTACGTACTGGCACATAAATATGCTCTATTGGTTTCCTTTGATAACGAAAGAAGCAGATCGGTAGGATGGTTTAACATTGCGATGGCCGAGCTGCGTTTAAGTTTAAGCCGGTCAGAAAATGAGTCGGCCTACGGTAAGGCAGCAATTGAATGTTTTAAAAATGCTATCAGGCTAGAGCCCAAGAATTTTGAGTTTTGGAACGCTTATGGAATAGCTATGGCGTATAGATATCCTGTTATAGCTCAGCATGCTTTTATCCGATCAATCTTGCTGGATCATATGAATGCGACGTCTTGGATGAATTTGAGCGTAATGTATCTTATTCATGGAGATTTAGAGCTAGCCCATGCTGGTTTTAATAAAGTACAGACGATTGACCCTGATTTTGTTGGGTCTTGGACTGGACAAGGTATAATTTCAATGGCTGTAGGCCAGAACGAAGAAGCGCGGGAGCTGTTTGAGCATTCGTTTGCGATCTGTACTGGTTACGACGAGCTAGCACATTTGCTATTTGCAATGACAGCGTTCACGGCAATTTTGAATCATAATTACATGTCACATATTGAAGTACCCATTTATGCGCTTGAAAAGGTGCTTAATCTACTTCCCGAATTTGTTCCGGCTATGGAATTGCAGGCGCTATTGCTTGAGCGACAGGGTAATGGCCCTCCTGGAATCGAATTGCTAAATAAAGTCTGCACGATACTTGAACGGAAGTATGAAGAGAACGAAGCAGTAGAAGACTTGAAGTCGTTTGTTGAGGTCAAGGCGCAACTTGCGAGGTTATATAGTGCGGGTGGAAACTATGAGGCTTGTTTGCAGAATTCACTGACCGCTATTGATTTATCTGAAGATGAGCCGATAATAGTGACCGGACGGATGTCTGCAGTGTTGACTGCCGGACTCGCGTATGCACATATGAATGATTATATGAATGCGCTGAAGATGTTCCAGCTGGCTTATAATGTATCAGCCCGAGACCCAGACATAGTTGTATTATTGAGTCAGGTTTTATATTCGCTTGGAAATGAGGAGCGCGACCAGGCATCTGATGAGCTGTTTAAAACCGTGGAGACGAATCCGCAGCATTTGCAAACCATGCTGCTTTTAGGTACGATTGGGCTCGCGGAAGAGAACAATGAAATTGTGGAGGCGATTGAGGCAGAAATTAAAGAATTTAATATTGACGAACGGATGACCCTAACTTCTGGATCAGGATATTCGATTGAGAAACTTCTCTCTGCGATGGAGGCGTTTCAGGCTAAACACGCTAAGCCCGAAATTCGTCCATGGTTACAAACTGCGATTCTGCAGCCATCAAGTTATAAAGTGTGGCAAAAAATAGACCGGAAGACTTCGTTGCAGACGGCACTTCTGGACGAACGAGTGACTGCAAACGATTTGAGTGATGAGTATGCCAGTGTTGGCGACATCAAGTCTGCAATGACTGCTGTCTATTTATCGCCCGGGAATGCTAATGCGTGGGAGAATATCGTCTCGCTAGTTCAATCACAGTAAGTTCAAAGCGAGCGGGTAAAAAAGTATTCAATTTTTATATCATAATATACATCTATGGACAATTAAACAGAGATTTATGATATCATAAACCGTAATCATCTGAGTCTTCGATATCTGGTTTGATACTTTCCATGATCACCATGGATAATGCGCCGGTCGGTAAAGCATAAAGTAGTCGAATATGCATTCCTTTAAACAAGGCGCCGACAAGCCCTGCTTCTTTAATTAAGTTGCGTGCGACATGGAGTAGTGAGGTTTGATCTGTCGGCCGCATCCGTTTGATTTCGTCCGTTTTTGAAAGCTGCTGACGGGTTTTAATGACGTCGAGAAAATTTGAGACAATTTCTGATACGATGGTTGCTAGTGAAGACGAAATTGCATACTGCACTGTAGAGAGTGGGCCGGAAACAGATGGGTTTGGAGACAGAGATCGACCAGGTAGATGAGGTTTTTTGCGAAAGAAAGATTTTAGATTTTCCTGATCGATTAAAAATGTCCGTTGACAGGATGGAAGAACTTACATAGACGTGCCAATAGACCATTGCACTGGGCGTGTACATAGCCAGACTCTGGAGATATTAGAAGCTGTACTATCATACAGTGCACAAAATTTATAACAATACCATCCAATAGCCTCGAAAAAATCCCCGTACTTTCTCTTCCTTATATATTTGTTTGCAGACTTTTATGACTGATACTCTTTCAGGCTGGCTTTTTAGCTGCATGCGACCTTTGATTACTTCCATGGGCGTCCACAAAACACCACTTGTGATTTCAGCGATTACTCCGCTGAGAAGATAAGTTAATTCATTCCCCAGATACGGTGCAAACTCTTGCTTAGCTTGTCGATACGAAACCATATAAACTGCAAACGCAGGTGCCGAGAAGCCGGCGGAAACGGTCACACCCCGCCAATAATGGTGGAAAGGAAGAATTAACGACTTGTGGTTCACGGTCTGCCGAAGAACCAGAAGGGTGTCAACTAAGTTCTCATCAGTATGATATCTTCCAAACGTCAATTACAATTATTCACTTACGCGGATGAAACACGACCGCAGCTCCAACTCCTCCAGTCCTATTTTCACAATGTCAATATTAAATATTTGTAGAATAATATATAATATTTTGAAGCAACTCACACTGCTGCAGCAACAGTGGTGACGTCTACCATAAAATAATTGTTTAAACGAGAGCAAGCCAAAGTTTAACTTCTGTTTCCCGAGGAATTATACAACTTGATGTGTCAAGCCCGGTATTAATTCCACATTAGCTCGCTACTAACTGTCTGAAACTTCATTCCAGTTCTAATTGTTTCTCGCAAAATCGAGCCATACTTGAATTCATTAAATATATACGATATATTCAGTTCAGGCCGAAATTATAGCGGAAAAGGGTTATTTAAAGTTACGTGCGGCGCTGCGAACTCTGGGCATACAAAGGAGTATTGGTAGAGCAGACAGAGAAGACAGGAACAGCAGAGGTTAAGAAAGAACGAGCGGAAATAGATATAACAATATATTACAAACTGCAAATGAAATGGTGGCAATTTATTGTTGGAATGACAACTATAAAAGAGTCATCAGCTTAATGTGGAAGCAGGCTGGTCGGGCTTCAGCATCTCCACAATAACCATACTCAAAACACCGCTCGGCAGGGAATACATCAACCGGACATGCAGACCCTTGAACAGAGCTCGGTATAATCCTTCCTCGGAAACTAAGTTTCGGGCCACTTTCCATAATCCTAACTTATCATCCGGCCGAATTGCTGAAACTTCGTCGGCAACTGCTAGTTGTTGTCTGGTCTTAAGCACGTCAAAGAAGTTAGACACGGTTCCTGCGGCAATGCCTGAAATGCCAGAAGCAATCGCGTACTGTGACGATGTTAGATCGGTCAAGGAGTCTCCTTTGTCTATACTTGAAACTATATTCGAATTGTGTAGGTATATTTTCAGCTTTTCCTGCCATTGTTAATGTCTCTCCTAAGCAATCGTCTCAACTTCTTGGTATGCTCACATAACAAGTCCACCAGACGATCGAATGAGGAGTGAAAACTACTAAACCCTGCGCATATTAGCATTGTCTCACGAACTCATTTCAATACGAATTGAATACCATCCAGTAGCCTCGAAAAAATCCCTTGAGTCCTTGCTTCTGGTACATCTGACGCATCATGTGTAAAGTACCACCAGCTTTTCCGTCGCTGTTGCTCTTCAGTTGCATGTTTCCCTTGACCACCTCCATAGGCGTCCAAAGAACTGATGATGCCAACTCCGCAATTGCTCCAGAGACAACATAGTTACTGACTGTATCAGTTCCACCTAAGTAGGGGCCTAACTCCTTTTTGGCCTGGCGATAGGCGACTAGGTAAATTGTAAACGCCGGCGTCGTGAACGCTACCGCCGCTGGAAGTCCTCGCCAGTATTGAGCAAACGGAAGACGATAGCCTGTAACGAGAGATGTTTGTTGTAATGTTCGAATTGTATCGACTACCTCGCAGTTAGACAAATAATTTTCTCATCCTTGCTCTCATTCTACTCTTACATGGATGAAAGGCGACTCTACTGCCTACCGCACCGGCTCTATAGGCTAACTGTCAGTCTCTGTACACAAATTTCTGATCTTAATCATTTGACTTACACAGCGGCCGCTATTGTCGCAAGATCCATCCGCAAGATTTCATTCAATTCGTCTGAGATAATCTCGGAATATTTATCTTCTTCGGATGTACGCTGCCAAATCCTCTTACCGGCCATTAGCTTACATTTTTAAGGCGTGTGTGGCATTCTCAGCATGTTCAGAGACAGATCATTCGAATTATTCATATGATATTGCCGTTCTAATTCTACGTGAATGAGTTTAAGCATGTTATAATCCTATTAAACTTCGTTTACTCTGATTCTCATCTAATTAATGGTTTGAACTTTTATAGTACTGTGTCACGTGATTGATATTAGTGTACAGATATCAGTTAGCAGCCAGTTTGCAAATAATTATATGCAAATTCGAGCGGTCGAAGAAATATAATATTGTTCTGGAGTCACGAGAATAGAGATAACAGAAAGATATGGCTGCATCGCAAGGATTATTTTCCGATCGGATATCGCAGTTTTTGTACCGAGCAAGTTTGTTTCTCTTCATCTTCTTCACAGGTGGCTTTGTTATTGTCACTCCGGCCGATTTGATCTCACAGGCCCGCCGAAAAGACCAGGAATATAATGAAATAATAGTAATAGCTACTTATTTAGTGACAGGCGGGATTTCGGGTTTGCTTGCGCTAAGCAGGCTATATCAAGTAAGGTTACTGATGGCTGATATTCCAAAGCGCTTTGTTCCCGGTCGCCATGAGTTGCCGCCTAGCTGTGCAAACGCAATCGAATCCGAGTTACAACGATGCGAAAAGATCCGCGCAAAGTTACTCCCTGTTAACACGGTTGAGCATGCTGGCATGCCCCCGCCGTGGAATGAGGGTCGCAATTTCCCGCATGTTCCCTACGTGGAAGTGATCATCAAAAGTTTAAGCTTACTAGAAGGTAAGGCATGCGGAGTCAGTCCGATGCTGAAGAGAAAACCGAATATGTCGGTTCGGGACTATGTATTTTTCCTGCAAGAGTACATGAGTCTCGATGACGAAATTGTGCGGAAATTTGTTGCAGAATATGAAGATGCGCGGTTTTCGGAAGTTCCTATCGAATTAGATCAATTCAAAGATATCATGAAGACTTTCACGTTATTAATGGGGGGTGTAGTGCTTCGCCCGCAGTTTTCGGGCGCTACAGGATTGGTTGGGTATGAACGTGACAATTCAAGCCAGTCCAGATGGAGCAGTGCTTCATGATCCTAAGCTTTGAGTAATTTTGGCGCTTTGGTGTTTTGGTTTTTTTGGAAATTTTGAGCAGTTCATTGATAAATATGGTGCTAATTGAATTTTAATCTATATTAATTGTGTCAATCATACATCCCAAAAAATACGTAGTTGTATAGCTTGCCAGTTTCTTTAACTACTTTAGTTATGTCCCAACTAATAAATTTTTTGGTCCCTATCATTTCTAACGATCAGTGTTTGAGCATTAAGTTGTAAAAGTTTACAAAATGGTGAGCATTACCGAGTTAAAAATTGCTGACGATATTAACGGTGTACTCGGTTTAGAAAGTCAAGGCACTTAGTCGTTCATCCGATACATATTTGCCGGCTAGAAGCACAGAAGTGTCGAGGACGCCCCGCAATCTTGATCCAGAATTGCACCCGTTCCAGCGTGCCAGAGAATACACAAGAGCTTTGAATGCCACTAAATTGGTATGTTCGTGTATATATACTCTAATGCTAGCCATTTGTCTGATGTGATCTGCAGGAGCGAGTTTTTGCAACCCCGTTCGTCGGTCAATTGGGCCATGGCCATGTTGACGGCGTATACTGTCTAGCGAAGAACATTCGTCAAGTTAATATAATTGCGAGCGGTAGCGGAGACGGTGTAATCAAGTATTGGGATCTGTCATCACGCGAGCAAGTTGCCTCGTTTTCTGCTCACCGGGGAATCGTAAATGACCTTGCAGTTTCCCTGGACGGAAATTTACTCTCTTGCGGAATGGATAGTACCGTCAAGTACTGGGATGTTAGTAATCCGAACGATACTTCACCGGTGAAAACTTTTCTCGGATCGAGCGGGTTTACAGGAATCGATCAGCATCGGTCGCAATCTATATTCGCAACCTCTTCAGCCAAAGTCGAGCTCTGGGACTTAAATCGGTCGAAGCCTACTGTAGATCTGTCATGGGGTGCCGACAATGCGAATACTGTCAAGTTCAATCAGTCCGAACAGTCGATTCTTGCTACTACAGGAAGTGATAGATCCTTGATATTATACGATATTCGTTCCAATTCACCGGTTCAAAAATTAATTACCAGTATGCGATCAAACGCTATCAGCTGGAACCCTATGGAAGCCTATGTCTTTGCCACAGCAAATGAAGATCACAACGCTTACATGTATGATATGCGGAACCTTAAGAAATCTTTGAATGTTCTGAAGGGCCATGTCATGGCCGTCATGGATGTTGATTTTTCTCCGACTGGCCAGGAACTTGTCACAGGCTCCTACGACCGTACGTTACGGATCTATAACGTTCGGCATGGCCAATCTAGAGATGTATATCACACAAAACGTATGCAGCGGTTATTTTCTGTTAAGTTCACTATGGATTCGCAGTATATTTTGTCTGGTTCTGACGAGGGAAACATTCGAGTTTGGCGCACAAACGCAGCAGCACGTAGTGGAGTTAAGTCCGCTCGACAGCGGACAAAACTGGAATACGATGAGGCGCTCAAACAGAAATACAAAAGCCTGCCTGAAATTCGTCGTATTAGCAGGCACAGGCATCTTCCCTCTTCAATCAAAAAGGCAGAAGACATCAAAAGAATCGAAATCGATAGCCGAAAGCGAAAGCAAGACAACATGCGCATGCGAAGCGCAAAGGGCTCTATGCCATATGTTCCGGAACGAGAAAAACATATTGTTGGTGTTGCTCTTAAAGATACGCCTGATAATGAGACGGAAGACAAATTTAGCGAGGATATAGAATAATGGTCATTGGTTTTATTTATGTAATTTTATTTTCCCTACAGGTTTCTCTGCTCTGAGTTGAATCTCACCTTCTGTAAATATGCACGCAATCTTAATGACAATGATTCAATACAATACATTAGATGAACTATGAAAATACTTTTACTGCATTCGCATAAACCGGTCCCAAATTTCGATGTTTACAAGAAAAAAACTCCTTCCCACGGTCTCAAAATTAGAACTGTAGCTTGGTAAAGAACCACTTGTTTCGGCCGCTCTGCGAATTTTTCGTTAACATTTAATCCTTCAATCTCATTTGTAGGTATAAAGACAAACCTTGTATCGTTCTTCAAATGCCTTCTTAATAACCTTCTTCGCGTCCTCCCGCTGGGAAACCTCAGAAAAGGTATCGGCAGTGACAGTGTCTTTGATAGAATCCAAGTCCAGAGTATATCGAGTAGGCATTAAATGGTTGTAGTTGACAACTTTGATGAAAGGTTTGACCTTTGAGCGCTTCTCAACTTTCTTGGAGCCCATGCTCTTCGTGACTTTCTGAGGATAACGCTCGACACCAGCAACAATGGCATGAGCAAAACCAACAGACTTGCTGCCATTATCCTGGGGTTTGATGATCACAACTTTCTTACCAGCATAACGACCGCGAGTGACAATGGCTACCAAGCATCTATGTTAGACAATCATCCAAATCAAGAGGAAATCTTATCAAAATCATGCGCAAGCAGCCCAGCTTGAAACACACAACTTTGTACACAAAATAAACATACCAACTTTGCCTTGCTTCAAGAACTTGGAACCCATTTCTGCTGATTTTTTTTAATGAAAACAGTAAGGATGAAAACAGGATCTTACACAAATAAGATTCACAAGCTCAGTTTAGGAATTTCGAAGATCTCATTTGCGACCTCGAAATTCAGTTTCTAGGGCTATGCAGCACGCAGCTGTAACCCTACATTTGTGACTGTTAAGTCATATCCAGATTAAAGTTTGCGGGCTTCAGTTATTAACTTTATTTTCCTGTCATTAAACTCAAATGGTGTTGTTGTCCTGGAAACTAGTTCACGTGAATTTGAGTCGAGTTGTCAACAAATACTACCTCTAATCAGTGAAGTCTCAATTATACTTCCTCTGCGTCCATGATTTTCACTCTTTTCCGAATTCCTTTCGCATTTTTCATTCAAATATTTGAAGCTTTGTATAATTTGTTTGAGCTGTATATTCTTACTGATTCAGTTTCATTTATTTTTTTGTCGAGTGTTCCAACATTCTTGGACCACAATCAAGAAGGCTCCATGTCGAGTAAATCTTCATCGCCACTAAAACATTCAAATTCAACCATTTCTCTGCATACGTCTGCTAATCTAGGCAAAATGTATAACTTTCCTTTCTATATGTGATTTTTGAAGCTCGACTAATATTTCGTTAGGTGGGATTCATCAGATCCAGAACGACGACCTCCTCCACTTCCGATGGCCGAATCCACGGGTTTACCTGCATCGCCAGTTCGAAATAGCCCATTTTTGACGTCCTCTCCGGCTCGGTCTAAACAGTCACAGATCTCTCCAGTTCGCTCGATACTCAAGCCAGCAAATTCATACGAAACCGATTTGATCCATCTTATCAATAAGTTGCACGACCAGATCTTGGAGATCGATGAAACTACAAGGTCATCGGACTACACTATCCGAAAAGCTGAAAAGGAAGTAGAGAGTTTGCTCAGAAGATCAAAAGATAATGCAGTGGACTTGGTCACTCTTAAGGACAAAGTTTACAACACTGAAACAATGCTGAACAAGCAGTTCACCAATATTGTTCAAACAATGTCCAAAAATTCTACTGATACCATCGTCAATCCTTTCCTGCCTCCAGATCTAACTTCCACGCTGGATAAGCTAGTTCGCTTGGCTAGCGAGAATCATTCAAGTGCACAGACGGCAGCAACAAAACTTCAAAACCTGGAGTATTCTGTTGACAAAATTAACGTCTCTGAACACCTAAAACAGATTGACGAAAGTCTTCGAAATCAAACATATGGCGATCAGTTAAATTTCGTACAATCACGAATTGAAGCAGAACATTCAGTGGTTAAAGATCTGAACATAAAACTAACTGATGTCAAAGCTATCTTGCAAGAACAATCTTCCTCACTTCAGAAACTTGTCCAGTACAAATTAGCTCAAAGCTCAGAGACATCTAGACACGCATCTGATTTAGAATCCGTCGTTCACTCCACCCAAACAGATATCATGAGTTCGTTGACCGACATTGTCGTCACGATCAAGCAGCTCCACGAGAATCAGCAAGTACAAGCAGTCGAGAGAAAGTCAAACGAAAGTGAAACTCGAATAATAGCAGCCTTAGAGAATTTAAGAGGAGCCATTTCCAATCCTGATGACAGATTACAAGATATTATTAAAAGAGTTGAAGAAGTTCGCAGCCATTCGGAGAGCAGCCGGACTACCTTAAATCAAATTGACAGCACCTTGCCTACTCTTCGTAATATATTCGAAGAGTTCCAACTTGAGACAAAGAATGGCAAAAAGACTACAGAAATGTCGCTAGATCAATTGAATGATCTTGTTGCTAGTCTGAAAGAACAAAATTTACAGACGCAGCAATCTGTTTTGACGACAATCGATAAGCGCTCAGATCAAATTGTTTCGAATATGGAGTCAGCCTTCTCAGCCCAGATTGAATCATATATTTCATCGACTAAAACAGATAGTTCGAAAGTGTTCTCAGCTATTGAGGAACTTCAGTCTACTCTTGTTATACGAGGCGACTCAATTTTGGAGACAGAGGTGATGGCACAAGAAAAGCTTGACCAGGTGCTGAAAGACCTTCACATTGTCTCGTCTACCGTACAAGCAATACCGCTGCTTCCCAAAATGCATTCAGATATACTAGAATCGTCTGAGAAGATCGAACGATATTATAAAGTTGATAAGTCTAATTTACAAAATGAGATTGAGTCACTGAGACACGAGAAAGCAAAGGTCAGCACAGAATTGGCTTCACTAACGGAGTTGTTAGAGTGCCGCAAGAGAGAAATGAGAGAGCTGGAAGACCGAGCGGAAACATTTCAAAAGAAATTGTTGGAGCATGTTCTTGCTCAACCATCTCAATCAGCCAGAGCCTCCAGCAGCAAAATTAGCACTCCTATTTTGACAGAGTGCGAAGAAGAGACTTTGAATATTTCGGACAGGAACCCGGTATATTCTTTTCACAGAATTGGAATTAGCGATAACATTTCAATTTCGTCTCGAGAAGATCGCCCGTCAGTGGACATTAGTCGACCGTTCGGCACCTCTGAAGGAGCTGGAAATCGTAGGGCTTCCTGGAGCCGGAAATTCGGAACGATTTTCAGCGGCGGTAAGGAAAATGAATTGATTGTACCGAAGAAGGGCAGTCGGAAGCCGGGAAAAATGCGCAGTGTCAGTGAAAAGCTATTTTAAACGAGACTTTGCTACAGAACGACTAGGCACGTACATATCTAATACAAATATAGTACCAAATATGAGTAGTCAAGAAATAGCTGGAGTTGATTTAGTGGAATAGAGAATAATTTTTTGGTCTTCATTAATTCTTTGTAGTTCGTTATTAATTGCGTTAGGGATGATCAGGATCTTGAACCTACCGTAACTGGGAGATCAACTCTCACAGAATTTCGAATTCAGGGTGAAGCCGGCGACAATGCTATTTACTGGTCTGTTAAATTGTAAACACAAAAGCTCAGTTTTTTCGTGTAGTATTTTCTCATTTAAACTATCACGGATATTCATCAGACACGTTTGGTGCGAAACCAGCATTCCATACCGTTCGCAATCGACCTGGATGAAGTTCCCAATTGAGCAGCTGTCAGAACTCAGATTAGACGAGAAGGAGCAGCAAATATGCGAATTCCTTGTTGCAGCTTCCGCTGAGATCGACAAAAATGATCCTGAACGATCTGAAAACTTGGTCTTACGTTTAACCGGAGGCTGGGTTCGTGATAAGGTACGAGTTATCCATAGCTGCTCAACAGACCTGATCTAAGATAGTCCTTAGCTTCTTGGTTTACCCAGCTCCGATCTTGACGTTGCTGTTAATCGTATGACGGGATACAATTTCGGCGTTGCGCTCAGTGAGTTTTCTGAGCACGAGGAGAAATTTTCAAATGCCATGCAAGGGTTGCACAAAATCGCTATGAATCCGGATTCATCAAAGCACCTTGAGACTACTACAACAATGATATATGGAATAGACGTTGATCTTGTCAATCTCCGCAGCGAGGAATATACAGAATCGAGCAGAATTCCCATTATGGTAGAGTTAAACGATCTGCATGCTGTAATAACTTGCTGATTCAATTTCTAGCGGTTTGGAACACCCGAAGAAGATGCTCTCCGACGCGATGCGACCCTGAACGCGCTTTTCTACAACTTACAGACAAGCCAAGTCGAGGACTTCACCGGCAGAGGACTGGATGACTTAAAATCCGGAATATTACGTACTCCATTAGAACCGTTTAAAACTTTTCAAGACGATCCATTGCGGGCATTGCGACTCATCCGATTTGCTAGTCGATACAATTTTCAGATCGAAAAATCAGCTTTTGATAGCTTAAGCCTTCCCGAAATTAAGGTATTTATGCTGCTCTAAATCTTTTAGGAAAGGAAAGTGCTGATTCCGTTTTAGATTGCTCTGATAGAAAAGATCAGCCGAGAACGTGTTGGCACTGAATTGTACAAGATTTTAACAGGTTAGCATCGTTCCTGAGCAAATTGATAAAACCCTTCTCACGCGACGCAGGTCCGGATCCTGTTTTAGGACTTTCCCTTATTCATAATTCTGGATTGGAAGATGCAATCTTCTGTCTTCCTCCGCAGACCGTGGTCCTTGAAGCGAAACCGGAGCCGTCACGTCTTAATACTCTGATTTACTTCGTTGACGATCTTTTAAGACGGAAGAATGTACCAATTCTTTCAACTGAAATTACTGCTGATCACAAAGAGATTGCTCTGATTTATCTGTTTGCTTCTCTGAGTCACTTAGCAGGAGTAACTCTAGGATCCGGCAAGCCATCGGTCGCAAGCTTTAGAGTCGTCCGCGACTCGATAAAGCTTTCTACTTCAATTGCTACTGCCACTAGTGATTTGGTTACCAAGAGCCCTCATGTACTGTCATTTGTATCGGCAAATGAATGGTTACGAAAGGATGCAGGTATGTGTATTACTGATTTAGCTCGTTTAGAAGTTTTCTCTAATTTCACATCCAGGGCTATTAATACGTTCCTGCGGAGAGCGATGGAGGCAGACATTATTCTGTGCTCTAGTTTTGGATTTGTATGAAAACAAGGCTTCATTAGGAGAGGCGCAGATAATCGGTAAATATGAGAGTTTCATTCATTTCATAGAGCTGAACAAACTCGAAAACTCGTGGAACATCAAGCCACTTATAAATGTGAGTAAAACTTGGCGATATTATTTTGAGCGCTACATCTAATACTTGTGACTTGATAGGGGAAGCAAATTTGCAGTTTACTAAAAATCAAGCCCGGTGCGTGGATGAAATCTTTTCTCGAGACTGTAATTGAATGGCAGCTGGAAAATCCGGAGGCTAACGCGGCCGACTGCGAGAAATTTGTGCTTTCATGTCAAGATCTATTGGTTAAATCTAAATTTAGCTGATGCAAAACCATTTCCAACTGGCGAGCTGTATTGTAGCGCTATTATCTCGTTTCAACTGTAAATATGATTGATATAGAATTTTTGCATGCGCGAATTTTAATGATATCAGCAACAAGGAATTTTGAGTTAGGATAATTATTAAGAAAATCGGGATTTAGTGAACTACATATAGCAATGACAAATCAGATATATTATACAAAGAACTAAGGAGTGAGTTTTGGAGATTTCAATCTCAACACCACTTTTCTTTTTCCAGTACTCTCTTCTAGTTCCGTTTCGACGCGAACTATCACCTTATCAAAGAGCTGTAACTTTATCTCTCTTTCCGTATCAGGATAGAGTACTAGTTGGTAGTGTTCTTCATCAAACTCGTTAGGAATTTCGGGACCGGTCAATTCACTTATCCGAATCGCACTTTCAATTTGGAATTGTGTCACGAATACAACGAAACCATTTGAAAACACTTTCATAATGTATCCTTCTGTCTCGATTTCCTTGTTCTTCAAAAAGCGCCCAACATGATACTCTATAGACGCCCTACCCGCGAACTGAGCGTTACGATGTCGACGGTTAATATTTTGGCAAATCCGTTCAAGTCTGGGCTTGTCTCGTAGACTTTCGTGAAGAGGCTCATATGAAATTGCTGCAGCAAGCTGTCGGTGTGCCACAATATCTGCATATCGCCGGATTGGACTCGTCCAATGTGTGTAAATCGGCGTAGCAAGACCATAGTGCGCAAACTCAGTATAAGCAATCGATCCTGAACAAAAATATTCGGCGGCGAGCATACATCTCGTTGCCATGATTCGAACCAGGGTATTCAAAAACGGATCATTTTTATCTACACATGTGTCCAAGCTGTCAGCAAGTTCCCGAGAAGTACTCATTTTCAAAGTCATGCCCTTTACTACTCGGAGCTGATCGGCCAATACCTCAAAGTTGGCTTTTGGGGGCGTTCCATGTCGTCTAAAACTGGGTTAGCTAGATTTCAAATATCGATACTGTATCATCTCATACCTAAGCATTGCCGACTGAGGGAAAAGCTCGTATATTTTTGTGGCTACACTGATATTGGCCAAGAGCATAAACTCTTCAACTAGGGAATTTGTATCGAGTAATTTCTTTATCTCAATATCGCCAGGGTCTGACGTCTCACTTTCGACCTGAACTTTGACTTCTGGGCTTGCCAGATTAAGAGCGCCAGCATCCATACGTTTCTGTCTTAATATTTTGGATAACCGAAGTAAAGTCCGCATCGCTTCAGTTAGTGGATCTCTCTGTGTCTTATCATCGATCCGGAGCTGAGCCTGCTCATAACTGAAGGCCTCCTTGGACTGAATTACTGACTTTGTAAAACGTACATTCTGAATTTCTGCATCTTCCGACATTTCCCAAATAGCAGAAAAGGCAAAACGTTCGACATAAGGCCGAAGCGAGCATAAATCAGTTCCTAGTAAAACTGGTAACATGTCGATACGCTTATCTACAAGATAAACCGTGGTACCTCTAGATGCTGCTTCAGAGTCCATCGCGTTATCCGGCTTTACAAAATGTGATACGTCAGCAATATGCACGCCCACCTCATAATTGCCATTGGGTAGTGGTCGTGCATGAAGGGCATCATCAATATCTTGACATCCAGGAGGATCGATACTGCAAATTGGCAAATCTCGTAAGTCTTCTCGGCCTTCCCATCGTGGATCGGATTTCTCGGGGACTTGCCAATTATGGCCTTCCGCGGGAAGGCAATCAAGAACAGACTGTGTAAATGGCTGATACTCGACCTCATATTCTAACAGTACTGCCTCCGTTTCAGCTTCAGCGGATTCAATTTCGCCAAGGTTGCGAATGAAATGGCCCATTGGATGCCTAGAAGTCGACTCCCACTTGTCAATAGACACCAACAAACGGTTTCCTGCTAGAATCTCGGCCTGGCGCGTAAAAATCCGAATCTTGGGAATTTGTTTATTCAATGGTAAAACAAACACAGAGGTTTGGCGTCGAGCACCTGAACTTTGTAGAGGAATCGAAGAAGGATCGATATGACCAACATATGAACGAGTCCGACGATTAACAATTCCGACAACTTTCGCCGTGGGTTGAATTGCATATTCAGCCGAAGTACGTTGTGCTTGATGCGCCAGGTCAACAAGTGCTCGTCGTTCCTCCGCTGTTACTAGATTCTGCTCCCCTTCCTCGTCGTCAGGATTTTCATTCTTCGTAACAACAGCTTCCTCTATTATTTTTGTTGAAGGATGCTTCCATTGTGATTTAGAAAGTAGCTCAACAACTACCACATCGCCTTGAATAGCTCGGTTGAGAGATTCTCTACCTAAGACAAGTAAAGGTCTATCAAAACTGTCGACACTGACTGTTCCTTCTAGATAATTGTACTGACTGATATTTAAAATTCCTTGATGCAAAATTCCATCTCTGATTCCGCCTTCTATTCTGGCAGAAGAATAATGCTCGTCATATGCCCTCTGCTCTTGAGAGCCAGCCTTTGATTTTGGTCCGTCATTCTCAACAGCAATCATGTCAAACAAAGTTTCGCCATTAGGAATTTTAGATAGGTATGATTCTAGGTTTGTAGAAGAAAGACCAATCTCTTTGGCTTTGCGCAAATTTTCTCTGTCATCTGTCAAAAGAAGAACCGAAGGTGGAGATTTTGCCATTTCCTGTAAATGAACCTTATACCAAGCACATGCGGTACGGATAGCACGATCATTATGATCATTAGCACTCTCGCCTGACATGCGTTCAACAAATGTCTCCTGTCTAAAATTATTGTGAAACACGTAGAATCGTTTGTCTTGGCTCTTGGTAAGAGCCCGCAGTCGGTTGTAAAGTGGCAGACTTATGTTCTTAAGTTCCTCCAAAGCAGTCTGCATCACAATCACATCGTAAAATGCAGACCTATTTTCCAGCAAATCCATCTGAATATAGTTAGAATAATAGCGCATATATCGTCAGTTATGATGACATACCGCTTTCACGTAAATATTCGTGTCTGGCACTAAATAGTGTGGACCCCACGGTTTCACTGAATAAGGTTCATTCGAAAGAACGAACGGACGTGCTTATTCAAATTAATAAATCGCCTATCCTAAATTCTGATTATACATACCTATTCCCGAGGAATCTTTGGGTGGATCAAGAGAACATGAAGCACATAACTGCGAAGAACAAGGGATATCATCTCTCAAGTAATGTTCTTGAACAATTTTTGACGCCTTGCCCTTGCGAGATCGAACAAAGACTTTTTGTGATAACGTAAGAGGGGATTTCTCGATAACACGACGTTTCGCAGTCACCACGGACATGATTAAGATTTATGCTCACAATAACAATAATATCTGGACACTAATTTTAAATCTGATACTGCCATTACGTTGATTTCAATCAAATATTTCTACCAGGCACGTGATAATCTCTTTGAACTCCCATTCCCACCTACAGTTGATCTATCCTTGAACCGATATGTCTAAATGAAATTCGACCTTTGAGCGGATTTCATGAGTCAGGATAGATTGGCTCGAAGAGACTATCGCGAGGGATAAGGTAAATTTATATAAGTGAAAACTATCTGGAGAGAAAAGTCGAGACATAAGGACTGACATTGACCAGCATAGTTGACAGGCGGTAGGCATTTTTGATCAAGTGGTGCCGTGCAAATACCTCGGCCCACCAAAATTGCCTCGACACTTGAAAGGGCTTAAATTTCAGTTTAGTATTCTACGAAAGCTTCTTACGGTTCAAATTTTGAGTTCAAAATGAATCGTCAGCATGGCGGACATAAGAATGTGATCACTAGGGCAGAATCAGTCGGTGCTCCAAGCGTTGCCACGACATTTGGGATTTGCCGGGACGATGAACTAGCCCCACAATCAATTGGATGTATTCATGTCAAACAATTGCTCTCTTCTTCATCAAAGGATATTGCCTTGAGGAGCTACCGCCAGGCTGTAAGAGTTGCACTTGAATTGCAGCATAAGGATACCGATGTAAGCTTATACCTTTGGAAAACTGTTTGGTTGCTGATATAACGAATTCAAGTTGTCGGCCTTTCAGGTTCGCCGCTGCAGGAAGTGCAGCGAGATGTTGACGACTACTTTTTTCTGCTTGCAATGCCCTTTTGTTGGCTGTAGAAAGAATAGACATGCCGAAGCACATCACAAAGAGACCGGGCATATATTTGGTACTTACAAATGAAATCGGCTCTGGCCAATCCGACTTTGCTAAGACAAGTTTAGGAGTCGATTCAAGATCTGGAAATCTGTATTGCTTTTATTGCCGAGATTATGTATTCAATTACATGATTGAGCACATCAAGTCTGAATGCATGGATAATAGCTTTGCTTCCAGTTAGTCTTCCTTGAGATATATTCTTCATAGCTAATCACATTTAGAACTGCGGAAACGACCACAAACCAGTGATCAGACAGATGACAAACAACTACTTGAGAAACGATCGAGAATACCTCCATGCCCTGCTCAGTCAGGATTACGAGGGTTTTTGAATATGGGGGCTACCTGCTTTATGTCAGTTATCTTACAGAGTCTGGTTCATAACCCTATTGTCCGTAACGATTTTCTCAGCGGAGGTCATAATAGTAAACAGTGCGAGCGGGAAAATTGCTTGAATTGCTGTTTGGACGATATATTTACTGAGGTAGGCTTCTTCCAAAGTATCAATTATGACTACTAAATGAGTTTCTCCAGTTTTTTGCCTCACCTTCGACCACGGGATTTGGTCCAGCGCAGCTTTTAACAACTGCCTGGCGAACTCAGCGCTCACTCGCAGGATATTCCGAACAAGACGCTCATGAATTTTTGCAGTTCATACTTGATCAGCTACATGGCACTTCTACGAATATCGCTCGAATTGATTCCAATGTTTGCTCTTGTATTGTTCACCGTACATTTCGAGGCCACCTTCAGAGTAATATCACTTGTCCGAACTGTTCTAACGTTACCGAGACTGTCGATCCCTTTATGGATCTCAGTCTAGAAATAAAAGACCGAAAGGATCCGAGCAACTCAAAAATGCCTTCTCTTCAGAAATGCCTTGAAAGGTAAATTACTTTTGTTAACTTCGTCCTTCCTCTTACTGACTGAATTAGATTTACAAGTCCAGAGAAGCTGGAAACAAAATACATGTGCTCATTTTGCTCAACTCGACAAGAGGTCACGAAGCAACTGAAAATCAAGCAACTGCCAGTTGTTTTAACTATACAATTGAAGGTAGATACTAGAATCATATTCCGCTCTGTATATGCATTAACCGTAATAGCGATTTGAACATTCATTGAAATCGAATAAAATCGATGGTCACATCCCATTTTCTATGGAGATTGACATGACTCCATTTACCACCCGACCGTCCTCTAAGAGGCGCTATCTCTACGATTTGTTTGGAGTGGTATGCCATACTGGCAAAATTAACACCGGCCATTACACATGCTCTATGAAAACTAGAGATGGACAGGTAAATATCCGCTTGAATATTTACATTTTTACTTTCAATTAATAATTGATTTCCAGTGGTTTTATTTTGATGACGCCATGGTTACGGTATCGAATGAGAAAGAGGTTCTGGCCTCTAGAGCGTAAGTTAGAAAATTGTACTAGTGCGATGTTTGAGTCCCCAAATTAATTACTATATAGATATCTACTTTTTTACATTGTTCGAACTATACATTAGCGTGACTTTTCAGATGTTCTATTGTAATTGTTCAGGGGAAATGTTCAAGAACAGAGGAAAGCATTGCATTGGGGTTGCTATGAGCTGATGTGTTTGTTTCAGTTGTGCTATTGTTGGTCTGCATATTCGGCGAACGAACTTTTTAAACAAAAGCAGTTGGAATCATAGATTATACGTATATTCATTTAAGGATAGAAAGTGTACAGATTTAAGAAGACGGATCGTAAGAATATACATCAAAATTAGAGAATGTGATTGAGCTATTCTTCGATATTACCACACTGTTCCCAGTCGCCTTTAACATTCTCTTTCCAAAGTGTTATTGTGTTATCCCCACAGCTCACGGCAAGAACATTTCCTGACAGAGACCAATTGACCCTCCAAACAGTATCAGGAAATTGTTCAGCCTTTAGCTCATGCTTTTGCCACGGAGCATCACTTTGCTCTTGAGTCCAAATCATAACAGTCCGATCTTCAGAAGCACTTGCGAGATAAGATTTAGGAAGAACAGTAGGCGCCCAGGCCAAATCGCGGACCCAGTCCGAATGACCTTCAAGAACTTTTTCTTCTGTATAAGTATTGCTAACAGGATCTTGACTCCAAACCTTGACTAAACCATCGGCCCCACCGGAAACAAATCGTCTACTGTTTCCACTATTTAAAGCCCAAGCGACGGTGTATACAGCGCCAGAATGAGCAGGTACTGTAACAGCACTGGTGTTTCCCTCATCGTTGAAGTCAACAATCGAAACAGTGCCATCAGAAGAACCACACAATAAAACTGCACCAAGTTCTGGAGGGGACCATTGAACACTATTGACAGACTCTGAATGAGAAGTATGCTGTGAAATATTAGTCCAGGTCTTGCTGGATTCATCTTCTCTCCAAATCAGAACTTTGCCGTCATAAGAGCACGATGCAAGAATAACTCCAAATTTAGGATGAGCCCAGCTAACTTGCCAAACCGGTCCTTCATGCCTATAATTCAATGATTAACAATTTTATTAATCGAAAATTATTTTAGAATATGAAATTTACCCTTGTAGTGTTTCAACGAGTTTTTGACTCTCTCCATCAATTTCGAATATCTTTACGGTGCTATCCGATGAACATGTGGCTAGGCGCTTTCCATAATAATCCAGCAAGGCATCATGCTTCATTTAGTTAGAATAGAGAAGAAAATTAAAAGATCCATCATGGATTACGTACGATCATATCAGCATGTAGACTACCGATGGCACTCTAGATCGATTGTCAGTATACAATCGGAATGTTGTTCCTACTTCATTAAGGTAGCTATTCTATGAATAGAACTTACCATTTCGATATCAAAATACGGTAATAAATATCAAAGCGCGCTTTGGAATCTTTAACACAGGCTGATTATAAATATTTGGAGAAAGAGATTGATGAAATATGAAATTTCATCGCAGGGACGTTATCAAATTGAATTTTGGACAAATCACTATTCACCCATCCTAGCAAGACAACACAATCCACTCCTCCACTAGCATACTTAATCAAATAATTGGAGCTCAACGTCTTTTGAAAATTTTTATTTTACCATATTTTACAAACAAGATTTCTTTAAAGCAAGAAAATACAGCCCGAACAAATACTCATATAGCGTATCTTAAAAAAATGACCTTTATCAATGACAACCGTCCCAAATCGATAAGCTTCCAGAAAGTAACTACTGTTCCTTGTGGCCCAATGGCAAGGCGTCCGCCTACGATTGACTAGAAGTTAGCGGGAGATTCCAGGTTCGACCCCTGGCAAGGAAGCTTCTTTTTTTTTGATTGTTACCA
Source organism: [Lipomyces] oligophaga (assembly GCF_038497815.1). NCBI lineage: Eukaryota > Fungi > Ascomycota > Lipomycetes > Lipomycetales > Lipomycetaceae > Lipomyces > [Lipomyces] oligophaga. The sequence goes on along the minus strand of NW_027117792.1, from coordinate 317,848 downwards.
TTTGAAACTTCAATTTTAAAACCAAATCTGACAATAATATTTTCATATATTTATTGTATGCTGTATTTAAGTGTGTACTGTATATTCTAAGGGTTATATAATGTAAGATGCTCTACTCAAATTGCAATTAGTTCTTGTAGCTACTCTTGCCTATAAGCTTACATATTGAGTGTTTAGTACACATAGTTTGTTCAACTGTTTTCACCACAGTTCTAAAGGGTTTTACTCCTTGATTAACAAACTGCACCTATCTTTCTCTAATTTCTTTCATCACTCCTCTAATAATCGATCGTTAGAGCAATCAATTTCTGATCGATTGGAATTTGACGTATTGAAATATAAGTCGTGATTCCTTTTACTAGCCAGTCTCAAGCTTTTGGTTTCAGAGTGTCAAACGATACACCTACCTGTAATTGCCACTCAAGCCTCAAACATTATTTGATCAAGACTCCTGATCTATTGTTTTGCAATGGCTTCCAATCTTGATAAATCGCTTGATGAGATCATTTCGCAGAGCAATGTCAAAAGACCTAGATCTCGCAATAAGGCTCGTCTTAGTGGACAACAAGCTGGAGTCCGCAAGAGCGTACCTAAGCCTGGCCGGGGACAATCACAGCCCGCAAAGGCTTCTTTACCTCCAGTAAGACTGGAGGCCAATGACAAAGTTATTATTTCTAACTTGGTAAGCTTAGTCTATGATACAGATTGTTGTGAAATAAGTGTACTAATTTCGGTCTAGCCTACTGATGTCAAGGAAGATTCAATTAAGGTATGTTGATCCTCGTCAGCAGAGACGGGTCGAAGCGGCAAACAAAAGACGCGAAAATATGCATCCGGAAACAAAAATATGTTGAAATGATGAATTGTCATCTCCTGGTCACACTAAAGAACAAACATTTTAAGAGATCTGTCTCTGACAGGAGTGGGTGTCCTTTATGTGACCTGAAAGCGATATCTGGTTGCTACCATGCTGTCGATCTTTCTACGACTCGCAAGTAAGGCATTATTCCTAGTCAATACTCTATGTGTATTGCGATCAAGATCATCTTATTGTATAATATACTTTCACCCTTAGTATATTACTTCTCTGCATAAGGATCTCTTCACTCGTTAGTATACTGATCATGATCAATCGGCTAGAGTGACTGGAATATTTATTTGCCAGCGCTCATTAAATTCTGAAATGTTTTTCATTTCAGATTTCAGTTTGTGGCTATTTGTTCGTAAACTGGTGTGTCCGAACGATGCAAGACTAGTCTACTCCTGGTAATGCGATCATTTTACACAAGTCGAAAATGTTGGACCTTGTCCGACTATTGCAATTCTCGTCATATATTTTTCTTAAGCTTGCGTGGAGTATTGTTATATTTTTGTGGGAGAAAATAGAAGGATCTGATACCCGTTCGCTTTATTGATCATATCGGAGTTTCTGTGTGCGGCCTTGCTGGAGTTATATTTTGGAAAACGTCTCTCTCTCACGATAGTTCAGCTTCCCACAGATTTCAGCATCTCTTTTCAGCGCAGATAATTGGGACTTGTATTTTAAGAGAAGCGATAAAGTTTTTTTTTGAGGATCCGATTTTCAAGTGTGCAACGATGAATCCTTCCTCTGATACTGACAGTAGCGTTTCCCAACTGAATTTGATGTTTTATTGTATTGCTTTTTTCGACCTGCCAAAAGTCTGCTAATTTCACTTTGCAAAGAGATATTTACATGATTTCTTATTAATAGGAATACTTTAGTACAGCTGTCGGGCCCATCAAAAAGTGTTCAATTACTTATAACGCTAAGGGTCAGTCGACTGGTACTGCGACGATTATTTTCCATCGACCTGGAGATGCGTCCGCCACGTTGAATCAGTTCAATGGCGTTGCTGTAGATGGCAAGAAAATCATGCATGTGAGCTAAAAGAACTCATTTACGGGCTAAGACTGATATGACTAATAATAATCAGGTTGAGCTTGTTGTTGACCCGAACAAGCGCACGCTTGCCGATCGGATTCAACCTCCAGCGAGCAAGTCGGTAGTAGCGCCTACTAAAGCAGCACGAACGAAGGCTAAAGCTGCTGTTGCCAGTGCGAAAGGAAACAAGAATACTGCTGCTAATACTAACGCTCGTGGCCCGCGTAAGAATGGCGGAAAGGCAAGACGGCCCAAGAAGACTGTCGAACAACTTGACGCCGAGATGGCAGATTATTTTGTGGGCGGAGCTAACACCAGCGGAACAGCTCCTACGCCTGCTGCTGTAGCACCTGCTGCGGCCGTGCCGATTGGTGATATTCCCATGGTATGTAATACAGCTATTTCAAGTTTTTCAGACTGAAAGAGGTAATTAACATGCAAGCAGTAAAATTGGATATTTGCCAACATGAATTGCGAATTTTTTTGCGTTTGAGATTATTAATATGGGTTAATTGGCCTATTATTTATTCTATTGTAGCTGAATTTCAAATATATCGTATGTAAGTCTGGCTCTCACGTTGCGCATAGCGCTTATGTACAGGTAACTGTAAGGACCACCAAAAATAGTGCTTCGCATTCAAGCTCCATCGAGATTCTGTAGATTTCCCAAAATACGCTCAATCAAATTTGAGGCGGGTCCGGACGCCGATCCTTGGCTGGAGATACTTTCGAACAAGTTTTTTAGGACTTGCATTTGCTCTTCTGGTGAAGAGTTTAAAAGCTGGGATGGCATGAAAGATACTGGTTCTTCATTTTCCGAGTCGTCGTCGTCATAGTCGGCAGTGACTTCGGAAATTCGAGAAGTAGATGAGACCTGCTCCATGGTTGACTGTGATTTTGAAGTTGAATTTGAATTTGAATTTGATTTTTTTCGTCGACTCTGGTTAGACTTGTTGGACAACGGATCCGGAATCGGGATCGGATCGGCACGGAACTGTTCAATTTCTTCAGGGGAAAGATCTTCAACTTTGTTAGTGCAAAACCAAATCTAGTAAAAGTAAAACATACTCAAAGCTTCTTTCAAAAAAAATTCAAGGAACTCATCTTCATCAACATCATCATCTTCGATACTAGACTCGTCGCTTGAAACGACATCGCTATGTAAGTGTTAATCTACTGGCCAAACCCAACAAGTAAGAACTCACTCATCGAACTCGAGACCTCCAAGACCGGATTGTCTGTCATTGACAAATGAGTTTAATTTTTCGAATAATCCTTGTGCTTTGGATTTCAATTCATCAAACTCTTGTTCGTCAGATCCAGCTTGTGGTTCCGTATCGAGTCGGTACTTTTCCGATAATTCTTCGAGATCAACGTTCAACCATTCATCGCTATCAGGAACTTCTCGTGCCCAGTCATCGATCTGCTTCGTTGAGAGCTCTGGTGTATGTGTTGCAATCTGTTGAATTCGTAATATGACATCTTTCCCAATCAAAGATGTATCGTATTCATCACCGCATATTTGCAAATACGATTTCTGAGCTTCTTCAACCAATACAGCGTATTTTTTGGTGCGGGGTCTCGCTTTGGCAAAATACCCCTCTCGGCGTAAGGACTCAATGAATGCCTTGTATCGCTGGTCACTAGCCAGATCCTAGACTCGGTTAGACGGACGCATAAAATTCCCATTGAAAACTCACGCGTTTTCGCAGCTTATGTTTCTCGGAGTTCCCTGCTCCCGCACATAAAAGTTCAAACCCACAAGTGATTTTCATTCCTAATTCGGCATCTGCGCGAGATGCCAAAGAATCAGGGTCGTTTGGAATAATGGCTGGCAATACAAACTTGGGTGGTGCAGCAATTTTCTGTCCAGTCATCTGGGCATATGTTAAACGTGTCATCTTGACGGTGCAAGTAACCATCGATCCTGGCTGATCCGGGGGGAAGTTAGCCATCTTCGTGCAAACCCGCATCGAAAGTGGATCGCGGAGCATAAACGATTCACACGCAGCAGTGATGTATTCTGGATACAGGTGGAGTAACTGTGCTATCCGAAAGGGCACTTGCACCCGGGCTCGATGAATGTTACGGCGAGCAGTTTCAGGATATTCGGTGATATGAGCAAACGCCTCAGTTTGGAGATCATCGGAATGCAACATTCTAGAATCAGAGGTATCAGAGTTGAGAACATCAAGCGCCGCGAATAATGACAAAGGCTGGATCTCAGACTCGTCAGGGTCCGCCGCATTCGGAGAAATTATATGGAGAACTCCTCCGATCATCCAGACCCTATTTTCTGCATTGTCAGGATTTAACCAGCGGGGAAGCGCTTCAGCAGCCTGGATTAAAAGAAACTCTCCATCGTTATCCGTAATCTGAATCTGTAGCTCGCGAAACTTACTGCTAATAGAACGCAGAATAAAAACAATAAACCATTCATCATCTATGCAGTCGCCGAATTCTGTAGTGCCCACTAAACATGGCTTCTCTAGAGCACAACAAGCGTCAGTTTCAGTTTGGAGCAAAGACCAGCAACTTAAAAAACGTACGAAATTTCTCAGCCATACGCAAAAGAAAGGGCTGCCGATTCCAAATGTAGGACTCTGTCCAGGTCGCAGCAAGTGAAGCCGCCTCGACCCTGATCTGGTCAAGTCTCTTTCGCTCACGGTCTCGACGTTCTTGATTTGAATCTGGATTACTCGCAGATTCGCTGCCGCTTTCTGCAAGAAATATCGAATACATCACGCAGTCATCTGCAACATTATCGAACGCTTCCATTCTCATACAGATCCTCTGAACATTTGCTTAGTAACACGAGCAAATCAAGCTAAAACTAAAATAATCAGAATAATTTAGAGATTCTACTGGGATTTCCGCATTTAGCTCCTGGTGCGGCGGATGCGCTGACCAGGAACTAATGCGGGGGCGGGGTATGTAGCGACGACGTAATGCCAGCCATCACGCAGCTCTTCTTGATTAAGGTCTGCGGAGACTGCGGGGGCGGGGTTGACAAGATCTTATGCTAATTCTACAGATCCGTCAAGAGGTGTTGGTTTACGGTTCTACGGATGATTTTTTGGAAGGAATTGTGATCATGTACTGGTCTGCCGCGGGACAAGTCATGAGTTCATGCAAGAGCCTGATGAAACTGAGGTGTGAAATATAAAAAGGGCATGGTCTCGGCACTGCCAACCTTGACAGATTAGGCACACCTCGAGATTTATGCAAGGCTAGCTCAAGTCATTTTATAGCTCCAATATTACTTAAACAGCTCTAGTTTGGCAAACTTTCTGTCCACAAATCAAGAAATTACTCTACTGTAAGCAGAATTCATAAGTAGTCTGAAACTGGCAATATCATATATCCAACTAACTGGTGCTATTAGATCGAATTATAACTATCGATCCATACACACAATGGCTACTATGAAAGCTTTGGTATATGAGGGCCCTGGAAAGAAGTCGTGGAAAAAAGTCCCCAAGGCTAAGCTTCTGGAAGCTACTGATGCAGTAGTCAAGGTGACTTCGACCACGATCTGCGGTACCGATCTTCATATTTTGAAAGGAGATGTTGCAACGTGCGAGCCAGGCCGGATTCTTGGTCATGAAGCAATTGGGATTGTGGAGAGTGTCGGTCCGGGGGTGTCTTCATTCAAGTCCGGTGACCGTGTGATTGTGTCGTGTATCACGTCTTGCGGTAAATGTATCTATTGTCAGCGCGGCATGCAAGGCCACTGCCTTACAGGTGGATGGATTCTCGGCAATTTGTTGGATGGCACTCAAGCAGAATACGTTCGAATTGCGTATGCTGATACTTCTTTGTATCATGCACCTGCGCATATTGCGGATGACGCCTTGTTGATGCTTTCTGATGCACTTCCTACTGGATTTGAGGTTGGTGTTCGCAATGGCAAGATCGAGCCTGGTCAGACTGTCGCTATTGTTGGAGCTGGACCTGTAGGAATGTCTGCCTTAATCACTGCACAGTTCTACTCTCCCGGGCGGATCATTATGATTGATACGGATGATAATCGTCTTGAGACTGCGCGCAAGCTCGGAGCAACGGACACAATCAATCCGCTCTCTGCTGCGGCCAAGGGCGGAGCGAACGGTGTCATGAGCGCCGTACAGTCGATTATGGCTGCCGATGGAGGAGATGCAAAGCCTGGAGTTGACGTTGCAATTGAAGCGGTGGGAACGCAGGCAACGTTTGCTACCTGCCAGGCAATCATCTCGCCGGGAGGTCGTATTGCCAATGTCGGCGTACACGGAACGCCTGTCGATCTTCAGCTTCAGGATCTGTGGATCAAGAATATTAGTATCACGACGGGAGTTGTGTATGCCAATTCGACGGCCATGTTGCTTCGTATTTTGTTGAGCGGCAAGTTGCGTCCGCAGGAGTTGGTTACTCATCGGTTCAAGCTGGACGACATTTTGAGTGCGTATGATGTTTTCGGAAATGCTGGACGTGAGAAGGCTCTGAAAGTTATGATTATTGCTTAAGTATTTTTGTACGTGAGTCCTCTATCGTATCGTGAAATATATTTAGTGAATTTTTCGATTCTAGCTCTGGTCTAAATTGAAGGCGTGTGCTACATCCTTAATGGAAGATGGGACTAAGGACCGGCTCAGCTGGCAAAGTTGTCTTCCCCGTAGAAATTTGTCCAATCTAGGAATCTAAATGTCAGGCTCTGAACTTAATATGCAAATTTTTAACCAAAAGGTCTGAAAAGAAGCAGACCTATTTCTCTCTGTCTTTCTTGTTACCTAAAGTTTACCATGTATGTTCATTATCTTCATTTCCCATCTCTGTCTCCAATCTCACAAATTCAACTACACGTGACTATCTCAACAGCCTGGACCATTGCCGAACTCTGATCGATGTGCTTACATAACCAAGTTTTTTGTTCCCAATCCCCTTGTTCGTTAGCCGACAACTTGGGGCAGCGCACGGGCCGAGGAAAATGGAGAGCGATGAGCGGATTTGGGGCCGGGTGGGTTTGCGCGGCGGTCTGGCTGATGGCTGAATGGGTTCAGGAGCATAGATAATACCTCGAGACACACTGCGCGCCTACGTACGACTGGACCAGTATAGATCGACCAGACCTGAGTTGTATGAAGGGTTCATTCTAACGAAGAGTCTATATTGAACTAACAATCACGAAGAAAGATCGGAAGAGGTCAATCGTGGAAATAAATCTGATAGGTGATAGAAATTGTACGTAGAGATATACCGCAGAACTTGAGCCGGTTCAGACGGTTCAGTCTAAGCGCCAGGTTCATGGATCAGGTACAGAACGTAGTTGCGGTACTAGGAAGGAGACGAGAGCGGGAGAAGAAAGTGCGGGAAAGGCCACATTTTGAAGATATTCATAAACCAGTACGGACTTGGTAAATTTATCTTTCTATCCGCACAGGTCTGCTTGAAACTACTTGCTCACAATTCTTCTCTTACTATTCCAATTGCGCTACACGTTATCTTCTAATCTTCTGCTAACTGGGCTACAAATCTTGTTTCATTGCTCCGTTGGGTTCTCCTAGACGCAGAAGTATCAGGACGTTTCAAGACTTTATTTTGCTGGCTCAAGTTCGTCATTTTTTGAGGTTTCCTCTGATTTAGATCGTTCGATTTACTCTTTTTCGGATATTGGCTGTCTGCAAAGTTTCCTACCATAATCGAGCTGCCCGCCTATTTATCTATAGACGTACATAGAGATCGGCAGAGCTCGACAAGGCCAAGCGATATTTCCACATACGAGATTATCTATTACGTTGCTCCATCATGGGTTGTGGCATGAGCTCCACTGTCGACGAGGGAAAGGCCCGGAATGACGCGATCGAATTGGAACTCAAGCGCGATGGTATATCGAGGCGAACGGAGATCAAGATGCTATTGCTAGGAGCCGGGGAGTCGGGTAAATCAACAATCATCAAGCAAATGAAGCTCATCCATGAAGGCGGCTATTCGCGCGATGAGCGTTTGGCGTTCAGGGCGGTAATATACACAAACACAATCCAATCGATGAAGGTCATCATCGAAGCCATGGACGTCTTGCAGATCTCGCTTGCAAATCCCGACAAGAATCTGCAATACGCTCGGTTGCTCTATGACATTCCTTCTCAGCTTGACGGTGACGAGAACCTGCCTCCAGAGGTGGGTGCTGCCATCGCGTCGTTGTGGACGGATGACGGTGTTCTAGCCACGTTTCATCGATCGCGTGAATACCAACTGAACGACTCCGCGCCATACTATTTTGAAGCCATTCTACGTCTTGCCGATCCAAACTATGTTCCAACCGACCAAGACGTGTTGCGTTCGCGTGTCAAGTCAACAGGTATCACAGAAACGAGGTTCAACGTCGGGGACCTCACTTACAGGATGGTCGATGTCGGTGGCCAGCGATCTGAGCGCAAGAAGTGGATATATTGTTTTGAAAGCGTCACGACGATCCTCTTTCTGGTTGCGATTTCCGAGTATGATCAAATGCTATTCGAAGATGAAACAGTGAATCGGATGGCTGAAGCGCTGATTCTCTTCGATTCGATCTGTAACTCACGTTGGTTCATTCGGACGTCAATCATTTTATTTCTCAACAAAACTGACATATTCCGCAAAAAGATCATGTACTCGTCAATTTCCGATTACTTTCCTGACTTCCGAGGTGATGAGAAATCATACGAAGAAACTTCGACCTTTATTAGAAACCGATTCGAGACTTTAAATCGAGTGGATATGAAGCATATTTACACACACTTTACATGCGCCACGGATACGACCCAGATCAAGTTCGTCATGGCTGCAGTTAACGACTTTATCATCCAGGAGAATTTAAGGATAAGCGGGATGATTTGATGACCATTTACCCCATATTCTCTCCACGGCATATTTTTCACTTCCTTTTCCTAAACTTTGGGTTTTCTAATTCATTTTTGCGCTTTTTTTCTAATTTTGATTTTCAATTTGGCATAGGTAGAAGATTTAAACTCGTGTGGTTCCGTTTGGACATTGTGTTACTCGCTCGATTATTTGATCTGACTTTGCTTCTATCTTGTGAGATCGCGTTGAACGAATATCACACCAACGCGTCGTAAATAGCTGATTTAGTAGTTTCAAGTATATTTCAAAACATATTATACCACCCTAATTAAAACACGCAAAGGTAACAATACACGGCGAGATTTAGATATCACCACAAAGGAACGGGAACACCCAAAGTCATCCCATACATTGCAAAAAAGATCGCCATCCCATTATAGATATTATTGAAATTAATGAAAGATGCGCATAATATTGATTAAGAATGCGAGTTCATGCAGAAGTTGACAACACGGATATCCCCAGACGCGGTTGTCGATTTGGCAGGCCGGCGCGTCAAAGTTGCTCCTAATTCCGGAAGATAACGTAGATGGCGTGCAAGATACCAGGGAACCATCCAAGAATCGTAAGAATCACATTCAGTAAAAGATCTCCATTGCAGCCGACCTCGAGGAATACACCGAGAGGAGGAAGGATGAAAGCTGTAAGAAAGTGTTAAAAATAGATGTGCTATACTGAATTGCACCGTCGTCCACGTAGGGAGAATACTCTCTCCCGCGGACGCACTTCAGAAGATAACTCACCAAGGATAAGCTTAATAATGTCGGAACCAGTGAAAGCCATTGCGAGTTATATCTGGTATATATTCTATGTAATCGAACACACACTAAGTAGCAATAATGAAAGAGTAAGCAGCGACCGTAATCAAAAAAAATTATTTTGGTATTCAAGAATAGAGTCTTGTAGGAAGCACCGGATTCCTTTCACGCTTTATAGACAAAGCAAGGTCCATGTTTACTTGTCCGAACCGCTCCGTATGCGGAAGTCGTCATCCTAATGTGCTACGTGCCGAGCCACCACTCAGCCACAGAAGTCCCGTGACTGGTGATAATGACATCACAGCTCAGTGTGCGTCCGTGTAGTCTACTGGAATCTATTCTGCGGTTTTCGATCAGCGTAATAGCCAGGGACGATCCGCATCAGCCGATGATGGAATTGATTATTCGGCTATGTCATAATTGATTGATCATTGGTGAATATCGGTGAATATGTGTGGACTTCCCGGACGATCGCTGCTGATCTTGGTATTTTGATTGTTCTATGACGACTGCTGCCGACCAGACACTTCTGGTCATCCAGTCTGCCGGGAAATACTGCTAGCATTGGACTGAAGAAGATAAAGATAGGAACGGTTTCATAAGCTTATGTTTAATTCAATTTATTCTGTCCTGATTTTTATCTGATTACGGCGCAAATGACTGTGAAATCTGCCCAAGACTACTACCGCGTACTTCCGCCAATGCGCTGACCTCGCTATGTCCGCCGTCAACCAAGTCGTTTCTACTAAGCCGGTAGATCAGATCAGATTGTCAATTTTACTAGGTCTATCTTGATGATCTAACTGAGATCTTGTTTGCATACCCTGGTTCGATTATTCCTCCCACTTTCTTTTTCAGGATCCCGTCCATCTTGTGTATAGCGTCCAGCAAGTGCATATTTTGCGTGCACAACCCTGCTGGGCAGAGTAACAGCATTATCTGTCATTCGACTGCATCTAATGTTTCTGTCTTCACTAATTGTGTATATGCTGAGCTGCCTATGTCAATACGTCAATTCGCAAATTCAAGCACTTGAAGCACTTGAAGCTACAAACTATTCCTTAATTTACTAGTCTGATTTCGTTAGTTATATGAGTCTAAATATGATTTAATTCACAACTTTCAGTCAATCTGAATTTGCCCAATAATGCTACTTGGACTAATAATAGTCTCAGCCTCTGCTTGACTGATAATCATTATTAGTACGAATTCGAATAACAGTTTTCATCTCACACGAGTTCATTTAAAAATACTCTTCCTCTGTCCACATATTGTAGTAGTCATGTTATTCAAGTGTTATCCTATAGTAGACTGCGAAACTTATGTTACATGCCAGGGTTAATAATGGTCATACTCCAAATGAGATCATCCACATCATACAGTATTCGATATGAATAACAAAGTAAATTGATACTAATTAATACAAAGAAGCTATTGTGCCCGCCTCTTCCTCTTTATCCCCTCTTTAACTTGTGGGCGTTCGTTCTGCTCCTTCTTTGTCCTTTTCTGGCCCAAGTTAGGCTTCGATCGTTTCGAAGAGTCATCTTCAAACCACGTTCGCTTAGGTCTGCTTTTGATTTCGTCCATATGCTTAATCAAATTTTCACTCTTTTTCAGCTGCATTTCTGCAATAGCAATCTGGACCAACTGTTAGCAAAACCGGTCGACTATTTATACAAGATAGATTCTGAGAGGCTTAATCATACCTGTTTTTCTTCCTTTTCTTCCTTCAGCACTTGATCCACTGTGTTTTCCAAATTGTCAATCTTCTCAGCGAATTCGCTGACCGCGTTCCAATCAAGATTTCGACTGACTGCTCTTCCTTTGCCCTTCTCAATACTTTTGACTGCTTCTCTAACAATCACTCGTTCCGCTTTTACTTCGCCCACTAGCGAAATACTACGACCGGTCCGTCCAGCACGGGCTGTTCGACCAACTCGATGTAGATATATTTCGTGAGTTTTTGGCATATCGTAGTTCACGACTACTTCTACGCGGGGAATATCCAAACCTCGAGATGCGAGATCGGTGCAAATCAGAACAGGAACTGTCGAATTTCGAAATTCCGTGATTCCCGTCAATCGTTGTTCTTGTGATAATGCGCCGTGAAGCTCACCGACTTTCATCCCTAACAGACCAAGAATCACACGCAGACGGTGGGCAGTCTCCTTCCGAGAAACAAATACCATTGTGCGCTCATGTCGGTCAAACTTGCTTAATAGCCAGTATAAAATTGCGGGCTTGAATGTCTCACGCTTGCGAATCCGAATAAATTCTTGGATAAGCCCACTCGCCGCCTGCTTTGGCGGGTTAATCATAATCCGAACTGGCCGGTGTAAAGAAAGCTGGATAAGAGACTTAATGCTTGAGTTCATGGTCGCCGAAAATAGTAGTGTCTGACGCCGTGTAGGCATGAGCGTCAATAATTCGGTTAGTTCTTTTTGGAAACCTTCTTCTAGCATTCGATCTGCCTCATCGATAACTAAAATCTCCACGTCATCAACTTGAAAGCTAGGCGAGTTTCGCACATGATCAATGAATCGTCCAGGAGTGGCAACCACAATATCGGGACGGGCTTTTAGCTCCTGTTCCTGTGCACGAAGATTGAGGCCACCAACTGCGAGACCGAACCGTAATCCCGGAACAAATTGACTCAGCTTGCGACCCACATCGGAAACTTGGATGGCTAGTTCTCGAGTTGGCGTTAGCACAACGACCCGTGTAGATGCAACTTTCTTTGGGCGAAACAGCAATCGTTCGAGAACTGGAATCATATATGCAGCGGTTTTTCCAGAGCCGGTCACAGCTCCGGCAACAACATCTTTTCCAGTCATTGCTACAGGAATAACAGCACTCTGAATTGGAGTCGGCGACACGAACCCGAGAGCAGCAATTGACCGCAGAAGTGGTCGCGAAACGTTAAGCATGTGAAATTGCTTCTGGATTCCGTCGGAATTGGTTTTGTCCTTCGGCGCAGTCTCGAAAAAAGCTGCTATTGCTTGGTCGGAGTCTTGCTCTTCTGCTGTGTCGTTATCGCTTGAGCTATCGTCAAATCCGGGTGGTCCGTCCAGGTGATCACTGTCGTCTTCTTCACTGTCGTCGCTTGAAAGCAGTTCCTCTTGTTCTACTCGTTCATTCTTCGTTACACTTCGAGACTTTTTCAGTTCTTTCTCAGCCTTAGACTCAGAAAATGCTTTTGATTTTTTCGATTTTTCCGATTTTGATTTTGCTTCTTCGTCAGAATCGTTCGCTTCTTCATCCAAAGTTACATTCCTTGGAATCAGCGATTCATCAGCCTCGTCGTCTGAGTCCCCCACCTCTCCTTCCTCACTCTCTACTTCTTTCTCATTCTCTTCTTCATCGCTATCATCTTCGTCGTCATCGCTATTCGAATTATTCTTTCTCAGCTGTCTCTGAATAATACCGTCGAGATCGACTTGCCGTCTGTCGCTACCCTTGGCCGCAGAGTCTTGCAAATCAAAATCCCAGCCGTCGAAGGCAGAGACAGTTCCAAAATCCCCTACATCAAAATCTAATTTAAAATCCGAATCAGCATTTCGACTACTGGCTTTCTGTTTTCGCCTGACTTTCTCATCTCCAGCAGATTCCTTGCTTTCATCCTCATTATCTAGTTCGCTATCAATGTCGTTGTCGTCCAAGTCGGGTACCTCCGAGTCTGAATCAGAAATTGTTCCTATAAAATCGTTTTCAGTTGGTATCGATTTCTTGGAAATTTTCTGCTGAGTTGCTTTCTTTTTAGCCATATCTACTGTTATTCGAAATCTTAGAGTGTCTTCTACGGTAGAAGTCCCCAAGTAAACTTGTTAATATGCCCTCTAGCGAACCAGCGCAAAAAATTCTGAGCGGCTCAATAAAGTTGATTCAATCTCCCAAATATATCACGTGTTGAAAAGGGTGATAGAATGCAAATTAGACATTCTTGCTAACCCCCTTTAGCCCTACTTAAACAGTCACAGTCTGTTCTGAACCCTACATCTCGCTGAAGCTGTCGACAAGGCGCTGTTTCGCGTGCCAGCCAACTGAGGCGACCGCTAACCAATACACACTCACTGACAGAGTGGGAAATCACGAGCGGCGTGCTGGATTTGATTGAATTTTGGTCCTTTTTCCTTTCTTTAACAGACGCGAAGAACACCAAGATTATTCTGTTTTGTTTCTAGTTTCGGTTCTAAACAAACAACCAATCAAAAAATAAACAATCATGTCTGAAGTCGATCACGCTGAGCCTTACGAAGAGGAGATTGAGGAAGTCGAAGTCGAGGAGGAGTTCGAGGTTGAACCTCCGTTCCAGTCTACACTTCTCCCCGCTGATGTCGTCGCTGAGAGCGCCCAAGTCAAGCTTTTCAACAAGTGGTCTTTTGAGGGTGTTGAGATCAAGGATATCTCGCTCACCGATTACATTCAGATTCGTCAGCCCGTCTATCTCGCCCATTCCGCTGGACGATATGCCAACAAGCGATTCCGTAAGGCACAATGCCCGATCATCGAGCGTCTTACCACTGCCCTTATGATGAACGGTCGCAACAACGGCAAAAAGCTTCTTGCTGTCCGCATTGTGAAGCATGCTCTTGAAATTATTCATTTGTTAACCGACTTGAATCCCCTTCAGGTCGTTGTCGATGCCATCGCCAACTGTGGTCCCCGTGAAGATTCTACCCGTATCGGTTCTGCTGGTACTGTCCGAAGACAGGCTGTCGATGTCTCTCCTCTCCGCCGTGTTAACCAGGCTATCTCTCTCATTACCATTGGTGTATGTATTTTACTGAATTGCTTTCACCTGTGTTTGGATTACTGACCGTCTGTTTTGCAGGCTCGTGAGGCTTCTTTCCGTAACATGAAGACTATTGCTGAATGTCTTGCTGAAGAGCTCATCAACGCTGGCAAGGGTTCATCCAACTCTTATGCTATCAAGAAGAAGGTAATTATTCCTATCCTGTTTAGAAGTAGTGATATTTTAATTTCTCGTTGTACTTTCATGATCTTAATACTGATATTCTTCTAGGACGAGTTGGAGCGTGTTGCCAAATCTAACCGTTAATCGGATTTCTTTCTGGGTTGTTTGTTTTCTTCATTTTGTTGTCATGGATTTCAAAAAGTGTATTTATTGTAAAAAATAATGAGTCCTAGATCGTTGCATTGAGTGGTCCAGTCTCGGATAATACATCATTTGTAATGTACTTTATTAATAATGTCGTAGATTTCGCAATTATGCGGGTACGTTGAGGAGTACTTTAAGATATTTGTTGCGCGGACTGGTATTGCTTACTCTTAAGTCTGTTGCTTCAAATGCCTCCAAGATGTTAAACGATATGTAAGATTTATATAATAAAATATCTTCAATCTATTCTAATTATATAACAACTTGCATAAGGGTTAGGTGCGGTAGATTCTTGACGTGGACGTGGCAGTTCACCGTGGAGAGGCAAGAAACGCGGCGCGACGCGATTCTTGGATTTTATAACTTTCAGCCTGTGTATCACGAGTTAACTCGAGCTCAAATTAGCTTCAGCTAGTGATTTGGATATCCAATCAAGTTACATTTACAGTTGGTAGCTTGGCTGTGTAGATTCGGTTGTATGTCGAGCGAGGATTCGACTCCTGACTTGAATTTGGGAACTGACTTTCAAGGAATCTGGAAAAATTCTACCGCTTGTATGAGACAAGTTTATAAACATATCTATTTACATATTTATGTGAGATAGGCTAAGCGCAGAATGAGTGATTCAAGATACTCTTATGATGAGAATGCTGAAGTCTGGCCCTATTTCGCCATGACGTTGCTGTCATTGGTGTTAGTTCCAACGACATACAAAATTTCTTCCAAAGCATTGAAAACCGAAGGTATATTGAGTGTGCAAGACGTTTTGGGAGACACTAGAGCAACATACTAAGCTGAGTCAGGTCCAACATATTCGAAGCTTGAAACATTATATAAGCCTTCGAATCATGCCTTGCTATCAAAGATCAGGAAGAGGCACAGTCAGAGCAAAACATTCACAAAAGGGTGAGTTCGAATATTTCGTCTGCTGGAATTGATTCATTAAGTTCAAGACTAACTGCTTGATTATAGCAACATTGCCATTATTATTGGTTGGATCATATTTGCCGCAATTGCTGTCTTGGTTTATACTCAGGAAACTCCTGAAGATTTGAAGCGATTTGATCCGTATGAAATTTTGGGGATTCCATATGTATGTTCAATGCGTCTGCAGACTTCGTTGATTTATTGACAGATTAGACTGCTACCGACAAGGAAATTAAAAGCAAGTACCGCAAGCTCTCATTGACACATCATCCGGACAAAATTCGAAATGTTGATGAATCGGCTCGCGCCGTAATGGAGGCCTTATATGTCGAAATGACAAAGGCCTACAAATCTTTAACTGATGAAGAAATTCGAAAAAATTATTTGGAGTATGGCCATCCTGATGGTCCGCAGCCTATAAAGCAAGGCATTGCTCTACCTAAATGGCTTGTGGACGAAAAGGGAACTCCCTTGGTCATAGCAGGTTATGCCATCTTGATTGGTATTATTTTGCCCTTCATTGTTGTAAGTATTGTTTTATATTTTAGTTGTGATTGATCATATTAAAATTATTTAGTGGAAATGGTGGAGCGGAACGAAAAAGTACACAAAGGCGGGTATTCATACAGCTACTGCTAGCAGGATTTTCGAGACATTTGCAAAGACAAACTTTGATGATATTACGTATGATGTTCTGATTGAAGTTTTATCGCAAGCCGAGGAATACGCTATTCTTTGCCCTGAACTCGCTCCAGCTGAGATTTATGTCTATTTACAAGCATATCTAGCTCGAGAGCAGGACGGGGACAAGGATGAATTTAAACTTCTGGCGATAGTGTCACGTTCGATTACAATTCTGGAAGGAATGCAGGATATCGCGTCTTCCTTTAAAAATGTTGGTTTGATTCGGCGCATTTTGTTACTCATTCAAGCTTTTGCTCAAGCAGTTCAGCCGGAATCCAATGAGCTTCTCCAGCTTCCGTTAGTTTCATCTGAGGTCATTGCAGAGTCAGAAGTGTCTACGATCAAGCGTTTCTGTTTGCTGAACGAGGATGAACAGAAAGCATTGCTTGGATTGAAATCTGAGGATGAGTATAAAATTGTTAAAGCCTTTGTATCCGAGCTTTTTCAAGTGGAGATTCTTGCATCATTTTTCAAAGTTCCTGGCGAAGATGTTGTCAGTCCCGGTTCTCTTGCTCATTTGGTCATTAAGTATCGGGTGTACTATCCAGGTATGAATCTTCCTCCTGTTGATCCAAAGGATCTTGAAGAACCCGATACCCCAGCGACATTGAAGAAACCTCTTTCAACAAATGATGATCCCCCTTTGATGCCGGCCATTTATGCACCATTCTTGCCAATTTATATCCAGCCAAAGTGGAATTTGATGCTGATTAACCCAAGAGAAAATAAAATTGTGGAGCCTCCGTCGAGCGTAACTCGTGCATATACTGATGGACGTGTATCTACATTCAAAGTTCAGTTGTCTGCACCACTTCCGAATCAGCTTGGCAAATTCAGATTACTCGTTGAAATGAGATCCAACTGTTTTATTGGTGCGGATGCTCTAGCTACCACCTATCTGCCAATTGAGGAAGCCTCACAAGTCGAAGTTGTAGAGGATGATATCTCTGATCCTGAAGAAGATTCGATAGCAGGAACGATGGCTCAGCTGCGTGGACAGAAAACTAAGCGAAGACCTTTGGATGCGGATGAAGATGAAGACGATGATGAAGACGACAGTAGCGCGGAGGACGAAGAAGACAGTGATACGGATATTAATACTGACACCGACGATGAATCATGAATTGATTGATCTAGAAGCATAATTTGTGCCGTTATAAGTCTCTAAAGTGAAAATTTGTATTATAATTTTTTATGTTTCTCCACCTAGAAAAGCGAATGAAGTTATGCATAGATATTAATAGTACTACATGTGACTGGATCATTGTTTGGTATTTTTTCTCAGACGGGCGACTTGCCAAACGAAAAATGTTCAGGAAGAGCAAAAAATTTATAAACTTCTAAAATTTGGATTTATTCAAATATTCAAAGCCAACTGTAAAAATGGAGAACCACCAGGTAGTTTATGATTTGATTGGAAAACTTGCTGATGGAGTTGATAAAAATGAAGTTTTTGATAGACTGAAGTTACTCAAAGTGGATCAAATTGACGAGAAACATATTCGTCAAATGATGGATGACCTCACAATTCCGCCCTCACGATATCTCAACATGTTGTATTTATACCACGTTATTCATGGAAATTTTTACGGCATTCAACTATGCTTGAGCGATATAATCGCAATTTTTGAAGTTGTAGAGCACTTGGACAGTGATTCTGTGCTGCTTGACCGATCTGATGACACTGATACGAAGAGCGGCTTGAAGCTCATGAGAAGTCTCGCGCGATTAAGACAACTTCGTAACTTCACAGATCAACTGTTAACTAGCTCCGTGAACGTGAAGAAAGAATATCAAACTAGATCAAATGATTTAATAAAATCGTGGATTATGTTCTACGTGAGTGTTTTGAGTTACTCAGAAAAACGCAGATGAAAATGGAAGCTAATAGCGGATGTAGACCGAGAGTGACTCGTTCGATACAACAAATAAAACAGGTGAGTATAACTGCATAAACTGAATAGCAATAGTCCAACAGATATTTAGAACTGGATGAAGATTATTCAACATTTCCATCACTCGGTTGCGATGAGAACGTAAATTCGTCGGGAACTGATCTCGAAGTATCTACTAATATTGAAAATCCATATCAGTATACGATTATAGACGACACAGAGTCTCCAGAAAGCCATCCATCATGTATGAATATTTGGTGGTTTGCTGCACAGCAAGTATTCAAGCAGTCAAATGCTCTGCCCTTCATGGGCGCCGAGCTCTTAATGTCACTACCGAGGTCAATCAGATACCGGCTGCAAGGATACCAGACCGTGAGCTCTGAGAACGATGAAATATCAAATCTTAGACTGGAATGACTACTGAAAGAGCTTTTGCGCATATCCGAACGTCTGCCAGTAATGAATCATGAATAGAATATACTTTTGTAGCTCATACACAGATAATACGCGGAACTAGCTGGACGTATGACCTTGCTTCCTAATCTGGGATCAAGTAAATAAAACTATCTGTGACGGAGGCCGTACTCTACAAGAGCCTCGAAATTTCATATTGCCCTGGAGGAGATGGAGGAGCAGGAGGCGCGGCAAAACGTATTTTACTCCGCTAAGGGCGACAACTATACAGAGGTCTATATTCAGTGGTTTGTTCCGATCTATTAGAGCGCAAAACAGGAGACCGCATTCAGGAGCCAAGCGACCAAGATCCAGCGTAAAGTCTAGTTTTTCTTTTCCTATATTTCCTATATTGGTAAGGATCTGCTTTGAATTGCAGCATTGACTCTATCCGCTACTCGCGAGCAGAACATACCGCATTTAAAGAGAACGTCCACCGGTCTGTTGACATATCATCACAGAAGTCATCAACTCAAGACCAAGGTGGATGGTCTTTAGAGTCAGATCAGGTTTTCTTCCTTATCTTTCGTATTCTCCCCTTGTGCGATACGACGTCATCTCCTGTGTAATTCATCGATTTAGATTGACTACTGAGCACTCATGCCGTCGCTAATATCATCTACTGATCGCGATAAGATCAAGCGTTCAATTCCAAAGAATACCAACAAGATTATCGATTCTACTATTGCCAGATTGTATATAGCCTATCCAGAACCCAATTCATGGACCTTCACAGGAATTGTTGGTGCTGTGGTACTTGTGAATGATCTGACTGGAAATACTTTTTTTTTAAAAATCGTTGACATCATAGTAAGTCTTTTTTAGAATTTCTCGGATAGAATTTCACTCTGACCACATGTTTTTTAGGGAAATCGAGGTGTTTTATGGGATCAGGAGCTTTATATTGATTTTCAATACAACCAGGATCGTGTCTTTTTTCACACGTTCGAGATTGAGGAGTGCTATGCCGGTTTGTTATTTGCGGATGACTCCGAAGCGCACTCGTTTCTGAAAAAAGTGCAACACAAAGAAAAGTATGCAAACAAGGCTACCCTGAACAACAAAAATGCTATTGCAGTAAAGAAGAAACCGACCGCAGCTGCTCAGGGTCCTCGTGGTGACCTATTGCGATATCAAAAAATGGGCAATAATTACACTTTGGCGCCTATTCATGATAATATCGAGAGTGACCAGAAAAGCATCGCCAGTGTTGATAGCGCAGAGGATTCAGAGTATAAGAAAATGCTCGAGACTTTAGGTGAATTAGGTATTACTCAGGACATGCTTAGTGGAAATCCTGATGCTATCAAAGAGAAGCTCGCAAAGGTAATAGATGTTCCTAAAATCGACAAAAAGTCTAAGGGACCTCCACCGCCGCCTCCATTGAATCCTCCTCAAAAATCGAGTAATACAACATCTGTTCCTTCGACTGATCCGTCCAGTGATTCTCTCGCCCCATCTCCGTCACCCTCACCATCTCCGGCTCCTCCTACAACGTTATTCAAGGTACCACCTCCATTTGTAGGTAACCCAAATGCACCACCATTACCACCAGTTAACAGACCTCCCCCTGCCTGGGGTAGTCTGCGGTCATCTCCTTCTCCCAGTCCTTCTGTGAATGGCGACTCTCTTCCTGGAACACCGCCTGCTACTGCATCTTCGGTACCACTTGTACCACTTGCACCACTTACCGCTCCAGCAGCTCCAGCAGCTCCAGCAGCTCCAGATTTGAATCGAAAGCTTCCTCCTCCGCCGATGGCTCCTGGACAAAAATATGCCGTTCCGCCCCCTCTTCCGAATGCTGGTACTAACGTTCCACCTCCCCGACCACCACAAACCACCTTGGGGGCTCAGACGCCGCCAGTATTTGCGGGTTTTCAACAGAAGACCTATTTTGGTCTGCAACCTCAGCCATCTGCGCAGCAACCTCAATATGGTCAGTCTGCTCCTCCTGGCAGTAATATACCGGGGCAGCCTCATTTTGGACAACCTGGCCGTGCAGTTCCACCGCCTTTGCCTTCTCGAGACAACGGTGGATCTCCACAAGCGACGATGCCAATGAATTTGGCGAGTCGACCAGTTCCAGCACCTCCCTCACTACCTCCTAGACAACCTCTACAAAGTGGGGTGGCTCCACAGTTTGGGCAGACCATGCAATTTAGTCAGGCACCTCAGTTCAATCAAATACCACCAGTCGCACAATCCACACAATATGGTCAGCCTACACAGTATACTCAACCGACACAATATGCTCAACCGACACAATATACTCAACCACCGGTATCTCTACCAGTATCTGTTTCAAACAGTACAGGTGCTACACCACCACCACCACCACCTCATAAACATGGCTCGCGCACTGCACCACCACCTCCGCCTGCACCATTCGGATCAAATAGACAGCAGACTGCATCTTCTCGTGCTGCAGCTGTACCACCCACTCCTCCTCAACCATACTCAAGTCCACAACCTCAGCCTTATGCAACGCCATATAGCACTGCGAACACTGCAGCCTTACCGTCGCGGCCTTCACCTTCTGCCCCGTACAATGGTGCACCTGCAACTAATGTCCCTCCGCCACCACCACCACCACCGTCATTTTCCCAGCAAACCCCTCCTGCACCTCCACCACCTCCTCCAATGGGTGGTTCTGCAGCACCATTGCCTGTAGCTGGCGGTGATGATCGCGGTTCTTTGATGGCTTCCATACGGGGAGCAGGAGGAATTCATGCGTTAAAGAAGGTGGATAAAGGTAATCTTGAACGGCCGCTTGTCGTCTCAGGTCAAGAATCTAAGAACGGAGCACCACCTCCACTACCTAGTGGAGGAGGTGACAATCTGCAGAGTGCAATTGCGGCTGCCCTATCGAAGCGCAAAAACCAGATGAATGGATACGGTAAGATCTTAATTTTACTTTATATTTTGTTACTTAAGGAAGCTAATATGTATTATGCTAGATGACACTAAGGAAGATTGGTAAGAAGGCCGATTATGAAAAGATATAGGCTTCAGAGACTCACAAAGTGATTATTTTGGTGTATGTTATATGAATTTTATTTTTTAAGTGTTGTGTATTTAAATTAAGGACTTTTTGTTTTGTTTTCAGATATTCTGGGAACTGCATTTCAAATGTAACTTTGATTTCCATATTTGGAAATACAATATATTTCCACAAGAGGAAAGTAGACTAATTAGCGTGACTGCTGTAGGTTTATGTAGGGCTTGAAGAGCACAATAAGGGCAAGACATTCAAACGGGTTTGATTACTGAGTCCTAGCTGGGTTGACTAAGAACAAGCCATAATGGGAGACAAATCTTTGACCCGACTCCATACTGGGTCGATTTTAGGACTCGACGATCCTGACTCGGGCGTGGTTGGTCAGGCCGAATGGAATTCTTTCTTCGCAGTTTGTCAATTTGTGTCTATATTTCAACTGTATTCAAGATTTGCGCAATCTTTTTGGATCTTTTTCTTTATAAAATCGATTTTAATCATGGACGCCGCTAAGCTTGCGAAGCTCCAGCAGCAGGTCAGAATTGGTAAGTTTGATTTGTTTTTGTATATTTGATGTTGTTCCTGCATCACATAATGCCTGTCTTCTTGGTTGAAATGGTGGCTGGAGAAGAACATGGACGGGCACGATAAACAAGAAATGACTTCAATTATTGATTTGAGAGTGCTTGTTTTGCTTACTTATCTATAGGGTATGTTATTTTGCAGATTATTTCGATTATGACGATGCGATCGCGCGATCGTGTGATTGGAGTGTTCAGACACCAGTACTTGACGTGCACGACCATTAAGTGATCGATCAAGACGACAACGGATCGACTAACACACGAAATTATAGAGGAAAGGGTACTCCACGACGAAAGACCAAGAAAGCCCAGAAAAGTTCGGGTGCTGATGATAAGAAGCTCCAGGGAGCTTTGAAGAAGCTTAACGTTCAACCGATTCCTAACATTGAGGAGGTCAATATGTTCAAGGAAGATGGCAAGGTGCTCCACTTTTCTGCACCAAGAGGTATGTATTCAAATCCGTTGCGATATTTCCATCTAATGGGTTTTAATGTTAACTCTACGATAGTTCAAGCATCTGTTGCTTCTAACACGTTTGCTGTTTACGGCCACGGCGAAGACAAGGACATGTCTGAACTACTTCCTGGTATTCTCAATCAGCTTGGGCCAGATTCTCTTGCTAGCTTGCGCCGTATTGCTGAGTCCTATCAGTCATTAAACCTTGATGGCAAGAAGGATGAGGAGGAAGACGACGGCGAGATTCCTGATTTGGTCGAAGGAAAGGACTTTGAAATTAAGCAGGATGATGTCGAATAATCGGGTTTTTTTCTTTTGGGATACTGGCACTGATCCATAGCTTATTATGGAAACCGTTGATCTATCGACAATGTAAAAAACTGTTACAAAAAAATATTAAAAAACGAAAAAAATTCGAGACCTGCATGCTCTGTGAAGAAGTATGCATTAGACAGATTAAATGCTGTCTGGGTATGTTTGTAATTAATCTATACTACAATTATTTATTTATTTTGTCATTATCATAGCAGTGGCATGTATGGGTTTGTCGGATTATATTAGTGTCTTTGTATCTTTGCATAGCCAAACAAGAAGAGAGAAAAGGGAGGGACTTCTTTGATTTCAAAAAGTAAAATATATACAATCATCTATGTAAATTATCATCGATATTGTTAAGTAGTTACATCATTTTGAGATGATCACACTAATGTGGGGTTTAAGTATTCACGAACTGTAATGACGTAAAGTGCAAGCCAGCTCTTAAGACAGCTAAACATAATTGATATCGCCATTTTCAAATCCGAAAAGCCTAAATCTTTAAATTTAATTGCTTAGCAGACCGGATTCTGGTATTTCTTAATAATGGGAATGTTTAGCGCATTCAACAGTGCACGTACGGTGATCACTTTGTTGTAAGTATCGACCGGCATGTCCTTGAGCCACCTAGATTTCACTCTGTCGAAAGATTGCTAACTGGTCTCGAAAATAAGTCACTCGCCGACTTCATCAGCGTCGCGCCGGATTCTACAGTGCCTTAAACAACACGAGAGTTCTGTATCAAATCGGTTGTACGACTTGGATGTCACAGAAGGCGTTCCAACGCGAGATCAGTTAAAAACAATTTTGAAGTACGCTGGAGAAACCAAAGTCTCGTCGATTGTTCCAGGAGCTACGTCGTATACGGAGGCAACAGCGATTCTGGAGGGTGGTGAGAAGAATATTCTACGTCCGATGGTGATCGATTGGAGTAATGGCAAGGTATTCGTTTTGTGAGATTGTACGAAGAGGATTACGGTGCTGATCGAAGTTTTAGGCTATTCTCGGCGATGACGAGCCAGCAGTGAAGAAGTTGCTTTCTACTTTGGAAAAGTAAAATAAGATGATTTAAGTAATTGGATCAAATCATTTATAGATATTCTTGTATTATAGCATATATCATAATGCACAACTCCTCTCATACCTTGACAGAACTGTCCAAGTCTAGTTCATCGTTATCACTAACTTCCGAGTCTATGAAGTCCATAGCTGTATCGTTCAGCAAATTTACCTATCCAAATTAGCGGGTGAAATATACCGTTAATCTAGCACGACTTACAAATGGTCTTAATGCGGCTATGAGCTTAGCCAATTTATCGACCGGTTTCTCGCCAGGCTTGAAGTTGTCATCGCTCAGCCGGGTTGAGATCGTGAAGCTTCGAAGACAGAGTAACTTTAAGTCCTTGTGGTCCTTTGAGTATCCTTTAGGGCCTTTTTTTAAGGCATCTCCTTGGTTCATGGCTAGGAAT
Source organism: [Lipomyces] oligophaga (assembly GCF_038497815.1). Classification (NCBI taxonomy): domain Eukaryota; kingdom Fungi; phylum Ascomycota; class Lipomycetes; order Lipomycetales; family Lipomycetaceae; genus Lipomyces; species [Lipomyces] oligophaga. The sequence continues at coordinate 293,414 of NW_027117792.1, read as the reverse complement.
TGCTCCAGAGGAGTATGTGATTGATCTCTGAAAAAATATTTTCTCAGAGTTTGCTCTTGTAAGATCGATTTCAATCGTTTGGCACCGCGGTCAATCATTCTCCTCATCGCCGCAAGTCCGTCATTATTGCAATCAGATAAATGCCACATACCCCCGATCATTCTAATTTCGCCCGGTTCGAGATGGAAGTAGTAGTGTGCGTAATGTCCTTGTCGGCCCGTTCTCGAAAACGCAGCCGAAAAGTACGGCTTATAAGGGGTCTTGTCGTTTGAAAATCGAACATCTCGATGAACCCGAAATACTAGATCTTTGACTGGTAATGGTGGCACCGTCTCGTCGAGATCGACCACCCGTTCCGCTAACACTTCCACAAAATCGTCAAAGTCCTTTTTGGCTTGTCGATATTCTTTTTCATTATCCCAAAACCATTCTCGATCGTTATTCTGCTTCAACTCGCGTAGAAATTCAAGCGTATTCGGGTGAATCGTCGCGGGAGAGTACCCGATCCCTCCATCTCCGCGGGCTTTCTTGTGCGGAATGAAATGCTCTCTGAACTCGTCCTCATCCTTTGAAACCTTCCTCTTGGAGCTCGATTTCACTTTTGCTGGAGCTCTTTTATCTGTGCTCGATCCACTCGTCCGCCTTCGCTTTCGATTTGACTCTTCTTCCTCCTCTGCTTCTGAGAGCTCAATGACAGATTCGACTCCAGACTCATTCGCCGACATCTCTTCAAACTCACTTTCCTCCTCTTCACTAGATGAAGATGACAAGGGTGACTCTTCCGAATATTCTTTTTCCGCCTTAGTGATGACCGCTTTAGGTTTGCTCGCTCGTCGTTGTCCCGCCATGTTTCCAGTCTTCTGCGGAGTTCTGATATTCCGATATCAATTGAATAAAAATACAGGCTGTATACCTACTCGATTTATATCTCGATATAAATAATCAAAAAAATTAATAATCAGTATTCCTTATTTAACACTAGCTATTGAGATCGAATTGGGCTTGTAATAAATAATTAGTTATTACAATACCGCATTCAATATCAGAACCGCGAAACTACGCGCTCCCACGTGACTTTGACGCGTACAGCAGTAAGTACGAAGTCGGTCGTGTTTGTTCGGACAATTTCATTTTAGGTTACGTCATTGTTAATATCTTACAAATAATTCATGTCGCATACGCGCTGATACAACGGCGCGAGGTGATAGTATCATACATTTTCGTTACATTCCAGTTGAGACAAATTACCAAGGCCATTGTCAAGCTCAGCAAAAGCTACTTGCCACGAAGCTGCTGTGTAAGATAGTGAGTTGATTCCACTTGATCGACCTACAACAAGCGGTGTCCAGATAAGCTTGTCCGGTTCTAAAGCAGCGTGTCCAAGAGCTTCCCAGTTCGATATTATGCTGGTTATTAGATTGCTGTCAACTCGAATTTGATACTCCGATCTTTCTGAGCCGTTATCCTCAGGTCGCCGAACAAGAGCCTTTAACGATTCAAGTCCTGAAACGACGTCGTCTGGAGTCATTCCTGTCCGTTTTGCGAGCTCATTAATACTAATTGTTTCATTTTCTGTTGTTCGCATATTACGAAACTCATAGCTCAAGGCCAACTTCCAATAGTTCCGGTAAGAAAGAAGCCCAAGATCTGAAAGTGGTTTCTCAGGCGTCCCAAATTTCCCTTCCACTCGTGACAGCATATATGAAAATGCTATCAGAAAATGCCCGTATCCTTTCCGGCGATATATTGGTAACGTCAAAATGCAGGAAAGATTATAGTTTGTCGTATTTCGCTTTTCCTGGGCTTTGATTAGCTATTGAAACCAAATTGAACAAACACTAGATACCAACTTTTGAAAAATAGCCAATAAAGTGACAGCCACGGTTATCCGTCTCTGTGAGAATATAAAACAGGAATGGTTCGACATCATAATACAGTGTCTTAGAGCCAAGGAAAAGTTTTGCCAATAAGCATAAGTTCTGGCAGTACAAGGTATTTTTCCTTCCATCAACTTCGAAGACAGACAGATTTCCCGATCGATAGATTTCATCCCCAGGAGGATGTCGGTACAGGCATTTCAGCTGGTGCCGCCAGTTAACATATTCAGATGGCATATACTTGAGACAGAATTCGCAGATATATAGTAGCGGCCGTCGACTATATTCTTCAGGATAGGGCGAAATATACCAAGTATCGATCTCATAATTCCTGAATCGAATAGCCCTAATTTTAGAAACAGCTTGTGTGGAAGGCTCGGGAGAACTCTCTACTTCTTCCTCTTGTTCTGAAATATCGATAAACGATTCATCCGAAGATGAATCAGATGTATTTGCCATTTGCATCTCACTAGGAATGAGCGAGCTGCTAGGTGAATCATTCAAATTGCCATTATGTAGATTATTAGATTTCTTCAATGGTGATGAATCTACTGATCTACGACGCACTCGCCGAGACCTTCCTAGTCTGCTCTTCTCTTGCTCTAGAGCAAGTAGCATTGTCTTGCCGAATGCCATTCGGTCAAATGATGTCGGTACAGTCTTTGAAGTTGCAGACTGTTTGGCTGTCAAAATTCCTCCGTACGGGACCTCTTCGTTCCCAGACTTGTTCTTTGCTGAGGGAAAATAGGCATTTCGCTCCTCCTGATCATATGTTAGATATCCAGAGATCCCTAGATTATTGAAATGAATATCAACGTGACTGGCTAGTTTTATTAAGTTTATTTTCACCAAATAAGAGTGCGCCGTCTTATTGAAAGTAACCAAATTATGTTCTTTCACTCGAGCTGTGGTATTGGATTTGGAGGCAGCGACGGGGAGAGGTCGAAATCGAATACTGACTCTGGATCTTCGCTCCAGTTTTGAATCTCGATTGTCTCGAGACACTTTAATGTCCTTGCTATTGCCGTCACTACTTGCTTCGTCTTCAACCATCTTCTCGTCACGTCTGCGCTTCTGGGATTGTTGAGAGCTGAATGATTGTACAAGCTCGCTTGCTAATGTTTGCGATTGACTTCTCGACGATATACCTCGATTTTGACGTAACTGTCGTAGCCGTGCAATTCCATTTGAAAATGAATCATGAGACTTTAGAGGGATTTCTGAAGGTTCGTTATCCTTCTTGCGCAATTGACGCCTGTTGCTCTGCATTGAGCGAGTTGAAGTCCGCTCAGGAGGAGAACTTTGAATGGCCGTAACAACAGGAACTGCTTCAGGGAGCAAACGCAAAGACCGGGTAGAGTTGAACTTTTGCTTACAAGTACTGCAGAGCCACTTCATTTTCCTAGCTTCCAGATAGCTCATTTGCTCTTCTGTAGCTAAGCAGATAACATGGACTAGTTGATATTAGCTCAACTCAATCTGAAGTTGCAAAACACATACCTCGAGCCTCACCACATTGTGTGCAATCCTTATATTTTCTATGATTGTACCTATTTCCGCATATTCTAGAATAATGTTGGTTTTTGTTTCTGGCTGGATGACGAGAAAAGAAAGAACAATGGCAAACTTACATGCATGGATTGCTCTTGATTTTAGTCAATGTTTGGCCGGATCTCGTTCGAGACCTAGGACTTTCAATCAGTTCCGATATATGAGCAGCCTGAGATTCTGTTGATCTCAACTTTCGAGTAGGCGACTCAAGATTCCCACCGACCTTTTCGGCTGACTGGATATCCACTGTAGGCGAAGACGTTGATAACTCTAAGGCGGGATCCTCAAGCACGGAAGGAGGAGAAGACAAAGTCGAAGAGTCATATTCCAGACTATCACTTGTCATCATATCCTCCGCAGAATAAATTCCAGACATTGCGACTTTGGTTTGGTGTGAATTAGTAATCTGGTGGATTTAGAAACAGACAACAGACATGGTCGTTCAACAGAATAATCGACAGGCGGCAGTTAGTTTCACCAGTAGCAATCTATCTCGAACTGCGATCCCGTGAATAATTATATTGTAACGCACAATTGAGGGGTAATTGCAATCAAGTTCAGATCCAGAACCTTTAATGCAAAGATGCCCAAGATCAGGCTGAACAAGTCGCGACGAAAGAGTCCCGCTCTAATCGAGATCCCAGAAAGACGGTCTGCGCCCAAAAATAGCCAACCATCCAATGGTTATAGGAAAAGCAGTTTTTTGCCAGCAATTCGCTCTTTGAACGGCCTTTATGTTCCCAAACAAGTAAAATGGAAAATAGAAACAGAATTAAAATCTTCACGCGTGTATGTGTTTCCCCTCCCATTTACGCGTACTAGTTCCTTACTTTCAGAACTCTTCCTTGCTAAACACGATAAGACATCTCACATTGACCTAACCCTGAACATCTACTGGGGCAATTTAGCCCTGAGTGGGAGGATTCGAAAAATGTTCGTGCGGACTGCTCAAGAAGGAAATTTGATGATTCACAGTCGACGTTAGTCTTTTGGAACTTATTAATTTGGTCAGCGATATCGGACGTCGACGAATACAAATAGAATATGAGCCTGTGGAGCTGAAAAATTCATTTCTCCCTCAAGTTACATAGTCATGTTTGTGCTAAGTCGGATATCCGACCTGATCCGTATTGAGCCTTCGAAATTCTCGAAACCTACAGATGAAGCAATTGAGGAGGAAATAAACACAAAATACGCGAATAAGGTTTGTTTTCTTTCTGTTCAAGCTCGTTCAGAGAGAATCTTCTTTATTCTAAAAGGTCGGCTTAACTGATCTTGCGCAGGTTTTACCAGACTTAGGATTATGTGTCTGTCTGTATGATCTGTTGGAAGTGGGCGATGCCATGATCAAGCACGGCGATAGCGGGGCATTTGTTAGAAGTGAGTTTTGGGGCCTAAACCGATTCGTGATTTTGCGAGGCTAAGTTGCAATCAGCATTGTTCAGACTCGTCGTCTTCAGACCGTTTGCAGGTGAGGTCATGATTGGCACTATTTCATCCTGCTCTCAAGAAGGTCTTCGAGGTATGTACCTATCTCGTTTGTTTTGTTGGACCTATCACTTAAGACTAACAAAATTAGTGAGAACTGAGTTCTTCGAAGATATATTTATCCCCAAGGAATATCTATTCCCAGGCTGCTTATTGTAAGTTTTGTACCAGGCTTTGCATACTTGCGATCATCTGGACCTAAACTCTGCATCGTGAGTTGATTTTTAATATAATATTACTAATATAATTTAGCATTCCGCGCGAGCAAGCATGGATATGGCGGACAGATGAGCAGGATCTCTATCTCGACGTACATGAACCTATTCGATTTCGAATTGAACAGGAAATATTCACAGACCAGTCTCCTCAAGGACCACGTAAATTCGACGTCCGAACCACCGGAGAGGCACGCGAAGAAACAGCAGTTGATGCGAACCAAGCTGCTGCCGAACAGATGAAGTTACTGCGAAATGGGACAGGGTTTAATCTAGTTCCACCTTATTCTTTGATTGCGTCTTGCCAGACCCCAGGCATGGGCCTGCTGAGTTGGTGGTAGACTTTCGTTATATTTGGTTAGTATCATTCGATTAATCCAAATCGCTCAGCTTGTACGAAATCTACTTGTACGATATCCGGAAATATATATTTAAGACAAGAAATGCAAAATCCCGTAAATGCCAATTTTATCCTAGAGAAAGAACTCAAGTTCGAACTCGTGCAGTTGCAGATGATCGAGAAGAATGAGTTGAACTCGAAAGTGTTGCCTCAGAAGCTACTTTCGAACCTCCTTTCGCTAGAGTAGCTTTGGTTCGTGTGCCTCTGCCTGCAGAATCCAGATCTATGGAACTCAAATCGTCTTCTAAGCTCTTGGAATTTGTCAGATATGAATAGAAATAATTTAATTATAACAAGAATAAAAAAACATACTTTGAGCTGGGTCTTGTAGAAAGCAAGTTTGTTTTCTAAATCCAAGCATTCTGCAATACCGAGATCTAGAGCGTCTATAAACGAATGCTCCTTGTTTGAATCAGGTTCAAGCATCGCAGTCACGGTCGACCGCTCGACAAGTTGCAGCTCCTGAAGGATCTGCTTTTCTAGTCCGCGCGAAGATTCTCGATTTCGCCACGAGAAAAATTCCAGAGTCTGCTCAATCCCTGAAACTTCTTGGGCAGTTTTGGCAGAAGAGAGCAGATTAAAATAAGCTTGCGTTGAAGGAGCATCATCTTGTCCGGTTGTCTGTGGATTGCTCGATGAGTCAATTTCTGAAGGATACTTGCGAGTCTCTGAGGGAGAGGTCGAATCGCCCTGAGCAGTATAAACATGGGCGGAAGTTGCCTGTCCAGCTCCACGGAAGGACAATGATCGCAATGATGAGGCAGAAGTAGGTTGATCTGAAGTCACGGGTCCAGTATTAGGGGGCGTGGGATTGTGCATCGCATACCTGTCCGGCTTCGAAGCTGCGATGGAGGTAAAAACCGCTCGCCGGTTGCCAATAATGGAGGTGCTTGTAGGAACGGTGTTTGAGCTGGGATTACTAGACATTGAACCTGACGAGTTGCCACGTCCCTGGAGCACACCAGGACCGGGTCTCTGTGTTGAGCTGTAACTACTCTGGTCTGAAGACACCATTCTTCTCTCGATAAGGACCTTTGAAGTAATCTTTTCAGCTGTGTCTTCTTTCTCTGGAACTCGACACGATTGAGGATCTAGCTCGTGTTCTGTCGAATCGCGAATATCAAAGATGAGGTCGCTCGAGGGGGCTTTAAGACGACACAAACGCCTCTCATTAGAGATAGGGATTTTGACGCCGCACGTACAACTCCCAGTCTGCGGCTTGGAGTAAGGAAAAAAATTGAGCTCGTGCTGGCAGATTTTCTCGAACTTTTATCGTGGTTCGAGCAAGTGTTGATATAGTTGGTGTGTTTTGAGTTGGTTTAAGATTGGTAAAATGAGTTTAGAGGACACTGGAAAGTCAGAAACTACCCAGAAGGTAGTTAAAGAGGTCGGAGCATTTTTACGTCGTCAAGGTCTGAACAAGACTGCCAAAGCACTAGCAAAAGAGATCAAGAAGGTGGATCAGTTTAAGGACCTGGAAATCGGCGAAACAGATGAAGAGGAAGACCCGTTAGAGCTTATTTTTTGGGCATGGAATTCAGGAAAGACCAAGAAGCAATTGAAAGAAGAGAGCAGCGAAAGCGAAAGCGAAAGTGAAAGTGAAAGTGAGAGTGAGAGTGAGAGTGACGATGACAGCCACGATGACAGCGGATCTAGCAGCAGCAGTAGCAATGAAGAAGATGGCAACGATAGAGAAGTTGAAAGCGGGAAGGAAGAAAACAATAATAGACTGAAAAAGACCGAAAAGGCGAAGCAGAGTAAAAAGGAGGCGGAGAGTGAGAGCGGTTCAGATAGCTCGAGCGAGTCAGAGAGCGAATCTGATAATTCTTCAAGTTCAGGGTCAGACTCGAATTCAGACTCAGATTCAGACTCAGATTCAAGCTCAGATTCAGGTTCAGATTCAGACTCAGATTCAGATTCAGACTCAGACTCAGATTCAGACTCAAGCTCTGATTCAAGCTCGCCCTCTGATTCTAGTTCATCATCAGACACTAGTTCAAAATCCAAAGATATCAAGTCAGACGCTGACTCGGCAAAAACCGTTAAAGGAAAACGAAAGAGAGAAAGCTCTGATGAACCCGAAGAAGTCGAGGAAGATGAGGGCAACAAGCGAAGAGCTGGAGAAGAAGAAGACGAGAATGGGATGCCGAAGTAAGTTAGAAGTGACACAGCATGCCGACTGGCTTACTAAAGCATGACAGACGATTTAGTCGAATTGATAGAAACAAAGTGAAATTTGCGTCCGGAATCCTGCAAGACAACACGTATAAAGGTGCAGCGGGAACTTGGGGTGAGCTGGCAAACGAGAAGTTGGTGCAAGTGCGCGGAAAAGACTTTACGAAGAACAAAAACAAGATGAAGCGCGGAAGCTACCGAGGTGGTACCATCACCATGGCTAGTGGTAGCTATAAATTTACTGACTAACTGGAGCACATGCTGGTGGTGTGGTGGACGAAGGGCGAAAGCAGCTTGGTTTAGAGCGATGTAAACGTCGCGAGAGGAGACAAATTATTGCGACCGTCAAAAATACGACGTGTGCTGGAGGCGCTGGATTGGCCTTACAAAATATGTAGACCGTGTGTGGGTGATGCAGAGCGCGGCACAAGGAATTTAATGAATAATTGCCTAATAGAAGAGATAGATATTTGGAAGGTTGACAGAAAATGATCCACTGGAGGGTAGAGGCCACTGGCAAGGTCCATCGGCGCTGAGAGTTCAGACCATAATCCAGAGTGGGACTAGGAATCCCTCTGCTCCGTGTTCAACATCCGGTCTGTACAGCGGATTGGTTGCCTGACATGGAGCACCACTAGCAGTAGCAGGAGAGCAACAGCAACGACTGTTAAATCGAGCGTTGCCGCGAGAGATGCGGGAAGCCAGCAAAAAACCCTGACGAGAATTGTCTGGCACTCCATGAAGCAAATCCACCCATACATGACCCACCATCCACAGATTGTCTAACTCACCCATCTGTCCATTTGTCCATTTATTCATCCATTTGCACGTTCATCGTCCCCTCTCTGGCCCAGCCGAGACGATCTTCAGCCAGCCAGCAGCTGGCTGGCTGGCTGGCTGGCTGGCCGGCTGGTGGTGACCGGCACAAGCACCAACTGCAGACCACCGCCAATCCACAGGCAAGCAACATCACCTGGCGCCTGCACAGCTCAACACAATTAAAACACAGTTAAAACACAGTTAAACCACTGCTAAACACAGCTTAACCTTATACTTCGTCGTCCTCTGGCCGCGTGCGCGCTCATGCTCCGCTTCCGCCATCGGGTACCGTACCCAGCACGCATCTGGCTGAGGTACGAGTGAGGTTAGGGCGCTGGAGGTCGGTACTGGTGGAGACCAGGCATGAGGTATTTTGCACAAGTAAGTAATACCAGGAGACGGCCGTTCTCCTCGGCTGGAAAGCCTCGGTACCGGGGGAGCCGGTGCATTACAAGTAATACTACAGAACAACATCCGTACTCGTAGCAGCAGATTGCACAGTTCTTGTTGTGCAGTGCTACAGTCCATCTACTCTCTCACTACCGCTATCCGCCGTCTCCAGGCTCCTGGCCCCTTCTCTGCTCACTCATTCCCAGAACTGCCCGCCTGTCGTCGATACCTGCCCGCTCTCTGTCTCTACCCCCCGTATCCTGCCCCCCGGACACCCCGGCCTCCCGACAACACACCCCTCCCCCTTCGCTCGCCCCCTGCGGCCATTGTCCTGTCTGCCAGACACAAACAAAACACAGATACGCTGCCAGCACATCTCCTGCCGTCGCCGGCCCTGTGTCTCTTCGCCTCCTGTGTGTGTCGCGCTCTTCCTCGCCGTCGCCGTCTGCATCTCTACCTCAACCTTGCCTCGAGCAGGCTGAGGAGGGGAAACCCCCCCTCTCCCCCCTCTTGGTCCACGTCATGTCTTCTGTGGTGTGTAGACTTCCCTGCTCTACAGTACACTACTTCGCCTTACCGCCTCCAGCGCGCGGTTTTGGTTCTACTCTGGTTCTACCTGCCTTGTTAGCTGCTTCACGACTCAAAAACAGTACGGCCGGACTACTGCTCCTTGTTCTTTCCGCCTATTCCATCTTCAGCGCTTCGCCTTCTATTTCTCGCTTTAGCTCCTAAATCTATTTTGCTGCCTCTGCTCGTTCTCCTCGTGCTCGTCCTCCTCGCGCTCCTCGTCCTCCTCGTGCTAGTTCTTCCACTGCTGTTTATTCTACTTGCTCCTGCTCCTGCTCCTGCTCGTCGACCTCCCCTCCATCTCGCTCTCCGTCCGCTTCTGCTACTTTGCTCGCTTCTCTTCCTCCCTCTCTGCCTCACTCAACTCACACTCTCACTCACTCACACAATCCCTCTCTCTCTCACTCACTCTTTCTTTCTCTCCCTTTTATTTTCTTTCCTTTCTCGCACTCTCTCTCTTCTCTCCTACTCTCCTTCCCCTCCTCGTCTCTCTCGTGTCTCACTCGCACCTATCTTCATGTGTCTTCCCGTCCGTCCTGACATATTCCTCGCTTTCCCGCCGCTGCTCTCTCGCTTACTTACTCAGCCCTCGCTCCATCTGCTCCCGCTCTGTCCTTTTCGTCGCCAGCTGAATCTCCCGTCTTCTCGGTCGCTCACCGTCCTCCAATTCCTCTCGTCTGTTCCTTCTCGAAACACCTCTCCTGTCGCCATGTCGACATGATCAGCTCTTCACCCTCCCCCCAGAGCCCTGCTCCGCTTTCTCCTCCTTGGTCAAGTCCGCACTCCTCCTTCGTTTCTCACCCTCACCGCAGACCTCGACTGTCGCCTGTCCGTACTCATGATCCTGTTTCTATTATTACTCGCTCTCATCCTCGTCCGCGCCCTCACCATCGACCCGCAAAGTTCCGCAAGATATGTTCCAGAGACTTGTCGTCCCTCCATTCTAGCCCTCGCTTGTGTTGCACTGGAACTTCCTATTCTTCCTCTCGCTCCCCCTACTGTGCTGGCCAACAGCTGCCTTCGGACATATTCGTCGAACCGACCTTGTCCTCTGCTACGTCCTCGTCCGCAGCATCCTCCTCGCACGTTCACAGCAATAATAACCATAATAGTAATAATAATAGCAATAGCAACAGCAACAGCAACAGCAATACTCCCTCGGTGTCTGCACAATCGCTTCTCCAGCAAGATAACTTCGCTCAGCGCCCCGAAAGACGTTCTCCGTCCTTGACCGCTCCCGCCCCGGTTACCTCCAACCGTCCGCAAGTTGTGCCTTCGTCATCCTCTTCTCGCTCAGTCACAGCTATTGCAAATCTAATAGACTCGCCCTCACCGTCTCCTAGACCATCCAGCTCTCAGTCCTCCCCACCGACGGCTCGGATCCCGCTGAAGAACTCGTCATCGTCTTCGCCCTCGCTGGCTCACCACTCGCTCCCTCCGCCTCCTCCACCAGCTCCACCAAGACATCATCTTGTTTCTTCACAGTCTGCTTTGCCTCTGCTTCCTCATACTCCTCAATTTGAGCAGCAGACTCGCTCCTCCCCCTCTCTCATCTTACCACCAGCTACTACCTCTATCTCAGGTCCTGCTTCTATTTCCTCTCCACCGTCGGCTCCCCAAACCACCATAATCCCTACACATGGCTCCTTTCCCACAACCAACAGACCGATTCCGATGGCCGTTCGGCGGAGAGGTTTACGTCTTGAGGATTTTGTATTGAACATCATCCAGCAGCCGCTTCGCTGTAAAGCAGCTGCGGGATCATCTGAACGAGGTAGCTATTTATTTTACGTCTAGATATTTTGCAAATTCTAATCTTCTTCAGCTTTAGTAGACAGGAAAGCCGTGGATCCTCCTCCAATTGTGCAGCTGATCGTTAATGACACCGATCCAGCACATGACTGGCTCCAGTCGCCATTTTTCTTTATGTGTGCAAATCTCTACGATCCTGATCATGATCAGCCCATTCCTCGTTTACCTTCGGAAACTCTCGTGGGGACCCTAGTTTCTTCGCTGCATAGAGTTCGAGATAGAAACGACCACGAAGGGGGCTACTTTGTATTTGGAGATATCAGCGTGAAACTGGAGGGCCGATATAGGCTGCAATTTTCCTTGTTTGAAATGTTAGAGTAAGTGCTTGTTCCTTCCTCTTAATTTATTTTGCCGTCACCCCTCCCCCTTTTTTTATTTCCAATTTTTCAATTCGGTTTCTATTTCTCTCTGGGTTGGTTGTGGTCTCAGTTTTTGGCGCTCTATACTAGGCTAGAAATGGAACACAACCCCCTGAATTCTTCGACCTGATCAGTTCCTATCAGTTTGACTAACATTCGGCATAGCGGCGCTCAAGTAGAATTCATCACTTCGGTGATATCGAATGTATTTGTTTCGCATTCCGCAAAGCATTTTCCGGGAGTGCTCGAGTCAACCGCCCTTTCGCGCCATTTCTCGGACCAGGGCGTTCGACTGCGTCTGCGAAAGGAAACTGGTGCACGTGCCAACGCTTCAAGGCTCAAAGTACTGGACGAATCTATCGATTCAACTGCTGTCTTAGGATCTGCAGGAACAACTCCAGGTTCTATGCCATTGCCGAGCGCAGTGCCGACTACTCGTAATGCTCAATCACCTTCAGCATACAAAAAGACAAGGCTCATGCCGGCCTCTGCAGGTGCAGAATCGTACGGTGGAGCTGATTATTTTTCTTACTCCAATTTTCCGCGCAATAGTATGAGCAGTGTGACAACTCATGGCTCAATCTCATCTGCGCCGCCAGGAATGTCGTCACCTGGAGGTACTACTCAATCTGGTGGTCTGAAAGAGCCTCAATCTGCCTCCACGCCAAACGTACCTGGATCCAATGTGTCGAGACCGCTTGGAAATGAGGGAGTTGCGATCAAAGCTGAAGATTCATACAATCATGCCATTGGAATTGCACGTTCAAATCAAGCTAGTTTACAGTCTTCTTCTGCTGCCTACTATGAAATACAACAGCGGCAACAGCAGGAGCTGCAACGGCAGCAGCAAGAGCAACAGCAGCAACAACAGCAACAACAACAGCAACAACAACAGCAACAACAACAACAACAGCAGCAGCAGCAGTATTATTATGCTAATCGCCCTCCCGAGCAGATTGACAATCGCTCTCAGGCTCCACCTTATTACGGAGGTCCTAATTATTCTCAACCTCTTGGTTCATCTATGCCAGTTCACTCCGCGAATACTCATTATGGAGTACATCAAGTCGCACAGCAGTCTCATCCTGCTGCTCCAGCTCAGTATCAGGAAAATATTCCCCCATCGTATGAAAATACTGTATATTATCGACAACACGTATACCCAGGATCTGCTCTGCCTCCTACTGTACCTCACGGACTGCCACCGGTAGCGCAACCAATGAAGCCGCCTGGATATCCGGAGAATGTGATGTATCAGCCTGATCAACAACAACAACAACAACAACAACAACAACAACAGTTACATCACGTTCCACCGCCCTCTTCAGTGCATACTCCCCCGGTTTACGTGCCTCCTCAAACGGGCACAATGTCTCCAGCGCCTACCACCTCCGAGTATGGACCGATCTCTGCTCCTCAGCAGCCTATTAGTTCATATGCTGCAGCACCGCGAGAACGAGGAGACTATGGGCCTCATTCAGACTTAACATCGGCCTCTTCCCCTTCTTATTCGACTGGTGATCGAGGGAGACAAACACCTGTGCGTGGTGCGCCACCTCCGGTATGGCCGAATCACTCGATGGAATACACTACGCAGCCTCCTCCAGTTACTCGTGGTCGGGGACAAATAGCATCTCAGCTACCGCCACCTCCTCCGCAATACGGGATTTCAGCACTACCGCGACCTGAATTGGCAGCTGAATACTCGCCGAGTAGAGCGGGAAGCCAGCTATTGCTTTCACAACCTATGAGCTCGCAGACGGGCCAATTAACCGGATTTGGATCGTATCCATCAGGTCAATTGCCTTCGAATGTTCCTGCAGGAGCGGTGCCAACAGTTTCGCTGGGTAATGCAGGCAGTGGTGGTACCGAAACACCGGCAAGCAACCTGGCTGGTGCGGGAAGCGCCAGTGGACAATTGTCAGTAAATGTAGGAGGAACTGGGCAGCACTCAGGATGGACTGCTTCAGTATTACAGCCATCGCTCTCTCCACATTTGGGTCCGAGACCAGCCCTTGGTGGTCGGCCATTAGGCAATTCTATCACTGTTGATAGCTTTGGCCGTGTACAGTTACCACCGCTTGTATTTGATAGGAATGGAGGTCCTGCCAGCGCACAAGCCAAAGACCGACCAGCATAAAAATATGATTTACCGAACAGTCGGAATATTTTATTTCAAAGTTGCTAATTTTAACTGGAGATTATTAGATATAGAGAGGATGACAGAAATTGACGTGCATAATTGTAAGGAATAATTTTCATTTGGGGAAGGGCAAATACAGCATGTGAGCGTTTTGATTTCGATTACTGCAACGAGGAATAAAAATAATTAGAATTGTGTTTTGTTTGGAGTTTACAGTACTACTTGTGTTTTTTATACAATCATATTATATTATTATTGTTATGTTGATTTCTGTTGATTTTGATTCTGTTAGGAGTACTATTATCATTTACTCTCTGTTTAGGAATTAGCTGCATATGAGTTTGTGAAGGATTCTGGAATTGTATTGTTACGTTCATGTAAGAAAAGTAGCTTGTGACAAAGAGGGTTTGTTAGAGCGCTTGAAAGTATGCGTGTTGAGTATCTTAAATTCTAATAAAGTCCGCAGTTTTTAGTTAGGTCAGTTAAATTGATAGACGAGGCTATTGCTTGCACAGACTATCTAAGAAGAGTCTAGGATGCGAAACCCACGAGTCCAGACTTGTTTAATTTTGTATACTATATAAGTCTCTTAGGACGCAGAGATATATATATTTAGGAGGCTTGATGGAGTTCAAAAGTTGCGAAAGCAAAGCGTCCGTATACAAATAATCTCAAAAGAATTCAAATGCACTAGCGAGAAATCAACAATCAACAGTTAATGATATTCTAAAGTATTATTACGTGAGAGAAATTACACTTAGTCTAGCTTATGTTGATCTAAGCTAGCGATTATACAATTCCGTACCGGTTTTGTAGGAAAATCCGCAGAAGGAGCTTACTGTCTTGAAGTCTAAAATCATAAGCAGTTGAAAGATTGGAGCAAAATAACATCGAAAATCACAATCCAGCCAAATATTACATAAAAATATAAAGTTTGAATGTGTGTAATGAATGACTTGAGCTGAAGGGCCGGAGAAAGGTCAAGCAAAAATAAGATTAAAATGAATAAAATGAAGACAAGAGTAATAATAAAAATAATAAAAGAAAATAAAATAAAGTAAATATTTTTTGGTTTGGTTGAGTTTAGTTTGGTTTGGCGCGATACCGGTTTAGCTTTAGACCATAGAACTGTCATTAGTTCATTTCCCCGTGTCTTTTAAGTGTGCACACCAGCCGGCGCTCTCTGTCTTACCACTCGGTATTGGCGGATTTTGAAAGGACACGAAAAAAGGAGGAGGAGGGTCGCAAGTGGAAGCAATCTACAATACGACAATTACGGCTTGATGTCCAGTGAGGTGAGGCAAGCAGCTTTGCGAGTAGGCGCATGCAAACAACGGAGAAAATCGACAAAACCGGGGAAAAAATCAAACGAGAAAAGAAGCAAAGATTAATCAAGAAGACATCATAGCATGTAAAAAGCAAAGAATGGCCAGCAAAACAAGCAGAGATTGGTTTATAGTTCTGGACAAGCAACAATGCAGCAATAATAGGCGAGAAGCGGATTACCGAAGTAGGACGACGACTGTCAGGCTAGGGTGTGGAAGCAGAGTGAGTGCGTTGGTGTTTGCTGTCCTGCTCGAACTCTCCCCGTTAAGCTTCGGTGGTCGCTATTTTGCTCTCGAGCTTGCGCTTGTGTGTTGGTTCTGGATTTTACAAACCGCGGGAATCTTTAGAGACCGAAATGAGCCGACTGGAACATAGGCCATGAAAACCAATATATTCAGCTGGAGCGGCCATTCACCAAGCCGCTTACTATCTAAACCGAAGAGCTGGACAAGCTCGCGAAAGGGGTCGCTCAGGAAAGGGGTGGCTAGTCCGACACAGACGCAGAAATATAGATTTGGGACTACGCCGTAAATCACTCGAAGGCTTTTGCTGGGGTCGGGGCCGAGACGGCGATGGCGCGCGTAACTGACCGCTCGTAGGATTTTGCAGCTCTCGTACATTTCTGTTACGTCGTAGCGAAGTGGGCTGCGTGGAACACGTCCGTCATAACTGGCTCATTGAAAAGTTCGGTGTCTGCGGCGGAATGATGCCAGATTATCTAGCCGTCCATGAGTCTCTGTGGTCGGCCGGCCAGCCATGTCGGAGCCTGTCCAGCCTTCCTAGCCTGCGTCTCCTCTGCGCGCTGCAAAGGACAATATTTTGTTTTTTGATCTGAGGTCTGGCGACATTAGCGTAGAAGACCCTTCCGCCCTGCCTGTTTAACTTCTGTTGGAATCTAGCCTGGTTCACCAAGCCAGATTCCTACAGATTGCGCTGCTAGCGCTATCTGGTTTGAGAAACTAGAGGCGAGATGACTAGGCGGGATATCCAGCTACCTGGCTTGAGGGATGAATGGTGGCTTACAAGCCAGGCGGCCACAAGGAACGATAAAACAAGGTGAAATGCAAGACAATACAGGAAATAAATCAAATTAAACAACATTAGGAGTGAATTAGCGTGTAATCTGCTCTTCTATCTGCCGAAGACTATTAGAAGAAAACCCTGCTTGCTTGCTTTTGCATACGACATGAATGGCTGCATGACGTAGTGACAACTTTCTAAGGACCAAATTCCAATTGCAATGCAAACGAGGCCCGTCAGCTTCCACGTATTCGAGAATATCTGACTGCTCGGACATTACGCACGCGCTAGTCAATGGCTATGTTTCCTATTTCAGTAGGATTAGAGATAGGGCAGCAGTTGGCATGTAGAATACGCTCGTGTTAACCCTGCGGCCATCCACTTATCTGTGACTGACAACACATCGAGACCTCACAGACTCTTGGGATGATATATGTCGAAAATCTGCTCCGTCAAAATTTATGATCCGCCCTTGATTTTCATTGGTGCGCACAGTACAGCTTGCAATATCAAGGGCTGCTGCTACGGACCAGCATCGAGGAGCCCCATTTCAGAGATCCCTCGGTCCAGGAAAATTATCCGGCGCGGCTTCTGGAAAATCCCTATAACCGTTAGCAGCACCAGGCTGTCATGGCTGCTCTGCTCAGCTAGTCTACTATGGTGATTGTATGGGTAGAAAACGATGTGCAATATGCTTTTTTGGCCCACAATGCTGCCCGCTGGAACGTAAGCTGGCGTGAGTCTTTTCTTTTTATTTATCCAGTATCCAGAGGTAGAAGTTCTGGTCAGCAAACGAGTGAAATAAATCACCGCCGATTTGGAAGCTTGTGACGGTGAGCGCACCAGCGGGCATAACCCGTGTCCATCCCTATTATCCCTGCTATATTCTACGCAATGTGAGCGCTCCCACCTCCAAGTCACGAGCTGCAAGTACTAGCGGAAGTCGTAGCAATGGTGGTAGTAGCGGTTGCTTTATAACGGTGCGGAGCTAGAAAGTATTCCCAATTTGTCAATATTTTTATTTTGTTCCGTTTCCTGTGTTGTGGTCGACCAAGAGATGGCAACCGCTGTTCGATCGAATGGCCAAACGCTATCTCCCAAGCCTGCTGCGCCATATTGGGTGGACGCGCCGAAGCAGACCAGCATTCAAAGGTTGTAGGCATCGAATATACTCCTTGGAGAAGTAGCAGTCCTAGTGGCACACTATTTCCAGCTCGCACGAACCTTCCCCTCTCTTCGTATTTGATCATCGTTATGGCCAACAGCCGGTCTTGCTTAGGTTGGAATTCTGACCATCGCTGGCGGTTGCCCACCGACCAAAGTTCATAACTGTAAGCCATTTTCGGCTTTGAGCGGCGACCGATAGACGATCATGATCTCGGTGTGCTATATTCTCCTTTTTGATTTCTGCTTTAGTCTAAATTTGATGACCACGAGTATAAGCAACATGTCACTTAAACAGTTTCTACACACTTCGCCGGGGGTGATATTTCAGTCGACAAAGATTGGTACTCCTTCTAGTGGGCTGCCTCCAGCTCGTTCCTCCCTTCTTTAATTTTTTTTACTTGCTCCGTCGGTCTTCTACCAATCGACGATTTTGAAACGTCGCACTGTGTGCCGCCCACTACTAAAGACAGCTAGCTGACGGTTGACATCATTTTCAGGATTCGTCCAAAGTTTTGACGACGTCAAGCATCAGCGGTTATCTTGCACTTCGGTCGTGCTCTTGTCGGTGTTGCGGGGACGTGCCGAGTCTCGAACCTAAACGAACAGCAAAGGACAGAGTTTGAAATAACAGACGTCACAACCAGGACACAGACATCCACGCAGGCCTCCTTACCTGCCTGCCTAACTTTCGACCTAGCTGTGTTCCCGCTCTTGTCCCTACAAATAAATACCCACCAACGAACTGGCTTCGTTGGCCAGACACACCTCCGTACAATCTTGACGAGAATTTCGTTTTGTATTCCGATTAAGTTACGATTTATTAACTCTACTTCTCCTAGCAGTTATATAAAAGTTCACGTAATTAGCCGGTGAGGGAATTCATACAGTTAGGTCTCAGAGACTCGCAGTGGAACAGATGCACGGGAAGATGTTCTGTCTGTTCTACGCTGCTCTGCGCTTACTCAGAATCAGCCATCTTTTCAGGGGCGAAGAGGAGGAGCAAAACCCAAAGCAAGACTGAGAATCAGCGCATCTCGCGTCTGCACCAGCTCCATTCTTATAATTTATCTGGAAATTAATATTCACATAACACATGAGTCAGCAACTTCAATTTCCAATTTCTCTCGTTCGCCGAAATATCCTCGGACTTGTTCGGCATAGACTGCAGTTCCAGTGCACTTACGTAACGGAAACGCTCCTGGGGGCTCTTCCATGACCTGTGTGTGTCCATTTGTTCGCGATCAGTGCTGAACGGCACCAAATGTTAATTTCTGCTGGTCTCCTCCAAGATCTCCTAGAGCCCTCACCAGTCTTAAGACGCTAACATGCAGCCAAAAATACACAGAAAGAAAATGCGCCGTCTGTTGTTTCATGCAGCTTTCAGATCAGTCAGAATTGTCACAACTCTTGTCCTGTCAACCTCGGCTCAACAGCTTCTGCTGAATATTAGAAATTCTCTTTTATTACTTGCATAATTTGGCTACTATTCTCAAATCTCGTGTTCTTACTTGCACCACCTTTCGATCCATCAGACCATGTTAGCTATACCTATCAGCAGGAGCGACTGCAATAGGTAACTAGAACGCTAATTGAGGTTGCCCATGTTTTCTTTAGACCAGAGATCTGTGGCACTGAACGGCGGCAATCATGCCCACCCATCTTAATCCAAAGAACCAAACATGGTCTGAGACCAGGCCGTAGTAACAAAAATCATATGGACAATGACGGGAAGACGAGCACTAACTTGAGCTGCGCACATGATTATTTTGGTGGAGAATTGATTTAATGGGAATTGCTTCTATACGCTATTTACTCCTTAGTCGGACTGTCGCCTGATAGACTCGTCTTTGGACTAGTTTCCGTTCTGTCTCACTTTGCATCGCATGATAATAATTGATCAAGATGCAAGCAGACCGAGTACACTCACATTGGCAAGACACAATTGCTCCAGGTATACAACAAGTACACTACTCAGTAATTGGAATAGCACGACAATCCTAACAGAGTGCAACTTTTAAATCCGATCTGCCGGGCGGATCCTAATTGGCACCGACCAGCGGCACAAAAGCGCCCTCGCGGCGACATTACGCTGGCCATCTTCTAACTCAAGCACACAAAGACCTGGGAATGAAGAAGATCAAGAGCGGTAAGAGCACCGACGACTAACTTTTGTGGTGGCATACTTGCCAGCCACCGATTGAAACGGAGAAGAACCCACTAGATGTACCATAGGTTCACGCATTGAGCTCGATATTCTACGAATGAAGAATTAAATAAACACAACAAGAAAAAATAAATTTAAGAAAAAAAGGAAAATCTTCGTTTTCGCGTTCAATCGAAATTAAAATACTGGCACTCAATATTGACTGCACAGTCCTTTCCAAAATTCAGACATCTGTTCACTAAATTACAGGTCAATATTTACCGGCTAACTCCAAAGTTGTTACAGTTGTGTACATTTCGACTAGAATTTCTTGCATCTTTGCATTATCTTTATTTGGAACCACTTGGTGTGAATAAAATAAACAATTGTTATTATCTGTGTAATAAATATGTGATTGATTTGTACGTTGTAGTAGTACTTGGACCAGAATCAGGCGGATTAAGTTTAGCAGAGAAACCGACCTGGGCACTTCTAGTTCACCGTCGCCCCATCGTCGCCCCACCGTGGCCCCGAAGCTAGGAACTCGGTTTTCAAGCTTATAATATGGTAAACTTGTGTGGATGAGACGAGACGAGGGAACTTCCCGCCGATAACGATGCTGCTAAAAAGAAACACCGCTGCAACAACGGACACTAAAAGCTGTGATTTATTTTTAACAGATAATCATCGTCCACAACAGCACTGTTGTCAGCCTTAGACGGTCCTTCCATCCCTTAAACTAGCAGTATATTTCTCCAATTTGTTGGATATTCACGTGTTCGTTCCCGTCCAAGTTGCCCTAGGCTTCTCCTCCTGTTCGTATCGGTGGGATGATGCGCACGGAACACGAGATGACTTTGGCACTCCCAGCATTGCAAAATGAATATCGGACACGAAGTTTGGCCCAGTTTTGTCTGTGCATGAATTCCCAAATGGCTTGAGAAGATCAGTACTTGGGTACAAGAAATCCAAAAATTGCGGTCTGCAACAATTCTACGAGCCTATGACTGTATAATTCCAGCTGAACAGAGTGTACAAATCGTGTATTTCAGCTATTACGATACGGGTAGTCGAAAAAAAACATTTTAACTGCGCTACCTGATACTGATTGCTTTCGTTGGGGTGGAGGGCGAAATAGACGAGCGCAGACGTCATTTTGTTCTGTTCATATGTTCTCACACCACTGGGGAGTAAACCAGATTAGATGTACCGTATAGAAATTCTACTGTTGCAAAACTACAGTAACCTAATTTGGTCCATATACAAGCTGACCGAGAACTGGCGACTCGATCGAGACGAACTACAAGTATCTAAAAAAACAGTGGCCAGCTGATCTATGACTATGAAGACGAGAGTTGATCAAACTAGAAGAGGATGTGTGGGTCTACTGGTTGCTGACCGGTCGGCAGCTTCCGCTTTGGGGACGATGGTAGATGACAAGTTGACTACTCCATCTGTGATTTCATCAATCGAAGTTGCCATATTCGTTGTAATGAAGTGATTCCCAACCCCACCCATTATTATTAGTGAGAGACGCGCAGGTGAATCGAAACCCGTCGAGAGGTCCTATACCGATCTATGCGATCCATATGGCCCACCATTCTTCAAGAGCCGTGGTTGCCGCCATCGCGCGAACCACAAGCAGCCACCTCCGACAAGAGCAAGCAGTGATCACCGGGCGGAAAGCTATATACGGTCGTGAACGGCAGTGGCCAATGTCGGCCGTAGCGCTCACTGCACTCGCCTCGCTCTAATGATTTTGCTTCCCTGAGCTATTGTCGGCCGGTTCCCAGCACTTTGAGGGTAACAACAAGTAGGACAGCAGAACCCAATATATATTCTTATGTCCGATCCCAGTCTATAGAGAAACGCTCAACATAATTTTTTCGTTGCTCGAGGTGAGAAACCTTGCTTTTGCTGCTACCTTTCGAGCTAGCTGGCAGTTTGACATCTTGTCTGTGCCTGTTTGACCGCTCAGCGGGCTCTTCTGTCATGATTGTGTTACAGGTCCTATAACCGTTCTGGATCTCCGGATAGCTCTTAGCTCTCTCTCTTGTTTGGGTCACTAGCGGCGGTGCGCGGTCGGAGCAGGATCGGACGTGGGGTTGGTGTGCACGGGAGACTTGTCTAGCGGCGGTCGTTTCGCTGGGCTGATTGTGAGTCTTGACGGCACGGCGATCACACAGACAATGCTCAAAATGGTCGTTGAGGGAGTGCGCAACTTCAGCGAGATGCTAAACAGCTACAGAGACAGGTTCAGGTTCGCCTGTAGCTCAGCCCAGGAGAGCGGGCAACGCGCGGTTGAAAGATCTGTTATCAGTTTCTGCCGCCAACTGTCCTGATCTCGTATACTCTCTATTTCCGGCGGCTCATCTAGGCTTTGGTTCTGCGTTCATGGTCTGGGCAGCACGACCTCCCGTCTTCTTTCTTTTTTTTTTTGTTGATTTCTCTGATCCACTGTCCGCGGAATCACTGACTTCCCGGCCTGACGCACGACGGCCATAGAGCGAGCGAGAAAACCAAATTTTAATTTTTTTGGTTATGGATGGAAGAAACGCCTCCTAAACTGCCTCTGTACAATAGCTACCGTAGTCCGCTGGTGCTCCTGGGTGCTGAAGCTCTCCAAAGCCAGGCTCAGGCTCAGGCTCGGCCGTTGCTCGCCCAACCGTCCGCTTCCACCACCCACCTACCTTGCTGCGGTAGGTTTTAGCTAGAACCCGCACCGTACAGCTTATCAAGGTTAATATTGCAAATTATGTTTTTCTTTTTCTGAGTTTCCTTCACCCCCTTCCCCCTCTCATCCTCCCTGCTTATATTAAGTGGACACCAAACCCAACACTACCACAGCTGTCACACTGTCCAGATCGCTAGTGCGGGTAGCTGCTGGTCTTTCCCACGACTATCCAAAAACCTACTCCAGCTCTCAGGCTCGGTCGCGCTCTTGCTGCACTGACTGTTTTGCTTTTTCTTTCCGCTACCGCCATAATATGTATTGATTGTTCTCTTTGGTCCGCTTGTTTCGTGCGAGAAAAATCTTCGCCTTATAGCGCATGTCTGCCCTTTCTGGCAGATGCCACTGCCAGGTGGACTTTTAATTTCCTTCGCTCGACTGGCTGTTGGACTGTGTAGGATAATCTCATCTAATCGGCCCTGACTTGCCGGGAGCCCCTTTCGTTGATTTCGTCTTTGCTCGTGTTGGTCTGCCTTTGCTGTATGGAGTTTGGAGTTTGGATTTGGATTTGGATTTGGATTTAGATTTAGATTTAGATTTAGATTTAGACTTGGATTTCGATTTGGTTTTGATTTGGTCTGATTACGTTTCTCTAATTTTCTTCTCCGACGTCTTATTATTCGCGCCGACATAAGGCATTTTCTATTTGGGTTATCTAACTGCTGTATGTGCAGAACCTTCGTCCTGTCTGTCGTATATCTTTCTCCCATTGGACTTCTCGGAGCGAGAACCCAAACTTTGCAGCCTGCAGCACCGCGCTCTGTCAAGCCCTTACAGTATATAGTCTATTTTGCGCTCAATATCGTCGGTGACGTACATTCAGAGTTTTGCCCAACGTTACTCTGCCAGGCCACAGCTAGTTCGATATCTTTTCTTGTACACATATACTCCGCAGTGTGGTTCCAGTGTGCTTGGCCACTCTTCTGCATCTCTCCTGGCTAGTGAGATCACGGATTATCATCGGCTCCTTGTTTTTCCTGACGCTCCAAGACTCGTAATTTTCTGTTCTCTCTCTTCGTCTCGGACTTTTTAAACTGTTTTAGCCAGCGTTGGTATGGCCAGCTGTTGAAGCTACTATTGCATATCCCTTGTGGTTCCTCTTTCGTTCAGTCGTAGCAGCAACAAAGTAAACGTAGCGTTGACAGAGTACCCGTCAAAGACGGATAAACGGATTATCAGAATTTAGGGAACACCTCTTAACGTCTGTTCCGGAATGTTTACACAAACATGTTATGTTTTCAAACAACTGTCTTTTTGGCCAGAAGTGACCTACTGCTGTATTTGCATAATCTGCAATCTGCCGTTTTTGCAAGCCAATAGCGTTTCTCTGGATGGCTTGGTTATCGCCTTGCACAACGAATTGCTGTTTGGCAAACTCGCGAGATAATTGCAGTTGACCGACTCGGCCGACTGCGACCGTCCTCTTAATTTCTCTCCGTCGAGGGAGAGAGAGCACGTACGCGTCGTCGGAAATTACTGCTGTCTGGAATCGCGCCTCTCATACATATTTTTCCTCGATCTGTTGATGTCTATCCCGGGATCCACCTTGGCTTGTCATTGTAACTGTGATTATTATGATCCTCCTTGTCATAAGCATCACGATCTGGTTCGTCTATACGCCAGCTTTCGTTTCTTTTCTCTATCTAAACTTTTATTTTTCCTCGCGTTTACATGTCTCCGAAGCTCGGTGCAAGCTGGCCGATCTGTTGGAATCAGATGCGGCGCGGACTACCTACTGCTGAGTTCTGTTCTTGATATAAATCACTGGACGGCGACCAGAGCTAGCTGCTAGCTGCGTAGCATTCCAGATCCCTGTCTTACTAGGCGTAGCCAAATTTGCAAATATACGACAGATCTGTAGTATCTTTCAGTTTACTAGCATCTCACGTAATTGCCGTGACTCTCCAGCATGCTGGATTTTCCCTGGGCGGACACGCGTTAAGAATCTGGGATAGGTGTCGGGCTCATGCGAGTGAGCCTGTGCCGTCAGCCTCATTTGAATCCAATTCCCAACACTACGGCAGGTTTACTCCTCTGCACCATACCGACAGGGTTCTAAATTCCGAGTGGACTTCGTTAGTCGAAACGTTCAAGTTCGCTCTAGTTAAGTTCAGCTCTCGATCGATGGTTATCGTATCGTGCTAACGTAAATATCATGATTTGTGCCGTCTTTGTTGCACAGACTGAAAATACGGTATTCCGTTGTCGAAGATAGCATGGCAATGAGCTGATGATAAGGTTTTGAACCCTGAGCAGGAGTCACTGGATCCACCCATTCAAAAACAAAGTAGACAAACCGGGCAGATAGAATCGAGGAAAGCTTGTCCTCGTGCTCGCACTGTAACTAGCGATTGGCACTCGAGAATCCAGCGTAGACAGAGTGTATGATGATGACTTGGTTGGAAGCCGGGCACAGGATTCACCCGCGATCGAGAAACTACAGCTCTTGTGTCAGTAGTTGCATGCATCGTGTGCTGAAAAACATGCCGTACTCGACGCTCGCGCGAGTACGAGTCGCAGATTCGCAGTATGGCAAATTACAAGGATCTGTTCAAGTATAGCCAACGTGTCCGGGCTAAACGAAGGTGTCTTAGTTTAAAGATAAGAGATTCGAGGATGCAAAAACGATCCGGTGCAAACCGAAACAAGAAGGACATGGTAGCGAAACACTACTGTTGAAGAACCAAGAAGGACCAACAGCAACAAAGACAGTCCGGAGCTCAATTTCTGAATTTAAGTTTCATCTAAAATTTCTTGATTTCTGCTTGTCATGTCAGAGGCGGGGCAATGCTTCTTAATAGCAGCTTGATAATAATAGTTTAGCAGGATCGAAATTCTCCGCTATCACATTCTTAAACAGAAAAAGTGTAAATATGCTTCGTTTGATGTTTTCTGAAGCGAGACAGACCTTCGTACGATCAGGAGCGCTCCCTCAGCCGTAGAAGAAAGTACTACGCTGCCCTGTGCCGGACTAGTCTGAGTACAACAGCATTCTAGACGCTCCCAGTGAAGCATATTGATTGTGCTAGACTCAACGGCACTCAGTATTATTCAGAGCCGAACACAAATTTTACAGCAGTTTTCCATTATTTTCCATCAATTTGGATCCTAGCCTGAAACGGATCCTAAGTTTCTTCTATACTTTCTGGTCTAGATAATTAGCTTGGTTTTGGTGCATCTGAGTATGGCTGCCGAGACAACAACCATGCTCTCTAAATCTCGCGTCCATTTTGTGCTCCGTCTTGGCTCGATGGGGTCTGCTACTGTCAGCCCCGCTGCATTTGCGTTTCCAATCACCATCGATTGGGCCATTTGCCAGTTAAAATGTAGCATTAACATTTGCTGCACATTCCCTCAGTGCAGAGTCGGTTCTACATGCAAGACAATTTGCTCATAACTTTACTTTTTCTGGGTTGCAATTTCCCCGGATGCTGGAGATAAGTGCATATGCGGATCAGCAGCTCGCGGATGACCGAATCAGTCGCAAGATATAAAAAACAATTACAACGACATCAAGCAATGATAAAGTAAAAGTAGCATTCAGCACAGCACAGAAAAGAAAAGGCACATCGCTGGAAAAGCAAATAGCACATCCAGCAGGAAGAAAGGCTGGAAAGAAGCAAAAAAACAAATGCGAAAAAAAGCAAGTCTGCACTCCCTTTGTGTTCTAGTGTGAATACGCACAGCAACACCTCGAACCCGGCTTTGCTCCCAAACGATTTTTCTCTTATCCCAGCGCGAACTATTTCTCCGTCGCGAACGATATTCGATGACCACAGTAAGTGAACTGTTGACCGAGCCGAGTTTTGAGTGTTCGAGCAATGGTACAATGTATCGGCTTGTTGCTCCGCGTAAATCGCCATTTTTCTTAGATTTATCTAAACTTCCCTTCTGACCATGTCACACACAAGACACATGAATTACTGCGAAAGTACCTGGGTACAGACTGCATAGCGTGCACAGCGTGCACACAACGCTCGTGGCGGTGCGGGGGACGGAAGCGATACTAATCCGGAACTACGAGCTTGTCTTCCCATTCAATTTTAATAGCTGGACACTTGTTCGACCTCGCCATCCTAGTCTTAATATCTGAAGACCGTCCACCTTGTGCTGTGGGCGATGTAGAGATATTTTGTTTTCCTGTAAAAGTCGTGAGGAGACTCTAAACAACTCTGCTACATGGCTTGCGGTTCGCTGCTGAGTTTGGCTGTTTACTTTCCTCTGTTCTGAAAGCGGTTTCCTTCGGATCGAATCTCAGTTAGAAACCAGTGATGTCCAGCGTCGGCATGGTATTCCGGATACAGCAAACACCAGATACGAAAACGAAAGTGTCTCAACCTGCTCGCTGTCAACTGGCTGTTGGAATTCTTTAAAGCTTGCGTAACCTTCACACGCTCTGGTGATTGCTGCTATTCGCGCATTTCGAAATTTGTGAT
This sequence comes from [Lipomyces] oligophaga, assembly GCF_038497815.1. NCBI lineage: Eukaryota > Fungi > Ascomycota > Lipomycetes > Lipomycetales > Lipomycetaceae > Lipomyces > [Lipomyces] oligophaga. The sequence goes on along the minus strand of NW_027117792.1, from coordinate 266,795 downwards.
TTGAATGGCTCTACACGACTTGTATGGGTGACACCTGCGTGGATTCATCTGATTTTGGCATCCTCATTCCAGATACTGCCCGGTTGTCGACCGATTCCCGACATAATGGCTCGCAGATTGCAACTTTTTTTCAGTGTTCTTTGCACCAGAGACAGGACCTTCTTCTATTGTCGTCCAGAAATTCTTAACGACTCGATCCACAGAAAGTGTTCAATAATCTATCTACACAATGTCTTGAATTCGCTACCACCAAACAAATTCCACAATAATATCAGATACTCGTTATACTGTGCTGATACTGGTAGACCGTTGGGTGCCAAAGACTAAGATAGGAACTTATCACGGCCCTTCCATGTGAACAGAGTCGTTTTTTTCAGTCACGTTTGCGTTCGGAGATTTTCCTGGATTGGTATTATTTTTTTTTTCATGTGCGTTATTGTTTGGAATATTTTATTTTTCTGTCTTGCTCGGACTTGCAATTTTTACTGCCTCTTACTAACGCTAACTTCGCCTAGATAATCAGCCCATCTTCAAACGTTGCTCTCTCGCGGAATTGTAATGCTATACTGCTTGATGTATTTTTCAAATCCGATCACGGTCTTTACATTTAGTTCCCCCTCATTATTCATTCACTGCTATCGTTTAGTTTGGCCCAGTTGCTGAATCCGGAGAAGACCTATGGAGAAGTTCGCAACTTTCATCAATCTAGCCATTGAGTAACTCGACTTCAGTATACGAGGAGTAAGTAAGGGCTTGTGAAGGATTGAGAAGTGAATCGTGAAAGTGCCAGTTCGATATTCATTCAGTGAATCCGGAAAAGCGAGAGCTCTGTGAGCTTGAATTGACTGATTCAGCTCTAACGCTGCAACTGTTAAGACTTGTATTGGGCTATTCTTAAATGCGATTCACGTTTATATATCTAATTTCAGAGATATCAATCGTGGAATAGATATTTACGAAATTCACTAATAAACTCGCGAATTACAATAGTAAAGAATAGACCGAAAATGTTCGCCAAGACTTATACGTATTGTTGATCATAACAATATGACCCCATGCAAGTAAATGAAGACATTATTTCCTAGGTCCATTTATGCTTTTACACTTATCACCTTGAGCGCTATTACTGTATTCCAGTTCTCACAACTAAAGTCACGCTAATTGTGATGATGGATTCCGTACTAGACTGGAAAGTAGGAAAGTATTTGGAAGTACATGACAAAACTCAGGTCCAACAATTTGTCATATTAGTTCAGAATTCGCTCAAAGGGTGTTCTTAGCATATAAGTAATTACAGTACAATAAATGATCCTGTCAAAAATACGTTTCACCAGCTACTGTTCGCGCTCGATCACATTGAACCCTGGCCCAATGAGCTGTCAGCACAAACAGAGCCGAGTCTGTAGGATTCTTCAGTTAGGCTATGGATATTCATACCGAGCATGCTGCAATTAAATTGCTTTCCGCTGAAGATCTACATACACATTATAGTTTGCACGAAACAAAAAAAAAACAAATCCAATTGCTTGTCTACGCCTTGCTCCAACCCACACATTATTGGACAATGGACTAAAATACCGCTCATTAGCCGCAATCATCTGTATCGTGCGAATGTGATCAGGTACCAGGATACACAGACATTCTACTAAAGAGAACGCAAAGACAGATTGTCTGAAGACCAATAATTGTTAATAGCAGGAGTGAGAGCAGACAAAAGAATTGGGAATTAAAATCATTCATCTGTAGAATGCTAGCACTAATAGAACTTGAAAGCTACAAAAAAAGAGTAGAATGCTTCAGTACGTGGTCGCACTAGCCTGTCACGTAATCCCCTTACCTGTTCCATAGAGTTCGGGTCTGATCAGATCCGAAGGCTTCCTTCTTTGCTTCCATGCCGTGGTGGAAGATTCTATTTTGCCTGAAACCTGGGCTTGGCGTACGTATGAATACAAGCGCAAGTAAATTTCGGTGCATTTCTGCCCCGAAACAGATGCGGCCGAAACAGAGTGGCGATAAGTGAATGAAGCAAATAACGCTATTTACGAGCAGCCAATCTATCGCCTGAGAAGTGACGGACAAGATATCGTCGTATTCAATGTTTAAGTCGATCGTCGTTCTACAAGCTCTATCAGTTTTCAAATTTGATTCAATCCATGCATCCATCTATGCACATAACTATCGCTCAGTTGTGCGAACGTAAATACAATCGGCGTGATCGGTTTGATGTAGACTATGTTATGCTCTTGCTTGCTCTCTCGACCTCTCCAAGAGCAGATACGTTTCCCTTCTGAATGACCACTTGTGCTGCATCAATGGCAAAACTATACTGCATGTATATCACGTGTTACCAGAGCGAGATACGACGTGGTAGCGTTATTAAAGTCACCGAACAGAGCAGTCAGACCGACAGCTGCGGAGCCCAACCAGAGATTTGGAACAGCGAAAGAAGCAACAAGTACAACAGCACTAGAGTAAAAGACAGAGAGTTAGGCGATCGTATGAGACGTCCCGAATCCGGCAGCGAGAAATTAATGCAAAAATAAATCGTCGCAGCTCTGTCCCATGACCCGAAAAAGACTGTGCGTTGCTGCCGCTCCAGCTAAATTAGAAATTAATGCTGCATGCTCCAGTACAGCTTCCACTTTATATCATAATATTCTATTTCGTCCAATTTTGCTGTTGATTTCTGCTCCGATCAGATGCTGACTTGCTGGAGTTGCATCTGGTTGTTGGCCGGAAACGGTTATAATAATCAAATTGGACTGACTACGCTGAGTCCGGAAGATGGTATATTATATTAATTATGGCAGCAAGAGTATTGACGGCCTAAAGCAGACGAGGCGCACACAGCAAGGGACCCTAATATATTATATTGCTCTGCAGCAGGAGCTAGGGGAGATTGGCGAACGAATCGTTAGACTAACTTTTCCAGAGGTCACCGTAGCCAATACAGGAGCTGAAAAAGGCTTCCCGTAACTTTACTGTCGGGCCTTTCTCGCTCACCTTCTTGTCCTAGGGCCAGCTAAGTCTTGCCAAAGTACCAAAATAAATAATTAATGGAAACCGAGCCAACTGCATTATCTGAACGACGACGGCAGCAGCCACTTTCCCAACCGGGACCTGCGCCTGGATCGCCATCGTAGTTTTTCTCCTGCCTATCGTCCGCTGCAGATTAATGGCATCATACTTCGCCAAGAATACCGAGCAGATACGGAAATTGCATGTGTGTACAATTGCTACAAATTTTATTAATATCTCTCTAATTTCATATTCTGATCTTCGGACTGTAACCGAGGAAGGCGACGCGTCGACTGGTCGAGGAAAAAAACCCTCTGTTGTACATGTTCGTTCGCGACCGAGATTCTCTGTCATCTTTCCTGACCGCCGCCGTAATCATCATACATTTCAAAAATAGCTCTAGGACTATTTTCTATCGTGCACGAATTCTGGCCGACAGCTGTGGCGTTCGTGCGGCGCGGCTAAGCCGTCGCGGTGCGGCGTTTCTGGATGGGTTTTAAGAGGTATAGGTGCTCTGCAGAGAATGATTGGTGATGTGTTGGACTTGCGGACTCGTGGGCATGATTGTATGAACAAGGAAGCTGTTCATAAAAGCTCTGCTTGCATAGTTTCCAATGGTTGTTGTCTAGATCAATGGTTATTGAATCCGCTGGTGACATATATTTCAATTGTCACGATTGGTAGCAAGAATTTGGTGCGAATCGTCTGCTTTTTTTTGTGCTGTTTTGTAAGAACAGCCAATTTATTCTCATTAGTATTGCATATATTTATATATCTATTTCAACATTTGCAGTTCTATTTTTTGATACTCTGTTTATCGTTATTGGTGCTAGCTATTTTCGATTGTCGTCATTTGCTTAATGCAGCAATATCGCTCTCATCAAGATTTTGTTCGCATTCGATAATAGTTTCAGCATGACGCCAGAACCAGCTTTAACAGAGATCCAAGCTGTCACATATCAAGGACTATTGAGGCTCTTCCGATGCAGTTCATATGCCATACTTTCCAATCTGATCTTCTTGTGACATTGCCAATTAGCTGTCAGTCTTGATGATCGCGAAACGCGAATTCGTTCGAGATCATTTTTGTTCGTGCCAATCGAGTCTTGATTACATGGAATCAATCCGCAGCAGCGCTTGGGATTTGGCACTCGATGCCAACGATAGAATAGGGATTTAAGCAACGATTAGACATGGTATAACCAATAAAACAGATTTAGCTCGATTCAATTTTAATACCTTTTGTGAGCTTGGAGCTTGACTGTTTCGCAGAAGCCATTGACTGTCCTCGCGCAAGCTTAAGATACCTGAACAGATTCCAATACAATTCACAATTTTCGCTTTCAAATTCATGGAAAAAATGGATTACAGAATGCAAAGACACTCCTTGAGTTTTGAAATTTGAATCGATCTGTGTGATTATGGGAGCACCGTAACTTACAGGCTGAACCTAATGACTGCCTACATATTGCGGGACACGATCCGATTGGATTATGCCAGTTCGAGCAAGTTTAGTTTTATAAAATTTTGGTATTCCAACATGAATTCCTTATTTAAACTGATCCCGAGTGTACATAAATTGTCATTTTGATCTACCGCTATGTCCTTCTCTGAACGCGAAACATTTAAAATATACATCTGAATTCCATACGGCCAAAATTCCGTACAGTATTTACAATTCTCTGTGACTAATTTGGGTTAATTTAGTAAATTACGAAGAAGTGTGATATAGGATTATAATGAATTTCATATTCTCAGAAATTTGGCGAGCGAATTACATGTGAAAGTCCTAATCTCTGTAAGTTCAAATTGCTGACCAAGACTTCCGGACCTGATTGATTTTAATTATTTTCCACAGAACTGTCTAGTTTTTTGGTATCAGGGGTTTCAAGCGATAGGTTTTGACTGCTGTCTCTAACAGATTCCTAATCTTTCAGGGCTATTTAGGTTGTGTGGTGTTCAAGGCATGACAAGCTGGTCAAATATAAGCGATTTGACATAAAGTTCAAAGATTCGTATTCATCAAAATCGCCTTTATTATTAATCAAGTCTCATTTTGGACAAGGTTATTGGCATAATTTAAAATTTATGCTCTGATTATTTTGTAATGATAACCTGAAAATTAGAAGAAATCGCACAGTTAGCTATTATATTAACGCGCTCGTTGGGTTCGTATTAGGTCTATGACGTAATATAATTTTTCGCAGTAAAGTATAATATATAAATTTAAGAAAAGCAAGTACAGGATTTGTTCCAGGCCAACTAAACTGACTAAGGAAAGTATATGTTGTCGATTTCCAAAACCACCCTTCTATTAAGCAATTTATGCAGTGGTATTTCTACTTGCGTCCTTGAATTACCTGTGTTTGAATTCTGCATTTATTAATATACGTTTACAATATAACTTACAACCAATGCAGGCAAACGTACCTGAGCCTGGCCGTTCATTTAGATTTCAATTTATTAGAAAGGCTACAAGTATTGCTATGTAGTTTGACGTCGAAGATCCTCGGGAGTGTTCGCAAAATCTATTGTTGAAACTCCCACAGCACAAGGAATCCACAATCATAGATCATAGAATACATAAATCGAAAGAATACATAAATACAAAACTTTTCTTGATAAAATAATTACTGCGGTTTCATTCTCGTACGTGGAAATAGTCTTATTGTTTGGTCATGCGATGATTAATAAGATTACCAACTCGCACGTCGCACGTCTCCTTAAAATTGCCTGTTCCGGTAAAGTAATCAATTTATTCACCCATTTCTCTCCACCCCACAACCGGTTCTATTAAGCTACACCAGAACTTTCAATATCAGAACGAACAGTCGCCCCCCCTTCAATAATATATATTGGGCCGCTTTGGGATTCATTATTTATGTATGATTTATATATTGAGTATAACAGCTCGAACAATTTGTCAAGAAAGGTAAATTTATGTCCAAACTCCCCAAGTAGTAGTTGACATATTATGCTCTCTGGACAAATTAATTGTAGATAGATTAGGCGCATAATTAAAATTGAATAATAATGACATGGGCTTATTAAATTTTTGTTCTGGATTCGGTACGGTGCTCCCGATGAATCTCAATATAGCAGGAATAGTATGACTTGATGGTGACTACGCTTAATGAGAATGCACTGACTGCAAGTGACCAGCTCCGCAATGAAAACGAGGCAGGATCTCGGTCTGGTCTCACTTGTGACTAATTTAAGATTTCAAAAGTAAAAGTTTTTCTGCAATCGTTTATGCAGCCAGACAAGGGCAAGACGCATTGTGCAAAATCTCGTTTCGCGTACGGCAGGGAAGATCCACCGATCTGCTTGATGATTGCCGGTCAAGCTAACCCATTTTTCAGTCTTGCGCAATTAGACGGAACTATAAACGCAAATTCGTATGCAGACAGCGCCAGGAACTGAGAAAACACTCAAAATCCCAGCTCACGCACCTGTGATCGTTACAGCTATTTCAGTCGGCTTTCTGCTGCAGCACTATATAAACCGTAAATCGTTCGTCCAGTATCTCGATATATTTAGATACATAGAATTTGCTTACCTCTTCCGGGACTACAAGACGTCACTGATAAACGACGTAATGTGATTAACTCTACCCACTCGGTCACTCTCTCGCTCCCGCTTACACACGCAGCGCTGAAGCTTGTCAAAGTTCAAGCCATCGTGAGGATTGGGTTACCAGGTGGAATCATCTAGATATTCTAGCGAGTGCTTGTCATGGACTCGCTTGCCTGTCCACTTTGTTTCCTCCTTGGTCTCGCTTACTATGCTCTGTGAGCCTGCAAGATACAAGCGATGGTCTTAACCAAGAATCGAACGAGACAAGAATCAATGGGCTAGCTCGGCTAACTCCAGGAACGCCCTGTCCCTCTTAGAATAAATCGTAAACGAAATTTATTTTTGTTGCAGGCGAGAGATATATCCTGACATTCTGACATACGTGACTGTGCTTGCATATCTTCGGCTTCGGTCCGATACATTCACGACATCGGCAGGTGATTCAGCACTAGTAAAAATTAGCTGAAGTGCTGATTTGAGAATATGCTAAAGACATATTTTGATAATGTTATTGCAGGTAATCAACCTTTTTGGAGAGAAGACTGAAACAAGAAAACGTCCGCTTCAGACGGCACGAGGAGGCGGAGATATTTCATGTTAAGAAAATCTTCAAAATTCTAATTAACTCCACCGTCCCGAATACAGCGTAGTGACAACGTCAAACAGTGGAGTCGACGCAAATATTGCGCAAAAAGAATTAGTTTCGTTCATCGATCCGATTGCTTTGACTTGCGTTCTCGAATGGAGGTAGCTCCACTTGAAGAGGTTTTAGCGGTTGAAGAATCTGCTGTGAAGTAGCACGCATTGGGCAATTCCAAGTCCGACTGTTTAATGTTCTATACCGTCAAAATAATCTTGAAAGATATACATAGATTGGTCTCCGGCTATTGACTCGGTGGGGCCTCTGTAGATCCCGACAATATGCAGGCGAGAGAGATAGTTAATGGTAAAAACTAGTTCGTGCGAAGCTCATAGCAAACCGAGGGAGTAGGCCTAGGTTTGCTGCATTCAACAACAACAAATCTATCGTCAACTTGCTATTTTAGAATGTTATTACTGTTCCAGGTTGTTGCGCATTAACTGAGAAAAAGTACTTCTAGGACCTTCACTGCACGTTGGAAATTCAGTATATGCATGCCGGCCGAAACAAACCATTATATTGAGCAGCAACGGCCATGATACAGCAGCGAACACGAATAATATATGCAAGAGAGGAATCTATAACAAATTCAGAAACTAAAATTCGGTCACATAAATTGATGCGAAAGGATTTTGCAAGAGTAGCATCTTGTGTTGAGAACTGGATTTTAGACGAACTGCGAATAACAACCGCACACCAGATGTGTACTCTGCCGAGCATAACAGTATTGGGGCTTAGTCAGAATCTACGAGATCATGACAACAAGTCTGGAGAGCTTCTGCTGCTTGCGACTGTCTCTAAAGTGCGACAAATAATTGCCCTTGTTACTTACTAGCACTTCGATTAGGCAGTTTGGATTGTGGTGCTACTCTTGCTAGCTGTCCTGACTGTCTTGCTCTCCTTATGTGTGTGGTACCTTTCTTACCTTACGCACGGAAATTGGCGGCGGCCGAGATGGGGGTTGGCGTACTCACTTGCGAATGAAACTTTATCTAAACCTTGCCGACTCCTAGTGCAGCGCATTAAAGAGTTTCTTCCGAGTTGAATAGTATCTAGCCAGACTGGAGGGCGGTTAGCGGACTGGTCTGGTTACAGGTCGGCGGGAGTACTGTTGACAGGTATCGAGAGGGTGGGGCAAAGTAGCTGGGGTACGGGGTCATTGCTGTACTCGCCACACACACCAGATTTCGTTATTTTTTGTGTCTCGTCCGTCCTTCCTAGGCTGTATATACTCACGAAGCAGCCGTCTGGCAATTATCGGCCGAGCAAACAAAAGACTAGTTGACTGTGACCAGACGAATCTAAACTTTATCTAATACGGGAATTAAATAGAGAAACCAACAGACCAGAAAAGACGGCGACCCTACGCCCGCTGAGCATTGAAGGAGGAGTAGTAGTAAGTAGTATTAGCGTAGCTAGTTAGCTGGCCAGTCAGTCGGCCAATCCGTAGCACAGTCGTTGTCTGCGCTGTTGAACTGGAGCTCGTCGTCACATCAGCAACCACAACAATAACAATAACAACAATCTCCAGGACCTCTGCGACCACTAGCAACAATAACAATAACAAACAAGATTAACAATTTTAACCACACTAACATTAACGTGGAACAGCTCCACGCAGAGTAGGAGCGCCCCCATATCTCCTGTCGACTTAGTTTGCTGTATCTGCTCATCTATCTGTGCAGCTGCTGCTTCCCCGTGATGTGACCTTTTGCCTGCTGTTTAATTAGCCGCCCGCCTCCTGCTGGCAACCAGTCGGTCTACAGAATAGTGCTCAGTGGTCCTTATTCTCTTGTTACTAGGTCCTGCACTACTTCTCCTTTCATGCTTCTCTTTCTCAGCATGGCTTCGCTTGTTTTCTATATCGGTATCAGAATAGCCATGATTTCCAATGTATTCGCATTGAATCGTCACAATTGACGTATAACCGAAATGGCTCAACATTCCAGAAGAGCTAACCGTTCGGGGAAGTGAGCTCCTCCCTCGGTGCTACGCTTCTGCGTGTGTGTCAGCGTGTGCGCGACCCTCATGCACAAAAAAGTTTCCACGACGATACATCTTGCAAATAGTTTCTAGCCTGCAAAGTCTTTTTGGAGTGGTCAATTCTTTCTGTTGGCGACGACACGCTAGAAATCGGGCAACGTGGCAGTTCAGCTTGCGATATTTTGTGACGTGGGTTTCATGCAATCTGCCGTTGGATTTTGCAGACGAAGGAGGGAATACAACCTAGCAAGGCAAAATAAGATGATATAGTATTGTCTGGGCACTCCAAATCGAAATCTCATATATTGATTCATAACTACGGTATACATGAACAGCCTCCTAAACAAAGGCGATCATCGTTCTGGATGGCTTGCCTTTCTGGGCAAGAATTCCTATGATCGCTTTTTTTGTTTAGCTCCTCTTCTCTATGGTTCTGGTCCGGTGGATAGAATGAGGATGATCACTTCTTGCCAACCAACGGAAGAAGTAAAATCGGATAGCAAAAGCATTTTGCGCGGAGTTTTCCGATAAATAGAAAGAGCGGATTGGCCCCTGTGGAAATTATTGGTTTCACCCTGGACTGCTGTAGCAGAGACAAGAAAAATACCAAGAATTCTCAATACAAAAAGAACCTGAAGATATTCGTTACAAAGACCACGAATCCAAGAACCTAATACTTAGGCTCTGCAGTGGTGCCATTGCAGCTTGTTTCCTAAATTTTGCCCCATCATTATTCTACCTTTCTGTAGTCAGGATTGTCTTGTTGCTGATGCATTTTTTGCCCGTAAATCAAACTCAGCGCATTGAGGAATGTCATCTTTGCCTATCTACGCAGACATATCACAGCAGAGATTTGCCGTGTGTATAAAACTCAACTTGCATTGTGGGTTTTTTGCAGCAAGAGCCGAAATATCCGTCTATGTTTCTAGGTGACATTATTTGAGCAGCGTGGGCTGGATTGAGCTTGAGCCTACTACAATAACAACAATATTCATTGGCTTTGTCTTAGAAGTCACTACGTCGATAGTATATCATAACAGCGTTCCGTCTTTCTTCTCTTGCATATGGCGAAATCTTTCTGGATTCTTTCTAGAGCACATGTCGCTGAATTTGTTTCAGTCCGATTAGATTAAAGAACATGTAAATAAATATATATATATATTAGATGGAACAGCCTCCCACGGCACCCTTCCAATTTATTTTAAATGCCAATGGGCAGAATAAATAGCTAATACCAACTTGGGTGTGCTCCCGATTATTCCTCCAGTTTGGTTCTCCGCCCCTCTCGCCCATGGTTTGCTATAAGCTAGATTCACCTATGTAATTTCGTCCAGTAGTAAGCTTGTATGTTTTGTTTAAGACAGTTCCTGGCATGATGCTAAATAACCTGTTAATTGTGCACTTGAGAAACAGTGCAGCAGCCCTTGCAGCAAGCAGGATTGGCAGGCGCAGGCGGCTTCGCCAGAGTTTCAAACTAAGCAATTCACACGGACTCCCGCGCTTTCGTCTCCTCCACCCCTCAAAGAACCAGCGTCACAAAGACCAAAAATGATTTCAGTTATCGGGGAAAAAAAACAAACAATGCCGATAAGAAATTAAAGAAACTTCTGATATATTTTTCAAGATACTTATCTGAATCCTATCTCCATAAATGTCTGAACTTGGCTCACGTGTTTTGCCGATTCCGGAAATTTAGTGCTAGGGATCAGTAATTGATCAATCAATCTACTTAAATATATATACTGTAGAAGCACTCTAACATACAGTCTGTATATTAGTTATGCGACCTTGCATTGATTCACCAACTAAGGCAAGGTGACTAGATGCAATTTTGGGCCTCGGCAAAATTGTACAGTGACTTACTGTTTAACCGTTCCCCGTAAGGCTGCTGTCTAGCCCAGCTCACTTGCCTTCGCTCGCTGTTCACTTGCGCCGAGAACAAACCATGTAGCTGGTAATGGGAAAGTATATTTGCTATTTTTTGCACATTTCGGATTACGAGTGCATAATTGCTAGTAATACGGTCAAATTATTTTTGCTCGTAGCTAAGGAAAAATAGCATTCCAAAGAGCTTCGAATTTCCAACAATAACCGAAAGTAGTGGGACCTTCATCCGAGTGCGATGCAAGCAAATGCTTGAACAGTAAACCAGCCTCCTTCGATCACACAGCTCCTGCGGAGACAGGTGTTCGGACCTTATTCGTACTAATTACAAGAGAGGGCAGTAAACAACGTCGTCAGAGTTCCGAAGTCGTTGGCCAAGACAGCAGACGGAAAAATTATCCATCCAGTTCTGAACGATGAAAAAGCAAAGGATCTGCTTATTTCTATAGAAGGGAATGTACCGAGGTCATAAGCCCGTAGCCTGGCCAATACAATTCAAACTAACGAAGCGATATAAGCGAACGAGGCGCGCCTCGACGTTTCTATCGCTAGCTGCCGGGACGATTTTTCAAACTTCCATGAGAACGACTGAAAACGCCAAAAATACAAGGGTCGTTCGTAGGCCGATGGGTGCTAAAAAACAGTTCGTTACAGTCTTCACATCCATCCGACATGGTCTCCTTGCTTCCTATACGCGCGAGAGAGAATAACCATTGAATTCGTAGAGATATACTGCTGAATGTGTTTCGACGTGGAGGCTAGAATGCACAAAATAAGTCCCTCTCCGTGGCCGTTATCTGCAGCCGACAGGGCTGGCTGCTCGCAAACACGGGATACCTGTAGGAAAACCAAAATCCATGCTTTCTATTTGTGGATTTTACGAGTCTCGGACGGAATGAGAACGGATATCTCCGTGAGAGGGAAAAAGATAGATAGAGCACATTGGCTTTCAAGAAATGGCATACAAATCAAAAAGTCGAGGATGGTTTGAGATCTGCCGGCCATCTCACGATTAAAAAAAATTTAAGAAGTAAAGTCAAACAGTCAATCTCTACAGTAGAAAATTCTCATCTTCATACAGGACCTGTTGCGAAGAAGATGTGAGCTGAGAAGCCAAAAAGAAAAGAAAGCGGGAAATACAAGGCCAATACTAAGTACAGTTGTCATGATTCAAGTATATATCTATTCTTTATTTTTTTGCACGGACCGTTAAATAGGTCTCCAATGCCATTTCAGTGGCTCCAAGAACGGTGCTAGAGGACAGCGTGAAGTGCAAGAGTGTTCCGGTCGATCGTTGATCTTATTTGGTTCAGTGCAATGCAATGCGACATTAACATGTCCAGCATTCGTCGACTGCGAGTAAAGTGATCGCTAACCGAAACGTCAACGAGATGATAATCCCACAAAATTATCTATCTAAGCGGATAGACAAAAAACAAACGAAATGCGCATAAGAGCGAGCGAGCGCGCGCTCGCGCTTGCAACGACGGCCAGGTAGCGAGTGTACAGACAGTCCAGGCTAGAAGCCATTAGGATGGGCTGGCGGTGGTCCCTTCGTTCCTTGCGCTGTCGGCTAGGATTGTTATGGAATAGTTTGGGAGCTCGGCGAGGTGGTTGTATGCGTTTTTGCCCTATTTTAGATTTTACGATTTCGTGGCACAAACGAAAACTCTCTTCGCCTAATGTTTTGTCGCGTTTGACCTTTACGAACTTAGCTTCTGCGCATGCGATACCGCTGTACTAAAACTTGCTTCGATAAATGTGATTTGCTGTCGGTCGTTAATCGGTCATGCATTAGATTTATCTCCGGCGGAAGTGCTGTGAAGCTCCCTTCGGGCTGCACGCTTTTTGCGTAGGTCGGCTTGAGAGTCTCTCAATAACCCAGCGAGGCGGGTTGCTGCGGGTAATAGAGATTGGGGCGCGCTAGCAGGTGCACGAGTTTTACCAAGCCAACAAGCCAGCTAGTCGATGCCGCTCAGTCGTCCACAGGAGATTACACCAAGCGGGTGGGCGGCCGAACTCGCACAGCGATCCGACTAGTCAGTCATTCATTCTACGGGGGCTAGCGATAGGTGAAGGCTGGCGTTGTGGTGTTCGGGTGTGCCTGTCGAACAGCTGCCAAATAGAAAGAGTTTTCCAGCATTTGCGACTTGTACTCTCTGCTGTCCCTGTTGGCCATGCTGGCTCTGCTGGCTCTCGAACTAGTCTCTTCCCTTAATATCTCTGGCCAGACCAGACTAGTACGCCGAAAATACCCGGACTCATAAATTTGCCGCTGCAGTCACCGTATAGCAGCGGCGAGCAGATCCCACGATCTATCAATATGTCTATGCAGGCGACCATGATTCGAGCAGGTCCCAAGCTAAGTAATGGCTACGCAATGCCCTCCCCTCCCCAACGAAAAAAAAAAATAAATTAAAACCCCAATCATCGTACCTCACTGTTCGACGACTTGACAATGATCCCTTCTCAGTCAACTGCGTGCAACAACGCAACGTACAGAGACCGTCAAAGTATCTCCGTCGGTAAGTCTGTGCACGGTAAAAGCAGCTCGAGTCTCTTCTAGGCCAGACTAGTCTGATTCGTGTTCATCTATCCAGCTCTCTAGACTAGCTACCGTCGTCCGTCGTCCGTCGCGGTCCCTTCCTGGCTGGCTACCTTGCCTACAACATAGGAAACTCTTGTTGCTCAGATCGATCTGGCTCAGTTTCGATGTCCGCCTTTTAATTTGGTCTTGTTACAACGACCGTGGCCGCTAATACACGGCACCACCGCACGGCGCATCCTGTCTGTCCTCACGTCCAAGTGTCTCTGAGCTATACGAGGCATAGTGCAGGCATGCATACTTTTTTTCGCACTCTCACGCAATGTCAGTTTTAACCAAATTGGATTTGTTTCCCATGATTGGACAGCGTCTACGATTTCGAGTCTGTCTTAGACATCCTAATAACTGTAGAAACATGGACAGTCTTGCCAACCATCGTCGCACTCCGGCAGAACATATCACCGTGAGCTGGTGTCGAAGACCTGTCTCAGCTCTTGCTTGTTGTTTCTGGACATATCGTGCATGACCTGTGGCCGTGGCAGTGCAGAGACACACAGTACAGGGTGCAAAAAAGTCGGATCTTACACGTCGAAACATCTCGAGATCCTGCAGGGCCTGAGCGACTGAAGTCGCATGTAGTGTCGCGTCTTGTAATCTGTCCGTACATGTAGCAACAAATGTCTCCGATGTGCCGCTCGGGAAACCGCTCCGAAATCGGTCTCTGTGTATGGCTAGTTAATCTGCGCAAGGACGCAAAATTATCGGAGGAGAGCGTCCAGCAGTCGAACGTCATTCTACAGAGCTCGAAAGTCCATTTACTGTGTCTGCTTGCATGTGAGAAGCGAATCATCTGCACGAATCTCGGTGGGAGCGGCCGGCGTCCAGTTCATTTCAGAGTCACAGCAAATCGGTTTTTTTTTCTTTCTCCGACAACGGGATCAAGGAGACAGCCAGTGGCAGACCAGCAAGGCGCAGAGATTCCAGAACACAACCTAGATGGGTAGTCGCGGCACGGCGACAGCAAAAGAGTACTCTGTCGATATCGCTGGCGACGTCTCTTTGTGACTCTGCACTTTGAAACATTTCTTCCTTGTCGCTCTAGAAGATTCGTCTGCACGTGTTGAACCGTCAGACGACAGGGCGGCCAAGGAGGCTCTACCGGGAGGAAACTCGACTGCCAGTCAAACTTCCACACACAAACGACCGCTACTTGCGCTGCAAGGAATCCAAAAAACCGAGCTAACCGACACTAAAAGGCCTGTCCGACAGCCTGGCGACTGGTCTCAATAGGCCCAGTCGGAAGGGTCATAACTCAACTCTGCTCGGCAGCGGTACAAGTCGCATCCAAATACTCTTGTCCTCTTTGCAAGCCCACTCCGCCTGTGCCTTACTAGGACTAAGTTTGCGGCTGAACCGAGGATTAATGGGCAGAAAATACAGTGCCTCGAAAGTGCTTTGATAGTGCATTGAAACTGTTCTTCGTTTGCCTAGTGCCTGTACTGCTATCAAAACCCTCGATATTGCAACATTGCCGGTCCTCAATCTATTTGAGTGATACTTGTCTCTGCTCTTCCGCTAGGCCCAGTAATTTTAATACGACGTGGTCCCTTCGTTACCGTTTTCGTCTCAGTCGGTTTTGTGGTCGCTGCCTAATCCGGAGTTGGACCTATGTTCGGCGTGTTCGGCGCTTTGGGTGTATTCTTCACGCTGGGCCTTCCGATCTGGATGGATAGTTAAATGAATTCAAACATAAATTCAACTCGATCTTTCTACAAGATGAGGTAATTCAGCGGTTGCCAAAAATTTGCTTATACAACGATATATGCTTGCCGATGCAAAGGATATATACTTCGCCACAGCCGATACTATGCAATGTTGCTAGCTGACGAGTGCTCTTTTGGAGCTCGTATATGCCGTATCCCTGAGATGTCGAGCGAAAGATGCCGTGGCATAATTATAAGAGAATTGCGGATGGGCAATATGGAGTTTGCAAATTGCGTGATCAGTACTCAGTGCGAGAAATATGTCATACGTTACTTCATCTGGTCGATTCTGAGAGGATCTTGATTTTGCCAGGTCCGTCAATCTCATCGCTATCTCGTGCTACATGATAGGAACAGAAGCGAGATCTTTCACTCTGTTCACGCTCTTTGTTGCATGTTTTATTTTGTTGTGCTGCCTAATTGAATTTCACGGTTGTTCTCTGGACTGCAGAGTCCTGGAATCGGGACTGCATCATAGTGTGCGAATACCGATCTGTACTCATTTGTGTTGATCCTGCTCTCTGACTGCTGTTTCTAGTTCCCATATATCTACAGCTTTGGGCTCATTCTTGAGATCGTACGGAGATGATCTGGCTGTCCCTTATCATGCATTTTGTCTGAAATATTATGCCAAGCAACACTGTGATCTCTACACCATCAGCTTATACCTTGTCCCGGCTTTCTGATTTTCCTTACTCTCACCTGTCATGAGGTGCGCTTAATTATCTCCGCAACTCAGTGTCGATTCCATTATTTAAACCCCATTTCGTCCGTGTGTTCGAAATAATAAGCTCTGTCTCTCTCAAATGATTGAATGTAACTGTCTGATTTCGATGATCTATATATTTGCTACCTTTGCACAAATCGATTGCCGCCTCCAGCTGGTAACCAGTCAGACCTCCATTTCACTTTGCCGTAGCACGAATCTACCCAAGTCCAACACTAAAAAGTCTATGAGAAATAAATTCACTTGAATTCTACTATCGAGCAGCAATAATATTTCTATCAATCAGTACCAAGAACTTATCTCAGGGTAACTGCGCCGCAGCATCTCTGACATCCAGCTGAGTCTATGTTTTGAGATGGCAGAACTACTGGGAAAACAAACAAATACAAGTGTAAAAACTTGAAAACAATCCTGATTTGGTTTGATTTGCAGCACCTCGAGATCTATTGCGCAGATTTCCTTTGATCTGTTTAGTTGCTACGTTTGGTTATATTGCGAGCTAAATTTTGTTTGATTTTTGTTTGATTGGTTTCGGGAAGACTAGATTCTGGCAATATGGCACCACCACGAAAGCGGAAGGAATTACATGATTCGGAAGGAATTGCTGCCACGATGAAAACCTCAAAGCGGCAAACGAAAGGTATATTTGTTTTAACAGAGATATTATTATGCAAGAATGTTTGATGTACTGATATGGCGACTTTCCAGCAGCTCCTCCTGTAAAGCGGGTAACCAAGACACCATCCTCGGCTAAATCAAGTGCAGGCGTCCGACGTGCTCGTAAAGCCGGGTCGATCGCTTCGTCAGTGAGTAGCACGAATACTATCGCGTCGCGATCTACAAAGTCCGATTCGATTGGAACTGAAATCACAGAGCCCGACGAAGATGTTAAGCAAGAAACTCAGGTCGACGAAGACAGTCTCGCTGAGACACAAGCCAAGGTTGAGTATGAAGCGCCATATAAGCTTAAGAAGCCAACTGGCAAGATCATAAATCAGATCCCACAATTGAAGACTGTGCCACTCAATATTTACGTCTTTGGTACCGGATCCATGTCAGAACTTGGATTAGGACCAGAGGCAAAAAATAAAGAGGTAAAGAGACCGCGTTTGAACCCGTTTCTTCCGATCGATTCTGTTTCTATTGTTGATTTCGCCGTTGGAGGTGCGCATGTTGTTGTCATTGATAAAGCAGGCAAATTGTGGTCTTGGGGCTGCAATGATCATGGAGCACTAGGAAGGAATACAGCTGGGGGAGATGAAGGCTTGTTAAGAGATATGGATGCCGAAGACGACGATGACGACGGTGACTTGAATCCGTACGAAAGTACGCCTGCAAAAGTCGAGAATTTGCCAGATGATCTTGTTTTCGTCGAAGTCGCGGCCTCTGACAGCTTGAGTGTTGGTCTCACCAGTGAAGGCCGCGTATGGGCGTGGGGTACGTTTAGATGTAATGAAGGTATTCTTGGATTCAGCGAGAAGGTCGAATTCCAACGAACTCCCACTCAAATCCCTTTACCTTTTGCAGTTACCAGTATTGTTGCAGGAAAAGATCACGTACTTGCACTTACGGTTAACGGGAAAGTATTCGCTTGGGGTAATGGACAGCAATTCCAGCTGGGTCGGCGGATTATGGACCGCGAGAAAATGCAGTCGCTTATTCCGCGAGAGTTCGGCATCAAAAACATCAAGTCTATAGGGTCTGGTGAATATCATTCTTTTGCGATTGATACTTCAGGCCGCGTTATGGCTTGGGGATTGAATCAGTTTGGACAATGCGGAATTCCCAGTGACGCCGGTGAGGATGGTGCTGTGGTGTCCTCGCCGACATATATCGACGGGCTGGACGGCAAAAACATCGTTTGCATTACTGGCGGGGAGCATCATTCGGCTGCCTTGTCAGCTGCGAGTGAGATGTATACATTTGGTCGAGTTGACTCGTTCGAGGTCGGTATTGAGAAGGACGAACTTCCAGAGACAGCGGTCAAGGATGCGAATGGGAAACCACGATATTTACCGATTCCTACAATTGTTACTATTGACGATGGAGATGTTCACGCGAAATTTGTCGCCTGTGGAAGTCACCATAACATTGCTCTCGCAAAAGAAGATGGTTCAGCTTGGACATGGGGCTTTGGCGAGACATATCAAGTCGGCCAAGGCCCGAGCGGCGAGGATGTAGAAATTCCTACAAAAATTGAAAATACGGCGACAAAGGGAGTTGAGATGATTCTTGCAGGCGCGGGAGGACAGTTTAGTGTTTTGGGTGGAAGATCGGCGGTCGTGAAAGATGAGTCTACGAGCATATAAAATAGGACGAATAGAGTGAGCAAAAGCGGCAGAACGCTGCGAAACTGAGTTGTATAGTAGTTTGTGAACGCAATGCAGGAAAATAGTAATCTTTGAAACAAAATTAAATCAAATTAGAGATGGAATCATACGATGCTGCGGCCAGTAACTGGTCTATACTGGGTACGAGCAGTGGTCAGTACCGTCTGATCGGGCGAATATGGTGTGATAACACTACAGAGAATGGCTTTTTAAGTTTTTCTTTTCCTCTATTCCTGTTCCGCTCTAAACTGTTGAAGTGAACGGCTTCGTTGGCTAGAAGCAGGTTGAGACAACAGTATACAGGAGAACTTACAAGAAGCCTTAGTAGCCAAGGGAGCTGAAGTGGGGGCGGGAGGGGAAGGACCAAATGTTGGCGCTGCCGGTGTTGAATAAACGTTGCAAGTGAAGTTTACAGAGCCCTCTAAGATGAAAGTTAAGAACAGACAGAATTCTGATTACGGCCAAATCTAAGAAAGATCGAACGGCAGCAAGATGCAGGAATTGCCCACGATAGCGCGCACAGAGTAAATCACACGCTAAAGCAGAAGAAGAAGGTCGGTATAGGTTAGACTATGAGTGAATAGCAAGACACATGGTTCATGCATGGAACTATTTAGCTGGTACAGAATAGGACACCTGGCGAACCAGGCGTCGAGAGGGTGGAGAGAGGAGAGGTAGATGAGCTATTCCAACTATGGGATGTGCGAAGGCGTCGACCTGAACTAGCGTGAACTTGGAAGAAGACAACGCGCAGAGGCGCAAATACATCATGTTTTAGATGATATCAATCTAGCGCTATTTGTCGGGCCAGGTCTACAATGAATGAACTATGCCTTCCGGTGTCTTGTCGAACGGAGAATATTCTCTTGTATGCGACGCTTCCGCGGCTGACACTCGAGAACTGGAACTGCCAGATTCGTCGGGCAATTAGCTCACTGTCCGAGATCGATATATGACGATGTTCCGTCCCTCAAATTTTAGACATGGCTTAGCAGTAATCAGTCCCAGATAAATATGACAGATCTGAGAGCAAGAAATAGAATGAGCTTCTCTTCCAGCAGTCTCCAGATCAGTTCTCCCCCACTGGCTCGGCTATTGGGACGCAGAGATTATGTGACGTAATACATGAAGTTTTCTGCCGATTTCCGGATGACAAATTATTTTGTTGCGATTTCCCACAGATTCGTTGAACACCGTATTGCTATCTAATTTCTCGCCCTTCAATCTCCTCCCACCATCTCACAGTGGCTTCTGGTGGGCACAGCATGCCCACCATCTGCGGATCTGGGGCGTATTGCCCACTCATGCCCACCATACGCCGCACGTCCGTCGGCTGAGTGGTCTGGCTGGGGCACATTGTGTTAGGAGTGCAAGGATTTTTGCCTCCTAAAACCAAGGCCCGCTATTGTTTTGAGCATGGGCGAGAAAGGTTGTTGGGTGGCAGACGATGGAATTGAGTAGAAATAAAATAAAATTTTTAAAAAGAAGGGCTTGTTATGGCTGGGAAATGTTTCAGAAGAGTCATTTTTCAAGCTCAACTAGTGGTCCTCTGTGCTTAAAAACCGCACTTCGAAACCATGATATAATATCTGCGTCGGCCCTCTTTCCAATCTATCTCCACCGGCCAGCTCTCGTCCACAGCCTTTTCTAGCACTACTATCGCTTCCTCCCTACTCATCTCATACAAATCTCTCCAGTCTGCCTCCCCCGTCGCCCGTCATCACCATTGCGACCTCAATTCTCTCGCACTCTGCGTCACTTTCCTCTCGGCGACTCTGTCTCCAGGCTGCGCGCATTCCTCGTTTGTCCCACCTCCTCTTTACATTTCCCCACTACTCGCCGCACATCCCCAGCAAGCAGCTGCCGCTGTGCGTTCGCCGTCAGACTCGACTTCTCTCTAGCAAACGTCATCAGCACCATTCTCTGTGTTCTCACAAAGATAGTTTGCAAAAACCCCAGCCAACCAGCATTTTTATCGCAGAAATGGCTTCTTCCGCCGTCAAACCTCTAGAACTTACACCTTCGATCTCGGAGCCAGTCGTGCTCCAGCGCGAGCAGAGCTCCTCTGGTAGTTCGGATGCCTCAAATGCAACTACCATATCCTCCTCTCCGTCCTCCAACGCTGACCAAATCCCACCGACTCAGCCGGCACTCGATCATCCGAAAATGATTCAAGATCTGCTCGCCAGCAATCAGGCTTGGGCACAGCGCACTGCTACCCTCAATCCTGCTCTGTTTGCGCGCAATGCGAAAGGTCAGAATCCGCACGTCTTATGGATCGGCTGCTCAGACTCACGCGTTGGTGAGTCCTGTCTCGATCTTCTTCCGGGGTCCGTATTTGTTCATCGTAACATTGCCAATCTCATGCCCTATGGCGATCTGTCGTCCCTGTCTGTGGTCCAGTTCGCCGTCGACGTTCTCAAAGTAAAGCACATCGTTGTATGTGGGCATTACGACTGCGGAGGAGCTGCTGCTGCTCTCGGGAACAAAAGTTTGGGCATTTTGGATCATTGGCTTAAGCATCTTCGTGATGTGCGAGCTAAACATAAAGACGAACTAGGAGCTATTGCTGATCCCAAAGCCCGTTTGAATCGTCTCGTTGAACTAAATGTCATCACACAAGTACACCACGTATGTCGGATGGCTCCCGTAGCCGCTGCTATGAAACAAGGTCGATTGGTTGTTTCAGGATTGATTTATGATGTCTCTTCGGGTCGTATAAAACCTATGGAGATTCCTGCTGACACTTCGGAAGAAGATTATGATCTTTACGACGCCGAGAGCGAGTTCGAGCATTAGAAAAAAATGTTCCAGACTCGCTAACTGGCGGATTGATATAAATCAGAGCAAGTTGAAAGAAACATTGCAAGACTTGGATGGTTTAGAAAAAGGTAGATTGGCGTTTTATTTTGTTTGAAATTAATTTTGTATATATTGCTGGAATAGACTGTGATTTGGCTTCTTCCTGGAACTAAGTGCGACAGGTCCGCTGTAGATGAATCAAAAAAATAGATGTAATTGTTTAACCCAAACTCCGCAAATAAAACAAAATCCGTTGTGAAAAGTTTTGTTGTCTCCAGATGCTACGCTTAAGTGCTCAGAGACTTAGTAAGTTTGTAGGTACTAGACACACCAAACTCAGGATGAGCAATCGCCTTCTGAAGCTGTTCACGATGGAGACCGGTAAGACGTAAATCACGTTCCCTCACTACTTTAGTTAATAATCTCTCATGTCCCGGCATTGTAAGTAGTGCAAGACTCGATAGAACATACTCAACTTATCGAACGGGTCGAGATGGACATGTCTGCGGTGTCCACGCTCAGCGATCGAGTTTCCAAGAGCCATACCGCCGCCAGCGACGCAAAACATCTAAATTAGTTAGAATCTAACGCCGTTCAACAATGTGACACGAAGTATGCTTGGATTCAGTGTAGATGCAATGAAAAACGCTGAAAAATCTCTATTTCATTCACTTTTGAATCCATCTATCCCGATCCCACTTCGGCTTGACTGGCAGGCACTTACGACCAAGATAACGCCATATGGCATAAGAGCTTCAAAAGGAATCATGATGAATAACTAGACTAGAAATATCGCACAAATCTCTGTTCGTTGCTGTGAGAAATCTGTACTAGACCGATTTGCAATCAAACAGTTTCCTACGAGAAGGAGATTCTGCCGAACGACATCAAGTCCAATCACATGACACTGTCGTTGACTTATGGCTCTCTTCAAAGCTGATCTGAACGGGTTCTGATTGGTCGCTACAGATGGTCTAACTCTGGCCAGTCGGCCACTCACAGCGCGAGAAAAGCGTGCTATAGACATCCGCCTGCCTGTTTTAGAAAAACCTAGCCCTGCCCCGGCTCCCGCTGAGGCAGGAACTTTCGTTCCGTCCAGTCGGCGAGGACTTGAGAAGATGCACGACTTAGTTTTGATACCTATTCAATAGTCTGTCGTTGTGCCTGGTCAAGATTTGATAGTGTACAAAAGTGCAGTACTTGCTCTTGCAGCTACGCGAAATTCTCTAAAAGTGCACTCAAGAGAACGCAAGTAATTTTGCTGTTTTGTTCAGATTCGATTGTCGGTTTTAATACTGCAATTTGGCTGTTCGTCCAGGTTCTAGCGTACAAATTTCTCTTTTTCGATTTTATTTAACAAATCACGTTTGTATTCGGCTCGGATTAGATATTCAAGATTAGAATTCAGCTGAAATTTAGTCTTGTTTACCTAATTTCTATATATTCCCTACTTAACGTTTGCCGCGTCTGATTCACTGGACCAGTGCACATAGCTCGACAGCACACTCACATATATACACAAACCACCTCTTCACAATGCTAACTGCTACACGGTTAGCACTACTCAGATCTTCCTCGCGATCGTCTTTCGTTCGCAGCTCTTCTGCACGAAGATTTTACGGTGGTCTCAAAGACCAGGATCGGATATTCCAGAATCTCTACGATGGCTATGGAAAGGACCTTAAGTCGTCCGAGCTGCAGGGTGATTGGTACAAGACTAAGGAAATCATTCTGAAAGGACATGACTGGATCATTGGTGAAATCAAGGCCTCAGGTCTTCGTGGCCGTGGTGGTGCTGGCTTCCCTTCTGGTCTCAAATGGAGTTTCATGAATCCTCCTGGATGGGAAAAGAATGAGGGGCCGCGATACATTGTAGTTAACGCTGATGAGGGTGAGCCGGGCACTTGCAAGGACCGCGAAATTATCCGTAAGGATCCTCACAAGCTTGTCGAGGGCTGTCTCGTTGCAGGTCGTGCTATGAACGCAACCGCAGGCTACATTTACATCCGCGGCGAATTCTACAACGAGGCCAATATCTTACAGACTGCTATCAACGAGGCTTATGCTGCAGGTTATCTTGGAAAGAACGCTTGCGGTTCGGGCTACGACTTCGACCTCTATATCCATCGAGGAATGGGTGCCTACGTTTGTGGAGAGGAAACTAGTTTGATTGAGTCCATTGAAGGTAAGGCTGGCAAACCTCGTTTGAAACCTCCATTTCCTGCGGGCGTCGGTCTTTTCGGTCGCCCCACTACCGTCACTAATGTGGAGACTGTCGCCGTCGCTCCTACCATTTGTCGACGGGGCGGTACTTGGTTTTCGTCTTTCGGTCGCGAGCGAAACCATGGAACAAAACTGTTTTGTATTTCAGGCCATGTTAATGAGCCTTGCACAGTAGAGGAGGAGATGTCGATCCCATTAAAGGAGCTTTTAGAGAAGCATTGTGGTGGAATTCGCGGTGGTTGGGATAATTTGCTAGGTGTCATTCCTGGTGGTTGCTCCGTTCCTATTCTGCCAAAAGACATCTGTGAAGATGTTTTGATGGATTACGATGCGCTCCGCGATGTGCACTCTGGTCTTGGTACTGCAGCAGTCATTGTTATGGACAAGTCGACAGACCTTGTCCGTGCAATTCAGCGATTCGCCTATTTCTACAAGCATGAGAGTTGTGGACAATGTACACCTTGCCGTGAGGGTACGACTTGGCTTTTAAAGATGATGGATCGTTTCAACGCAGGCATGGGTACCGAACGTGAAATTGATATGCTTATCGAACTCACAATGGAGATTGAGGGTCATACTATTTGCGCTCTTGGAGATGCCGCAGCCTGGCCTATCCAAGGACTGGTCCGTCATTTCCGTCCCGAAATTGTCAAGAAGATCAAAGACTACGAACAGAGAATGGGTGCTGTTTCAGTTGGTGGCTGGACTGAGGGCTCATCCGTTGCTGATGGGGTTGTCAAAGGGTTAACTGTTCCTCATGCTCATTAGATTAGAGTTGGAAGGTAAAACAAGATGTGGTGCAGTAGTTGATTTTTTTTATGTAAAGAAGTGCATTCATTGTGTTAAATTGGTTACTTTTTTCATCCCGCTATCGGTTATCTTTGTTTTTCTAATACATTCATCATTCTAGATAATCCGCTCTCCTCCTTCGTCTGAAGCGTGCTTTATATTACAGATTACTTCAAATCGTTCATATAAGCGTATGCGACGGATCTTATGATCTCTGTCGCGTCAGACGGATTTGGTGGGCCGACTTTTTTAGTGTCAGCTCCCCTCAAACCATCCGACATCGTGAGAACCGGCAGCCACCATAATCACCACGGTTTCGCGGCCAGAAGCGAATGTGCACGTGAATCAGGAATGTCCCGTTGCCGAATTTTATTATGGGGACTAGCATACTATCTATATATGCACATTTAATAAGTACAGACTGATGTACAATTCACCAGAATAATAGCTTCTGCCCCGCCCAGACGGCAACTATCAACTTGTTGGAGGTGTTTTGCAGTCATTTTCAGAACTTTCCTCCCTTTAGTTCCTTTTCGTTTAATCACTTACAATTGTAATTTTTCTTGCTCGACTCGGTTCCGCTCCATAGCTCTAGCAGGAAGCTTCAGCTGAAGGCTTTGCAGAAACTGTCATGTCGTGTTTGTCGCCCGCTCCTCCGCGAGGGCTACAAGCTGTCATTCCCATCGATCCGCCACCCTCAAAGCGGGAAAAAGTCGCTCTCTACCTGAACCAGAAAAAAGAGCAGTTTGAGCAATATCAGAAACTATTAAAACAGCAAGGGGCCCAGTTAGCTAAACAACGTCAGGCCGGTCTCGGAAGAAACGATGGGGGTCCTCGCCGTCTGGGGACCTTCTCTAGATTAATGTCTACATCGTCTTTCACTACTTATGCAAGAGCCGCTCAGCAACAGGAAGACGAATTGAAACGGAGCTTGAATTCTGCTGATAGTGATTCAGCTTTGACCGCTGAGTCGGAGGCTAAGAACTTGAGTGACAAAAATGGAGAAAAACTGGTCATGTTTCCGTCTTACGCTCGCAGACTAGACAATGGATTGGTCGAGATTGATATTCGCGGCTGGATCTATGCTGCTGGACTGCCGAATCGGAAAAATCGTATCTTCACCTCACTTGTTCGTCAATTAGTGGGCGTCGAGGAGCAAAAGCCTGATCAGGACGGTACGGGTGCCGAGGCAGATGCAGACAATCCAGAGCAGAATTCAGTGAACGCACAGTCTACAGCCAGTTCTTCAAAAGTCGGTTCAGCCTCTCCGTTTAGCACGGCTCGATACAATAATGTTCAAAACAATAAGGTCGGAAGCGTAATTCCAAAGAATTCCTCGTCCATTAGTGTTGGCTCGGTTTTGGCTTCAAATGGTCGCGGATCCCCGTCACCTTCAAGACGTGGTTCTACTAGCCTAAATAGTACTTTGATTCGCCCTCAATCTCCAAGTGCTGCGGTGCGGATCCCGCGAAGTGGCCGTAGAGGTGCTTCAGATCGCAGTTATTCGCCTGGGACTTCTCCTGCATACGGTTCGCCTCGAAGTAATGCCTACTCACCGGCCCGAATGCGCGGTATGGCAGATGATTCTGCGGTCTTCAATAGCAATCGGTTTGTTCAGCCTTCGTTTGCAGGTGATCGGCAACCTTTACTTTCTCAGAGCCCTAACGGTGGAGCGCGGAGCCCCGGATATTTTTCAGAGATCGAGTCGGATGCTGAGTCGGATTATTTTTCTGAAAGCGAAGATGAATTTGTAGTAGATAACCATCACGAGACAGTGGTTATCCAACGCAGCTCTCCTCCTCCTCAGACAACTCCAATGTCTTATTCTACGACGCCAACTGGACCTCGACCAAGTGATATTCGTGCTCAACAGTCTCTATATAGAAATAATGCCGCAAATAGCTCTATGGTTTCCATTGCGGGCCATAATAGTGAAGTTGTTGCCCAAAATGCGGACAATGCCCCTCTTTCAACTTCATTTTCAGCTACTAAAGGGTCATACTTTCCAGATTACTCACGTCGTGGATCACTACTTAATCTCACTCGGACATTTTCAACCAGTAATGCTTCCGGTTTTAGAAGTCCTGGGCCATCAACTCCTGGAATTATGAACCAGAATTTTTCATTTGCATCGACTCCGGGAGGGATCAACCCGAACTTCACGCTGAGTTCGTCAGCTAGTACTTCTCCCGCAAACCAAGAAGCTATTTCTGATTCTCGTTCCTCTACCCCACCTCCACTTCCTGCCAGACCAGCTTTAATATCATTTGCGACAATGTATAATGCCGAGAAAGTTTTGCAAGAACGAATTGCGCCATTCATTTCACGACCAATTTCTGCGGAAACCGTGACAATCAATGTTGGATCAACGGATTCAGAACAGTATTCTACGTATAATGTTATCACTACTGATAGTGGGCATTTTGGAGTTCGCTTGCGACTAGGTTATGATCCTGAACTGACTTGCGTGGAGTGCGACGATTTGATCACTGTGAACGAGATCAAAGTTATTGAGCCATATGGTGTGAGTTTGATTAGTGATGTCGATGACACAATTAAACATACGGGCATTACTGGTAAGTTTGTGCACTTTGTCAATACTTTACTATTTTTTAACAGATTCCAGGTGAGAAGAAAGGTATATTCCGAAATGTCTTCGTCAAGGATTTTTCCGAGTTGGAAATTAAAGGTGTGGCCGAGTGGTACCAGCGATTGTCAAAGATCGGTGTTCCGATGCACTATGTTTCCAATTCGCCATGGCAGCTATTTCCTTCAATTGCAAAATTTATCCGTAAGGCAGGACTACCTGCTGGCTCGATGCATCTTAAGTATTATACTGGTTTTTTATATGGATTATTGGAACCTGCTGTTGAGAAGAAGCGATTCAATTTGGAATCCATTTTAACTGATTTTCCACATCGCAAATTTATTCTTGTTGGCGATTCCGGCGAAATGGATCTTGAAGCGTATGTTAACCTTGCCTGTAATTTCCCTAATCAGGTTCTTGTAATTTATATTCGGGATGTTACAACTCTATGCAATGATAATGATATGTTTTGTGAGATTTCAGAATTTAATGGGTTTTTCGCCTCTTCTGTTCCTCGACCGGACGAAATTGATTATCTTTTGGAAGATGATCCGCGGTGCTTTGTATGTGGTGGTAAAAGCGATCCTGATCGATATTATAATCGTCCGCATTCTCCTCCACCATTAATGCCCAAGCCTCAGAGTCTGAGGGGCAACAAAATCACGACACAGCCTACGGCCACCAGTACGGAATGGAGTTTGAGTCCGTCACCGGAGCTGAAAGACAATAGCGGTGTTGCAATTTCATCGATTTCTCAGCAGCAGCAACTTCATGAGCAAAGACAGCTTCATAGTCCAACTCCTGAAGTGCCCAAGATTCCAAAAAAGCCGAGCAATCTAAGATCTCAGCCTATTAATGCACAAAGAGGCGAGGTTGCGGGAGGTGCTCAGTTCGATCTGATGTCTACATCGGTTGCATCTACGATTTCGCCGATCGCCGAGCGCATGGCTGCCTACTCGTCTACTTTTGCTAGTGGTTCGCCTGAGTCCCCTGATAAACCCAGTTATTTGTCTTTGAAAGGAAAACCTCAGAGCACACCGAAGCCTGCGAATGCGACGACTGGTCTTTTATCCGCAGGATTGAAAGGAGAGGCAAACGGTGCACAGGATTATCGAAGTATTGCTGGTGGCGATAATTCTGGATCACAAGAAGATCACGAAGTTGAGGAGCATGATAGAAAGCCTCCATTACCTCCTCGGCCCGCCTCGCTTCTTCGATCAGTTGCTGGGGCGGCTGTAGCTCGAGCTCATGAAGGTCATACGCATGATTATCAGCACGCGAGCGATATGGCTGCGATCACATGCGGTTCTTGTTTCGGCCGACAGCAGCGCGGAAGATCAGCACGTCCGCGCGCAGAGCGCCCTCCCGAACCAACGGATAAAAAGCTAGCGCTTTGGAAACGCCGTGTCGCAAGAGCTCGAATGATGTTACCTAACGGAATTCGTCTACGGATGTGGAGAATCGGCGATGACGTCGCTGATGAATGCGAGGAAATTGTCCGTGAATATTTGGATAACATTAAGTATGATTTGGATTATTAGTTTTTCCTTTTGTATTTTGTTTTGCTTCTGATTTTTATGGGGTTTTGCATGTGATAAGTGATGTCGAATATATATGAAAACAGTTTTAATAGGGTCAATTTCATTTTGTTTGAATTTTTGCATTTACCTTTATTAATAATTTCAAGAATGCTAATTTAACAGCGAGGGTTCCTCGAATACATAATCCAGTATCCCAAACAAAATAAGATCAATAAGCAAAACAAAAAACTTCAAAAATAAATACGTAGAAATTACATAATAAACTGGATATTCACATCGATTGGATGGGATGAACTAAGCTGGGGTTTCTGAGAATATTTTGCAGACATCAAACCTCGCATATTTTTCAAAAGCGAAAGATAACTCTGGTTCGGGTTCGAACCCATAACTTCCTTGAAGGCCCAGGACATTGCACCAGTAGCTTTTCCTGCTTCCATCGCATCGGCCGACGTCTGCGAGTCTTTACAGCCTGAGAAAGTGATCACATCGGCCGAAGAGGTTTTAGTCTTTCTAGTCTTTTCTGTAGCACTAGAATTTGATCCTACAGCAGACTTGACTAGCGAGCTCAGAGCAGAAACTGTGCCGCTAAGATCACCGGAAGCGTAGGAACCAAACGCCTTGAGTAGTCCCTCGCCAGCCTCCTTGGCTAGATTTGGTTGCTTGATAACTCCTTGGGTAGAGTATACATATGGTAAATCGAGCGCGGTTCCAGAATGGCAACTGTCGAAAATGGCTGTTAATCGCACGCCGGATTGTAGAGGGGATACCATAATTGCTAGAAAATTATAGTTAGAAAGATTCAGATCAATTCCCTAGATTAGATAAAGTTAAATACCATGCAAATCATCATCTGTAATATGACCAGCAGTTTGAAAATCCAATGGATAGATGACTTCGTCGTATCCATCATCTTCATCACCGTCTAAATCCTTGGTTTGGCCTCCATGACCAGAGTAATGAAAGAATAAAGAATCCTAGGCAATTGTGTCAGCTCAATATCTTCTGCAACTCTCCAGAATGTGACTCACATTCGGCCGCGCATCCTTAACAAGCCACTGCATAGCACTGATCATATTCTCTCTGTAAGGTCTCGATCGAGCAACTTGGGCATCGTCAGTCAAAATAACCATGTCGTCTTCCTTATATCCATAGTTTTGAATCAGAAACTGGGAGATATTCTGCACATCATTAATACATCCTCGAAGCTGACTCGATGTTCCGATATAGTTGATTCCAATCAAAAGTGCTTTCTTACGACCAGAACAGTTCGAATATTGGAACCCGTACTCGCTTGGTGCTCCATTGCCAAATTGCTGGAATCCACTCGGAGCTTGATAAAGTTGCTCAGGAGACTGGTAGTTGCCCTGCGCGCGATTGTTGCCGCTACTTGCAGTTGAACTTTGATTATAACTATTAGTGTTTGCTTCCTGGTTGTATCCGCCTTGATTGTATCCTCCTTGGTTGTATCCGCCTTGGTTGTATCCTCCTTGGTTATATCCTCCCTGGTTATATCCCCCTTGATTATATCCCCCATTTTGTTGATACCCATTGTATCCTCCTCCATATCCTGGCGGGTGACCCGGTGGTGGGCCACCGAATCCTCCAGGTGGTGCACCAGGAGGGGGTCCGTAACCTCCCCCGCCTCCATAATACTGTCCTGGAGGTCCGGAAGGAGGCCCGTATCCGCTGTTATTACCGCCGCCGTTGTTGCTGCTGCTATTGTTGTTGTAGTGGTAGCGGTTGTTTCCAGGATACGACATGTTGAAAGCTATCTCGTTCAAACACCGAAAGCGTGAACAATCGCAAAATGCCCACAAAATTGGCGCTTCAATATATTTAGGGGACAGAGTTTCAGGGTCGTATGGCCTCTCCTTGTCTTCTTCCAACGTCGAGAACTCCCGCAAAACGTTCCAGAGCCACGTCAGCCGCTGGCTTTGCGGAGTCATCAGCTTTTGATTATGCAGGCGGGCAGTCATGTACAATACATTGCCGATGACAACGCCTTTTGGTCCACAAAATTGCTATTGCTGCTGTCAAGCAGCACTTATCTTTACAAGTTAAACACTTTCTTCCGCTGTTCAGCTTTCTTATCATTTATTCCAATTCACTAGCACAACTAAAGTTGGAATTTATATCCTTTACTGTTCTTGGTCTTGGCCAATTTATCGCTCTCTGTAAACCACTCCTTGAAAGATTTCATAGTTGGCCGAGCATTTTGGCCGGGCCTCCTCTGCTTTGAGTCGCTGCCACGATCCCCGGTGTATTGCGAATCTCCTATTGGATGCAAAATGATTTCGTACTCCTTTCCCGCCTCTACAAGTTCAGCCCATAGCGATGGTATTATAAGTTTCTGCTCAGACGCAAGTCGGATTTCAAACGATCCTGCCTTTATATACCCACCGTAGGATCTCGGAAAAGCTTGCAACAAATAAGTCTGCAGACGCTTAATATCTTATTAGCAAGTGTTTTAGCCTCACCATTGAACAAATATCATACCTGCCATGTGTTCACCTTCGATAGAGGAAACTGCCACTGCTTGTCAATTGTGGCATTGAAAAATGTAATCAGCTTAGATCCAGAATTAATGGTAGACTCCAGCTCCTTTATTTTGGCTTCGAGCCTTTCTCTTTCTGCCTTGGTGTCTTGTGTGAGTTTGTTCTTCTCACTCGTTAGCTGCTGGTTCTTGCTACCCAGCTCCTCCTTCTCCCGCTCCAACAACACTCTCTGCTTTGACGAATCCGCCAGCAACTCCTCAAACTTCTTCTCGACTTGTTCAACTCTCTTTGCATGGATCCTACCACAGTTTGATTCGGTAGATAGCGGAATCGGACTGATACCAGGATAGTTTACGTTCGTACCGCTAGATCCAGGGACCACAACAACACTGCTCCGATCCCGATATTGTTCATGGTCACGGATCCTATCCAATTGTCGTTCCAAGTCTCGAGTGCGTTCAACCACTCGGTCTTGGTTCCTCTCTAGTTCCGATAATCTGTGTCTACTCGATTCTCGGTCCCTCTCATGCTCGCGCAAACGCCAAAGATCATATGACAGAGAAGCTGGACGTTGGTGGCTATTATGACGATACCGACTGCTTTCCGACCTATTTGATCCATGAACAGAGCCTCTGTCCTTAGCTTCAGATGGACTGTGTCTGGCATTTGCTATTCCAGGCCCACGCGCTTGATCTATCGGTCGTGATGGAACCACTGTACTGTCTGGGCCATTGATAGGCTGTGTTTGCTCCAACTCCATATTTCGCAAAACTGGAGGTTTAACATCTAATTCTTTAGATTCTTGAGCATTCAGTTCAGGAAGTGGTTTAACTCGACGGTTAGTTATATCTGCAAAATCCTGAAATTGCTTGGTTTGTAGTTCTGGCAATCTCTGTTGAACTTCTTGTTGTGCAGAAAAGTGTGAAACTGATATTCCTTGATTGTTCAGACCGGGCAGGCCCTTGTTTCGTCCTTCGGGTCCGCGGGAGTCAATATGCTTAAAGCCATTAACTTGCTGTCCAAATTCAAAGTTATCGCCCCCATTGTTGTCCTGCTTGATTACTAGTTTCGAGGGTTCACCAGAATCTACAACTTTGAAATTTGGATGGGCAGCCTGATCTGTATAATATAAGGGAGAGTCATGAGAAGCCAATTTCTTTTGCAAATTATCTCTAGCTTGATAAGGGTGTAGAGAGTCTAGATTTGTGGAAGGGTCATACCCATGCTGAAATAACTGTGGACCTATATCACCCTTCGCTTCAACAAATTCGCGGGACCCGCCCTGATGTTCTGTTGATTGCTGCCCATTTGTAGTCATCTGACTCCGTAAATTATCAAAAATTTGATCCGATTGTTGGCTTACAGTGTAAGAAGCAATAGGAGCTTGAACTGCTGGTATGAAGTCTGTTACCTTATTTTCAGGAATATGACCATTTGCCCCAAATTGTCCTTGCATCGAGGTCCGAGGAAGATAAAAATTTGGATCAAATGTAGAAAATTCATCAAAACCAGATTCAGGATGTCCATTCGGAATTTCAGCATAAGGAGGAATTAAATAATTTTTGTTGTTCCGAATTGGCAGTTGAGTAGTAGACATGACTCCAGCTGAGGCGTTGTCTAAGTTCGCTGAGTAGTAGCGATCGAAGCCGGGATCGAAACTTGCGGAATCAACAGTAGAGTGTGCGTTTATTTGAAAATTTTTATTTTCCGTTTTTTCGCTCGCAGAATCAGGGAGCAAATTCGGTGAAAGTGAAGGCAGAGTGGAAGCTACTTCAGAAGTTGAAGAAGCACGAGACATCGGGCCAACCGTAGAAACTTTAGAAGACATAGAAAGCCGTTGAAAACCTGGAGAAGGTGGAGGAGAATCAGTATCAGACTGGAATAGATGACGATGGAGTTTGTCGGAAGTATGAGAACTCAGGCTTGCTTTATCAAAGTTTCTCGGATGATCCTCGATCTTTGACGGCAGGGTACTTGCAAACATATTTGGGCTATTCTGAAAGCCTTTCACGCGTTGGTTACCTGACATTTTCTCCGTGATATCAATGCCATTTGCAATGGCTGTTGGTACCAAGCTGATCGAGCGTGGGTGCGATCTCTCCATTTCAGAGCGTGGTACTGGTTGCATATGACTAGTCGACTCATCCGCTAACTGTTCATTCCTCCTCCGAGACTTGTTGGGAATCTTGAATTCGTACACTTTTTCGGTACTGGAAATGCCTCGAGGAAGCGTGATTCTTAATCTCGGCAAGCTAGAGGAAAGCTCAGATGGCGATGTCCCCGAAAACTCAGCCGAGCTCTGAATTTCGAAAGGCACATCGGTCGTTGGAAAAATCAAGGCGTTTCCGGTTGATCCTGAAGCTTGGCTTGTGGATCGCGGCAGATTTTTGCTCACCCACAAGTCAGACTTTTCTGCTGCCTGAGAACGGATCGAGGCGGGCGAGCTGCCAGTTGATGAATGGGCTGTATGGAACGAGGACGGACTGGAAGGGACCCAGGTAGACAACGAGTTCGAATATGGATCCAGATTGACGGCGATACGAAATAAGAACAAATTAAAAATGGTCAAATTAAACAACGAAGTATCGCAGTGTGCGTGATAGGAAATCAAGATAGTGAGAGGAGAGAGAGGAAGGCGTGAACGCCAACCGCAGCGCTGAACAGAATAGACAGAGGGACGGGGAATCAGAAATCAGACAGACATAACAAACGGGATATCGTCATAAAATAGTTCAACAGAGTGCCGTCGATGAATATCAGAAACTAGTAGACGGACAAGCGATGCAGCAACACTGACACTAGGGATCCTGGTACTGATTCGCTGGCTAGAGTGCATCGCTGGCTGCAAATCTCTACAAGGGTCACAAGCCGATAAATGCTGTTGTGTAGTAGAGCCTCATCCGACTCGGTTCCAGCTACCGAACGCCCAAACGCACTAACTACCTGGACAGGAACCGTCTCCGACTGTAAACAACTGCAGGATCCTTGTCTAAAGTATTCTCTTTCTGCACGACCAGCTTATTCTATGCTTCTAGGCGAAACCATAATTTGCAGAAGTGTAGGAGATGGGTTCTGCAGACGTCCCTTGGATTATTGCCTGGATTGGCGACTATAACGTACCTGTCCCAAATTAGTTGGATGCGCACGGAAAGAGGCTAATTAAGTTTGTGCCTGCCCCAGAGACGCCTAGCATATAGAAGAGACGAGTACGTGAAACTGGAGTCCACACAAGCTCCGTTTTACGTATAGTCCACGTGCAGAACAGCTTATCGATTGTCATTCTGTGATTTGTGCTTTTGGCGACTCGTTCAAGCAGATACGGAAGCCACTGATCAAAGAAGTTACCAAACTTTGGAGTTAGATTATTCCG
This sequence comes from [Lipomyces] oligophaga, assembly GCF_038497815.1. Classification (NCBI taxonomy): domain Eukaryota; kingdom Fungi; phylum Ascomycota; class Lipomycetes; order Lipomycetales; family Lipomycetaceae; genus Lipomyces; species [Lipomyces] oligophaga. The sequence continues at coordinate 232,522 of NW_027117792.1, read as the reverse complement.
GCATCTGTATTCGTTCCTGCATTTCGTCGGCGGACGTCAGATCTCTGTCATCTGATTTGGTGAATACGATGACATCCCAAAAACCGTGAATGGTATCTCATGTTGGGACTTACCAGGCATGAAACCCAAACAAAAAAATCTATGTTTGCGCCAACTCGCATAGAGACATATATCCAATCAATATATATTTCAAATTATTCCCAATCTAAATCAGGATAATTAGAAATATATGACTATCATGAGTAAATACAAGCGAATCAGTTTACCATGTCTGAATCTACCAGCAATCGTCTACGTCGTGTGGCAAGCATAAACCCATCCGTAAGATATTACATTTACAAATGTTCATGAGAAATTAGGAAATCTCAACGAGTCCAGGATTACTAATCAAGCCTAGAATAGGTATGACTTAGTTAATTTGACGAGGGCTGATTATATCACAAATCGGAATCGATTTAGGAACTTGAATTACTGAACAGCCTCCTCACGAAGTTACAATATTTTGGTATATATTCATGAATGCTGCTAGAGCAAAGTTCCCAATTGTTTAAAGAATGACCATTCCTAGTCGATGTAAATCGTGCGTCGTCTGACCTGTTCATTCAAACGGGGTTTGATAGGAATAAGTCCTTACTTGCGCTTTCAGCTCTTGTTTCTACATAGTTGGGTTTCAGAGGGGATATGTCAGAGCAGTTAGTCGACGTGATGTTGAAATAGTAGATAAAGTTAGGAAATATTAAGTCTCCGCTGTACTAAAAAATTTCTGCATGGAATCAGCTATTAGCTGGTTCGCCCGATCGCTCACTCGAGAATTAATTTCTGCACAATTGTTAAGCCACTATCGGCCATCGACTTCGTCGAAATCATGAACTGCTTCCTCACTGATTCACCAAATGAGAGACATAGAGAACGCGTGGACACTGAATATAAACTTTGTGATATCGTGATATGTATCCGTGTATAGAACATGGTAGTCCGTTGACCAGCGCCCAACAGGTATCAGCCTGTACTCGATGTTGTACTGTCGTGGTGACGAACACTGCAAGATAGATGTCGAGATACTGGGAGTATGATATCAAGCCGCCAGCTGTGTGGCGCTCGAAATTGAAATTGTAGTTGCAGCAGGATCTCTGGGCCATAGTCTTCTCCATGACAATAGAATGGCCATTCCTGCGCGCAGTTAACTCTTTCGGGTCTGGGATGCGTCTGCAGATGCTCTGTTCCCGCCCTACTGTTGCGATCGTTGTTCGTCACTCGTGTCGAGTGTGACGCCAAATCTCCAGTCGCGAGATGCGCTCCATTAGCATCATGTTCCAAACTTGCCGGACCTGCAATTTTTACAGGTTTTGGCCATCTAGACTGAATACCTTGTTAGCTCAATAACTATGTAGAACGCTTTTTGGATCTGGCCATTAATCGCTACAACCCTCTGGTGAGAATTAGCCAACTAAATCAGCTAACTGAATCACTTTGACTCTTAGAGTTTTTCCGGGTTGCTACCGCCAGGTCAGTCCGTCTCCGCCCAAACCAAATCATAAGCAATGCACCGGACACTCATAATATCTTTGACCGCAGTCAGTTTCACCTTACTGACAGTCACTTTGCCCGGTCGTCTGTCTAAGCGGTCCGACGCAACTGAAACTAAGAAAACTACATGAAAAGGTTCACCACCACTTGCGGCTTGGAGCAGAGCGACCCTTCAATGGCAGCACACCGTGGGTTTTAAATTGGCCCTAAAGAACCTACATCGACATACCAATCTCGTTCGCCGGACAAATCCTCGTCTCCCACACGGTAATGCTCATACATCTGCGGCAGCAACTTCGCTGTCTACAATTCCGAGAACAATGGTTTCCACAGTTCCTGACTACTTGTCTTTCAAAACCTGCTAGTATCGCTTCAACTAGGCAATTCGATTCTCCAAACCTTCCTCACTTAATGTATGACTGTATGAATGGATAATTGTGGAATCATGCGTCTTGGGCTCACGTGGAGTCATCAAAAATATCGTTCACAGACGGTAATTACACGGCAGGACACAGAAAATGCTACTTGTCAGCACAGGGTCCAGCACTCTGCTATGTCTTGATGTCTGTGCGGCTGTCTGCTGGATTCTGCCGTAGTTCAGTTTGTCGTGTGCCTCGGGATTCTAAAATTTTGATCATAAGGACATTCAGCTTCGCTATACCTAAAGATTTGACAATGAGAATGCTGATAGCCTACGTTGCCGCTCTCGAAAATTCGCTGTAGCGAGTGCAGCTCCACAATGCGATTCCGCCGTCTGGTAACCGCCAGTCGTGCTGGCGAACTCAGAATTTGAGTTCCTGTGGCAGACTCCCAGTTCGTCCATGTCAGCATTGGGAATTGCTTCTCCCGGGCAAGTATCATTTGCTTCTTTGTAGGCCCGTGAAAGTCTTTATCTACTTGGCCACCTGCCATCTTTGTGTTCTTTGTAGAGTGCTACTATTGTGTCCAAAGAGTGTTGAGCTCTTCTATCCGGTTTGTCGCTTTAGGTGATTTCGTTCTGCCTCTACTCTTGTGCCGGGCGGGTAGATCACTACTGAGGAACAGCTCCCACCACCGTCAGTTAGTACCGCAGATTTTAGCACCTGGGCCTGCGTGTGTGTTGAACCGACTGGCTCTTGCATCTCGGATCCAAGGAAGGCTGCATTGATTTAGCTGTCTTCTTGATTTCCTGCCATGGATGAGACAAGAGCCTCTCGTTGGGCTTATCCGGAAAATTTGGCCTCTAGGTCGCCAACGCCGGATAGTGACAATCAAGAACATGCAGAGAACCCAAGTTCCAAGCGAAGGCGAATAGCTCGAGCCTGCGATTGGTGCAGGAAAAAGAAGGTTAATATTTGCCGTTCCTCAAGAACGGATATAATGATTTCTTTCTGGCTAATGATTCACTGACCTGAAAAGATCAAGTGTGACGGCAAACTCCCTGCATGCGCGAATTGCTTGAACTACAAAACTGAGTGCATTTTTACCTACACTGAAAAGAAAAGAAATCCTCCAAAAAAGTATGTTTCTGTCTCAATGATTTTCTATCAATTTTTTAGCAAGTTCCATGTGTATACTAAGGCCCACTAGTGTCAAATATATTGAAAACCTTGAATCACGTCTTCAAAAGATGGAAGAGTGTATTCGATCATTGGTATCTCAGTCCGATAATGAAAAACCTGAACACTCCCCTTCATCTGCATCCGCTGTTTCTCATCACATGGAATTGAATGCTAGCTCCTCCTCGTCTCGCTCTCCTCTTGAACGGCAACGTCCACTCGATACTGTAAAGACTGGTCCTGCTGACTCAATATCGTCCTCTAGGAGAACTCCAACTTTGGACTCGAGCACCTCACAATCAATGTTACCACTCTTTCAGATTATTAACGACGAAGATATATCTGCGCATACTCGCGCACCTTCTGACCAAGACTCCGCCTGCGCTTCAAAGGAGGCTTCTGCGTTTATAATAGATGGCTCTGAACAAGGAAGCTCAAAGTTTGTCGGAAGCTCTAGTACGTTTAGTCTATTTTCTCCTCAAGGACTTCGGTGGATTGAGGAGAAATCAGGTACGAGTGAAGTCACACTAGCTGTCCAAAAGGTTGTTGCAGGATTAAATGGTGGTGAAGCGACCGTTCCTCTTAAGTGCATTCCAGAATTCAACTATTGTCGACGAATTTCTCGATCAGATGGCAGACCCATTACTGACGGAATTGTAAGGGAAGCACAGGCTCATCGCCAGCTACCCACCAGGTCATTGACTGAAAAATGTATACAGCTATATCTTGGCCTTTATGAGCCCTTTATCCCGGTTTTCAGTTTTGAAGAATTGAACGAAATATGCGGTCGTGTCTACGATGATCCGACGTCTTGTACAGTTATTGATTATATTTCTATAAATATAATTATTGCGATTGGTCTTCGGTGCGACTTGATCGATCAGTCATTTCTAGAAGAGGAGCAACTTGTCATAAATTTTCATTCAGATGTGGTCGAGCAAATATTGAGGGACCAATTTCCAGCTGCTCATCGACCCTCAAATGCCGCAGCAGATAAACCTGTCGTCCGTCAAATTGTTGACGCTAGTTGGGATTTTTTCCTAAATGCTGCAGATTACTTTCGCGATATCTTATGCGGAAGAAGCAGTGTCTATGTGGTACAGACACTTATATTAATTGGTATTTATCTTGAAGGATCGGAATATCATGAAGAATCATTCATTGTACATATGAACGCGTCGCGAATGGCTATGAGTATGGGATTGCACCTCCGGAATGGCAGTATGGGCCTAAGCGAAAGTGAAAGGATTAAGCGTCACAAGATCTTTTGGATTTGTTATATTGTGGATAAAGACAAGACTTTAAAGTCAGGTAGACCGCCTGTCATTAATGATGTGGATGTTACACTTCCCGGGCCGTCCAAAGATTTCATTAGTGTTAGTGAAGTTTTTAAAATCATGTATGAATTTTCAAGAATCCAATCAAAGATCTATGACCGTTTATATTCTGCGAACGCCTGGAAGCTGTCTGATTTTGAGCTCCTAGAAATCATTGGTGAACTTGACAAGGAGCTTCTTGAATGGAGAGATAGAATTCCTTTACAGTACCGTCCTGATCATGAAATCGCAGGATCAGATCGACGGATGATCATTCCATATGTGTATGTCCATATGACGTATTATAATGCTTTATCTGCAATTCATAGGATGTCTATTCATCATCCAGCGTGGCGGCGACCTCTCAGGACATCATCTAAGTCAAAGGCTACGCCTCGTAACCCTCGAGTGTTTGCATCTGCTGCTGTCTGCGTCCAATCTGCGCGGGCGACTGTATATTTGCTGCGTTATTTTGACGGTGTTGAGTTGTCATCTGGCTGGATGGCAACTTATTTTGTCTTGACAGCTCTGGTTACATTGTTTGGAAATTGTCTTCAGAATCCCACACAGTCCTCTGCTTCTGCCGATATTGCGCTCATGGAGAACATTGTGCGTTACGTATCATTGGTGTTCGAAACAGCGAACAACATGTCAGTGTGCAATTCAGGGAGCGTATTTTTTGAGGAACTTTTAAAAGTTGCAAGGATGGTTATTGATCGTGCTCGCTCGATGGAAGCTGGGCAAACCGATACACCGTCAGGAAGCGTAGCTTCACATACTGACAGATTAGACTTTGATAGAGCAAAAGTAGCTACTCCGTCAGGCCTTGATGAGGCACAGCCCGCTAGCTCAGATGGTACAAAGTCGAAAGGGCCTTCAGCATCTTTGAAGGGCACCGAACGAGTTACTCGTAGTAATTCTCGATATCCACAAGAGCCAAAGACGTCTCCGACTGAGATCCAAAATTATGCGAGTGAAGATGGAGCAGCAGACAGCCTGGCCAAAACTGGTCCAACAGCTTCGGTTCTAGGACATAATACATCGACTGGGATCGCAAACACTAATGACCCGAAAAGTGTGCCTTATATTTTTCCTGGGCCACTGGGAAGTACAGATATAATTGGAGTCTTTGACCGATATCAAGGCTCTAGTACGGATGGTCAGGAGGATAGCACTTTACGAGAGACAGATTTGGTAGGGCAGCTTCAAGCAGAAGCAGAAGAAAGGCTTTGGAACGATGGGATAGAATCATGTCTTTCGCATACTCCACCAAACCCCGAAAGCAATAATCCACTGATGTTTGACCCACAATATATTCCTAAGGATATGTGGACTTTTCCAACAGCATTCACATGGGATTGGGGGAATGGAATGAGCTCTGTTGGAGGTTCTTACAATCCTGTGGGCTTCAAACAGCAGACCGAGAAGATGCAAGACGAACAAAATTAGGATTGATCTGCTGATCGAGTGTACGATAGAAACGATTTAACTATGGCGTTAATATTTGTATAAATGCATGTAATAGTTTTCAAGGCATTAGATTAGATTAGAATAAATTAATATAGTCTATTATGTGCATATGTTGTAGACCTGCAATTTTTTATATATACTATTGTTCCTTTTGACTTCAACAAAGCGGAGAGCCGTCGGATAAGTGTTTGCTGGTGAAGCCTAAGATTATCTGGGAGCCCTGGATGCTTCAAGCCCTATCGTATTTTGGGTGGATCTCCCGACCAGAACCCCACCAGAAGCCGAGTAGGCCTATTGAAGAAAATTTTTTGTTCTACTGACCTAGAATAGCAAGAGCAGAACACTTTGTCTGATAAGTATAAATTCTTTGCTGGTTTAAGCCTATAAATTCAACTGGAATGGTGTAAATGGCAGCACACATTCTGATTACATAATCACTACAGAGTAGCCAGCTGGATTTACCTTAAGTCGACAAAGCCCTTACTTGGAGATGGATAATCCCAGTTTGTGGAGCTTTGCTGCGCCAGTCCGAGAGGTCGGAGGTCACGTTTATCGAGCCTTATTGGCCAGATGAGTTGGAGGTGGCGACGCCTGCGGGAAAACTCGGTCCGCGAGCGGCCGGCCAGCCAATCAGCGGTTCAGTCGATTACGTTCTGAGCTCTACTCAAGATGCTGCGCAGATTCCAGCACTGAGCCGCCTTCCAATGGTTGCCCGTCGCAACCGCGCTCCGCTGCCTTTTTGTTCACCCGTCCTCCTCTTTTTAGAACTCTTTTCTTCGCTCTTTTTCTCTTTTCCTCCTTTCTTTCCTCAGACCAAGGATCGCTCTTTCCAGTCGTCCTATTCTTCTCTCGATTAATCTCATCCAAAATGAGTGACGGACATGTAAGTGTTTTTGTTCCAGTCTAAGGTACTTCGGTTGCGCAATGGTTGTAAAGGCTTGTATAGCGACGGTTTTTGAATGTCAATTGTCACGAGCGCACTTGCGGTTTAGAGACTCAATTGCTGTCATGAAAGCTCGGGAATACTGTTTTCTGGCACATGTTTGTAACAGCTGTGTTTTGCCTGTATTCCTGCAATTGAGTTAATCATGTTTTTGAGACTGTCTACCGGAACGGAGTGTACCCGATAGCCCCTGCAAATAACCCTTAAGTGATATTTTGGCTTTGCTCAATTGATTTCGCAATTTGGTTATGTTGTTTGCGGTGACTTTTATGTATCACTCTAGTTTAAATTAAGTGGAAGTGACGACAATTTCTTATCCGAATCGATTTATTGTTTCTGTGCGTGTTGCGATCGGTTCTCTAGCTTATATGCGAGTGCGATTGAGTTTGCCGCATAATACCTGTACATCGACATTGCAACCCTTGCCCCTTAGTTGCTGGTTTTTGTTTCGACAGTTCGATTGGTTTACTAACTGCAAAATTTTAGTTCCTTATTGACTTTTTGAGTATGGTTTTGAAGCTGGATTCTGGTAGTTTTGTTAAGAAAATTAATTGCTAACATTATTTCAGTGGGCGGTGTTTCCGCTGCCGTCTCCAAGACTGCTGCCGCTCCTATCGAGCGTGTTAAGCTTCTTATCCAGAACCAGGATGAGATGATCAAGCAGGGTCGTCTTGACAAGCCTTACTCTGGTATGATCGACTGCTTGAAGCGTACTGCTGCTGATGAGGGTGTTGTTGCCTTGTGGAGAGGTAACACTGCTAACGTTATTCGTTACTTCCCTACTCAGGCTCTTAACTTCGCCTTCCGTGACCGTTTCAAAGCTATGTTCGGTTTCAAGAAGGAGAAGGATGGATACTGGAAGTGGTTCGCTGGTAACTTGGCTTCCGGTGGTGCTGCTGGTGCCACTTCGCTCCTCTTCGTCTACTCCCTTGACTACGCCCGTACTCGTCTCGCCAACGACGCCAAGTCTACTAAGGGAGGTGGTGAGCGTCAGTTCAACGGTCTCATTGATGTCTACAAGAAAACTCTTGCTTCTGATGGTCTTGCTGGTCTTTACCGTGGTTTCGGACCTTCCGTTGTTGGTATCATTGTTTACCGTGGTCTTTACTTCGGTCTTTACGACTCTATCAAGCCTGTTCTCCTTGTCGGTTCCCTTGAGGGTAACTTCCTTGCCTCTTTCTTGCTCGGCTGGACTGTCACCACTGCTGCTGGTATTGCCGCCTATCCTCTCGATACTGTCCGTCGTCGTATGATGATGACTTCCGGCCAGGCTGTTAAGTACAAGTCTTCTTTCGATGCTTTCACTCAGATTGTCAAGACCAACGGTGTTGGCTCTCTCTTCAAGGGTGCTGGTGCTAACATTCTCCGTGGTGTCGCCGGTGCTGGTGTTATTTCCATCTACGATCAGCTCCAGCTCATTCTCTTCGGCAAGAAGTACTCTGGTGGCTCTGGTTAAGCGTTTTGCACTCGTTAGATAGTATTTAATGAATGTAGTTTTGCTTAGTCATTGTACCTGTTTTGAGTTTATGTTTTGTTGTAATAGACATTTTCGTTTACTTTTTGCTGGTGCTTTGAGATGAACTGGTTGGTAGTATGACTGTTAATTAGTCTTCATGTAAAAATCCGTATTTGTTTTCGTCATTAGTCAAATCGAGAGAAATGAAAAAGATAAAGATTAAACGTAGTAATGTAAAGTAGCGGGTATCGATTGATTTGGTTTTGAATGGTTTAATAGGACAATGGTCATGTGATACTTTGTTCGTCGTCTCGAGTAGAGCGAGGAGACCATGAGGATGGCGAATCTGAGGACGAAGTTGCGACAGAATGGATTACGGGAAGAGGCAAGTTGCATTTGATATTGATAAAGACTGCTACATTCTACTGCCGCAGTCAAAACGATTTTGGAATTTTAGACTGTTCAGAGTGTAATGTAGGAGGAGCCTGGATCGGAAAGCGGAGATAATTGAAAATTGCGCAGCAGTTGATGTACAGGTGCTCTTCGTGTATCTACAGGTTCTCTTACTCTGAACCGGAAACGTAGTCTTTACATCCGAGTCGACTTTCACAGGCAGATAATCAAAAAGCACAAAATGTCATTCACCTATAATTTAATATCCACATACTCTAAATAACTTCCGCATTTATAGAACTCAGGAAATTAGACCTGATTATACGCCTTCTTGACTCGCCCTTAGCTTGAGTGTTGCTCTCCAGAATCACATACACTAAGAAACCTACCGTCGAGTCTTCAGCCAGTGTGTAGCATCACATGATAGTCTATCACGTGATGAGATCGCCAGGTTTGATCAGTGAGAAGTCCCAAGAGAGACCAAAACTAGGCGATGTTGGGTTTTTAGCCTTTGCCGGACACGGTTTATGTATTCCACCATCAAAGACTGCGAATAGTTTGGTTCTGAGTGGAGACAGTTATATCTCTGTTCATTTATTTTTAGACATTTCGAGCAGATTTCGCTCGAGTGTTGCACGATAACCAGAAGTCGTGTCAGCAGTATCGTGCGTGCAGCCAGATTTTACAGAATCGCTACGGGGCTCGTTTTGTTGTGGAGTCGTGGTTGTTTCAGTGTTTACGCAGATATATTTGAGACCGACCCCGGCCGCAGCGCAAGAAAATTATCCGCGTGGCCGGATACATTTCGGCAGTGTATTTGACGATTCGTTTGGTTGATTGGACGCCTGGACATTATTTTGAGCCTAGTGCGGTAATTGCCTCTACGAGAGAACTGAGATATAGAACGTCTGAGCAAGACCAAGATCAGTAAATAGCAACCATGGGCCGACCAATTTGGCGTTCGCGAAGCTCAAGTCCAATTTCGTCGTCATGTTCGCCGCAATCGACATTCGATGCGTTCAAGCCTGAAGTTGTTGAATGCTGGGCCCATAACAATGCTAACAGTCCTAGCACTAACATTAATAATGCCGGGGAGATATTTCCTGGAAGCCAGCCGGACTACGAAGCTCGCGATCATATCCGGCGATCAAACAATTTGGCAATTGGAAGAAGACCATATCGTCTGCGGGACTTGATTCCCCTCGGTCGGGCTCTGTATTCTCGATCCAGTGAATCGACAAGGGATCTTCAAGAGGAAGATCTCAATGCCATGATGAGAAGTACGAGAGCATTGGCAACGAATCCTGGGAGATCTTCCTCATCAAGTACTTCGAATACACATAGAACAAATGCTCGTCCGTCCCTGGAGGTATCGTCCTTGTTGATTCGAGACTCGGAACCAGGTCAGACCGCAAACCAAGCTCTTACGCCAGCGGAGAGTTCAAATGGACACCGACAAGTTCTAGCTCTTCGATCGCGGAATTCGGATTCAGAGCAACCTTCCGATCAAGTTCTGGCAGAAGATTCAACGCCAAGCGAGACTCAGGAAAGACTTTCTGGCAGAAGGCATCCACTACATATCAGTCAATTTGCACAATTCTTTGCTTCCAGTGTATCGAATTCAGAGCAGTCCATGGATCAAGTTCCGCCAGAAGAACGACCTGTAATTGAATCCAACCGAGAGCGACAAGAAGACGCGAGGCAGTTTGCACATTTATTTACCTCTGCAGAGTCAGAACAAGACAACCCTCAAGACAGCAGCACCCAGCTTTCGGCGTCCCAGTTCCAGACTAATCTTGGAGCACTGTTTTCGCAGATACGGAGCCAGCGGCCATTTGGTTATTCGTCTGATTCCGAGTATGAAGACCTTCCTGACCATCCGAGAGGTGCAGAGTCTGATAATACTGATCTCGAACGTACTCGAAATGTCACTAATCAAGAGACATCTTCAAGTACTACTCCGGCGCCGATATTACCTAGTTTTCAGTTTTCGTCGAGATATAGCAATAGTCCAAATTCTGAGCGATCTAGGATGTCGCGAGCACCAACTGATAGAGATGAAGATGATCAGTCACGTTCTACGCCGCCAAGATTCATTCCTTGGCCGTCTGCTTCTAGCTGGAACCGAGTGGATCTCCATCCCTGTCCGCGAGTAATGAACAGTTTCCTACGGCACCGTCCGAGAAGACCACATCCGCCTGCCCCGCTACGTTCGAGTCTTCGACGGTCTGCGGAAACCGAGTTTAGAGAAATGCTTGCTCGTAGATATCGTCGAAGTGACCATGGATCAACCCGAGCTTCCTCTGTACAATTGTCTGATGATGAGCTTGGCCGGTCTCGAAGCCGATCACCGTTTCGACGACCTGGGACTCGGTGGAATTTCCATACCAATGATGACGAAATGAATGATCAGGAGGATTTTAGTGAGGAGCTTTCAAGTCGTGAGTCATTGGAACTGCCGAGATTGCAAGGCCCGTTTGCGACATCGTCCACCACTGCTTCTTCGTCGGCGGCGGTTGCCGCTACTTTAGAAAATAGGTATAACCACAGTCAAAATTTTTACTATCATCACCACCATCATCATCATCGTCCTACAAGGCAAATGCAGATTGATCCTTGGATGACGCCGATGATCACATCAAGCGAACGCAGTCGGTCAGGAGGTTCAAGACGCTCGTTTTCGGGTGGTCTCGGTGACCGTGAACGAAGTCCTTCGATTGAGGTAGACGATGATGATGAACTTGAAGGAGAATTTGACAGAGAACTAGACAGCGAGACCTCGGAACTAGCTCTTACTCGTATGAGGAGTCAAGCCTCTCCGCTTGGTCAATCATTTACGCAGATGGTGAATGTCCCGCTATTCGCAATTGGATCCGAGTCCAATTCAGGGAGTCAAATTGATTCTACTTCTGATATTTCTGTTTCCACAGTCTCAGTTTCCTCCACACCAAATGAAAGGTCGTCGCAAATTCAACCGCTTCCTCATCGTCCTCCCCACCGCCTACAAGATTCAGAAATTGAGGGTCATCGAATGTTACCTTCTCCGATCCGACCGATGCCAGTACCATCGTATCCAGTCGTTGATTAGAGAGCTGTTTTATTAATTGTGTTTTAAATGATTTCTGATTCTTAAGCTTATTCCAGTAGTGTTATTCATATCTGTTTGTATTTGTCTGGAATTTAGCGGAAATCTATATAGTAAAAGCTACAATAACCTTTGAGCTCTAAGTACAAGTTTCCAGCTCCAGGAATAATCAAAAAGAAAAATTAGACCCAGATATGTAAACATGTTATTATACAAAGTACAGTGGAGCACCGTCCTAGATCCCGATATGCTGTTTGACTAAGTCATGATTTATACTTGGATTGATTTGCATATTGCAGGAATATCAACATCATTATTGAATTAGTGAAAGTCATTTGATGATTTTGTTCATATTATACCACTATAAAAACAGAGCAACCAAACAAGAAAGCCAAACTTAAAACTGGAGAGCCTGGCCCTTCTGCTTCTTGTCACCACCGAGTTCAAAGTGCTTGCATCGCTTCAACGGGAGCTGAGCCTTGGTCTTGCAGACAGTGCATTCGAGACGAAGGACGACCTTCTTGGTAGTTTTTGCCTAGAAAGTGTTAGCTGCTACCAAATTACAGATCACCGTAGAGTAGAGAGCGCAATCAATAGACATACCTTCTTATGGAAAATCTGTCTGGTCTGTCCACCATAACCTCTCTGCTTACGATCGTAACGACGCTTTCCCTGAGCGTAGAGCGAAGCCTTTCCAGCCTGCAAATTTGAGTCAATATCTATCCAACTAGTCTGGCCCCGAATATCTAGCAATGTACTAACCTTGTACTGGGTGACCTTGTGCTGCGTGTGCTTGTGGCACTCCTTGCCTTTGCAGTAAGTTCGTCGAGTCTTGGGGATATTAACTAGATAAAAGGATTAGAAACTCGTTGATGAACATAAAACACTTATGAATGTGACAATAAACTTACCCATTATGAATCTCTGAAAAGAAAACCGATTGAATCAATATTCAAAAATAACGAAACAAAAACTCAGACAATTGATTGATTAAGCTCGCAAAACACTACTTCTCAGTAACACACTTTTTCCGCGTTAGTGTCGAAACTCAAGCCCAAAAGGGATTCGTAGAGCATAACTACGTAGGAAATAGTGCATGGCGGACTATCGTCTCTATTCTTTGAGTTGTGACTGTGTCCTTGAAGCCCTGAGTGTAGGGTTACATCGGAGTAGGGTTGACGAAAGTGGTAGTTTTAGAAGACGAGTTTGTGGAATAGAATTACAGGCGTATCTCATCATAAGAAAATCAGTTGCGGTTTATAGGAAGTGGAGTCTCCTAAGCATATAAAATCGGAAAGGATATTGCTTCGAACTAAACTCTTATCAAGCAATGAGAATCAGATTCCTTAGACTAACTTATATGATTGGAATTGTAAATTAAATATCGTACAGTTTGTAATCCAATTTTGACAGTTTGACTATATTGATCGGCTTGAGCCATGCTTAATTTCCCACGAAGAAAGCATCTTCCGAAAAGCAAGCAAGATCCACGGACTACGAGCAGTAGACCAAATTTCACGGATTATTGGATGATGTCCAATAATCATCAACCACAGTCATGCAGCTTATATACAATAACCAGCACATGCAAAACTCCTTTTTTTTAAATGCAACCCACAAGTCTATTGGCAAGTCGCAAGCATACCCGATAGCACAGAGACAAGCTGTTGATTTTCGCACGCAGCAGCGACACGCTCTTTATCGTTCAACTGGCGATTGACCTGTGACTCACTCTGATGTGTGCCTTTCTTAACGTTGATCACTACTCTGTAGCGGGAAGGCAGACATCTTTCTAGACGCACCCGAATTCCTAAACCGATCAAAGTGGCTAGACTGCAATGTGTAATAGTCGGGGTAATGTCGATTGTGACTTGTGTTATCCGGTTAGGTCCTCTGGGAGAGCTGATGAAAATGTCGGGTTTATTGACAACTGCAAGTTGTCCTAGTGTGACGGGATGTTCAGGATCCGAAATCGTGGCAATCAAATCTACATCGTTAGAACTGCGAATTCTGTCTCGAGATTTAAATCAATCCTGGGATCCAATAGGCTCCAAACGTACCATATATCTCCTGTTCGTCAATGGGTTCCTCATCAACATCAGCGTCAGCAAACTGGTCATCCTCCTCGTCCGCAGCACTACTCCCATCATCTTCAGATAGCTCCGGGACCTGATCAAGCGGAAGTAGCATCGTATCGTACTCGTAACTCGGTAGAACAGAATCCAAAGCTGTCGGTGGCGCGCTTAGGGATAATCCTTTACCAGCCAAACTAGGATACTGAACATTCCTTGTCGGTAGATCTTCAAGAGATAAAATCTTCGGGTTCGCATTTATCGGCTCAGACATTTTGTACGGTTATGCAAGTTATAAATTTTTGTCTAATTGTTTTATGTCCAATGGCGACTAGGAGGAACAGGAACTGTTCTTGATTATCAAAGCGATCGTCTTGACAGGCTGCAGTATGACCTAACCCTGTTTGTATATGTCTGACTACTAGAAATCGGTGAGTTCGATGAAATGGAGGGATTCAGGAATTCTAATTACTTCAGATGTGCTACTAAATATCCGAATTAGGATTATCTCTACTGCACCGGTTAAAACGACGAGGCCAAACTTACGTCAACATTGTTCCTTTGGATTTTTAAGAACCCAGTAAGGAATTATAATTAGTATTGAAAGTCCCAGCTATTGGGACCAATGATCTCACACAGAGGAAATATATCGAATACGTTTGACGAGTCAAATGTGCAGTGACGTTTGGTAGATTCATAAAAATTCTTTTGAAATCTACCGCAAAATTATCGGAAACCTTTGTATAAACGTAATTAATACAAATCGCTAGTAATTTTTCTAGAATTTTACAGCGCGATCTGATTCAGCCTGCCATGAAAAACCTTATAACACCGCTATTTTTGTAGATTTGAACTACCTACTAAGTGATTAGTGGAGAGTAAATTACCGGTCACTTTTAATATTCTCAAAAAGTCCCATTATATCCAAACTCAATGATTCAAATGGACCTACCGGGTGAAGTTACAATTTTATTCTGCGGCGGTCGAGGAACCCGGATCATCCGGTCAAGCAAAACAAAAACAGAAATCTAAATGACAAGACCAGAACAGCCCGGTGAAATATTGTAACATTAGAATCACAATTTGATCAAAGCTATAAGTCGAAACAATAACCCAACAGCAACGGCATCGACACACGCGCGGCGACAGCGCAGAAAGCAATTATTACCTCAAACTTCGGAATCAGCGACTATATTCTTACGCCAAGCACGATAGCTCCAATTGAACGGAACAGATGGATAATCTACAAAGCCAGATAGAGAGCTTACCAGGATACGATGTCGTCATGGATATGTGGACGGACTATGCGGGGGATAAGTTGCAAACGAAAGGTAAGCCAGATCAGTGAACGGCTGGCGAGGGGGAGCAGTATTCAAAAGTTGACCTTTAGACCCATATTTCGAGGAGATGCCAGACGGATCGACCCGAAAACGACGAGCACCTCCAGGAACGACCGAACAAGACGCGCGAGCATGGAAACATATCGTGAAAACTGCCTGGCAGCATGACCGATGCCTCTGTGGATGCTACTGGGCTGACTGGGGAATTGGACAAGCACCGCTGATATCGATCATACCCGTAATTGGACCCTGGATCATGTATACTATGCATCTGCGATTGAATACGATGGCAGACGACATCGGGATTCCGGCCAAGCTACATGCGAAGATGGTTGCCAACGTGACGTTTGATTTCCTACTGACTCTTGTGCCAGTTCTCGGTGCCGTGTTTAGTTATCTGAATGCCTGTTCTACGCGGAACGCAGCACTGGTCCACACGTACTTAGTACATAAGGGACAGCAGAATGCCTCGCAGTTGGGCAACTATCGGACTGTTCGAACTGAATATGGGAATAGAAATGATATGCCGACTACAAGATTAGGAGCGGGGTCGACTAGGGAGCCTTCCTCGGTGCAGAAAGGGACTATGACGGCTGGTAGTTCCAGTACGAACGGACCGAATCAGGCTACGCACTCCAATACGCAATCACAACATACACAATATACGCCTTATACCTCAAATCCAAGTCCCACAAATCCGCAATATTCACGGCAGCAAAAACCACCATCTAAATCTGGCCGTGGAAGAACAGGCGTTCAAGAGTCGGGTGTCGTTGCAGCGGGCAGCGGCGTACACAGTGGAGGTCGTGGCTACTAGCCGACAAAGCCGTGGTTAAGCAGCGAGAAGACTAGCCGACAGACTGTGCCGGCAGCCGACCGGGAACAGTTCGGACGGCAAGAAGACGGTGTCTGGCTAGCAGTTGGAAATTAACAAGATGAGAAGGGTGAAATGTAGGAGATAAACTAAGAAAGCTGTGGAGAACGAGCGGACAATTTTGGAAGTGTGTTGGGTAAGAGGATTTGAAGATTTGGATAATTACAGATTTGATGCACAAGGATGTATGATCACTTTTGAGGAACATGAATGCTTGGATTCCATTAAAGCTGGACCAGAGCAGCCGAAACGGTGTAAATTTGATGTCGATTTTTAAGATATTTGTGGACTGTTATGTCATAGTATTACATAATAACTAATACACGTACTGTACAATATTCTCATACACAAACACCTCAGGCTCATGTCACCGCTAGCCAACCGTCTCGCGTTGATTTCCAGCCGGTTCGCAGCCAAACGCCGTCGCAGTCGAGTTTTGCCGTGTTCCTTCTGCTTTCCCCCGCCATTCCGCGATTCGAGATCTTTTCCTTCTCCTAGACAGCTCAATTGACTCTTGCTTCCTTTGGGAATTGTCTACTTTCGACTTTTTGCGCTTTCTTAATCTCTGATTTCGCTCGTTCGCCTCCCTCGACTTGCTCAACAGTGTTCATAGCCGATCGCACTTTGCTAGTTTCCCCGCATCTATATCCATCCATCCATCCATTGCTATCGCACTTTGCGTAGACCAAGTGCGCTTTTTGTTCATCTAAAACTTCTGGTTGTGTTTGCTTTCTTGTCTTTTCATCATTCCTATACACAATGTCTTCAGATAAAAAGCGTGCGTTCTTCTCCTTGTTCTTTGTTTGGTCTTGCGTCCGGTCTTGAGTCCGGTCTCCACTACTTATTATTCTCCTCATCACGGCTATGCGTCCTATTACTGACTGACTATAGCTCTTCCCTTCATCTACCAGTTTGCCTCCGGCGCAATTGCCGGAGTGTCTGAGGTTTGTCTGCTTCTTCTGTTTCTTCTAATGGCTTTGTTCGTTTTGTTCTGACCTTGTTGCTGCTTTACATCTAGATTCTTGTCATGTACCCGCTCGATGTAGTCAAGACTCGTGTCCAGCTTCAGGTCGGTGGTGGCTCTGCGGGCTCGGAAGCCTATACAGGCATGCTTGACTGTTTCTCTAAGATCATCAAAAACGAGGGCGTGGGCACCCTCTATCGTGGTATCAGCGCACCTATTCTCATGGAGGCTCCTAAGCGCGCGACCAAGTTTGCAGCCAATGATGAATGGGGAAAGTTTTATCGTAATCTCTTTGGAATCGAGAAGATGAATCAGCAGCTTTCTATTCTCACCGGTGCGACCGCTGGTGCGACCGAGGCTTTTGTCGTTGTTCCCTTCGAGCTAGTCAAGATCCGCGTCCAAGACAGAGCATCTGCACATCTATACAAGGGGCCTCTTGATTGTGCTCTAAAGATCATTCGCAATGAAGGCATCTTATCTATGTACAATGGTCTTGAGGCCACCTTATGGCGCCATATTTTTTGGAACGCAGGCTACTTTGGAGTTATTTTCAAGACTCGCCAGCTGATTCCAAAGTCTGAGTCGTCTACTCAGCAGACCATTAACGATCTGATTGCTGGCTCTATTGGAGGTACCGCCGGTACTATCGTAAACACTCCGTTCGACGTAGTGAAGAGTCGAATTCAAAATACCATCAAGGTTGAAGGTGTCACGCCAAAGTACAACTGGGCTTTCCCTTCGGTGTTCACTGTCTACCGCGAAGAAGGGTTTGGCGCTCTCTACAAGGGATTCATGCCTAAGGTTCTTCGTCTTGGCCCTGGAGGCGGTATCTTGCTTGTTGTTTTCACGGCTTGCATGGATTTCTTCCGTACTCTCCAGTAATCTAGGATTTCCCTTTATTATTGGATTTACATCGATATTTATATACACTATTGTCATTTTGATTTTACAGCCAGCCGTAAGCCGAAACGATAGAATTTTATAAATGATGCCATCTCTTGCCTTTTTCCAATGTCCGTTTGAGATATATTGGCGTAGTACACTTTTCAGCAACGGAAGGAACTCCTATCAGCGTTAGAGCACGCTGTTTCCGCTGTAGTCCTCGTATTCGCCAATGCGCTGCCCACAATTTGTCGATATCTATTATTGTCCTGCTTAAAGGCTGCAAAGCATGCGGATGCGCCGAAGCACGGCGATTTCGTTCATGGATAGCCAAATTCCGGATCCTTGATGGGCGAGTGTAGTGATTAAGTAACAGCACGACAGGTGGCTCCGGATTCGGTAGATTTTCGATCATCTTGATGTTTCTATCGTCGCCCTCGTCCTCAGATGAAAAACGCGGTAACGCTTCATAGTCGTTATCGAATTCGTGATCATGCCTGTCGATTCTTCTTCGTTTGTTATTCTTAGGATTCGATGTAGAAATATCTTGACGCAAAAGAAATTTGCGAACGTATTTTTCCTGGAGGCTTGAAAATAGATCAGGGTCAAATGATCGTGCCAGATCGTCGTAGAACTGGTCAAAAACAACTCGGATTTCCTGGACAGCGAAATATGAGAGCGCGTGGTCGTTCACTTCAAGCGACGAGGATATTGGATCCATTATCGGTATGCTTGTGCTGAACGACTGATTTGTGGCTGTTTGAATCCCAAAAATTCAGTTTTTCCGGAACCCGTTATTGGATGGATAGACGGATGTGGAGAAGATTCGGTGGGAGATTTCGGATTGCGGAGACGCCGCAGAAGATAGGCGAGTGAATGCGATTTCCAGCTGGATTTTCTTTTGAATTGCTTTTCGTTGAACTGGAGCTGAATTTGTTCTATTAGGGGCGATATCTGGTTTGCAGTAGATCAATTACGTTAATTTCTAGTGAAATAATTTTTTAATCTATAATGCTATCGCTTTCACCCTCACCTTCACCGTCGCCGCCACGGTCGCCTGCTCTTTCCGTGGAATCTGACGACGATCATAGTGACGACGAAGACGACCATCTGACATTCTACGTGACAGGATCTTCTCCGACGCCGATTCCGTCCCGCAGTTCTTCAAGCTCAATTCATGCGCACCATAACGATGAATCTCGTGAGGTTTTTTTTGGCCAGGATCTGCAAGATCAGCAACTGCAGGGCGAACACGATCTTTCGCCGACTCAGGGAACGGGATTGTCAACCTATCATTCCGAACTGGCAACATCTCCTATCACATCTGTATTTTCTGGACCTTCGTCTTACATGCGCAGTCTCATGTCCGATCAGCCACCACTCGCGAGAGGAGGAGGGTATTGGCGACCAAGACCAGCTTCTAGCAAAAGATCATCTAATTCGAGTTTTAACCCGTCGGTTAACAAGGACGCGATTCACGAGCCATTGTCGCCCACGCATATGTCCCCTGCTCAGCTGTATACGACAGCGTCTGGACAACTATTTCATGCTGGTAAAATCTGCATTGTCATCGCGGGCTTACCTGCCAGAGGCAAAACGTGAGTATGACTTGAAATTTTTTGAGGTGAGGACGGTGAGTTTCAGATTTCTAATCCGATTTAGACATCTAGCCGTTTCTTTAACCAGGTATCTGCGCTGGTTAGGTGTGAAAACGCATGCGTTCCACTTGGGAGACTATAGACGACAGTTCATTCCACCCAATATGGAAGTACCCGACGACTACTTCATGATTGATGCATCGGCATCTACGGTTATGCTCCGTCAGCGAGTGATGGCTGCATGCAAAGTTGATCTGTACCGGTTTTTTGATTCAGAGAATGGCCAGGTGGCTGTCTACGACGCCGTGAATCCTACTGCAGCGGGTCGGCGAGTGCTTGTGAAGGAGCTGAATCAGCACGGAATCCAAGTCTTGTTTATTGAATCGATCTGCGATAGACCAGAAATCATCGAGGCCAACGTTCGGAGTGTAAAGATATCATCACCAGATTATGCTGGATGGAACGAGAACGAGGCTGTCGAAGACTATCTTACGCGGATCTCGCTAAAGGTGCCGTTGTACGAGAGCATGGACATGCACGAACACGAGTTTAGTTATATCAAGCTGTATAATGCCGGGGAACGGATTTTACTGAACAATACTCGTGTTGGGTATCTGCCTAACCGGATTGTATTTTATTTGATGAACCTACACATCAAGAAAGGCAGCGTATATTTTGCACGAGCGGGCAGATCGACAGAACGCAGACCAAAATACAAATCGGACCCTCATTTGAACGAGGAGGGTACTACATATTCTAAGGTACTCGCAGACACATTAATTGAGTATCGTAAGAAGGAGCATGAGGCGAGGATTGGTGATGGAGAGCTAGAGCCGAATGCAGAACCCCGCGAGCTTATTGTTTGGACATCGACCCGACGACGGACGATCGAGACTGCGAGTGAGTTTGAGAAGCGAGGTGTACGATGTCGCCAGCGACCACAGTTGTCGCAAATGCACCCAGGACTGACGGATGGACTTGGCACTGAAGAGATTGAGAGATTATATCCGGATGAGGTGGCCGAGCATGTGAAAGATCCATATCGCCATCGATTTCCCCGAGCGGAATCGTACCATGATCTTGCGGTTCGCATGGAGCCAGTGATTTTAGAGATGGAGCGAATCTCTTCGGACATTTTGATTATCGCTCATGTCAGTGTGCTTCGGGTATTGTACGGGTATTTGATGGCTTGTCTACCGTTTGAAATTCCGGCGCTGGAGTTTGAGCGGAATGAGATTGTTGAAATCATTCCCAGCGCGTATAATAATCAAGTTAAGCGCATTGTACTACCAGGGATTCCACCTAACTCTTCCGTGATTATGTAGTTGGATCTAATGAGATGAGATAATGATTGATTTAATATATATATTTCTTGTAAATTCATTTCTAGCTTCCCCGATAAGTCGTATAGGAATACTTTGAAAGCAATAAGGGAATATGAAAATGCTCGCCATTTGCCAGCGAGCCTACGGGAACTGTGAAGACAATATCAGCGTAGGGAAAGAATGTGTCGTTGGCAAAGTATTCTGCAATGTTTTTAAACCGAACACGGACAATCCAAGGAACTTGAGTAGAAGTCAGTTTGTGTTGCATTGCAGCGATGAACCGATCGTCGGAAATATTGATAGGAGCAGTAGAGAGCTCATCATCAACAAGTGACCAATGGGATACTCGGCCATCCGAATTTGTAGATGCAGTCGCGACGGTCGAATAGACGTAGTCCTGATCGTAACTCTCTGTGGATGAGGCCGGGAACGAGGTGGCAATCTGGAGCAATACTTGAACGTTTTGTGCTGGCTTTCCACTCGTCGTGTCAAGAACGTGGCATGTTATCGGGTGACGAGAAATCATTTCGGTGACTATGGATCTGCGACGCCTATGTGTTGAATCGTTCAACTACTGTCATGCTTTCAAGGTAGTCGTCCTTTTGCTGGACCTTTATACGGAAACCGAGCCATGGACTGTGCGTGCGGCAAACATTTGATCGGACGGAGAAGAGCGTCGCAGCTGTTTCGGTGACGATGAGCACAACAACTCGGACAAATGCTGGATAAACTGGCAGAACAGACCGCTATACATGCCCTTGCTGGCAGAATATTGACAGCTAAGTCGACTTCTGTACTGCGATGAATTCTCAGCCGAACCACGTTCTCTCGTAATCACTAGCTGAAACCACAATATTCATAGATGGTCTGGGATCTCATGGGATTAGGGTATTAATATCCCAGGCGAAGAGATAGGGCCGATGAGACTGTGAGCAAGAGAGAAGGAGGGCGAGAAACAAAATATGCAGGGCATTGAAGGATTTGAGGAAAGATACAAAAGCAAATACATGAAGCGGGAAGAAAAAAAGAAAAAGATACGTAGTGCAGGCACTAGTAGGATTTCAATTGTATAACACTGCCCACAATCTCTGACTGCGTTATAGCTAACTATGGGAGTCGCAAACAACCCATGTTAGCTGCACTTACCATGGCGGCGATCACATCCGCAAGACAGTAGAAGCAGCCAATAGGTGGTGCAAGTAGATAAAATTCTCAAGTGACAAAACGATCGTGATTTTTCTTGTCTGCAGCCAGTTGGTTCTGTTGCGGAAGCACATTGAAGGTGACCTCAGAACCCAAAGCCGAACAAAAAAGTCAGTTTACTCGAAATCTCAATTAGGCTTAAAGTTCCTTTTCTCTCTGATAAGCGCACGCCGCGACCTGTCGTGGACTTCTGTCGTTGGACGGAGTGCTGCTGGCCCTTCCACACTATTCCTAACAATTGTTACATCTCTTACATATCCGGTGATCCTTGTCAAATTTTATTTCTGCGCGTACGGACTGACCGAAGTCCTGATACACTTACGTTTGTTCGCGGAGTCCTTACTGCAGGGTGTACGCACCACCTTCCCCCGTGCCTCCCACGACCGGCCGTCGACCTCGGTATTCCGACTTACTCCTCCTGTTTGTCCTGCCGGCTACAAATCACTTTGTTTCCATTTTCCTCGCTTCAAACCTTTCTGGATCTTTGCTTTATTTGAACCTCTAATCAACCAGGTCTTCATACTGACTTACAGGATTCTCGGATTCCAATCACCAGGTTCTAAACACTCCTCCATCCTCTCCCGGAATCACCAGGTCCTCTATACGCTCTTTCCATTACTCCCCTTTCTACTTAAGACGGTAGAGTTCAATGGCCTCCTCGTCGTCCTCGATATCTCCCGTAGGAGCCTCCGTCAGCCCAATTGCTTCATCGGGTCATTCAGTGGCGGAGACAGCCGGCTCGGAGGCCATACACCTTTCTGTAGTACCTCAGCCGGCTGATTCTACGACCGCGAGCATTTCTTCAGAACCAATTGTTCAAATGGTTGTCGCAGAAGTCACTACGGCTCAGACCACGTCTTTTCACTCTCCATCAACTCACTTCAATCCAGCTTATTATTTAGGTGATCAAGACGACTACAGTGGTGTGAACGAGGATGAAGAGGATGACGATGATGAAGATGACGATGACGATGATGAAGATGACGATGAAGATGAAGACGACGACGATGACGAAGAAGAAGAATATGAGGAAGATCATATTAACGAGGCATTGCATTCAAAAAATCTCTCTGGAAGGTTCGTCTACAGCACAGGAAGCGCAGCAACCATCAACAGCGATACCATATCACCAGCTCAGGCAGCTCGACTTGCTAGCCGTGGCCAGAGACCGCCACTCGAGCTTATCCAGACACCTCAGTTCCTCGATCTTGTCGCTCTCGGTCGACAAAAAGTGCTACTTCATTCTCCCGAGACCTGGCGGAATAATTTGATGGGTATCTCTCGACGAGGGTTTCTCTTTGTTGCCGACGGCCAAGTATGCTATAATCACCTGAATCCGTGCTTCACTACTAACCTACTCTAAACAAGAAAGCAAAAGTGTTCCAGATCACTTCTCAAACTCAGCCTATTTTGAAATACGTAACACAAATCACACCACCTAAAACTTCACCGCCAACCAACTCTCAAATGCTGGGTGCCAACAATCCGCTCAACATGTTTTCCATCAACTGCTTACGTATTGGATTTTTGGGTGGAGAAGAGCATTTAGCTCTTTTGACAGATGCCGGACAAGCGCATATCTATGCTATCGCCGACATCATTCCGCATGCAGACAAAGAAGGAAGTTTTGGCGCTGATATTGCTCGCGAAGTGCAGCCTGTGGAGATTCTACAGGTCGACAAATCTGCTTGGGGTGTAGACCTCTATGACCGTGAACGATTAGTAGCAGTTTCCGATAACTCACGATCGATTACGATATTTAAACTAGGATATTCTGTTGAGAGAATAGCGAATCGCGAATACCAAAAGCCCTCGAATGCTGAATTATGTACTTGCAGAATTTCAGCTGATAGAGATTCCAAAGAATCTATAGAGGGCGAAGCTTCTGTTTCTAAGCGCATCCGTCGATCTGACTGCCCTATCCATCACGAAGCTCTGCCGTTGATTGGGTCGAGATCGGTTTCACCCACTGAGGAACCTGCTCATCGCTCTTCGACTCCACAAGTCAGACATGCTCCAGATCCTTTACAGTACGTAAGGAAAATTTGCTACGCTCATGATAACAACATCCCTTGTATTCAGTTTTTGGAGATGCCGCTACGACAAAGCCCCGGCAGTAGCGGGTCTAGCAGGACCGCGTTACCCGACGGGGTGGCAGATAATGTGACGACCCAGGTTTGCATTATGAGTACTTCAATCGTCGGAGATGTGAAAGTCTGGGATTTAAACACGCTCGAATGCATCGCAGGTTCTGGTTTCTCCAAAAAAAAGGGATGGTCCACACAACCTCTTTGGGCGCATGACTTTCTTTCAGTCAACGATTCTGATATCATCACTGGAGCACGCCCATATCGACCTGACTCTGCAACCTCGGAAGTTCCTTCAAAATTAACGATTCATTTGCCTAATGCAGATCCAAAGCTTGTCATTTCATTTCCGGTGAAATCTAGAAGCCCGTACATGACGCGCCAGAAGCCAAATAACAAACACCATCTAACTGGGGTGGACGGCACATATGAGGCGCCGATTTCAGAGGTAGTGCGCCAACCTGTGTTTGAGTTTGAACTTAACATTGATCCAGCAAAGCGACCCGCCGACGAGTATTCCAGTGATCAGGTCTATCTACGCGGCGAAGCTCTGCCATCATCATACGTGCGGAATCCGGTAATGCAGCCAGAAAAGCGACATGAAAAATATATTATGGACGATTTTCTAATACTTCACACGTCACTCTATCAGGCGCGACTGGTTGGATTCCATGCGGAGGATTCTAAGGATTATCTGGCAAACCTTTGTCCATCCGTGTTTGATGCCAGGAGCCCAATAGAGAACTTCACGGCGTCGTTTGACAGACTGAATCTGACGACTGTCATCCGAGAACTAGCATGTGTGATAATTGCTAGCCAGGAAGGCATGCTGTCCATCTTCAAGGCATGCAAAGTGGATCAGACCGGCCAGCTAGGCCTTAAACAGGAGTACATCATATCTCAAGTCGATCATAGTCACGAAAACAATACTTTGCTTGGGATTGGCGTTTTGCCAGTTGCGGCCGAGCAAAAAGATTTTTCTCGTAGATTTATTTTATTTATGATTTACATCGACGGCACGGTCGTCACTTACTTGCTAAGCCGAAAGGCTAACGACGATCTTCGCGTAGAAGACTACGTTTTTTGAAAAAATATATTTTGCGATTCGGGTGGACCTTATGAAAGGAACAGTATATTTCGCTTAGTTAGTGCCGTATATCCGGGGAAGAATGTACATATATGGGAATAGTGTTTCTGAAATGACAAGAGATCTTTCCTTTTGGATTAATATTTCCTTAAAAGGTAGAAAGTAAACAGTCGGGTACGTCCCAACGATGAGCATGTGGAATGGTAAGGCTGAGCTCAGCCGCGATCATTTGTTAGCCGAGCTATAGTATATTTGTGTCAAAATTGAATGATTCGATTATTTGATTTAATAAGATTGGTATAATTAACTGGCGGTCAATTGAATAGCTCTGAGTAGTTCTGCTGCTTATATTATATCGGTGACGTCGTAGAAGATTGGAAAAATTTAATCAAGAATTCGGCGGAAATTTGTAAAGAGGTTCTGCTAGAACAATCAAGCACTTTGCAACCATCCTTAATACCTTAGCTATTGCTTCTGAGTTAGCTTCCTAAATACAGTAATACAAGAAGATATAAACAATGTAAAATGGCATATTCCGCATCAATAGAGACCACTTGGTATAACAAAATTCAGCTGGAGTTTAATTCAACCAAAACCAGAATAGTACCGCCAAGCCTTCTACCATCTCGTTCGGCTCATTGTTCTACGTCCCCCCCATTTTCTCCTCCACCGTTCTCCACTGTATTAATACACTTAAAATCCCGTCATCTGCTGCACGGCTGTTATATCTAACTACTGACAATTGATCAAGTAACAATGACGGGCTCTCACTTCTCTTTTCTTCTGGCGCTGGCAATCTTGCTCGTCATATTACCGTCGCGTGTCACTGCCTTTGGTGCTGGAAACATTCCCTCTGTATCTGCCGTGGAAGGCACAAATTTCCGTCATGGCGATATCGAAGATACTCTGGGGACACTCGTGTTGGCATCAGGTTTTTTCCACAAAATGTTTGGCAAAAAGAGATTTACGGATATGAATATTAAACGTGTTTACTTTGTATGTGACTCGCCTGTTTTCGCTATTGTTCACGAACTGACGCTGCTTCTAGGGTAACTGGCTCCGAGACTATTCTCAGGCAATCGATGTCGGAACATTGGCCAAAGGGATTAATGTTGACACTATCCGACTCATTGTCTGGTTGCTTGGATTTCTCTCGTTTGGGTTTGCAACAAATGAGTTCGAAGTCACCATTGATCGTCTGGGAACTTATCGTCCTGAAGGTACTTTCTCCATGTGCTTCAGTTTAACCGAGCTTCTTTATTAACAAAATAAGAACATATAGATAACCCCAAAGACTACGCAGATAACGAGGACGCCCGGAAATATGACGTCAGACTCCGTGGACCTGTGGACCCGCAGGAACTTCAGATTGATCCGCAATCAGGAATGAAGAACTATATTGCCAACGAGCGAGGAAACTGGATGACTTCTTCTCGGTTTATTCGCGATACGCTTGCCAAATCTATTCATCATGGCCGATTGTCCGCTTCGAATGGTTCCGACAACGATATGTACGAAGCCTACCGGCTACTCGGCCAAGCGCTACACACCCTTGAAGATTTCGCTGCCCATTCGAATTATCTAGAACTTACTCTCCGAGAGTTGGGTTATCATGATGTTTTCCCACACGTTGGCACGGCTACTGCAATCAGATTAGGAAATAAGCAGGTTTTTCCGCTCGTCACCGGTACTTTTGGATCACTTGACTTCATGCTGTCGATGTTGGGGGAAGCCCAGGACCATCTTTCTCAGACAGAGGTCGTGGATCTGAATGACTCGATCCAGGATGGCAAGACGTCAAAAAAAACAGCCGGAGCTCTAAAGTCATTACTTTCCAAATTGCCAATGCCTGTTCAAGTGCCCTCGTTCAACTCGAGCCGTGCCCTCGATCCTGTCACTGGATACCAACACCGCTCTGCTCCGAATTCTTTGTCAATGACCACAGATTTGAGCCGAGAAATCGATCTAATGGTTGAAGAGTCAGATCGATATGCTTCTGAACAGTCCTCTCTCTCGCAACGGGCTCTAGGAGATCCATCTGGAACAACATCAGACTATTCGGCTGCTGATATTCAGCAAGTCATTGATAAGATTTATCCTTTTCTTGTTTTCCGAGACAACTTGATGAAAGCTCTTTATGCAATGCTTGAGCACATTCCATTATTGCAGTCTCTACTCGACAAGATCAGTGCCACATTAACTGTGTTCATTATGGGCCTTGTCGCTCCCATGATCGAGCCCATCATGAAACTATTCATCGACAGAATTCATAAGCAGTCAAATAGTACGATGCAAGTTCACGATCAGGAAGAAGTTTGGAACAATCCTCACGCCGATAACCCTACGCATAGTTATCTGTCCAAAGACCATTTTTCACTCTATCTGAACGAGCCAGCCGGTTTAGTTGCTAAAGAGGTTCTAACTCACGTTGTCCCTCTTGTTGTTAATGCTTGGGAAGACACAAATTTGTCAGTCGATGATATCACCTCGTATGCTATCTCATCGCTTCATCATCCCGCTCTTGCTCAAAACAAGTTACAAATGCAAATGCGGCAGATCGTTCAGAACTGGGTCCAATCATTAGGTGGTAAGAAAAACACAATTATCAATAGTTTGTCCTCGCAAGGAGTAAGATCGGGAACGAACCACAAAGGTGGAAAGGCTCCTGCTGGAATGCATAATCATGGAAGTCTAAATACTGGACAAGCCAATCATGGAAGTAATGGAACTCACGGCAATCATGGAAACCATGGACATCATAACAATCAACATGGAAATCATCATGGTGGACACTCTAAACCAAACCAGCACAATCAAAAAACTAATAACAATTCGACTTATCATCAGATTCAAGGCATCGCGCAGTATGCGGGGGTAAATTTACCAAACATGCCTCAGATGACAAATTTGCCGGGCCAGGGACTGTTTAGAGATGGACAATATATGCCTGAGACTGCAGCTGGAGTTGGGCTCGTGGGGGCCGCTGTTGCCACAGGAGCTTACTCTCAGACTGGACAATCCGGAATGGACACTTCAAATTCAAGTTATCAGTACAATCAGACTACCAATTTCACCAATGACTATGCCACTGACATTTCTCAAGGAATACAGACGATGAGTATAGATAACACACAATATCAATATGGCCAGCCGTACCAGGCCAGTCGATTTGACGAGCCACCACAACCACAAGGATACTATCTTGGAAATGATTTTGATCAAAACAGTGGACTACCTCCAGGACCACCTCCTGGTCCGCCGCCAGGACCGCCACCATTTGGATTTGGCCCTCCTCCTGGACCCCCAGGACCGCCACCCGGACGCTTTGATGGTTCTTATAGCCAGTCACCATCAGGATACGATGGCCAATACGATCAAGGCTCTGGCTCGTACAACCCCAACGGAGGGAATTATTATTAATTTTCAACAGAAAATAATGTATTTTAAGGAATAAACCTTGACATAGTATCTTACTTTTTCATAGAAGGCGTAGACATAGTACGGTTGTTTGAGTTCATGGAGCTCGAAGCAGTAGATTTTTTCCAACTCGAAATACTACTTAATAGTCTTTTTCCTGCTGGGGTCAACATTCTAGCGCGGAGATCTGAGGGGCCAGAAGCGAACTGTGGAGTATTCTTGGAAATCGAGGCCAGTCGACGTAGAGTTCTATGGCTATGGCTGAGTGTATTAGAAGAAGGGCGACGTTCGGAAAGCAGCTTGCGGTGCAATTCTTCACGCTTTGGAGTCTCAGATATTCTGAAATTATTCTTGACCTGCGGAGTTCCTGGAGAGACAAATGAGAACCCAGCTACCATAGGGGAGTGAATATTAGTGGAGGTTGAGCTAAACTCGGATTTATCGTCAGAGAACTCGAATTCATTGGGTGACTGCAGGAAACGAGTGTTTGATCGGTGGACTTGTTTCGCAGCGTAACCTTGTTTGGATGAATCAGACAAATGGCCGGACTCAGGATTGAACATGAGCTCATTCCGCGGTTTGGAAACCCGGCTGTCAGGTTTTCCCATCCTTGTATCTTGCATTACATCAGAAGCAAGGATTAAATCGTTTGATGGAGGATGTGGTTGGCTTTGTTGGCTCTGCTGTAGTACATAATCGATGGTGGCTTGACCGGGGATTTTGTTGCCAGACCATAACCAAGCGTGTTTTTCCCGATTGAGTTGGTTCCGATGATCTAAAATCTTGTTGAACGACTCGTTATCTTCAGACGTATATTTTGCCTGGAATTTGTCCAGATTAACATTTGTATTAACGCAGTGGCTGTGAGTTTCTGCCTCTGTCTCGTCAACCTCATCCACTTCGTCCTCGTTGTCTGTATCCGTGCTAATTTCTGAATTTTCGTTCTGCTCATCAACTAGTGGAGTATCTGCACGCAATCTCTCGACTCGCGGAGTATGATAACTATCTTCTTCCTCATCCAGTCTGCGTCTCTTATCCCGTCTTTCAGCCTTCCTCTTTGCCTGTTTTCGCCACTTTCTTAAATCCTCTCGCTCAACCCCCTCAGGCTCATTCAGCCGATGCAACTTCCGTGCCAACTGTGCAGCACGCTCATCATCACCCTCCTTCACAGCTTGCAGATACATATTTTGGCACCGCAGAATCACTAGGTCAGGGAAATAGTCACGTTCAATAATTCGAGAAATCGATCCGACATATTCGTCCTCGTCTAAAGAGATGCTTGGACGAACTTGCTTAGCTACTGGCGGCGGCGGAGGAAGCATCAGCCCTGTCGCTGGCGCTTTGACAACGCTCACTGTTAATTCTTCTTTTTGAATTGGAACGAGTTGTGCCATGGTTTAATCTGGATTCGCTCAAAATTCGTGGAAAAATTTGGCCAAAGAGGCCGAGATGATCCTGTTTTATGCTTGGGAGTATTGGGGACTATTGTTCCAAGTTATTGGCTTATTGACTGAGCGACACTTTACAATCTGAAAATCGTGGGGAAACCAAGATATACAATGAATTTATTTAAACGACCGAGATTGCAGAGAAATCGGAAACTTTTGTCGATTTCCAGAATAAGAAACATATCGGTTTTATCACAAAATATACCTGGTCGTCCGCAACCACAGTTACAGCAGCAGACCAAACTAAAGATTACCGACATCGACCCAGTTAGGCGACGGAACATTCCATCTCCAAATAGTTCCGCAGTTGCGCGGTCTGTCACGTTCTTTGAGCGAGCAAACAAAAAATTTGAGTTCGCAATTCGACAAAAATCTGACATTCAACATGCATCGGTGCCTATAATTGGATTTATGGGACGAACGAACACCGGCAAAACAACCCTGCTTAAGCAACTACTGACGTCGAAAAGTCAGCCATTGAATCAAATTGATAAATTGATTGCTCCTCGGAATAGGCCTGGAAGTACTGACGAAATCAGGTTTTATACTCTTCGGTCGAATTTGAAGTCGTCGCTGGGCTCGTCGATCTTGCTCGCTGATTTTCCTGGCTACGGCCATGGTTCCAGCGATCTACAAGGCGATGTGATCCACCAGTTTATTCAAAGCTCTCTCACCATACGTGTAGTTTATCTTCTAGTTGACCCATATTTACTTGTTCAAGAATTAGACCTTTTGGTCTTGGAAATGCTCAATGAATTCAATATCCCCTGGCAGATCATAGTTACGAAATGCGACAAACTTGGAACCGCTGACCGCACTTTGGCAGCCCTAGATTTGGCTGAGTCGTTTGCAGTTGAAAAGACGCTTCCCATTTCAAAGTCTACTAGAGCCATGGAAAACAAAAAATACGAGGTAATTATGACGTCGTCAAAGACCAACTTCGGCATACCAGAACTCAAATATTCGATTTTGAGCAACTGTAAATTAATATAATTGCTCTTGTACATTTCCAAATAGGTTAACTGGATGCTATGTGTGATACAGATCATATATTTTCAACAGATAAAAGAGAGAAACAATAACTAAACCAGCAAATCATGATCGAAATAGACTACAAAATGAGAGACGCTCAAGCTTTACAAAGCAAATTGATTACAAAGGCTTCTTGGCTACAAAAAGCATCATGGGTGTAAATAGCTCCATCTATTTTGTCAGTTAGAAATGATCTTAAAATACTGTACAATCAATATCTTACCTTAGCACCAAGAACAAGGTTGACAGCAGCATCTTCAAGTGCAACGGTTACCTTCTGCGACCCAGGAGGCGCAAGCTTAAGACTCTCAAGTAAACCAATAGACTTCATGGTGACCTGTCTGCCGAGCCAGCTGGTTCGGAAAATGGTTACCAAATCACCCACGCTGCGGCAGTACTTCCACTCGCCACTAAGCGGATAGTACCAAGGAACCTCATCACCCTTAGCAGCAAGATCCTCCTCATGAAGTATCTCAAAACCAACAGTCTTAAGAGCATCGCGTGCAACATCAACCTTGTACATCTTCGGGATACCATCGCCGATTTCGATACCATAACTAATCTCTCGGTGAAGAGGAATCGTCTCGTCATATTTATCAGTCATGACCCACTCATAGACAGCAAAAGTTCCACCTGGCTTCAAAACACGATAAATCTCACCATAAACTCCTTCCAACTTGGGAGCATGGACAGTAGCTTCGATAGCATAGACCGCATCAAAAGTCTCGTTTGGAAAGTCCATCTGCATAAAGTCTCCTTTGACAAAGTTAAGATAATCGGAGAGACCAGCTTTTTTGGCGTATTCAGTGGCACGTTCGACCTCTACATGAAATTAAAACAGGAAACTTCTGAGCTTGCAAAAATTACTTACGATAATCGTTGTTGTTAAGACCAGTAATATGAGCTTCTGTGAAGCGAGCGATTTGCTGCGCGGGACCACCAACACCGCAGCCTACGTCAAGAACTTTCATGCCCTTCTTGATTCCACCTTGATAAGCAAGATACTGCTCATGTCTAGATCAATTAGCGTGAGATATCTACCATATACAGAACACGAGCAACATACCTGGCAATTGAAGCCTTAAAAGGTTCGCCCTTATAAAAGCGCGAAAAGTGGAACGATGTACCCCATCCGTACTCGTAGACTGTGATTATTAGGAGACACTCAAAATTAACAAAACAAAACAAAGAAACATACAATCGGTCACAAGATTGTAGTAGTGCTTAGTGAGAGTAGCATATTCAGCAAGACGAGTCTGTAAAGGTTAAAATACAGAACAAAGGAATTAAAGGAACCGATCGCTGGATGTAATCGCACCTGTTTATCTTGCTCAGTCTCATGCTTGGTATCCTTGTTATCCCAGTGCTTGAAATATTCCGATACGGCAACCTGCTGGGCATCGACATTTTTGCTGATGGCAGAAAGAAAACCGGTTTTGTTTGTTACGTCCTTGCCATGCATGGCCGTCTTGAACTCAGCATCTTGCTGTCTGTTCTGGACCTGAGGAATGAAATCTGTCGACATTTTGAATCTTGAGCAATAGGCTGAACTGTGAATGAATTTAACGAGGTAATTGAACTCGAATTGGTTGCTATAGACTTTGCTGCTGGTTGCTGGCAAAGAACTACCTGTGTGATTGTTGTGGTTTTTTAAAGTAATCGTGGGAAGGAGAACAGAGGCGCGCGTTTCTCGCGTGCCGGATAGGGACAAATCTATGCCCGAGAACGTCGAAAATAGGCGTAACGCGCTTTGCTCGGGTTCGGGTTCGTATAAGGGAACTGGGTCCCCTCGGGTGGAGACCCTCGGGCTAGACCTAGGTCCCATTTTTACGAGAACCGAGAGTGCTGATGTGGTCCAAGGGCAACAAGAGAATACGAGCAAAGTTGAAGTTCAGAATGCCTGGGGTTGATCTGTAGGTCGATTCGGCTATTTTGCTGAATTAGAGAATCCAATCTATTTTGCTTTGGAGTAGTTATGACTGGACGAAGACGCTTGCCGTAGAGGTCGATCGCATATTGCGCTGAAAAGTTATCCAGGCTGTCGTCGTCGCATGTTTCGTTCCAGGAATGGCTCCAAATAGGTTGGATTTATCTTTAAATACTAGTTCAACATGCCCTTCTATAACCTGTATATCTGCACCTCCCCGACCTAATCTCAATACCCTCTATCGTTAACCAATGCGCTCGTTTCACGTGATCACTCTAGGATACCGCGATGAGCTGTACAAGTACAGGACGGAAGGGGGCAGTTCGCTCTAGCTGGAGAAGTCGGAAGTCACGAGAAAAACGCGTTCAAGTAGCTAGGTTGGAGATATAATGACGATGAATACTAGAAGAGGAGAACAAGCAGGCATTATAGTCTGATATTAACCATAGCAGCACGTAGATTAATTGACTCAGCATGGCAGTTCTAGCGATGTGATTACGAGATGTCATAAGAACACAAGAGTCTAGGTTATTCATCATCAACTGTTAGTCTTAGACTCGCGTCAGAATTCCGTCTATTTATACTGCCTTGAGCCTCGCAGAAGGAACTAAATTACCTACAATTGAGCCCTTGCATTTCAGCACATTAAACATCACTGCTTGCCATGACTGCTCCGCCATAGAAGCTCATCCGCTTGGGGATCGTTGCGGCTGAGAGGTCACTGGTTGCTTCCTTCGACAACAAGAACTGATTGGAACATAAGTGACGAATTCCCACACATTCAGGCAATTCAATGCTTAGAAGAGCAAAAGATAAATCCAGCCGATCTTATATTGTATTAGAAATTTTTTTTGCTAAGAAAAACTTTGCAAATTGCCTAGAAGCCGTGTTCGGTGCACAATTTCTGTTAACCTCCAAATCCCTTGAGCCGCTCGCATCTACAGATTACGCTGTAACGTCCTCCTCACTATCCCCCTTTGTCTGCAATTGACTTTATTCCGTAAAAATTCGTGCCTTTTCTTAGCCGATTTCTACAGCTTCTCTCGTCTTCTGGTAAAGTCGCCTTACGTCTGCATACGTCTGATCGAGACAGCAGTTAGAAATTTATATCTGTCTTTGCTTTCCTGCTCTTTGCATAATTATCTCGACTTTCCTTCCTTCTCCTTCCGCGCCAGCATGGTGTTCGACGTTTTCAAAAAGAAGAAATCTCGTGCTAAGCTTGTAGCTCAACCACACTCTCGCCCATTTTCAGAGTCGCAAAATGCCGGTCCGAAAATATCACCCGTTTCTGCCGTCTTGACAGAGAACAGTCATCTAAGTGGCTCGGCTAGCTCGACATCTCTTCCGCAGTCAATCCATCCACCTTCCTATACTCCACACGACATGCAAGTTCCTTTACAGCGACAAGTGCCTTTGGGCTCTGGTCCTGAGAACCCTCTCGAAGTGGAAACTGTACAGACTGCCAAATCTGATCAACTGCTTATTGGTATTGATTTTGGGACGACTAATACTGGTGTTGCTTGTATGTTCTTAAGCCATGTCCTAGATTGAGCTATTGTTCCTAACTATTACAGACGTCCATATTCGCAGAGGTAACAGCCCGAGCGATATCCATGAAAGCATTATAAATGAATGGCCCGGAAATGGTAATTCAGTTATGAGTAAAATTCCGTCTGTTATATATTACGACGAAAAGGGAGAAGTCATAGCATGGGGAAAGCAGGATCCAAGACAGGGGCAAGGTCGAAATAGAGGCGACAAGTTCTACGAGGCTAAATGGTTTAAAATGAGGCTACAGTCTGCTCCATATCTGAGTGAAGAATCTTTAGACCCTCTACCGCCTGGTAAAACAGCAGTTGATGTTGTCAGTGATTATCTAACGTGCATTCTCGGTTCGGTTACAAACCAGCTCAAGCGGGAGCTGGGGATTCAATTGGCCGAGTCGTTATTACCGAATGCTCAATATATTCTTACTGTTCCGGCTATCTGGGATGATACTGGCAAGAACTCGACTCGCATTGCTGCGATTAGAGCCGGTATTGTCCATGATGAGGATGACCGCCAGTTGAATTTTATCACAGAACCCGAAGCTGCTTCTATTTTTTGCGCCAAGAGCGGACTCATGACCGCTGGAAAGGGGGACGTATTTTTGACTGTTGACTGTGGCGGCGGCACGGTAGATTTGATTGCCTACGAGGTTGAAGACACCGAGCCATTGTATGTGCGAGAGTTCACAGAAGGTACAGGTGGACGCTGTGGTTCAATGTATATCGATCAGTCCTTCAGTATAATCGTACGCAATCTCCTTACGGAGTGGAATCCTTCAGAAGAATATAGCGAAGATAGAATTCAGATTATGAAGAAAAAAATATATACCCGATGCATTGGAAATTTTGAGCGAATCAAACGCGGATTCGAAAACCGAGCCGACATCCAATGGCCAGTAGAATTGGATTACGATATTCATGACGAATCAGTTCAGATTCATGATGGGCGGATATTCTTTTACAACGAAGATATTCGAGCGGCATTTGATCCCACGGTAGATAAAATTGTTGAGCTCGTCAACGATCAACTGGATAGAATCAAACGCAACGGTAAAGAAGCCAAGGAGATATTATTGGTCGGTGGATTTGGAGGATCTCAGTACCTCTATGATCAGCTGCGAGTACGTTTACCGCTTCTTTATAGAGATCGAATTCGACGGCCGCGTGATGCGGTGGAAGCGATTGTTCGCGGAGCGGTGATGTCTTCGGTTTACGACAACGTGCTGCAGTCTCGAGTTGCGCGTAGATCATACATGGTTAATATTTTGGCAATGTTTCGTGAAGGTATTGATCCAGAAGAAAATCGATATCAGGTTGCCGATGGCACGTTTCGCTGTCGAAATGCACGACGGATTTTGATCGAAAAGGGCCAGCGGTTGCAAGTTGGATGGCACTCGCCGCCTACGTATTTCTATCGGACTGTGCGAATGACAGATGCACTAGTATTTTCAGACAAATTGTACGGATGCTCTGAGGACGTGTGTCCAGAGTACATTACAGACCCTCGGATTCGCCTGATTGCAGTGCTGGAGGTGGATCTCTCGAACATCGACCAGTCATTACTGGAACGCGTGCGTCTGCGGCCAAATGAGCCGGAGATGTATCGGATACGATTTGCGATCCAATTATCTTTGGAGGGTGGAAATGAGATCCAGGCAGCATGGATATTTAATGAGACTGTCATGGGACGAGCCTCTGCCCGGTTTCATTGAGCGGGTTGTTATTGAGAGCATTTGGGCCGAGATGGTCACTGTTTAATTTCGTTTAATTTATGATCTTGTTAGATGTTATTATGTTCAATTTTGCATTTTCTAAACTAGACCTGCGACTTTGCTAGGGATCCATCGATGTATAGGTGACGTCTATTAGCTCGAATGAGTACGCTAGAGCGGGCTTGCTGAGAGCAAGTTCGCCGAGAGCAGGTACGCAGTAAGTGGGTTCGCTCAGAATGGGACAAGGGAGTTGCCATTCCAGAAGAGCGCGAGAAGAAGAGGAGAGGGGCTAGGTCTTGCTCGATAGGGTTTAATTACGCGAAACTCAGCAGGATTTAAGCCATGCCAAGCCCTCTACTCTGTCAGGCCATTGTCTTGATGTTCCGCTCGATCCAGCGTAGGGGATCGGTAGGAGGACGAGATTCTGGGCGGAGTATTGGATGTTCCGATGCTATCATATAGACGATCTAGACACGATGGAATTTGAGTAAATTAGTAGCCAGTGGAGCATGGCAGGCACGGAGGCTGAGGACAGAGATGGCTAGAGAGACTAGTTTGGCTCGTGGTACACTGTGCGACGAGCATAAAAAGGACGAAGTAAAACTGAGCCAAGGCGCTGGCCAGCAGGCCAAGTGGGGCTGATTGGCCGCGGGAGAATACCAGATTTGGTAACGCAGGGACATGCTTGAGAGGGCTTCATCAGCCACGCAGGCGCAGTCACCTAAAGACGGTAGATTAAGGGTTGAGGGAACCAGCCGCAGTGGCAGTGCGCTGCAGGATAGTATAGAGGTTGTCTGAACGAGCAACGGTCGAGAGATGACTGTGCC
Source organism: [Lipomyces] oligophaga (assembly GCF_038497815.1). Lineage (NCBI taxonomy): Eukaryota > Fungi > Ascomycota > Lipomycetes > Lipomycetales > Lipomycetaceae > Lipomyces > [Lipomyces] oligophaga. Next base: position 195,452 of record NW_027117792.1, on the reverse strand, counting down.
GGCCGGTAGACGACCGGGGCGGCAGGGAAGCCGGTGGGAGGGAATGCATCTGCCGGCTAACCAGGGCTCACGAAGATCTGATTGTTGGCCGGCAGGACTGCGCCGTTTCGAAGACCAACGATTAGATGAGAGACGGTCGACCACGAGCAGAAAATAGATTGTCTGGTCTGGTTTTGTCCTGTCCTGTCTTGACCTGTCCTATCTTGTCTGGTCAACCAGAGCGCGCGAGTGGGAGCCCGAGTCGGGCCGGCCGTCTGCAACCTAGTAGTGACATTAACCAGCCCTTATTAAGCCGTCAGAAGTGGCACTGTTGCATAGCCGAGGTGTAGCTCCATTACCACGGACTTCTTCATTCTGTCGGCGAGCCAAAAATTGCACGTGAAAATACTCGACGCTGACCGCACAGGCAGACAGCCAATTTGGGGATCGTCTCCTCAATGGTTCCCTTTCTGTTCCGCTCCAGAGCAGGTTCCGCTAACCCAACTTGCACTAGCCAGCGCTCCAGCGGTGCTCGCAATTGGTCCAAAATGGCAGCCCACCAGGTCGCAAAGGAAAAAAACCCATTCTGCGGACGCGCACGTGAGACCACGCAACCCCCCCGCCAGACCAGCGACACAATGGTCGCTCTTCTGCGAGGGTTTGCCGGACGACTATGCCAGACCTGGGACCCGTTGGAAAACAGGCAAGTCCAGAGTCCAGAGCAACGCAAGCAAACAACACCCACCTCTACCTCTGTCAGGCCAGGACCTGAAGACGCAAATTGGGATTTAGATTGGTCATTGGCCATTGGTCCTTGGTCCTTGGTCCTTGGGCATTAGCCATTGGTTATTAGTCATTCCTGCACGCATTCGCACGCATTCGCACGTATTCGCTCGCATTTACAGGCAGTTACACATAGTTGCACGCAGTTGCATGCTCGCATTCGAACACAGCAAATGCCGTCACAGTCGTCTTAAAGGGTCACGCAATGTCGGAATCTAATGCGTACGATCGCAGCAGAAAGCGCAAGACAGGGGCGGCATCGAGCAGATCCAAATCGTAGATCGAGTATACTTCGAATGCTGGCACTGACAGAGTTATTGGGCCGGAATTATAGACCACAGAATTTAGACGTGCAGTAGACACTAAACAGTCTCGAGCGACCGCGTGAACCGAGGTCCAAAGTATCAGGCGACCGCGACTGAGACAGGGCCGCTTCTACAACGATTACGGCTGATATCTGCGCAAGTCTGGCTGAGAACGAACGAACGAACGATCGAACCTACGAACGAACGGGCGGACGAACAAAAGCCCAAGATTGGTCAAGCATCGCAAGCAAAGTGAATCTCATCCCATTTGGAAAAAAAAGTCATAACAAATGATCCATCGCGCGTCCCCGGCGGCTGAACCTGACCGGTACCGCCCTGCGTATCCAGCGCAGACAGATGCTCATCCACAAAATGCAATGGCACTTCGCCAGTCGCCAATCGCCAATCGCAAACACAGAGAGTGGCTCCAGACTGAAATTGCCATGATTGCGTGTACAGATGGTCGTCAAAGATCTCATCCAATCTTTTCCACGTGTATCATCGGAATCGCGACCGAGACAACAAACGGAGTACTCTTTGAACGGGAGTACGGTAATTTCCCCGCTGGTCACCATTCTCCTTCTGGGATCCGGCCTTCCTCTTCTTCTCTGCATCGCTCAAGTCCAAATCCAAAACCCTTTCTATTATTACTATCTCGACCTTTCATGTTTACTTTCTTCCCGCTATTTCCGGCCCATCGTCCGTCCTTGCGCTCCTGCATTCCCGCGACCCCTCCCATCCATCCGCTTCGGCTCCTCCACATGAACCTGCACAGTTCTGCACGAGCCCGACTACGTTCAAACGCGCATCCCAAAGCATCTCTCCCTCAGCACCGCCCTCAAGCACCGCCTGGCACCGCCCGACACCGCCCGCCCGCACTGCCCAACACCGCCCACATCTTTCCTCCTCAGGTCTAGTGCAAAAACTTATTTTTGTCTGTCTGCCCAGACCAAAGCCGCCGCCACAACTCAATCTCTCTTAATAAGAAGAGCAGCGCTCAGCCGTTCAGGACACGACGGTGGTGGTACCCAAAAGTACTTTCGCTGTTTCTTTAAGGGATACCGAGCCAACGTGAACGTGAAAGTGAGAGTGAGCGTGAACAAAAAGTCGTGTGTTGTGCCAGACCAAGTGCACTCGATAAGACCCTCTCTAAAGTCCCCTATCTCAATTACTTCTGCGAAACCGTTTCTCGCCCTTATTTTTGTGCCTTGCTCTGCGGTCTCACAGTCAAAACCGTATCCGAACGCCCAGAAAGCCTCCTTTATATACGCGATGATGTTCCCCTCCGATCCTCCAGAGTATCCTTCTTTCGCTTATTCTCTTGGTTCCTGTTCTACAAATACTGCTTCCATAGCTGTTTCTGCTACTACGTCCTCCTCTTCCGTGCCTGGCTACGCTCTGCATGTTAACGACCCTTCCTCGTCTTCGTCGGTTCCCACACTGCTCTCATCTTCCAGCTTGTCTGGCCAACCAAGGTACTCCCAACAAGGTTTTTCTCAACCTCGTCCGCGCAGACCCGCCTCGTTTGTCGACTTTTCGTTTTCCGCGCTCGCAGACCCTGAGCTCGCGGCCATTGCTACTGATCTCAACACTCGTCTTGAGATGCCAACCTCGACTGCTTCCATGCGTCGCTCCTATTCTGCCTGCTCCGTCATCCAGTCTTCTCCGTCCATGTTTGCGTCCGAATCCCAGTTCTCCCTCGCGCCAATGCTGTCTTACGACCTCGACCCTTATGCCCCCTTAGCTTTTTCTGGAGATGACTACTCAATCGACCAGTTTTTGCTTTCGCGCTGTATCCATCCCGAGAGATCCGACCAAATTGCTACCCTTTTGGCTGATTACGCCTTTCCTGGCCCGCAGGACAAGTCCTCAACTTTGCTCTCCAGCGATCAATTGGCTGAAATTCCGGAATCTTCATCCTCCGCTAACTATTTGACTCCAGAATCGATTTTCAACATGTCCGAATTGCTCTCAATCGATACTCCCCTTATTGCAAATACTAGCACTTCAGCTTCCGAACTCACTCCTCACATCGAAGACAGCACTTCTCCCGAATCCGGCGCCGAGCACTTTGAGAGTCCCTCTAGACATTATCTTTCTCCTTTACCTGTATCGACTCCTTCACCGCGATCTCATTCTCCCTTATCGGGCACTTCCGCTGATGACAACATTGATCGCAATGGCCGTCGCCGAAGAGTCTATACCAAGACACAATTCACATGCTCTCACTGTCCGCGCAAATTTTCAGTCACCGAGCTTTCGTTATACTGCAAGCATGTTCAGGAGAACAAAATTCAACGCGAATTTAAATGTCCTGAGACTTCTTGTCCTTGGCATATCATTGGCTTTCAGCGCAAGCTCGAAAGAGATCGTCATTTCACTCGCAAGCATGGCGTGCCCTTATACGAGTGCCGATTTTGGGCCGGCAAAGGGAAAGAGAAATTCCCTGGATCGAAAGTTTGCACTACTCAGTGGCATGCTGATTCGGGTAACCGTACTCGCCACGAAAGGACTGTCCACGGCTATTATGTGGCTACTCAGCGAGGTGGAAAGTCGTCCTCACTGGAGGATGTCAAGATTGTCCCAGTCGACAAGAAATGACGCGCATTTCGCTATTGCATATCAATCATTACACTCTGTGTATATTGCATCATATATTGGCCCTGTTTTTGTTTCTTTTCACTATTTTGGAAGCGGGGAGGTGTTTTACCAACTACATCGAGTCGTCGTTGGATCTTCATCAGCATTCAGCCTTTGATCCATTTATTATCAGCATTAGCATTCACCGGCGTTCTCAATACAATAATTTAAGCTATTTTCGATTTTGGGAATTTGCATCTTCATATAGCCTTTTCATAATCTAATATAATCTAATATTGCATCAGAATTAGGTAATTATGTAATCGTCATATGTGCGGCTGAAATAGCCATCCGCCGGGCCGCTGATGGCTTTTGTTCAGTTGGTTCTTGCCACTGTTTTGTAATCAGATAATCTGAAGATATCAGATTTTTGGCCAACATATTATTTGTTTTACTTTCATTGATCCACACCTGAATTTGGTCTCGAATTTTAAATCAAGCGACTTAATCGATCTAATCTCTCACGGAGCTCCATAAACGAGCAGATATTGGAAACAAGGAAAGTATTGAAGATGTCTGCCGTCGTAGACGTCACCAGCGAGTCGCACTTCAATGAGCTCACGTCGTCGCTTCCCGCGTCGACCCCCATCACGATTTCATTCCACACGTCATGGGCCACACCATGCAAGCAGATGAATGCAGTGTTTGGGTATCTCGCGTCTCAGTATCCGTCTATTGCGTTTCTGTCTGTGGACGCCGAAGCACATCCAGAGATTTCAGAGACGTTCGATATCTCCGCAGTACCATATTTTGTATTCATCAAAGGAGGAAAAGTTGTTCGTGAGCTTTCGGGTGCTGATCCAAAGGAGTTGTCCACCGCGATTCAAGAGCTGGCCGGCGGGGCTACCGCAGCCAATCCTGCTCTCACGTCATCTACCACATCGTCATCCACCCAAACGAAGCAGCAGTCCTCATCATCAGATTCCCAGTCTGACGAAGGCGATCTTAATGCGAGACTGACGAAGCTTGTAGCTGCTGCTCCGGTTATGCTTTTCATGAAAGGAACGCCGGCTGCTCCCCAGTGCGGGTTTAGTCGCCAACTGGTTGGGATTCTCCGTGAAAACCAGGTCAGGTAAGTTCTTTTATATATATTTCTATAACTATGTAAATTATTATTTCCAAAACTAACTATAATTTCTACTTCCCCAGATTCGGTTTTTTTGATATTCTGAAAGATGATACTGTTCGGCAAGGATTAAAGCAGTTTAGTGACTGGCCAACCTTCCCCCAGCTTTATGTCAATGGCGAACTTCAAGGTGGTCTGGATATTGTGAAGGAAGTGCTTGCGGATGATCCTGAATTTTTTAAAAAAATTCCTTCTGCTTGATCTGAATCTGTTTATTAAAAAAGTTATTGTTGACTCGTCAAAGGTATATGTTTGGGTTGTTATTTGTTATTTGTTATCTGTTAGCTGTTATCTGTTGATGTCGTTTTATATTTGTCAATTGTCTATTGGTATATTTCATACTGATATTTTCCTTGTTTTTGATTTATATGGTTCGTTAGACAGCTCATCTCTATATTCACATAATTCATAGCATATTTCTTCATAACGCTTATGATAAATCTATTCTATCCGAATTCACAGTCTTAAATCCACAGATCCCAATTATAATGATCATAGCTATAGTAGTCTCTAAATCACAAGCCTCTCAACGCAATGATTCAAAACAACAATGCCTTCCGGAATAGGTTTCTTACGAGCCACTATTCCGGCATGGGAAAATCTGGTGGAATGAATATGAATAGCATATTTTTCCCAAGATAGCGCGTTTAATTGCTGAGAAATTAAAAACTGCTGAGACTCCAACGGCAGGATTATTTCAGGCTCTCGGACATTACCGCAGAAAGCAGGCTCGGCAAAATCTCGATTGTCTAGACGCTGCTGGTGGACCGATTGGCAAATGATGTCAAGTGAGTTGGCTGGTTTAGATAATTTATGATCACTTGTCGAGACAACTGTGCTGACAGAGTATCCTGATTGGTCATATTCACTTACATTTGCAGAAGAATCAGGAGATGGAAAAGTCTCCGCGCCATTCATTTCACCGTCCAGTCCCAAGAAAGTCTCGACTGTATCCTGCAAGACGCTGGCTTCCGCATCTAGATGTGTTTTCAGTAAGGGCTCTGCTGCATGAGCTTCCAGGGCGCCGACTAGCGAAGAACTAGTAGAATACGACGGTAGAGTTCTCTGACCTCCAAAACTCATTTCAATCATGCTTGCAGCCTCTTGCGCTTCGCGCTTTACTGCTCGAGCCTTCCGAACTCGATAGGCTGACATCGAAGTCGTCACACAGAAACTGGTTAGCAAAATCGTAACGACAATCGGCCCAATTGTGCACATGATTCCCAAAAAAACGTATTGACCAGTGGTCCAAGGAGTCTTCACGGGCTTGCCTTTTGCAAACGAAGCCATCGGTCTAGTGAAATCGACAACTACCTTCTCTGTATCTGGGACATAATGCGGTCTGCAATTAACCACATCAGTAAATGGATCACGGGTATCTATAAAAGCAGTGAAAAAAGGTACGGTGCGATCGTTGGTAACATTAGCGTAGTTTGAACGTCTCTTGAACTTCTTCAAAGCAGTAAGATAAACACTTCCGTGCTCAGCCATCTGAGCGACTATGCCACCGTCCTGTTCCGCAAGAAACATGTCGACTCCTGACTGTCCAAGCATATGTTTGCCGTACCAATTTGTTAACCTTCTCCAGAAAGTACCCGAAGCAGTCACAACACCCAAGTGAGGAGTTGCAAAAGTAATGAAATTCACTGGCTCGATCTCGTACCTTTCGAAGAAGCTTGACTCCTCGAACTGTCCAGCTACAAAACGCGCAACTAATCCTCCAAATGAATAACCTAACAAGCTCATTTTACTTATAATTCCGCCATGGCGCTCGGCAGTTTTAATGTAGGACTTTATCTCCAAAATAACTCTTTCGCCGCAAATCTCTACTCCATCGTACGTCAACGTCCCGCTAAACGAGCTAGATACTAGTACATGTGCACTTGGATACCTATCCAATATAGTTTTACTAAGCGCATTCATATGTGATGCATTCCCCCACAAGCTAGAATAAGAATTAATACATCGACAAAGTGCATGAAATATCCTCAACTTACCCATGAATGAGGACAAATAAGTGATTTTCGGCCATTTCGGATCTGAAAAGTGATCGTTTCTTCTAGTTTAAAAACTGCTCTATCTTATAGCAATCAGTTGCCAATCCACAGATCGGTGATCATCAACAGAAAATCGTAATAAAGATCTCGTCACAGTCAACTATTATTCTTTATCTTACCAAAGTCAGCAGCGCCATCGCACATATCAGCGCATATTACTCGAGCTAGCCGCATCAAATCCTCCCATTCACATGAAGGCCGAATTCCCGACACAATTAGTATGGTTGCCATGATATTATTAGAATGTTACAGTTTTCAATTTAAATAGCTAGCAAATTTGACATGCGCAGACAACAATTCGATTCCCGCTTTGACAGAGTCAACAAAAGTAAGATCCGGGAAATCTGCAGAAAACTTTCCATCAAGTGTTGCAAGACCTGCACAACCAAGAAGAATAACGCTCGCTTTTTTTTCAGCCATGCTGCGGATTCGCGCTTTGAGAATCTCATAATTGACCGGCTCGGCAAGTTTTAAGACATCGACCCCTGCTGATAAGGTAGGTAAAAAAAAGGAGGGAAGTTTGATGGTTGCTTCTTGATCGATGACTCCTCTGCCGTTGAAAAATTTGTAAATTGCTTCATCCAGGATCCTTTCCCATGCTTTGCCAGACGTTAAAATCGCAATTTTTCGATCTTCTGATGCCGAATTCAACGCATATAACACAGAAGCCTGAAAGATGCCCATAATCTGGGCTTTATTACTGATGATATCGCTCTTGTTCCGGAGCTCATAGATCAACGGATGATCCGAATAACAAGCCACCAAGTAACCATCATATTTCAAATATGCTTCCGGGTTGGAATCTAGTTTCTTCATGCATTCTTGACACGATCTTAATCCTTCTTCAGAATTGTTTATGGACGGTGGAGCAGTAGGTGGAGCAGTGAAGTAGTCGATTTCTATCCCTGGCTGAGGAGAAATCAGAGAGGTTAGACTCTGCGTCATACTCTCCGATGAGTTAGGGTTGATAACTAGTAGCCTTTTAACCATCATGTCAGAATTTAAATTGTCGGTAACTGTCCAGATCACTTGCTGGATTATTCTTTGGGAATTGGAATATACGGAAGACTTACTATTATCAGGTTCCATCTTTCAGGTGCCCACCAAAACCTTAATTTGTAGACGCTTCAGCTGTACGTCTTATAGTTGGGCGGATCAGCACTTGGAAACTGGATCTAAATGATCAAGCTGCGAAACACTTTCACATTCCAATATTCAGGAATAAAACTTCGAGCTATTTTTGTCATGCTTGACTAGTATATTTTTTTAAATCATAGTTTATTACTCATATTTGAGTCGACAGAAGGAAGGATATAGTTGCAGCTCTACGAAGAGGCTGTTTCTGCGAAACTGGTTCTGTAGAACATCAGGCGCTTGGTTGGGCTTAATATATGATTTGTTGACTCGCTTTTAATAAATGCTGAATTGAGCTTAATATAACTCTAGTGTGGTAGAGCTGAGTCGCTTGCTAAAAGCCGTTTATTACTGAATCTCCTAGAGTAGACTCCACTGAGCTGAAATCCTGGAATTCGCGGAAATCACTTGTTGCTTTCTGTTACCGTGAGTGCACAGACTAGAAATCTAAAGAAGTAGAAGCTGAAACAATAAAATTTTAATATGAAGGCTCTATATGCTTTTGGTCATATATCTTTAATCTTACATTAGGAATTCACTGAATCAAGTAAGGTGATAAGGTTATGGCGGTCCTTCAGAAGCTGAACGGACTAAGCCCAAAGCATCTACGTCTTTTGTAAACATTACTCAAATAAGAATAGAATCTACTGTAAGTGTTTAGTTTTATAATAACTGATAGGCTCAGAAAATATAATTAGAACCATATGATGGCATGGCGTGCTTGACTGGACCAGACTCGTATCACAGTACCGAACTTCAAGTATCAGCTACTGTCTTGCAAATCAAAGTTTGGGCTCTCAAAATCCAAGTGCAATATTTCTAATTACCTCATCCGCTTCTATCATACAAGTCTTTATATCTCTACTACGCAACAAATCAATGACTACGATTTCTCGGTCTGAGCTGGTTGGTTCTTCATATTCCTAAACGGCTACACCACACATTCGCTAGATGTTCGATATCACTCGTTGTTTGACTCGCTGAGCTGACACCAGACTTTAAAAGCTCTAACAGTACTTCTCGTGACAATTCAAGCGGCTGCAAAAATCTGGTTTCCATTATCTGCTGTATCGTTCCCCGTTGTTCAGGATCTCGCTCAAGACAGTACGCCATAGCTGAAATAGCCTCTTGAGGGACAGGTACATTTCCAAGTCCTAAATCTGGATACGATACTTTCACTTTTGGATCCATGATAGCTAACATCCGCTGCGTACCATTATATATTGCATACGGCGGCCTCCCGTATATCATCTGGTATATAATACATCCGCAGCTCCATACATCTGAGGGACGCCCAACTTTGAGCAGCTTTTTGCCTTCTACTGATGATACATCAAGAAGGGTCTCGGGTGCCATATAATTTGGAGTGCCAATCTGTGTGTCTCGACGCACGTTGCAGGTGTACTCAGGTACTGCATTGGCAATACCAAAATCAATAATCTTCAAATAACCTCTGACAAATAAAAAGTTTGCTGGCTTTAAATCTGAATGAACAATCCCATGACGGTGAACTGCCTCTACACACTTTAACATTTCAATCGTGTGATATCGGACAAACGAAATATCTAATGGTAAGTTCAACCGTTCAGCCAGCACATGAGCAAGGTCAATTTCTCCACATTCCATGACCTAAAGACTACGGTCAGTAATTACTGCGCATTCCACATCTCTTAATAGTGTTTCCTACCATATTAACTGAGAGATCTCTAATCTCAAAATCAACCAATCGGACTACTCGTTTTTCGTCACTTAATTGTCGCAACAGCTCAATTTCACCCTTAAAGCCCGATATTACTGAATCATCCACTTCGTCAAGAGTAACTTTCTTCATAGCATATATTTTCGTCGAATGTGCCAATTGCACTTTGAAGACTTTCGAAGAACCACCTTTCCCTATCAGCTCTAGTCTTTGATACGTTTTACCAGCGACCTATCATTTTTAGTCAGCTCCCTTACGACTGATTATGCAGATTAACATACTGTTACACTATTCCGAGGCTTTTTGTTGGAAACTTTAGGTGTAGGACGGGGAATATCGAGATTACTCATCTTCGGTGGCGGGTCATAAGTAGCGCAGTCTTGTGGCGGCGTGGAGGTTCGCAAAGGTCGAATATTAGCCGATAGGGGTGTCAAAAGCTGTCTACCCTGCTGCAGTGAATGCATATGAAGATTCGAATGATTGTGCGACCCTGGTTGCATTATATTTTGGTGGCTCCATAAATTTTCCTTCCCTTGTTCATTGTCGCGGAAAACTGAGGTAACAACGTGACGCTGCGGTTTGACCGAATTCGAAACAGATTGTGGAGAAAGCATACTTCTGTGTTGTTTATGTTCTCCTGAACTATGTGGAGATTGTCGCATGGAGACTGGGGAGTTGGTGTGTCGAAGGGCGGTGAGTTCTCGAGTGGCAGCCTCGTAAGGTGTCATTGGCTGAGCGTAGGGTTTTTGATCAGTAACATGATCGATGTCAGATTCCGACTTTCTATCATTCTCGCTATATTCACTGCCTGCAGCTGATTTATCGTCTTGGAGAGATGACGATCGAAATTTAGTCGAACTAGACGTTTTGTAGTCTACCTCCAGCTGAGAGAATTCAGTGGTAGGTATACTTTGAGAACTTGAACGACGCTGTCGCGAATCAAGTGAATCAGAAAAGTGTAATTTGTCGTATATCTTCTCAGAACCACTGAATGGAGATGATTTGGAATGGTGAGGAGGTATTTCCTCCGGTTGCTCTGCAAATCGTAGTTTCCCTGGCGGTCTCTCTTGGTGATGCTCTTTAGGAGATAATAGTAAATCCTGCTGGACTAATCCATCTATATCAATAGAAGATGGTCCATCAGCCCCTGGAAGAGGTGAAATAGAAAGATTCTTTGGTGCTCCTTCTAGATCAACTCCTTCCTGGCTTTCCCGTCGAACAGTACGCTTAGGTGGACCTAACTTACCAAACCTGCTCTTCCAAAACAGGCTTGTCCGATATTGCGACGTCGGAAGATCTGAAGATCCATGAGACCTCCAAGTTGGTGGTGCTGGTGTTGTAAGTAATCCTTCTCCGGCTACTGAACGTGTTTCCTCGTGCAGCTGGTTCCGTCGGTGATAGGGTGTGGTCGCGGAGTCTTCCTTTGGGCTTATCCTTGAATTTATTTCCTCAGATTCTATTGGTGAAGATTGATGTGCTTTGTGCGCCGATGTTGGATATGCGGTAGAAGAATGACTACTACCAAATCTTGTATGATCATGTGCTGTGGATCCTCCTACCTGCGACTTCGGCAAAGTGTTCAAGGCGGCATGTCCAGCTCGACTTAGAGACCGCCCACTAACAGCAGAAGAGCTAGGTTTTCCAAGCTCCTGTCCTTCTTTACGCTCCGAACTAGCTTTTTCAGTATCGTGGTGCTCCGCAGTCGCAGGATCTCCATCAGCAGAGAGCAATGCCAGTGCGTACGAGCTTAGTTTAGGCAGCACGAAGCTGTCATCTGAAAAATGTGAAGTTGTATCCATTAGTTATACCTTTTATCCTCAGTGATATCTAAATCTCTACTCAAAAGTTAGGGATTTGATAATAAAACGACGAGATTTCAAGCTCAGCAGCAAGAGTGGAGAAGATTCAGCCAGTATCGGTATGGAGCAAATCTGGTCCTCGTTGGTTAAGGACCTAAATATCATACATGACTAATTGCCAGTTAGATACGCAGTAAATACGCTTTAAGATATTTTCAAGTAGTAGTTATAACAGTAGCTGCCTTACGCTGTGAATACTTAGAATATGGCTTGGGAGAGAAGTCTCCCCCATGCTCTTACTTGCCTTAGCAACGAATGTTTACAAGTTCGGGACGCGAATTGTAAACAACACGGCGTGACCTCACAAACGCCATTTGAAAGTAAGCTATTACACGTGATCAGTTTCTTAGGGTTATCCTTTGACAGCCCTACAGCAGTCACAGTCAATGTCTATGATTTCTTCTGAGCCGCACAATTCGAGGAATTTCCCTTCGATTACCAAAAGAAAGCTCGATAGAAGATTCACTTCCATACTCATTTTTCAACCTCATCGACTCCGACAGCCAGAAAGAAGGTATGTATTTTCGAGCTGCAAGTATTGGATATCGATTCTTGGAATAGAATGTTCAATTTGTCTTTGACTTTGTAGGATTTTAACTGACCGAGATTTCGCTAGCATTGATATCTTCCATTGCCGACTAGTTGTCTGTCAATCACCATGCAAATTTTCGTTAAAACCCTTTCGGGGCAGAGTATGTTTTGCCTCATTTGCTAAAGAAATGGTCTGGGAACTAATTTAAATTATAGCTATTAGCCGTGAGGTTGAGTCTTCCGACAATGTTTCCTATGTCAAGTCTATGATCCAAGAGACTGAGGGAATTCCCTCCGTCCAGCAGCGTTTAATCTTTGCTGGTAAGCAGCTCGAGGATTCTTGCACTCTCTCTGAGTACAATATTGAGAAGGAAGCTACCATTGAACTGGTTGCTAATCTTTGCGGTGGTGCTAAGAAGCGTAAGAAAAAAGTTTATACTACCCCCAAGAAGATCAAGCACAAGCATAAGAAGGTTAAGCTTGCTGTCCTCAAATACTACAAGGTTAACTCTGACGGTACCGTTGAGCGTACCCGTCGTGAATGCCCTGCTGAGACTTGTGGTGCAGGTGTTTTCTTGGCCAAGATGGAAGGTCGTGGTAACTATTGCGGCAAGTGCCATCTTACTTACCGGGCCCAGTAAGTTAGCGTGAAACGCTGGATTTCTGTATTATATTGTGGCTCGCATAGTTTGAATATTTTAATAAATATTTAATTACTGATTTATTATTGCAAATGATTGCGAATAAATATTCTCGATTTTAGAAACAGAAGGAAGGTGGATTTCTACAGCTTAATGATTTTAATTCATCGTAGGTTCAGTCTTTCGATGGCTCGAGATGAGATATATTATCCTTGACATGACACAATGATGTAACAAATAAATAATGATCCGCCCCTTTCTTCAACACGAGTTGCCCAAATACAAAAGTCCATCGTCATAAATTAAAATAAACAGTTGATTTCATAAAACACATAAATTCACAAACAATTTTCTATTTAGCAGGAACATCAGTAAGCGGCGATGGTCGCAAAAATGGATGAGCTTCAGTGTTGAAAACATAAGAGTCCCTACAAATTATGTCAGCATATAGAGGAAAAAAAAACATTAGTTGAGAGAATTTGAAAAATGAAACTTACAATGAAATCAACTCCGGATCCGAAAACAGCAAATACGCATATTTGAGCGTCTCAGCTAACCAAAAACTCTCCATATTGTCGGAGAATGTAACTGTATGGTCATTTGTCACATCTTTAATTGCGCTGTAAGCATATTCAGTCTTACAATACTTTTCAATAGCAGAGAACATCTCCCAGCCCTTGTCTTGCCACTTCTTATCACCAGTGACACGATACATTATGAAAATTGATTCCAGAGCTTCAGGACGTAGAAGATATTTACCGTCCTGCGATAAAAATGATTTGGGCTGATCATACCACCCACCAATTGACCATCTGTTCGCAGGAATCTCTTCCGGTAAATTGATCATCTGGTGAGTATACGATGTAGGAGAAGGAATGTGTGCCACATTGGCAAGCGCATTGTTAGTAGAGTTACCATCAGCTACAGCATCATTGGCATTCTGCTCCTCCTTCAGCTTCTGCTCAGCTAAATATTTGAAAAACTCGGCTTCTGCTGCGGACTGGTCTTCGGCTGTCACTGGAATCTCACTATTCTGTGCAGGGGGCTGTTGACCTTCCTGCGCTGCCTTTTCTGCAGCCTCTTCCTTTGCCTTCTGCTCAGCTAAATATTTGAAAAATGCTGCCTCAGCAGCTATTTCTGCCTCAACCTTTAGCTCTTCGGGGGTCTTAACATGTTCTTCGCTAACTGCTGGTGGTTCTTGTGTGTCAGCTAGAGGAGCAGCATCAGTGTCCGCAGGTGCTGCTATAGATGCTTCTTTGTCTTTTTGTTCAGCCATATATTTCAAAAAGTCATTTTGAGCTGCCGCTTCATCTTCAGCTGTGACCTGCACTTCAGCTTGAAGTGGAGGTGGCTGTTCTCCTTGTGCAGCTGCCTGCTCAGCAGCAGTTTCCTTAGCTTTGATTTCGGCAAGAAGTTTGAAAAATGCAGCTTCGGCAGCTGCTCCTTCTTCCGGTGTCGCCTGATTAATGGCAGGCGTATCTACAGGTGTATCTGCAACCACATTCGCGGGTGCATCATCAGGCACAGCATTAAAACCATCGGCAGGAATCTCTCCAGGGGGGGTTGATGCGGCAGCTTCTTCTTTTGCCTTTTCAGCTAAAATTCTGAAGAACTCTTCCTGTGCAGCAGCCTCGGAGCTAAGTGGTATAGCTCCCGCAGGTGTCGGCTCAGGACTGACTATATTTTCCTGTGCGACTTGCTTTTGTACTTCAGCGGCTGGAGCTTGCTCAGCTGGGACATTCTGCTCGTTAGCATTCTGCTCGTTAGCATTCTGCTCGTTAGCATTCTGCTCATTAGCGTTCTGCTCGTTGGCGTTCTGCTCGTTGGCTTTTTGCTCATCCAAAAACTTTAGGAACGAAGCCTCAAGAGCAGCCTGGTTTTCCTGACTACCACCTGTGCTAACTATTTCTGGCGCCACGGGAGGGGCGTCAGCCGGAGCATCAGTAGCGGCATCGGTGACTCCGGGATCCGCTATTACGGGAGCTTCTGAAGGAATCTCACTCGCTGGTACAGGGTTTTCGTTGGTCAGTGCTTCAGCAGGTGCAGTAAGAGCCGCTACATCAGATTGGCCATTAATAGACGTTTCAGCTGATGCTATAACAGGTGTCTCAGCATCATCAACCTTTATCTCTTGCGGAGCATTTATAGTTTCTTCAGTCGAAGGTTCCGCAAGATTCGCCTGTTCAGAAATTTCACCTGCAGGCTGTTCACCAATCGGAGCATTTACAGCTTCTTCAGTTGTGGGTTCCGCTAGTTTGGCCTGATCCGGAATTTCAACTGTCGCCTGTTCGCCAATTGTGCCTTCAGAAGAACTATCGACTGTATTTTCCGCGGGAGTATCAGCAACAGGGGGGGCAGCAGTATTACCACTCTCAGTATTCGGATCAGCTTGCGAAGTCTCGGTCGTCTGCTGGTCGGAAGGTGCTCCCAACTCAATTTGTTCCTGCTCTTGACGCTTGCGTAGGTTCCGTTTTTGGGAATTTGTTGGAACTTGCTGTTCGTATGTAGGATCTTGCCATTCACATTTTGCAGTATCACAGACACGAACATGAAAATTTTCAGGCATTACACCAGTGCGAGTTGCTTTATAAGACCAATAACAGCCTTCAGCCAATTTCTCTGCAATCTTCAAATCATCGGGCTTTTCGAGGGATTGGGCACCCAAAGCAAACATTCCTCCAAGGTAACAAGACTATAAAAAGTTAGACACGACCTGCTGAAAACTAGAGAAACAAAACTCACTAAATGGGTCATTTCTGAATCAAAATGATGATTTTTGGACTTGTCTACCAGAATATTGCCCGTAAACAAAACATCTGGGTTCCCTTCAACTAAGGGGCGATACAAGAGATTCTCCTTGATTGCCCGAGATGATGAAGTATAAAGACGTTTATATTGGTCTACCGTGCCACCCAATAGTAGATATTCTTTGATAAAATATTCATAAGCCGAATCGCCAAGTGCACCAGCGGAATATTTTACTTCATTATCCTCGGCTATGCATTATGTTAGGAGATCTCGATTTAGAAAATAGCTTTATTAACTTACCAGAAGCTACTAAACCACCTGTACTATCACATTTCGCAGCGTATGGCAGCTGACTAGCTTGCCAATCAATAGGTGGAAGTTGGGTCTTAGAGTCGGGTACTACAGGGTCCTCGGCGTTGACTTCTTGACGTTTCTTTAAACGACGTTGGCTTGGAGCCTCCGTGCTGTCTGACTCAGTGCCCTGAGATTGATCTTGCGGAACTGAAGGAGCTTCTTCTACAATTTTAGGACTTTCTTGACTTTCCGCAGTGCCGACATTTTCTGTAGAAGCGACTTCGGGAGCGGGTTCGTTCAGCGAATTGTCAGTCGCTTGAGACTGCTGCTGTAAATCCTTGTTCTCTTCAGTTGAGATGGCGCCATTAGTAATCGCGACTTGTTCTGGAACCACATCCGCAGCCTTACAGCCCGAAATATCCATTCGGACAGGCCACAGACCAGGCAAATCGGACGAATCCATTGCCGTATCGATTTGATCTGTGACCCGTTGAATCAACGAATAATACGAGCTATTCTGAGTGAGCTGCGCGAGACGAGTGAATTCAAGCGAAAGAGACCCAAACTGAGCGAAAACTACATGTTTACCAGCTCGTAGTTTGACATCGGAATGTGCCAGTTTCGGATCGTAAAAAGCAATGGGCATTCCATTCGGAGTATCGAAAGCTCCTGCAAGTATATTTGCAAGCTCGGTAGCCTTCTGAAGATATATTTGATCCTTCGTTGGAGATAGATCGTATGCAGAAATAAGACCGCCTAGATAACGAATCGTAACTTCGAAAACAGGCAGAGCGTTAAGACTCATCTTAGAAAAGTCAAGAGATTCAAGAAAAGTTTTTACTTGATCCAATTCAGAAGTAAGATCCATAATAATTAAGGTGTCAATTGTATCGATAATCGAAGCACCCCAGCCGCCAAAAGTGTCTGAGAAACCGGCTGTGACAGGAAGAAGCTCGTCATGGCCCCAGGCATACTTCTTATACGATTCCCAAGAACGAGTGAAGGCACTTTTAACGAAAGCACGGCGATCTTCTCTGGTTGATTTTTCTTCTGGTGTTTCAGAAATTGACGAAACTTGAATTTTGGGGAAGTTGAGAGCAGGTGTTTGAGGAAGAGCAGCACGTTCGGTAACAGGAAACTTGATCTTGATGGGCTTGCTCATGATTTCAGTGTCCGATAAGACGCCCACGGGGGTAGTGAGAGTATCTTCTTCTCCTCGCAGATCATCAGGCGAAATCGTACTTTCGTAGTGCTGAACTGGGGGGACGACGGGGGCAGGCCGTTGCTGTGATTCTTGTTGTACCTCATCAACATTTGGAGAAGGCCCAGCTCCTTCGTTGGCCTGAGGGGAAGCAGTACTGGTTCCGTGGACAGAAACTGGGGCTGCTATGGCTGGGTCGGCGATATTTTGATCAGTAGGAACGGCTGAAGAAGTATCGTTCACTGCAGCGGCGGCAGCAGCGTCTGCAGCGGCCTTTTCCTCTATCTGCTCCATCTCCTCTGCTGCTGCATCGGAGTCGAGATTCATAGGGTCTGTCGAAAAAGCATATTCCCTGAGGTCCATTAGAGAAATTTTGTCGACAGCCGATTTTGCCTGGTTGATAAATCGCTCAGGAACAACCAAGCCCTTCTTACTGCCAGCCAGGTGGTAGACAAGGCCTATCGAGAGGATGGCAAGAATAAAGAGAACTCTCTGTCTGCGGAATCTCATAGTTATATAGGGTCTCTGCAGAAGAAAAAGAAGAGTGCGAAAGAAACAGGTCCGGCGAGGTCCAAACTGGAGCACGAAATGTAGCCTGTTAGCTTGCTAACTTTGTCTTTCGATCAATTGTGCTTCAGTCACACTCCCAGGGAAGTTTGTATTATTTTTTTCCGACACGACGTACAGCTCAACTTGACGTAGTTACACTTGCCAACTGCAAATCTTGATCTCTGCGTCAGAACTACTTCTATGGCTATCCGCAGCCTAATAAAAAATGCAAACGAAAAAGGCGAGGTTTAGACACAATATTTGCTGTCGCGGCGATCTCGAGAGCTCGAGCTGGGTCTCTCTGCCGCTCAGCCCAGCAGCACTGCTGGATCTGGGAGTAGCAGCACTTGTCCGTTTAGGAAAGAGCTACTGCACAGTATGCGTAGACTTATCAGGGTAAGGCGGCTCCAACACTCGAAAACCTAGAAAGTTTATCTGCGAATAGGAGAAGACGACATGCGCCGGGATATCAGACACTGGGTTCATTATTATGGGATCGAAGCAACCGTTTCACTACTCATATTCCTTTGAAGAAAGTTCATGCTAACGGACCCAGAATATTTCCTACCCATCCAGGGGCTAGCTTGCCCGCATAAGGTTTCAGTTAGGAACCCAAATTGGCCAGACAGGTCGATAACCAGGAGGTTCCGACGATCTGGCTGGTAGTATTGAATGACCAGCTGAAAGAGGAATTCTGATTAAAAGAAAATGCAGCAGAACAAGCATTGGTCAAAATTAAAAAAAAAAGCCAATGCTTACAGTCTATTTTCGGTGAAGTGATAAGGTGAAAACATGTATTTACACTACAAGGAATCCGTGACGTCTCCGCAAGATAGGAGAGCGCAGCCGCGCAGCTGCTGCTGCTGCTGCTAAATCCGTAACGTACCTCAAAAGCTGCCTCCTAATTGACCGCACCATAGCTTACTGCTCTTCCATGCCGCCCTGCTTCAGAGACGACCGGCCAGCTTTCAACAATTCATCGCATAACAAAAGATTGACCGCAATCGACGTAGCTGACGCAACAGCATTACGTAGAACTCGGTACGAGTCATACACGCCCTCCTGTACCGGATCCATAGGCTCTCCAGAGCTCAAATCGATGCCCACCGTATGACCATCCGCAAACTCATCCTGACAGGCCGCTAGCGTATCAAGAGTTTCGAATCCGCCGTTTGTTGCCAGTGTCTTCGGAATAACTAAAAGCGCATCGGCATAGGCTTGAACGCCTGCTTTCAATTTACCTTTAACTTCTTTGCGCATAAAGTCTCCAGTCAAATGGGAAGCGCAAGCTATTTCAAAAGCTCCAGCGCCAGGCACAACGCTTTTATCGGTAATTGCATTAGCAACGCTCCTAAGACCATCCCGCACAGCATCCTGTACTTGCGCCATCGTGTGCGCATTTGGTCCTTTGATCAAAATCGTCACACTTTTGGGGTTTTCGACTTCTTCAATGAAGGTGTACTTCTCCTCTCCCAACGTGTGCTCATACACAAGTCCCGCAAATCCTAGCACATCTGGTGTCAAATCATCGACCGAATTCTGAGCAGTTCCTCCGCACACAAGCTGCAGTCGCTCCATGTTACGTCGCTTTGCCCGACGTAGGGCGAAAATACCATTTCGTGCAAGCACTTCCAGAGATAAAGGATCTATGCCTTTCTGATTCACAATCACAAATCCCTTGTTTTGACCAGTTCCGCAAATCTCATTCTTTAGATCGACTATTCGCTTCAGTTTAGCATCGACAAATTTTCGTTCACTTTCCACAAGCTTCTCTCGCTGCTCAGCACTACTGTAGAAAAATCCAGAATTGACCTCGCTCTTCTCGTATTCCAAAGACACATTCAGTGTTAGAATATAAGCATTTTCTATCCGCTTTGGCATATCTGGATGTCTGGCGCCATGATCGAGGACTAATCCCTTGATCAGCTGCGTCTCGGCAGCTGATTGATGCTGCATCTTCATAATTTCGATCATGTGTAAATCAACACGTTCGTTAGGTTCGGCAATTGCCAAGACTGCGTCAGTAACAATAGGAGTAATAGTTTCTGCAATCTTATGATTGAGCTTGGTAGTTAAAGACGTTCGCGCAATAGCAAGCAAGAGTTCACGATCCATGTCTTTGGGAATTTTGAATGAATCAAGGAACTGGGATTTGTTAGACTTATTCAATCACTAATTGCAAATGAACTAACACTTAAAGCTTCTTTTTTTGCGACCTCGAAGCCTTCCGTGATAACACGCGGATGCATGCCATCAGATATGTATCGTTCAGCCTGCTTAAGCAGCTCGCCAACAAGGAGACACACAGTGGTGGTACCATCTCCAGTGATCTCATCCTGAGCTGTGGCGGCACGAGCTTTATCATATTAATCAAACTGCATAGTAGAAACCTATTTAAAAAAGTAATATTTACCAATCATGACAGCAGTAGGATTTGTGATTTGCTGTAAGTTGTTAGCTACTAATTTATACGAATGGTGATCATAGCTGTACCATCTCAGAAAGTAGCACTTTTCCATCTTTCGTCAACTTGATGTTGCCTGATCCATCGACAAGCCTAAGCATAGTTAATAGCTGATGATAACAATATCAATGATAAAATAATTACATTTTAACTGTTCCCTTCGGACCAAGATTACTCGAGAGCACGTTTTGAAGACCTTGAGCAGCATTGATATTGACAGCCAGGGCCTGATTCCGCCTAAGCGATTCAGCCTTAGGATTCAATAATTGCACAGCAGACATTGGTTTCAATATAGCCAAGCAATCAACAGGTATCTAGCTTTTTGGAACTATAAATACAATGGAAGTTTTAAGACGCGTTTGTATTTTTTTCGCTCCTCTAAGTGGAATGTAATACTAAGGCTTTTGTGATGTATTTGTAATTTATTACTAATGATATTGTATGAGTCTAGTCGCAGGGAACGATCCTCTTAATTCTATTCCGATAATTTGGCGCGATTAGATAAATTTAAACTATGATTGCGCGTCTGTAAACTTCTTTAACAATTTCTACCACCAAAGCAATTTTCTTTTCGGAATAAAGAAGACTACCCCGTTTTATAGTTTAGATAATGCTGCTTACGTACTTAAGGGCATCGACCCGGTCGAACCTAACTACCTATAGAAACTGGTGGTTTAAACAATAATATTAATTAATTTGGCATTTTATCTCCCTGTTCATGTATAATCATTTCGTACAGTATCTGCTTTCTAAAAATTGCTCAGCGCAAGTTCAAGTTGAGTTTGAACTGGGTAACAGATAAGATACGCATGATTCTAGCGCCATATCGAACCAGCTCTATTTTGGATCAAATACAGGAGGAGGCTGAAAGTGATCTGCGGTGCAGGGACGCAAAATCCACACAAGGGCTCTTTGAACGACCTTTAGCCAGCATTCGAAACGATTAACAAAAGCATTATCTAACGGACAGGAACTTGGGCTGCATAACGAAGTCAGTAAGGGCCTGTTACATACAGCTTGACAACAGCAACAGCTTACAGGAATTAGGTGGTGAACTGCACTGTTGACAACGTTCAGTCTCCACTTGTGGAGCAGCTTCCTCAGCTGTGGAAATATGTTTGGATATCCTTCCCTTCAGTCTCTTTTCTTTGTAGACTTCAAACCAATATTCAACATGATTAGAAGACAAAGGGTTATCATAGCAATTTTAGGTGTTATCAACCTGATATTTTTCTTCTATACTATCTCCTCAGTCTATAGCGGATTGGATCATGCCGAACAGGACCCCTCCAGCGTTGTTTCTTTCGACATACCTTTGGCGAAGACTTCATCGCTAGTATCAGAAATCTCTCTCCCTGCCACCACTCCTGTTGGTCTCGATAGTTCTGACAAGCTGAAGTCTGATATCGATTCTGCAGACTCTATTCATCCTGCTGCACCTACTCCTGCGGTAACGCCAAAGATAGTTGTAAAGCCAAAGGTTACTTCTCCTTACTGCAACAATCCATATCAACAGGAAGGCAGACTTCTGCTCCCTCCGGCTGTTCGCGACATACGCGCAAGATGGATCCCATTTTACGCGGCAGATAAGAAAGAATATCCGAAATATGATCTTGATAACATGAAAGTCGATGATCCAATTGTCTCCCACGCACCTGTTTCATGGACTGATGCCTATATGCTGTACATTGATTTGCAGCGGCATCCTTTTGGCGGAACTTATTTTCCTGACAACCGCAGATCGCAGGTCAAGAAAGTCCAGATCAAAGAGGTAACCGATTCAGATCGTATTGTGCCTGCTTTGCCTGTGTCGTCTACATTCTCCGCAGCATTAATACCTTCCCCTCCATCTACACCAGCATCATTATCGGTAAGATCAGACTATTCGAATTTTCCAACTCATTCTGCGTCTACCATATCTTCGGACTCGTATGGACTATCTGGATCAATTGCTCTATCTAATCCATCCAAATCGTCCACGCGCGAATTAGGAACATCCCCCTCACCATTGGAGTCCGCTTCAAGCTCCTCGCCAAAAATTGAGACGCGTGACTTATTTGAACCTACGAAAGATGGCAGACTAGTGAAACGATGGAACCTAAAAGAGAAGGTCAAATTGCGTCTACTAGAAAGTCAGATCAATTGGATAAAAAACGGGCGCGTGTTACTGTTAGGTAATGAAGTTGACAAAACTATGCTACAGTTCATCTGTCAAACTATGCATGCCAAACACGGAAGTGACAAGGCAACAGGCACCGCCGAATGCTCAGTTCCTTCTCTAAATTTCACTCTGAGTTATTGGCCGATTTCATCCTTGACGAGCTCTGATACAGACTGGTGGGTCAAATCGGCACAGCTTGACGTTAGCACGCTCGAAAGTCGGTACAGATCAACATTTGAATCAAAGCTAAACGAAGTTATCGGCCGAGGAGCCAGTCCAGACTTAATCCTAATACAGCCGTTATTTCTAGAGCAAACGATTTTTCCGGCGCGAAAGATAGAAAAGAGGGCTACGACATTAGCAGAAGAGGGAATTATTACGAGAGAAGCTACAATCCCAGAGCTAGCTGCATATGGGAGGAAGTTTGATCAGGTCATCGATTTTCTCTATAAAGTTTTTGGAGAGGGAACCGTGATGATGTACAGATCTGCCATAGTCAAGCAGCCGGGAACAGCAGAGGAGTTAACGTTTATTAAAGGGCTTGATAGCCGAGGTCGTTCTGCTGCACTCCACCGTTCGATTGAAGTATTTGAGTGGGGCAAGTTTGTTCAGCTGTTCCCAGAACAAGATCAAACCGCTATGCACAAGCAGAAATCCACAGTTTCGTTTCTTTATGCTGACATGATGTGGCATTATCTTTTCCGAGCACTTGGAGGAGTTGATCGTCAAGGAACGATTACGATTTGGCCGATAGAACGAGCGATTTCCATCACAAAGCAGAAGTTGTGGGCAGAATGTCATGAGATTTACATGAAGCACGTTGTGGCTCGATAACGCATGGTTAGCGGAAAAATGCGGAGTTGATATTCATTTTTTTTTGTATTAAAGAACTGTATAAAAACTGCTAAATTTGGTATGGCCACATATATATATATATATATATTTATATATATCCCAAGCTGAAACAGACCAAGTAGGAGAGCAGCAAGGAGAGTCTGTAGATGGAAAGTGTCCGCCTGTCTTGGTCTGGCCGCAGGTCATATAATACTTTGCACAACCAGTTCTTGTGGGGTTTAATGCTGCTCTCTGCAAAAATAATATTACTCAGCTCAGGCTGTTGGAAGTCAACACTGAATTGGCGCGATTTCCGCCGATGTGCTATCATTTTTCATTCTCCTCTGTTGTCGCAGCGCTCCCTCAATAACGCCAGCAACCGCCAATTAGTCGTAGCATAACGTTGCTGTTCACCGCGTCTACTGTCTTCCTCCGAGCGTTGCCGCCTACAGATTACCGACCGACCGACCGTCCGACCTAAAGCAGCCATGCTCGGTTATGTAATCCAAGGCTCCCGTACCGTGCAGCGCATGGCCAATAGCAGCTAGGGTAAAGTGAATTTTGGGCCCGTTGCTTAGTCAGACTGAATGGATTGTGGACCTGAGTAAATGTTGGCACGTCCGCGTAGGTCGACGACCGTAATGTCGATCATGACCAGGTCACGACCGGGTCACTGCCGGCTCACATGATTTTACGTCTATAACAGGAAAGTGAGGGTTTTTTGCTTTCTTTATAATGGCCGCCGGCAACGTTGAACAGTCAAGAAGAGACGGACGAAGACGTGGTACACGCTGAGTATTCTGCAGCACGCTGTGCGTAACAGGCAGGTCCCGCGACTCCAATATTATCGACCGACGACTTGAGAGTTTGCTAAAGCACTCCTCTGTCCAGGAAATATTTTTTCGTTGTCCTTATTCGCCATCTCGCCACACTACTTTTTTTTTATACAGTGACTGCTAAAGGCAAAACATTCACTCGATCTCACTAATATTATCGCCGGACACGCCGGACGTCGCAGAGTAAGTAGCCTGCATTCCAGACAAGTCACCCTTCTCCGCTCCTTTTCGCCTCCCGCATATAGCACAATACCCACAGTATCTGCTTGCTGTGCATGACCTCATCGAGTCTGCCCGAGGACCGCTTGTCTCCCACCCCGTATACACGAACCAACTTGTTTGCCTATGCAAACCCTGTCTCGTTACAAATTTCTAACATCTTTTGCTAGACCATTCGCTGCCCTTGTTTCTCTCCTTTTTCTTGCCTATAGATCTGAAGTGATGTTGTCGAATATGTCCTACTCGCGTCTGTTATAGAAGTCGATTCGCGCTTGATTACTGTTTCTTGTGGTCTTGATCAAGTACTTGTCACTACAGGACAAGCTCCTATATCCCTCACACAAACACTTGCTCTTATTGCTTGTTCGCATTTCTTCTGCGTCCCGTTTCTTTGCTACTCTCAGATTAAGAATATCAAAGCATTTGTACTCAAGATATATTTATATCATGCAAGTTATCAAGAATATTTTCCGCCAGTCGTCTCGGACGTACGTCGACGAAGAGGCCAGTGACGAGCTGGATGAGCCGCCGGACTTGCATTGCAAAGACTCCAACACAGATCTACACGAGGCCATTTCTCAGTCGCAAGGCTTAGAACCTCTACTATTCGAGAAATCAGATTCTCTTTCGCTTTTATCTCTCACAGACTCTTCTCTGCCGGACTTTCGCCGCAGAGAGGTAGCTATCCAGTCTCCAAGACCTCAGTCTTCGCTTTTGACAAAAATGCTGGCATCGCCTACTCTGACCTCTGATGGTGCCTCGACATGTACTAATAGCACAGGTCTTGATGCACTTTCGGACTGCAGTATGGCATCTCGCACCACTACTCCTACTCCTCCGCCGACCTCCACTGTCCATGTCTCTGCACCCCCTCCCCCAGCTACCAAAAGTATTATGCGCTCTTCCTCTACAATTTTGGTCGCTCCGGATGCAGCCAAAAAGTCCTGTACTATAACGTTTGCTTGCCGACCAACAACGAGCGATGCAGATACCAGTGGTTATTCGGATTGCGAACCTCATTTTCCTGCCTTGCTTGCTCATCCCCAGCCTCAGCGCATCCTTCGTGTGGATGATGTTCTTCAAAAAGAGCGCGTTATCTCTAGATTGAACGCTGAGTTGGATGATGAAATTGCGGGTGAGGATGACGATAATGAGGATCGTGATCTAGCGAACGAAGCTGAGAATGACGATGAAGCTGACGAAGACGATGGGGAAGACGAAGATGAAGACGAAGATGACGACGAAGATGACGACGAGGATGACGACGAAGACGAAGATGAAGATGACGAGGACAATGAAGACCAAGATGAAAATGCCGAAGAATTGGAAGATGAAGACGATGTTCCTGAAGTGGAAGAAGATGGCGAGGACATTGGTTTGAAATTGACTTCAGAGTCTACCTCTGTAATCAATGACTGTGAGTCGGAGTCTGACTTCTCCGATATTTCTCATCATTCAGTCGTTTCAGACGGTGGATATGCCTCGGATGCTTCAGGAGACGACGATTTTGATGGTTTTCATTCTCCTCGTATGGTATCAACTGAGCATCATATCCGTCATGATATCCCTTCCGGCTCATTTTTCGAGTCCGCTAAGCATCGTTGTATTCGTACTCGAACTTTGAGGCCGGCAACTCCTCCAGCAAATATGGTTCCTGATCCTACTGATTTTGTTTGTGGAACTTTCGACGAAGATCGTCCCATTGAGGCGGCTTATTTTTCGGCCTTGGAGGAACGTGCCCGTTCGAGGAAGGAGCCTTGCCCTCAAGATATTGACCCTTCATTTCCTGAGGAAGTCAGTGATTTCGGACTTTCCGAAGGTGAGAACTGTCAGAATAGAAAGTCTCCAAGGACAACACAACGCAGCACATCGCCAGCTCCGGCACTTTGCAAATCTATGAGTCGTAACAAATCATGCACAGTCGCTGCTAAATTGACCGCAAAGGCCGTAGCTGCTGCTGCTGCTGCTGTTGCTCTCAAGAAGAATTCTCTTAGTTTAGCTACTGGGGCTGCAGCTAAAAAACTAGAGACAGCTACTACAAATACAGCTTCGGTTAAATCTGCTTCAGTGCAGAGGCGATGCCGTTCTCCACCACCGAATTCATCTAGATTACGACCTACATCTGCACAGAGACCTGTCCGTATTTATCCGGTTCCCTGTTCACCACATAAGTCTCGCACGAATATTCCGCAAGGATCTCTCGGTGCTAAGGCAGCTAGTTTTCAGGATAGACGTGATCGTTCGTTATTGCTGAATATGTCATTAGCGCGTCCAAAAAATAATTCCAAGCGAGTCGAACGTGGCGCTATTGATATTGTCAAGGGTCTCGAGCGTAAGAACCGGCGTCGGCGGGAAGTCAGACGAAAACTTCAAACTTCAAATTGTATTGCAGGTCGTCAAATTGGGCCCGACATTAGTGATTCTTCGACTAAGCCGCAAGAGATTTCTGGACCGGTCGCAGTTCCTTTAGGATTGCTTCGATCTTCGCCCAATGATCATAACCGAAACCATCATCACCACAGCAATCATCATCATCACCATCATCATCGTCGCCATAATCATGACCAGACACAGAAGTTAGATATAATGCCTGGTGAAGGCGTAGAAAAAATGCGTCAATTAGGATTAGTTGCTCTCAAAAGAGGCGAAAATCCGTATTCCGAATGGATGCTTTCTGTATAATCAAATCTTTTTCTTTTATCATGACTAAAAAGTGTTATGGAGTTTGTTTTATTTTATATTTATCATTATTATAATTTTTATTTATCTTTTTTCTCGTCTGTATAATATTTCCAAAGTAATGTGGTTATGAAATGATATTTATGCTATGATCTGATTTCAATTAATACGAGTCCCAATGTGACCCCGGTCAAAGTCTGTTTTTAAGTGAAAGCACAACAGTTACCGCAACAATTTCAAAGAGAAAATTATTTCAGGCAGATACGACATTTCTGGATATATTCAAAGGACTACCCCATATACATGACAGATTGAAAGCAACAATATGCCTAATAACTTTAAAATTAAATGAAGAATTGCTTCAAATTTCTCCTTGTCCACTACCTAAACCGTAACTTCTAATCATTTTCTTATCAACGAATAACAGAAAAATCGGCAATTAAAGTATAATGGAAACAAAAACAAACAAGCGGACAATGGTGACAGGAATAAGACAGAATGAAAGAAAACTATAATTTTAAGTTTATATAAAACCAATTGCTTTTAAGCAAACCCCAATCTCAGCACTTTAAATATCTTATCTAATGCAAAAATCGATCTTTGAATTCTTCATAATCGCCAACCATTCTATGCAATCGCTTTTTAAGTAATTGACGAGCTTCGTAATTTGCACGAGCAGTTTCAACCTGTTGTTTCCGTCGTTCAACATGTAACTTCTTGTCAAGTTCCTTTTGCTTTTCGTAGTCTTCATCCAATAATGGCAACTCTTTCTTACGATATGCACGCTCAAGGTGGTCGATTCGCTTCGTAGTTATCCGCAATCTTTCTTGCATCTCTTTCTGCTTCTTTTCGGTCTGCTCAGATTGTACTTCTCGCAGCTTATCAGTATCCATGCCTTCCAAGCTCTCAGGATCAATCTTGATACCAGCTGCAGCCATTTCTTCCGCAAGCTTACGCTTCTCTTGGTCTCGAATAGCATCTTGCTCCCGGCGAATCCGCTCCAGTTCACGTTTGCGCATTTCCTCAGCAAGTCGTTCTTGCTCTTGTTGCTGCTCTTGCTGCTGCTTAAGCATTCTCTTCTTAGTCTCATCTTCCTCCCGCTTCTGAAGAATCGACTCGGCCTCTTTCGCACGTCCTTCAATAACTTTCTTTCGTTCAAGAGTAGCATTACGCTCTTCTTCAACTCCAACAATCGCTCGTTGAATCGCAGTATCGCGAGCGGCGGCACGGCCCCGAAGATAGTCATCATCAACAATATTGACTACCGCAAACAGTGATTTTCCAAGACGAGACAATTCGCCACGCACAATCTCGGATGGAGTTGGCTGCAAAGAAGCAATAGCGCCACTTTCAACTTTGGTCGACGCATAAACATCACTCTCGAAAGTGATTGAATCTTCAGCATGATTTACTCGAATTGAAAGCTCACCTTTCTTGCATCCATTCATAATGAACTTTTCAATCGTAATTCGACTAACTTCAAAAGGAGCAGGGAAATTCACAAGCTTCAGGACAAAGCTGAGCTTAACTGCATCATAAACCTGAGATAACTGCTGAAACAATCGTGTTAGAATAACTTGATGTAAAGGTGCAATATAACGAGCAAGCTCCTCATTAGCAGAGATAGCAGAAAGAATAGGAGTAATTTTCTTGCAAATAGAAAGCGGATGAAAATCTACTTCCAAAATAGAGTATAATCCCTTGATTTCAGGAGAAACACGGCTAAGGAGACCGCGGACAAGAGCATCATGGATTAATGAAACACGGGTTGGAGCCTGAGTGAGATTCAGTAGCCCGGATAGACGAGCGTTTTTTGGTTTCGACTCATCAAGATCAAGCATACCAGCTCGGACTCGAGAAGTGCTAATGACAGGAATAGCAAGTGCGGAAAGTAAAACAGTGGTAGCAATCTCTGTAAGTTCTTCATCTGACAAGGCAGTCTTTCCTTGCATACGAATGTTGTAATACATGCTTGCAGCTGCAGCATGGAACAAAAAGTTATCTGAAACGAGGAAAATCTTGGAAAGCTTATCGTAGTAGTTGGCCATCATAGCAGGCTTTGCTGGTCGCTTCGATAAGGTCAAAAGAGTATGTACATCTTCTACTGAACGGAAGGCTTCTTGCCAAAGCTCAAGCTCCACAGCAGCGTTCAACTGAGCAAATCGAGCATCGAGATGACGCTGGAGTGTGTCTGGGTCATTGAGATTGATGGCATGAACTTGCGATGAATTCTTAGCTGCACTCTGCAAATGATTGCGAAGCATTTCACACAGACGCCGAAACTCTGTCTTTCGGTTAAACTTCAAACAAAATTGGAAGGCACTGGTGGTTGTCTGCTGATACATGATCTCAAGCCTGGCGTTGTTCCTCAGAATTTCAAGAACAGTACGGTAAGCTTCCCACAAAAACTTCAACCAAGGCGTGACGACAGCACGGTCAGTACGGTCTTTGGACTGATCGGTTGAAACCGTAGAGAGCATGATCGATTCGGGGGTCTCACCGGCTTCAAGATCATCGATTGCATCGACAGCGAGACGATCAGCTTGCTCCTGGGCCTCTGCAACTTTCTGCTTAGAGAGATCGATGAATTTTTTCAAAACGATCTCAATGGAACCAACTGAAGTATTCTGGGCGACATTCTTATATGTATGTAAACCTTCTTTCGCGAGCTTACCCTTCCGAAGCTGGACACAGAGCTCCACAAAGCGAAGCATCACGGGCTCTAGAGATGCAATGGGGGTATTACGGGTCCTCTTGGAAGTAATGATCTCATGAAGTAAGTTAAGTGCATCCCCAGACTGATCGACTGCGAGCAGTTCTTCAGCACGCTTGACAAATGATTAGCAGATAATTCACGGAAATTAGCTCGCACACACGAGCAAGACAACAGATGTCTTCTTACCTTAAGAACGTTCTCTGGACGAACATGGGGCGCCATATTGCAAAACACGGAATCAAATCTAGAATAACAAGCTGAAAAGAAATAAAAGTGCTGAAATCGTCTGTGCAAGTAACTAAACCAAACACTAGAACGACAGCGAAGTAGCTTTTCGTGTTCTCTTCAGTTCAATACTGTCTTGATTTTAGCTCGATCAACTCGCAATTTTTTTTTCTTTTCGGCGCAGAGTGTTCCCGATTATGGCGTAAAGACGACAACGTACAATATGGCTTAATCATGATACTGTGAGACGCTTATGCCCAGATATATCTGATCTCATTCCTTAGCGAACGGCATCAGATAATATGTTGACTGGAATCGCAAAAGATAAATATAATTATATATCTTGCTCCTCAGAAGAATCTGTGATTTTTAAAGTCAATGAGATAAATTTGTGTGATTTTTGAAAACATTTTTTTCGTGCTTTGCTTTTGTTTAGATCTCATCGGCTTGAGCTCTGTGTCGGGAGTGGACACGGGAGGATCAGATCCAAAGCCAGCCTCAAAAGAAATTAGATCGCCTTGGTGCATTTATCACTACCAATCACAATTAGCTTACCCGTCATAACGATCAATTAGTTGTTGCAGTTTAATTTCAGACAAGGCCGCGCTCGGTCAATTGTGTGTTTACTGGCTGTTCTGATCATCGATCAATTGCGGTTTGACGGCCCCACGATATAGACAGGAATTGTAATCGTGATTCTTCAATTTTTCCTTCTCATTCTGCACATTTTAAACAGTGTCATCCAAGATCTGGCTATCGCTTCAATATCTGATTTTTTGATTGAGTACAGAAGCTGATTTTTATTCGCTCTATTCCAGAATAGTCTCAGTCGATCTCTGAATATCTGCTTTCAACAGCAAATTTCCGCATATTCTGGCGCGATATAGAAAATACTAAAATAATGGTTGCATACGGAAATGCAGGCGCCGTACGGAGTGATCGTGGAAATCCTGAAATTAAATTACAACGGATGTGCTTGGTGCGCGATCAAGTTATGGACGAACTGAATCGTGACAGAGTTGCATCTTCACAGTCCTGTAATCGGTATGTTCGAGTGCGAGTTATTGCCTAGGAATTATTATTAATTAATTAGAATTATACAATATACCAAAAGTACTAGTGACTATATGTTGCCATCATCCTGGGGCGATCGAGAAAAGCATGAAGATCCATATAATCCGCAAGTTAAGGATAGCTGCTGCACAATTTCGTGAATTTGGTTTTGTTTTTTAATCCCGATGCCCTCTAGACTTTGCTCTGCTTAATGTTCTAAATTTTGGCATTTTTTTTATTCTTCCATCTGTTTATGTTCCAGTTTGCAAGGACAAGGGGATCAAGAATTTCTGACATATACTCTCCTACTATTTTGTTCGAAAAGAATTGAGCAGAACTATTTTGGTGTTTGGATTGGTAGTTTTTTGGGTTTGCATTAGTTTAATAAATTGTTAGTCATCAGAAATTCATGAGTCTGTCATTCATGGGCTAGATACAAGTAAAAAGTTGCCTAATCAAATATTGCCAGTGGCCGTAAAAACCTGTCTAAACCAAGAGAGAATAATTCGTTATTTACACCCTCTCCTCCAATATGCTCGGGCGGACTAAGTGGACTTTATTCCAAACGTAAGTAGATACGAAAAGAAGAACCATTTTATGAGACTTACTTCTTAACAACATATTCCACAAATAGCCCGGCGTAGATTTGCTCCAAGATTGGCCTTACACCCTCAACCGAAAGATCTGTGATCATAACAAACCTTAGATTTGTCAGAGTTTCGAAGAAATGGAGCCTATATTTGCTTGTCTTGTATGTGAAAAACGCTTCCTTTCTGTCACGCTCCGTTAGCCCATCATAACGTATCATCTGTTTTCTCTATCAAAGGAACAATATACTCTCCCGATAATTTGGATACAATATTTCGCAGCGAAAATACAACACCAAAAACTAGTTTGACTTCATCGTCGACAGCTAAAGGCTCATTGCTCCTTTTTGGCGGCCCTTCAGAGGCTCGCACTTTTGGCGGCAACAGACCGTCAGCATTGGTCTTCCGTGCGATCTGAGAGCTCTGAAGAACTCTTTCCGGATGCTTAAAATCTCGATGAAATATACATTCACCTATTTTTCGTAGTTAGTAACTGGAGCATTCAGAGATCAAATATACGCTAAATCAAATCTCCTTGACATACAATGCCTGTCAAAAATGTAAAAATTGTATATAGTCATGATCAAGGACTTTTTGAATCACAAATATCCTCCTATTATAGGAAAATAATAAGCGACCAAAAGGATAATATGGTCCAGGTTGAGTAGTATACTGTGTTCTGCTTTCTACCAGATCAACGATCTAGGGCAAGTCAATTGACTTGTAGATATGAATTACATAATATAATCACATGATATTGCTAGTTATCCAATATTGGAATATATTATACCTATTCATGAAGCGGTAAGTGAGCGACTGAGAAAGTATGGTATTTTGCAATCTGTTGATTCTAAGACGATTCAAATAAATTGGTTCTAATTTGATAAAAGAGAGAAATAATCGTAAATATTTTGCCTCTTCAAGCAATATTGAAGTAGGTTCGCTTGGTTACCCGATAGGGAAGACTGTAAGATCAAGCTTTTTATCTACATCCACAAGCGGCTTCGCAAATATCAAGAAGTGTACGAGAAATAACTCACGGCATGAAAACAGATCTCAGCTGACTCAGCTGACAACTCTGAATATAGAACAATTATTTCAGGCTACAACTAAAAGTACCATATTTGTTAGTTCCACGTCTGTTCCGAATTGGCCGACGCAGTGATATAGTTTTTCTGCGCCTGAGGCTTGTCTGGGAGCTGGAACATGGAACAAAGAGAGACAAGGACAGGAACAGAGCGCCGCATGGCTCAGGGTTCTGTCAGATAGCTCGTAGAGTCTCAATTCTTTCAGTCTGTTTAGTTGCTATATCGAGATAGTCATATTTCGCAGACGAAAGCGTAAATCAACTGCAATTGGTGACCAAAAACGCTCTACCGAACGGAAATACTCGAAACGAAAGGCTTTTTGCTGGAGGGCAAATTGTGGCTTACTGAGGTTGCTAGCAATAACTGTTCGGCCGATATTGTGCTGAAAGCTTTGCGCGCAAATACAGACAGAGGGAGGTAGAAATCTCACTGATCAATCACCAATCTCAAAACTTTACATTCTTGAGAGCAGATATATCTTGATCAGCGGATTTGATTGCTATCTATTACACTTGGTAGAATTTTCTACATAGCAGTTCGCAGAAGATCACTCAATAATTGTGCTACATCTACACTAGCTCCGACTTGTGTCACGCAATTTTGAGTGGATTGACTGGGACGAAGAAATAAGGCGAGAATATTAGATCCGGAGGATTTTAGCCTTTTAAGAATTACGCGACTACTAGTTACTGACTGGTGGAGAATGCAACTAAATCACAAGTTGAATGCCCTGCGCAAGAATGCCCCACCCATGATATTTATTGTACCTGAAGGGTCAGAAGAAGGCAGTAGCTCATCGACAGACCTGTCCATCACACCTACAGAGGACAACTTGGCACAAACCACTGCTGCAATGAGATTAACAGATAGATCGCGACAAATAATACAAAGTGGGATGCGTTCACCGACCCGTCAACATTCACGACCGCCATCCTCGCCGAGAAGAGAAATCAAGGAGACTCTAGATGCACGATTAACTATGCTGGGCGCCGACAAATATCGTGTGAATCAATACGAGGTGAATGAAGAAGTTGGCCGAGGATCTTTTGGGGCGGTTTATCGAGTCATAGATACTATTACGAATCAAGAATATGTATGTCTAGCTGAAATCGGGAAAATCGGTTTCTGATGTCATGGATGCTCATCTAACCGATTTCACTAGGCCATGAAGGAAATTTCTAAATCACGATTACGAAGACAAAATAATTCTCAATTGCTGCGGGCCCGGGCGCCGGGAGGAAATGGCATTCGTGGACTAGGAGGAGTCAAAGGCAGTGCGAACAAAAATCCAATAGACTTTATCCGACCGGAGATTGCAATTCTCAAAAAGCTCCATCATGTCAATGTCGCAGATTTAGTAGAGGTATTGGACGATCCTGAAGGAGACTCGATATACATGGTGCTGGAATGGTGTGCGCATGGCGTTCTGATGAAGGTTTCTCTGGATGAGCCAGCTGTGCCATATTCTGAAGAACAATGTAGACTCTACTTTCGTGATCTAATATTAGGGATAGAATATCTTCACTCCCAAGGGGTTGTGCATCGTGATATCAAACCGGACAATCTACTGCTAGACGAAGATGACGTTCTAAAGATAGTGGACTTTGGTGTGTCAGAAATGTTTGAGCGGGATCGCGAGGAAGGTGATATGGTTATACGTCATGCTGGAAGTCCAGCGTTTATCGCGCCAGAACAATGTGCTATCCCTCGTGTAGAGTATTCCGGTCGCGCGGCAGATATTTGGTCCATGGGTGTGACGCTCTACTGCTTGATTACAGGGAAATTACCTTTTACAGGCGAGAGCCAAGTCGAAATTTATTCAAGCATCGAGCTCGGCGATTATTCTCCGCTCCCCGTAGGCTGCTCGCCGTCTTTGCAGCGGCTTTTGAAGCTGCTTCTCGAGCACGACTTTCGCAGGCGCATTACCATGAAGGAGCTACGAAATGATGACTGGGTTACTGCGGCGGGGGAAGACGAGCTGCTTTCATATGAAGAGAACGTATCTGATGGAGTCAGCAAAGTAACCGGCCCAGATCTTGCTGCGGCAATACGCGGTGTTGCTTCCTGATTTAGGTTGTGAAGGCTGATACAGTTGACTGTTGTTGTTGCTGTTGCTGTTACTGTTTCTGTTGCGGATGAGGTAGAGTTTTTTCCTTTTCTTAGGAAGTACTTTGCTGGTGGCTTACTATTTCCGACTAGACTCAGGGGAGCATGGTACATAGTCAAAGTAATCCTCAAACATTCTTTTATCCACAGACGAGCGAAAAAGCTGACCGCGCTGACCTCAGTTTGTTTTAGTCATCTAAAGCCCTACTTCTCGCTCGCCCGGGAAGACCTTTTTCCGGCTCGGATACAACCTACTTCCGAGACGACAACATAACGCAAGAGGTTCGGAGAAAAGATATGCTTGTGGTTCGCGGGATTTTATTTACATCTCCTTGCTTGTGTTACGTCCTCTCTATAGGCCAAAGACAGCATATATCTTTTTGTCACATACTGTCACGTACTTGAGAACGGTATTTTGCTCGTCATCATCCATTGTCCGCGGATCTTGCAAGGAACAGGAATAGAAAATGAACGTGTTGAACTGAGTCTCTCAAAACTCTATCGACGCACACAAGGCAAGCGAGCCGCTACTTGTAACCTTTGTCTGTCTAAAAATCGGAATCTCTCGGATGGTTGATTTGCCCTCAAAAAACGGCATTCACGTGACTTGTATTCGGATGCACGGCGGATCTCGGCCAGCGGAGGAACTCCCAGACCGCGTAAGCCGCTGGAAACGTGGCTTCGCGGACTAACAATTACTTGTTCGGTTTGTGATGAACGGTAGTCAAGGCTATATATTATGTTCTCCTAGTTTGCGCTTCCGGATGTCAAAAGCTGTACAATTCTCTTTAGCTATCCGAAACATCATATTGGTCTGATCTGGTATTCAGTGCTCGAATCAACATGGTTGACGATTATCGAGAGAACGACATCATTGATGTCGAAAACCAGCGTGAGGAAGATCTCGATGCGCTGCACATGAAAAACATCCACGAAGTGGATAAAGATCAGCTTGCAGCTTTGTCTCGAACACTCTCAAGAAGATCCAAAACAAATGTAGATGAAGGTCTTTCGGATGATGATAAAGGTCTGGAGGCTGTTCTTCGTCGTCAGATAAACGCAAATACTCGTGATGGCATTCTCGACCGTGCTATCGGCGTCAAGTTCAAAGGTCTCTCAGTTTACGGTGTTGACATGTCCACAACTTCGCTTTTCACTTTGAGCGAGGTTCTTATGGCCCCTTTGCGGATTGGCAACCTCTTTTCTAAGTCCAAAGTTCAGCATCGTGCTCTTATCCGCGACTTCCATGGAGTTATTGACAAGGGAGAGATGCTCCTCGTTTTAGGTCGTCCTGGTGCAGGTTGCTCGACTTTCCTTCGTACTCTTGCTGGCGAGACTGACGCCTATACAAATGTGGAAGGCGAATTGGCTTACGATGGTATTGATCAAAAAACTATGAAGCAGCGGTTTAAAGGTGATTTACTTTATTCTGCAGAGACTGACGAACACATGCCTACTCTCAATGTTTCTCAGACTCTTAGTTTTGCTGCTGAAGTTAAATCTCCTTATGTTCGTTCTGGCAATGTGTCTCGCGATGAGTTCATTAAAGACACGCGCGACATTCTGGCTACTGTGTTTGGTCTAACTCATACCTATAATACTCCAGTGGGTAACGATTTTGTTCGTGGTGTTTCTGGTGGTGAGCGAAAACGTGTTTCTCTTGCTGAAGTTCTTGCCGGCCGTGCCAATTTCGTGTGCTGGGATAATTCTACTCGTGGTCTGGATGCTTCGACAGCTCTTGAATATACAGAAACTATCCGTACCGTGACCAATTTGTTGCAGAACACCGCGGTTGTCGCTATTTATCAGGCTGGTGAAAACATTTACAATTTGTTCGATAAAGTTACTGTGATTCACACTGGTCGTCAAATTTATTTTGGTCATATTTCAAAGGCAAAGCAGTTCTTCGTTGATATGGGTTACTATTGTCCTCCTCGTCAAACTACTGCTGAATTTCTCACTGCTATTACTGATCCTGCTGGTCGTTTTGTTCGAGAGGGCTATGAAAATAGAGTTCCTGTTACCGCTGATGAGTTTGAAACCTATTGGAAAAATTCTCCCGAGTTTCAAGAGATTCAGAATGAGATCAGTCAATATGAGGCGTCTATCTCTGGTGACGATAAGTTGAACGAATTGAACGCTTCTGCTTCTCAAGAGCGTTCAAAGGGATTTCTCAAGAGAAACAAGTCTCCATATGTTCTATCGATTGGTCGCCAGCTATTGGCTCTTATCCGTCGTGGTTTCCAGCGTCAAAGAGGAAATAGAGCTTTCACTATTAGCAGTCTTGTGGCCTCGTTTACGCAATCGCTTATCTTTGGTTCTTTGTTCTATAATATCCCTAAAACGGTGGCTGGTTCTTTTTCGCGAGGCGGTATCATTTTCTTCGCTATCCTTTTCTTCACTTTAAACGCTATCGCTGAGATGGCTATGCAGTATCCTGATCGAAAAGTCGTTGAAAAACAAAAACGGTTCGCATTTTATCATCCTGGTCTTCAAGCGTTAGCTTATCTCATTACTACTTTCCCGGAGCGCTTCGCAGCGATTACCATTTTCGAATTGATTCTTTACTTCATGACTAATCTAAATCGCAAGCCAGGACAGTTTTTCATTTTCTATCTATTTGTTCAGCTTACAACACTGACAATGGTTGCTTTTTTCCAGATGGTTTCTTCTTTTTCACCTACCCTTGAGGCAGCAAACGCCATTGCAGGTATGAGTGTTTTACTTGTTTTCATCTATGCAGGTTATTTGATTCCTCGACCTCTTATGAAAGTCTGGTTCAGTTGGATGACTCGTATGAATCCTGTTTCATACAGTTTCGAAGCCTTAATGGCGAACGAGTTTCATGGGGCGGAAATAGATTGTACCGCGTCAATGATTCCTCAAGGTGAGGGCATCTCGCTTGCAAATCAAGTCTGTTCTTCTGCTGGAGGCAAGACTAGTCAAATTTATGTACTAGGTGATGATTATGTCAAAATATCCTTCTTGTATAAGTTTTCTCACGTTTGGAGAAATTTCGGTATTTTGATTGTTTTCTTTATTGCCTTTGTTATTATGTACATGGTTGGTACTGAAATTATGAGTCCTGCTGCGACCAAAGGTGATGTTCTCATTTTCAGACGAGGATATGTTCCAGAAGTTTTGGAAGAGAAGGAAAAGAATGCTGTTGCTGCCGGTGTTGTTCGTGATGCGGCTCAAAAATCGAGTGGTTCGTCGTCGTCTTCTACTGTTGAGGCTGATTCTCCCAAAGAAACGGCCGTTATCGAAGACGGTGACGTTATAGGAAAGATTCCATCGCGCGTTAATTCTTCACTTCGAATGACTGAAATTTTCTCCTGGCAGCATGTTAACTACACTGTTACATTGCCGAATGGTGAAGACCGTCAGCTTCTGTGTGATGTTCAAGGATTTACCAAGCCTGGAACTATGACTGCACTTATGGGTGAATCTGGTGCTGGTAAAACCACTTTGCTTAATACGCTTGCACAGCGAATCGATGTCGGTGTTATCACCGGAGATATGCTTGTTGATGGTAAGGCATTGAGCGCCGGATTCAAGAGACGCACTGGTTATGTTCAGCAGCAGGATTTGCATGTTGCTGAGACGACCGTTCGCGAAGCCTTGAGATTTGCAGCTTTATTACGCCAGCCTGCTTCTGTCCCTACTCAGGAGAAATATGATTATGTTGAGACTGTCATTGAGATGCTTGGTATGGAAAGTTATGCTGAAGCCATTGTCGGAAACCTTGGAGCCGGCTTGAATGTTGAGCAACGCAAAAAATTGTCTGTCGGTGTAGAACTTGCGTCGAAGCCTTCTCTGCTTCTTTTCCTTGATGAGCCTACATCTGGACTTGATTCGCAATCAGCTTGGGCCATTGTTCAGCTTCTCCGCCGTCTGGCAAATGCTGGTCAGTCTATTCTATGTACTATTCATCAGCCTTCGGCCACTCTTTTCGAAGAGTTCGATAGATTGTTACTTTTGAAGAAAGGTGGAAAGACTGTTTATTTCGGCGATATTGGTACAAATTCTCGAACTCTTGTTAACTACTTTGAGACGCAAGGTGCCCCTAAGTGTGGTTCTGATGAGAATCCTGCAGAGTATATTTTGAATTGTATTGGAGCTGGTGCTACTGCTGTCACTGATCGTGATTGGTATGATGTCTGGACGGCGTCAGAAAATTTCTCTAAGGTCACTCGTGAGATTGAAGAATTACATGCTGAATTAAGTCAATTGCCTGCTCAGCAGACTGGAAAAGATTATACTGGCAGGTTCGCTGTACCTTGGACTACTCAGGCCAGAGCAGTTATTACTCGAACATTCCAACAATATTGGCGAAACCCAAGTTATATTATGGCGAAGGGCATGCTGTACATTGTCAGTGGTCTTTATATCGGTTTTTCATTTTGGGATACGAAATTCACTATTCAAGGTGTTTCTAATTTGCTTTTTGGTGTTTTCTTGCCTATTGTTCTTGCTGCTCCTCTCATGAATCAAATGCAACCTCAAGTATTGAACATCCGTGAATTATATCTCGCGAGAGAAGCTGCTTCAAATACATACCATTGGTCGTGCCTGCAGCTTTCTACTTTAGTTGCGGAGATGCCTTTTAACATTGTTCTATCGACTATCCAATTCTGCTGCTTTTACTTTCCTGTTCACTTCTTTAGAGAGGCTTCGCGTGCTGGATTTTACTACTTGGTGTTCTGCATTTTATATCCGATGTTTTGGGCATCTTTTGGTATTTCTATGACAGTCATGGCTCCCAATGCGGCAACTGCTAACATCATTACATCTGTGATGTTTTCGATGATTTTGTCGTTTTCTGGTATTTTCCAGCCATATTCCCTGTTTCCCGGATTTTGGAAATTCATGTACCGAGTTTCCCCATACACTTACTTCATTGAATCTCTTTTGTCCACTGTTTTGCATGATGGTGTAGTTACCTGCTCCGAAAGTGAGTTGAGCATTTTCCAGCCTCCTTCTGGTCAGACGTGCTATGAATTTGCTGGTGCTTATGCTACGGAAAATATGGCGAAATTGTCTAATCCTAATGCTACATCCGATTGTGGTTACTGCCGATGGACTGTTGCCGACCAGTATTTGACTCAGGTCAATATTAAGTACTCTCATCGCTGGCGTAACGTTGGGTTTATTTGTGCTTTCATTTTGTTCAATGTTGCGTTTACCTTTGTTGGATTCAAACTTTTCCAGGCGTCTCACTGGAGTCTTCCGAAGTTTGGTAAGAAGAAGGCTGCGCCTGCTGTCAAGAAGACAGAATCAGATGCAGAGAAGGTTTAGAGTGCACGTTCGAGTGTATATTTGCGTCTGATTTTAAGTTTTACGTTATAGAGAGGGAAGGATGAAATGCTCTCCACTCAAATGTCAGTTCGAAAGAGAACTGGAAGCAAGTTATTATAGTATCACAGGGTTTTATCTAACTAATATATATATAAAGTACACATTTAAGAATTAAGTAGGTCCGCAGTAGATACAGTAATTAGTTGCTGGTTGTACTGCAGCTGAGGCTTGCTGTCATAGGAAGATATGGAAGTGCTGTGGAGAAGGAAGAAACTTTTGGTAGAGGAAAAGATTTAAGATCCAGCATTTTTCTTGATCCATTTTCTGGCAAAACCTGGGTAAGTCAGAGTCGTGGTAACATCAATCGTAACTGATTGGCTTTTCTACGCCTGTTCCATACACAATTGGTCACCCGAGCATCCCAGACAGGTTAAATACCAAGGCCAGGGTCCTGGACAGTTCCTGGGCACTCTCAACACGTGCGTGGATTGGGTGGGAAACGCGACTTTGGCGCGCAGAGAAAGTACAGGGGACACAGACTGCCCCTTATGG
Source organism: [Lipomyces] oligophaga (assembly GCF_038497815.1). Lineage (NCBI taxonomy): Eukaryota > Fungi > Ascomycota > Lipomycetes > Lipomycetales > Lipomycetaceae > Lipomyces > [Lipomyces] oligophaga. The sequence goes on along the minus strand of NW_027117792.1, from coordinate 155,088 downwards.
GAAGAGCGCGCGAGAGTTCAAGGGCAGAGGAGTAAACAAAAGAAAAACTGGCCGATTCCAGTCGATTTGGCTGTTCAGTTTTAGCCAGAGCAGGCGAACCTAGAGGCATATGCTGGGCAGAGATTCCAGCAGACTATCCGGACCTGCGCAGTCAGTTCGAGGAAGAATGCTTCCTCGCCTTCTGTCACTTTTTTTGTTTTTACACAAGATTTAATAATGTTGCCTGGAGGCCAGACCCTGCGTATTTCGCAATCCGAGTCTACCATTTCGGGAACAAAAAGGAGGACTATAAAGCAGTAGGCTTTCCGGACACTTCTCGACTTTGGCCGGGCGGATTACAAGGACGCGGTTTCTACTACTACTCATAGTGTCTAGATATATACATATATATACATAGTTATCCATTCATGAAGTTCTCTTGCTCAATCCTCGCAGTACTAGCTGCCTTTACGTCTGCTGCTTGCGCAACAGGTAATGTTCGCATGCTCACATGGGTCGTCAAGCCGGATTCCGCGCCAAATGATGGTATTTCTGTTAACGAAACCATCAGCTCGTTGAACTCGACTGTGCCTAACGACAGCGAGATGAACTACTATGCAAACTACACTCAACTCGCCTGGTCCACTCGTCGTATTGCTGTTGCTAATGAGGTTTTGTTCAACAAGGTCCAGGTTTTTGGTAGGTTAACAGGGCGTTGCCATTGATAGGCTAGCGAGTATGCATCTCCGGAAATACTAACAGAAATGTGCTTTAGCCATTCAAGGTGTTTACACTCGTCAGATGACCGACCTCATTGAGCTCCTTGGTTCTAACTGGGTTTATGAGGGTGTTGGACGTGATGATGGTGTCGAGAGCGGAGAATACGTTGCGGTCTTCTACGATACCGACTATATAAAGTCCTTATCCTATGATGTGTTTTGGTTATCGAATACTCCTGCGACTGTTTCCAAGTACTCTGGTGCTGGATCGTATCGTATTGCGACCGTTGTAAAGCTCTCGCTGATTTCCACCGGCGATGATTTTACTGTGATTTCCACCCATCTCGATGATGCTTCCAACGATGCCCGAAAGGTTGGTGCGTCTTTAATCCGTTATCGTGCTGCTTATGAAGCTTCCTTAAAAGGCGAGCCAGTTTTCCTTTTGGGCTGTCTTAACTCGTCTCCTGGCGACTCCAGCGCAGATGCTTATGAAATCTCGACCGGTACCGAGGATATGGTTAGCATTAACTCGGATTTCTCTGCCAACTATACCTCTGCCATTTCTAATTCCTTCTACTTCATTGATGTTCTTGATGCAACCAAACCCGAACGTCGCAGTGGTCATTTTTCTACAGTTTCGGGATGGAACAAGATTGGAGATACTTCTTCATTCGAACGCAGCTCGTTTGGCTTTGGCTCTTCTACCGGCGGCTGGCTCGCTCAGAGATATCGTGTCGGAGAGAACTTCTTTGATGATGAGTATCATCAGAGTCTTCATCGTCCTCTCTACTTCGATGTTTCCGTTGGTGTTCCTGCCATGTAGACTACTTTCCTGTAGAAACAAAATAGCGAAAGGATCTGTGAATATATATAGTGAAATTACTATTTAGTTAATTTTTTCTGAGCGATTAATTTCGACTGATATCCTAATCAGTAGCCTAGGAGTCATGGCCATCTCTGAACAGACCTACGATAACCGACTCGCTTAGTAGAATTAAAGTTTATCAATTTTTGTTGGCCGTTCAAAAATTATCCCCACACAAATAATTCAAAATTTCATTTTTCTCGACCTTTAACAAATCTCTATATTTCTCATCCTATAATCTAAAAAATCATTGCTAGAACTGCAAGTAATCCGCCAATAAAGACAGGTGCGCTCAATGCCGCTGCTCCGTTGGTAGTTTCTACCGCAGCGGATGGAATAGTACTGCTAACAATTGAGACGTTGGAAGTTCCCGTACCGCTGGAAGTACTCTCCCCAGAGCACGTGTGGTTGCGATACAAAGTAGCAGTATCAAGTATCGAGCCATTGGCAGATGCAATGAATTCATGCGTAAGATGCGTGCAGTTGTGAAATGTTAACTTAGACCAGCCGAAAGTCGAATTCTGCAGATATCGAGAGTACGAGTTAATCGGATCCTGATACTCTGAAAGACCGTGGTAGTGTCCACCAGCACCATTAAGAATATATAAAGGCGCAGATGGATTGTTGAGCTCGTTAGGATCCGCAACTCCATCTCGCATCGGTGCATTGCGCTCGTACATATGAATATGTCCGTAAAACACAATATCAACCTCATATTTCAGTAACAGCGGCTCGAACGCAAGCTTACAGTTCCAGCAAATAGTGTTCGAAACATTCTTTCCAGAAGCATACCAGGGGCGATGGCCATAGACTACAATCCAAGGGGTCAACGTGCGATTAACGCTTGCAAGATCCTTCTCTAGCCAATCAATTTGTTCATTTTCATAAGATCCGAATGGTCCCGAATGCATGTCTTCGGGACCATCAACATCATCTTCACCGATGAGACCATTTCCAAGATCTGTCTCCGTGTTGATAGCAACATAGTGAACCATACCATGATCGAAAGAGTACCAAAAATTGCCAACCCCACCAGACTCTTCACCGGGCATAGAAAAGTGGTTGATATAACTAGTAAAATTGCGTTGAGCTTCAGGACAAATAGACAAGTCATACGTGGTCCCGTTAATAGTCGTTCCTCCTTCATCACAATTAGACTCGTGATTACCAGGCGCAACCATGTAAGGTCTGACCGAAGTAACGGGTTGCAGTTCGTCATAATACTGGTTAAGCAACCGGTTGTACCATTCAACACCTTCATCGAACGAGATGTTCAGATATCCTTGACCCCATTCAGTCAGCCAGGTATCAGCGTACGCAAGATCGCCAGCTAGACATTGTTAATCATATTGCTATTTCAAATAAAATACCACCACTTACGATGAAGAAGTAGATCGAAACCATCGACATAACGAGAAAGAGACTGCATAGTGTTGCTGTCTTCGTCTGTAATCGTTGGATAATCGCTCTCCACTGACTCGCCATAAGGACCCATGACACCCATATCGATAACAACACCAATCGAATAGGGCGTGTAGTCACCGACAGGACGGGAAGTCTTAAAAGTATAAGCAGATAATTCATGACAGCCGTAGCAGTTGGTATTCGAAACAGTGTAGTAATACGTAGTGTCCGGTTTCAAGCCAGTGATTTTGACATGGTGGGCCCATGTAGGAGATGTCTCAAAAGTACGAGAAGATCCAGTGGCCTTGCTGTCAAGATTCCAGGGATCTTCTCCATAAAAAACCGTGGGCTCTTTGATGGAGCCAAAAGTGTTCCAGGACACGGTCATACCAGTAGGACCTGCATATGCAAGACGATGCTGTAAAGGCTCGACCTTGTTCTCGGGAACTGATCCTGGGATATTGATTTGTGCCGCAACCTGTATAACAAGCCCCGCAGCAGCTGTAATAACATTGAGAAACTTCATTGCTGTTAGTTGATATATTTTGAGAAGTTTGCTCAGAGCAGGAAACTCTCAGATATTTGAATTGAAAGCGACTCATCAAATGCATGATCAATTACATTACTTATTCCGGCCGAGAGCTCGCTCTAGCAAGAACTTGATCTCCAAGTAAGACATCGTATGTCTCTAATTACCTCCACGTGCATTATCTGACTGAAATTGAAGGATAACAGATCTGTGAAGTCCGAGGGAATAATCATGCAGAGAGCGGAGAAGAGGCGATCATGCAGTACTACATCCAGCCATTATTGGACACTCACAGCCAACTAGCCAATAACACACGTCTAATTAGAATGAATGAATAGATAAGAATTTGTCAGCAAAAAATAAATAATAATCTATTTCCAGCTGAGCATGGTAAAGTGAGTCTGCTGCATTTGACAATGATGTATTCTTCAAATACGCGAACCTGTGGGTAAGCCGTAGCAGATGGTCAAGCCAATTACCGCAAGGACCAGTTGAAAAGACAGCAGATCTTAAGTCGTTTAATGAACCAACCAGAGCTCTTAGGACGCCATGTACTGAACTGAGTTGGCTATCGATGAGCGATGATTGGTGAGAGAGAAACCATGGCTTCTCGAGGGTTTCTCGTTATCGGAAGCTCTTTTCACATTCGACTTTGCAGCTTAATTGACCGCCGAAAACGGGCCAGTCCATCACAATTAAGCTTTGGATAGCAATCTTGGCTGTACGGCTAAATCAAATGCTTGAATATTACTTTGTTTTTTGTGCTGCAAAGACCTAGTTCTCTATGCATTAGTGCTACAGTTGCACTCAAAGTCCCAGCAGAACAGAGCTTACAGGATCATTTTGACCCCGATCCTTCAAGTTGTCTTTGAGTTAGTCTTGATCATCATCAATTCTTTTGGCTATCGCTCGAGCCTTACAACAGAACCCATGCAAGAACTCTTCTTGGTGGACTTACTCCGCACTCCCCCGACCTATTTCCAAGCCAGCCATTCACATTGAGTATCGAGGGCACACCTCTCTTGATGCAGATTGGGACTCCCAGAAGCACCCAAATCAAACTTTCCTATTTGACTAACTTTCTCAGTAGTTTAGGCACATTTTGGATTGAACACGGGAAAAAAAGACTACCAAAATTTCATTGCTTCAAAATTAAATGAAACCAGCCCACCAAACATTAACTGACTAAAAATAACACAACGAGAATAACAACAACAGCAACAACAATAATAATAATAAGTAACCATCAAGTAATAGAGAACAGAAAGGAAATAAAAAACCAGATCGACAAGCACATTTGGTTTAAATCAAATCTTCATTCGTCATTATCGTCGGAGCTACCAAAAGGCCAGACGGATTTTGATTGGGAGTTGGCGGGGCCGTTGCACCGTAGGCAAACGGATTATTGGAGTGCTTGGTTGGCTCGATGAGGTTGCCTGAAGGTGCCGCGAACGGAGATACAGCATTAGTGTTATTAGAATATGCATTACCACCCGCACCATACCCACTTGCGGGAGCTTGTTGCTGTGACATGCCAGGTTGGAACGGCGAGTTTGAATATGCAGATTGAATGAAACCTGTCGACATTGGCTGTTGGGGTAGAAATGGATCGTACGTGCCCATCTGTTGAGGCTGCTGCTGGAACTGCGTAGGTTGTTGTCGAGAAAATGGAGAATTCGTATTTAAAGTCAATTGCTGGCTGGTATTATTTATATCACTACTGAACGGTGAATAGCCATTGACTGGGTTGGTCGAAGACTGGGTTTGGCCAGTGGATTGCTGAAATGTGGAATTAGTATGCGGCTGCGAGATAGGAGCAAACGGCGAAGTAGATGACTGAATAGGATAATTCGAGTTCGAGTTCGTAGCAGCATTAGCAGGGGACGCGAATGACTGTTGTGCCGTCGGATAGCCAGATGTGAGTGTGTTGGTGCTAAAGGGTGAATTATACGGGTACGACGAAGCTTGCTCATTCGAACCGTATGTAGATTGCACTGCAAATGGAGACGACGTTGAGTTGAGTTGTGCGCTTGCGGATCCTGACTGAACCGAAGAAGGCATTGAAGTTTGAGTCGTACTTTCATATGAAAAAGTAGTCGAAGAATAAGGCTGTGAAACGAAAGCATTTCCGGCGAATTGGTTAGACGAGCTCACCGGAGGGTTGCTCTGATTCATCGGAACTACTGTAGGAGTGTTCCCAAATATATCAATCAACAAGTCTGCGTTGCTTTTCGGAGCTTCGGGCTGCAAGCTAGATGGTTGACTAGTGGTCATATATGACGGAACTGATGGGCCTGCACTGTTATTATAACCATACAAAGCTGTGGGAGCCTGTACAGGAGAGTTCAATTGCTGCTCCTGCTGTTTCTTTTGAAGCGCTTCCTGCTCGCTCAAAAAAATTGCACGTTTCAAGTCCTCATCATTTTCATCAACCATATAGTCGCGCTCTCGGCGACGACTTTCCTCTTCGCTAGCTGTCAATTTGCTTTCCTGGATCGCAGCCTGTATCTCAGGGTCATTGTCTACTGTTCGGGTCCGTGTAGGTGCATCTGGCCTACGTGAAGACGACAAGCTATTTCCCCTGTCTAACCTGGAACCGGGATACCGTAGATCAGCTGAATACGGCATTCGGTTAGGAGGAGGCGTGTGGGAAGTTGACGCACGGAGAGTACGTATACCTTCTTCATTATCCAATAAAGAATACAGCTCCTTTGCCTTCGATCTTACTAAAACAGAGCATAGATCAGTATCTACTTCTATATGCTTTAACCTTCACAATACGTCATCATACTTACCGTTCTTTCCCTTGTCAGAGTTGTCGAGATCATCCATGTAGACAAACTCTCGCAAAGTCTTGATATGTGGTCTACGCCGACGAGCCCACACCACCATGTCATCGGAGCCATACTCCAGAAGATAAGTTACTAAGTCAAGGGCCTTCGAGGATCAGAAATACAGCCGGTGAAATTTTAAATAAGTTAAACGCACCTTACAGACGTGGAGCCAATTCTTGCCCTTGTCGTTGAGACGGCGCTCAATCATATTTTGAAGATCAAGAACAAGAGATCTAGATAATGTAAGCCAATCAGAAATGCAGTAAACCGCTCATAGCTCAGCTCACTTATTGTATGTCATATCTGCTATATCCCGGAGATCCTCCGGGGATGGAGGATATTCATCGTTGCTTGTAGCTACAAAAGAATAGTGTCAGAATCAAAAACCAGAACAAACCAAGTCGGGGAATAGCCAAATAATACACCTGCATTGGTGAATCTCGAGTGGAGTCGAGTTTCGGATCTGGGTTGTCATAGACAAAACAAAATAACCTACCATTTCGAACCTTCACTTCAGCAACACTATAGCCATTCGTAACGTTTTTGATTGAGCGAATGATGGACTTCGACATCATGGAGTAAAAGTCGAACTAATCGGCGGTCGAGATCAGACACGCAATCAGCTTTGAACAAAAGCGTTGCTTTAGGAGGCGGCGACAGCAACGTCGAACCAATGTAATCAAAATTCTTGAATAGGCCGAATCTACTTTGGACTAGCTAATCAGTTGCCTTCTCTGAATCTAGCTCAGTTTCCTGCAGTTTCAAACCTGGAGTTAGCTGCTGCGCTCTATTTGTGTCGCCTAAACCCGTGAAGTGCTCAGATGGGACCTAACTGGGCGAGCCCAGTTGGTGCACTGCCCATTACTCTTCGTTTGTGGCATAAACAAAGCACCAAATGATCATCTACCAACGCCATAGATTTACGAGGCGACTGGGAGCCATAATGAGAGGTCTTCTCCGCAGCAATCTAAGAAAAGATTGCCATTATGACATTCTGGCTGCTTACGTTTACGTTCTTTAGTCAGCTTTGTTCGCCTCAAACAAGAGAATTATTTGTTCTTGATCTGCCGAAATGTCTAAATCAATTGTTCGTTCGATAAAAAATGTCACGAATGGCTACACTTCTGCCCAAGTCAAAGTCCGAAATGGTACGTTGTTCTGGTTGGTCCATCCAGATGATCACAATCTTGATCACCGAGGCAGTGGACTGGCTTATCTGGTTCCTCGGCTAACTGTTTTTCCAGCTACGAGTAATGACACCTGGGGTCCTAGTGGCGTGGACATGGATGAGATTGCTCAGCTTACATATGATAGGTATGTCGCGCTATCGCTACAATAATGCATATCTTTTTGTGATCACAGCCTTTCGCTTGCTTTTCAGTGGGTAGATTCTAATTTCATAGCGCAACCTTCTTGGAGATTATGGACATGATTGACCGACGACTCAATGACAAGGGTAAAAACTGGCGTCACGTTCTAAAGGTTTGTTTGTTTCTTATTTCTTCGATTAGATTTAGTTTTTATCAATTAATTTGCTGTGTTGCCGATTCTAATATTCGACAGGCACTTATGCTCCTCGACTACTGCCTCCATGTTGGCTCTGAAAACTGTGTTCGATGGTCCAAGGACAATCTATATGTCATAAAGACCCTACGTGAATTTCAGTATATTGATGAAGAGAACCATGACCAAGGTCTTGCTGGTAAGTACTTCTGTCATTCTTCCCGCGCTCTAAACTGCGGCTCTATGTGATGCCGAGCCGCTCAGCGGAAGATGATGTGCAACAGATGAAAGAAGTTTTAACATAATGCAGTTCGGACAAAGGCTAAGGAGCTCACTTCATTTTTGAACGACGATGAGCGGATTAGAACCGCACGTGCGAACCGTCATCTAATGCGCGAACGTATGTCCCGTCCTGGTGACGACATGTTCCGAGGAAGTGGCAGTAGTCCAATAAGACCTGGCCGAAGCGAGCGTGAACGAGGGAATGGAAGTGGAGGAGGTCGTTCTCGTCGTAATACAGGCGCTAATGATCGTGAAGACTCTGACCTTCGACGAGCAATTGAGGAGAGTAAAATTAGCGCACGGGAAGATGAACGGCGGCGGATTGTTCGTGCAAGTGGAGAATATGATTCTGCTGATTACTCAAATGGAGATATCGGAAATGCGAACGGGAACAATATTCAATCTGGTATTTCGCGACCGAATACTCAGTCTGCAAGTGTCGATTCGGCTAATTTGATTGACTTTGGTGAAGACGAGTCCCAGCAGCAGTCGCAGTATTTGACTGTCTACAATACTGGTGCCGTGGGTCAAGTCTCTCCTCAATATACAGGTTCAGTATCTTCGGGTACGCCAATGGGAACCATTTCTCCTGCTGGCGTGATTTCTCCCATGTATACTGGTATTTACCAGCAACCACAACAAACTGGCATAGTATATCAGCAACAGACTGGCTATCAGCAACCGCAAGCAACGGGTTATCAGCAAACACAAGCGACTGGCTATCAGCAACCTCAAGCAACTGGATTCCAACAACCCCAGGCAACTGGATACCAGTTCCAGCAACAGCAACAGACACAATCTCAGACCCAGCAACCTCAGACTACTGTAGCCATCCCTCAGGCGACTGGTTTGGCATCTCAATCAAACGGTCTGATGCAGCAGCCGACTGGCATTACCTATCAACAAACCGGCTTTGCTCAGCAACCTCAATTCACGGGATATGGATTTGGTGGATATTCGAGTCAGCAGCAGCAGCCAAGCTCGCTAGCACCAATTCCAACAGGATACCAGTCAAATCAGGCATATATTTCGCAACAGCAGCAGCAGCAGCAGTACCTTCCTCATGTTAGCTCACCCTTGGCGCCGCAGCAAACTGGAGTCAACAATCCTTTCAGACAGCAATAGGCTCTGCTTCAGTTTATTTCACGATCCTAGATTCAAATTAAGTGGTTGATAATTAAGTAAACAAAGTTTACTAATTCATACTGTTCTTTTGTGTACGATTTTTTGTTTCCGGCGCTTGCTTTTGTTGTCGTGTTTGATGTTGTTAAGCTTTTTTCTTTTTGGTTTAACGGGTAGACTTCATTTTTGCTAGTTTAGTTTACTGTTTTCATTGTTTCCATATTGCTTTGACATGATATTACTTTTCAATTTTTTTTTGATTTGTGCTACTAAAAAATGAGAGGCTAGTAAAGATGTCGGCTATTTGAAGCTTTTAATTTGAATATAATTCAATTATTCGTCTTCACCTGATTAACACAAAAGTAGAGATATACAAAATATATATGACCGTAGCTTCCATAGCGCCTCATTTTCATACTATTAATACAAAGGAATCAAAGGATGTTGTTGACCAGCTTGCTGTGGTTGTATTGGAGTACCTTTCATTTGAGTGATATAACCAGTTGGCTGTAGAGCTAGAGGTGATTGATTCTGGTAGGGAATCTGTGGATGTAGGAATGGAGTAGGAAATTGAGATTGTTGAATACACTGGATTCCTGTATTTGAATTGTTTAGAGGTTGAAAACCAGTTTGCTGATAGACAATTGGATGAGGCTGCTGCTGGATTCCGGTCATAGGAGGATACTGAGAAATTGGATATCCGGTAGGAGTCTGAGAGATCATACCCGGCTGGAAAGATATGATTGACGGTACATCTGTACTTGGAGTTTTCGGAAGTTGCTGCTGCTGAGCGAATGTTGGGCCGGGCTGAACTCTCACTACGCCAAAAGTGGTAGGAGCAGTAGTTTGTCGTTCTGCTGAACGCATGGTATCAATACTAGAATCAGTTCTGTCTAAATTAGTCGTATCATAGTGAATACTATTTTTTTTTCTCTGTTCGGACACCTGGTCTTTTTTTGCCATAGCTCGACTATTGAAACGGCTGCGCAGAGCATCCAACTCTTGCTCTTTGTCATTCTTTGATTTGGCACTGTTCTCGTGGTGACGGTTCATTTTTGAAGGTGATCTTGAAAGACGTGAACTTCGACGGTCTAAATGTTCCTTGTATTGTGCTTTCGAACTACTATTTGAAGTCCGAGAAGAACCAAAACCGGAAGAAGGACCCGCATGTCGGATAACCTCCCTGTCTTTATCCGAAAAATCCAGACCAGTATCATCGTCATCATTCTCACGCAGTCTTGGTCGATGACTCGTTGAGAATGAAACACTGGTGAAATTTGTCCCGTAGCGCGTGATTTTCATCTGCACATTATCACGATTATTGCGCTCATCGTGAAGTCTGTCATCGTCATAAAGAAGCCGTAGAAGATCGCGAGACTTTTGACGAATAACCTCGCCACAATCTCGGCTGACCTCATCAATATATACAAACTCTTTAAGAGTCTTGAAAATGTAGATATTATCTCTACTCCAGTCTACTACCTCTTCTGACCCTATGTGAACGCAATAATCTAGTACTATCAACGCCTATACAAATTTAGAAGTTAAAGCTCGAGAACCAAGTCAGACAATAAAAATACCTTCAACACATGGCGCCAATTTCGTCCCTTGTCGTTTAGTCGCTTTTCTAGCATTGACATGATTTCAACAAAACAAGCTCTAGCCAAGGTTGTCAGCTGCAATGCCTTCTCACATTTCAAATCAGATGAAATTACATACTGATCAAAAGTCATAGAAGCAATCTCTGCAAGATCACAACCGAAAGGTCCAAAATCTTCATTACACGTAGCTGAAAAGTTTGTAAAAAGGTAGACGGTTAGTAATGCAACTCGTGAATGAGCTAGTCAGCCAGCACTGGACAACAGTTCACACTTACCATCGCGAACAAGTACTTGCGCATGAGAATACCAGTTCGTGACATTCTTGATAGATCGCACGAGTTGTCTAGTTGCCATTTTATTCTTATTTGTATATTTTATTCTACTTTTATTCCAGTAAAGTTCTACAGGCTCTACACAATTGTTTTACCGGTCTTCCTTCGTTGATCCCGCTTCTTATATATAATAATTATATCCTCACGAGCTCATCGCTACCGGTATTCGGCTCTGTCGGAAGAACTCCCAACCGGTACCAGCCGCACGCCACGTTCAGTTATATTTCCATTTTAAGAAGTTTGTAAACAAAACACGGAAGACTCGGATCATATTTCTGTTAGTTATTACATCATGTACGCTCAGTTTAAGATTGTCATACGCTTTTGTTTTATTTTATTCTTATTAATATTAATTATTTAAAGTTTACATAACCATAATCACACTGAGCACCAAATATATGCTCCTGCTCTTCTTTATATCTAGTCAAGGTCATCATCCATTAGCTCGTCCTCAGAGTCAACCTCCATTGGCTGGGTATCTATGTCCAATTCATGGTTCGGAATAACTCTAAGCTCATCACCAGCTGGTGCTAATACTATCCTAGCTACCTCATCATCTCGAATCTGGTTCTGCAGAATCAAGACAGCTAGATTGTTCAAAATCTGGTTCTGAATTAGTCTGTTGAGAGGACGAGCTCCTAGGTCTTTAGAATATCCGTGCTCGCATAAAAAGTCTTTAGCTTCTGGATCAACGTCAATAGTAATGCGCTTGTTGTTGGCCTCCATCCGTTGAGCAATTTCAGATAATCGGATATCCACAATCTTCTTAATATTCTTCTTCGAAAGTCGGTTGAACACAACTGTGGAAGAAATACGATTGAGAAACTCAGGTCGGAAGTGCGCACGAACTGCGTCCATGACATGACTTTTGGTCACCTCGTCAACATGTGACGATGACGTGTTTTGAAGATATTCCGCTCCCAAGTTGGATGTCATGATGACGATACAATTAGATCCATTCACAAGCTTACCAGCTGAGGAATGAATTATACCATCATCTAGAAGCTGTAAAAGAACAAGTAATACTTCCGGAGCGGCCTTTTCAACCTCGTCAAAAAGCAAAACTGAATATGGTCGACGTAGCAGGGCCTCCGTAAGAATACCACCTTGCTCATACCCGATATAACCCGGAGCGGCTCCCAGAAGTTTTGAAGCCGACCATTTGTCTCCAAGTTCGGAACAGTCAATACGAATCATTGCCTTCTCATCTGCAAATAAGAAACCTGCCAATTTTTTCGCCAGTTCAGTCTTACCAGAACCTGACAATCCCAAAAACAAGAAGCTGCTTGGGGCATTGGGATTCGACAGTCCAGCTCTATTAAGCCGGATGGCATTTGACACTGCCTTGACTGCTTCTGTCTGTCCAACAACTTGCTTGGAAAGCTCTCTCTCCATATTAATTAGTCGAACATTTTCAGCTTGATCAAGTTTTTTCACAGGAATGCCCGTCAATCTTGCAACAGTCTCTGAGATAATCTCAGGAGTGACAAGATCTTGAAGCAAACCTTGGTCTTGCTTTTCCTTATCGTTTTCGACTGACTCAATACGCTTCTTTATATCTGGAATGGCAAAATAGCGTAAATCTGCAGCTGCAGCTGTATCTCGACGACGCTCAGCATCCTGAGCCTTGAATTCAAGCTCTTCAAGGCGCTTGCGTAAAGCATTAAGTTCTTCCAATCCCTCTCGTTCCTGATGGAACCGCTCGCGCAAAGGACGAAGAAGCTCTTCCAAGTTGACTGCCTTTTGCTTCGCAGCATCGAGACGATCTTGAGTTGACTTATCACTTTTGGCAGCTTCAGATGCATCTCGCTCCAAAGCATTGATTTCCACTTTCACAAGCTCTAGCTCGCGTTCTAGACTGTCTAGTTGCTCAGGTTTCGAATCACGTGCAACCGCGACAGAAGCAGCGGCTTCGTCAATCAAATCTACTGCTGAATCGGGAAGTCTTCGATAAGTCAGATATCGGCTTGCTAATTGAGCAGCAGAGACAATTGCGTTGTCGAGGATACGGACACCATGATGTACCTCATATTTAGCTCGAAGACCACGTAGAATGGCGATGGTTTCGTTTATAGTAGGCTCGCGAACGTCGACCTTCTGAAAACGACGTTCGAAAGCAGCATCTGCTTCTATGTATTTACGGTACTCATCAACCGTAGTAGCACCGATACAATGAAGCTGGCCTCGCGCTAGCATAGGCTTCAGCAAATTGGCTGCATCACTCTTACCATCGCCCATAAGCATGTGGATCTCATCGATAAAAAGAATGATCATTTCTTGAGCAGAGGTGATATCATTCAATACACCTTTGATACGCTCTTCAAACTCGCCAACATGGCTAGCTCCAGCCTTTAGAGCACCAAGATCGAGAGACATGAGTCGGCAACCAGCCAGTACCGTGGGGACATCATTATCAATGATTCGCTGAGCGACACCCTCAACGACACTAGTTTTACCAACACCAGGGTCACCGATCAGACACGGATTAGATTTGGTTCGACGTGCCAGGACGCGGATACACCTCCGGATCTCATCTTCACGACCGATGACGGGATCAAGTTTGCCTTCACGGGCTAGCTCAGTCAGATCAGTCGCGTACTTCTTGAGATATTCGTATTCAGTAGAAGTATCTGCAGTCCGAGAATCGATTTTTGTTGATCCTCGAATGTTTTGGATGGCAGTTTGTAGAACAGAGGTTTGCATAGAAGCCTCTTTAAAGATCGAAGACACGGTAGGATCCTCGAGAAGTGCGAGCAAGATATGGTCTTGGCCAATGAACGAATCCTTTTGACTCTTGCTCACTTTGCTCGATCCTTGAAGGACTTTAGCAGTAGCCGAAGATGGTCGAATGTCAGAAGGAGCTGGAGATTGTGCAGGAATTCGAACAAGCTAGAAAGAAGTTAGTGTTTAGCATTATGCAAGAGATCATTTGGAAACCCAAGTTCTCAAGGACAGAAACTTACATGTTTGTTGATCAGACGTTCCAATGTTTGCCACTCATAGCGAGCTTTTTCAACGACAACCCGCAAATAAGGAGGAGAGCCGTCAGACTCGGGCTGAGCCATGGCAGCAAGAAAATGGATCGGCGTAAGCTGTGCATGACTATATTCCTGAGCGAGACGCTGCGACTCTTGTAGAATTGTCGCAGCACGATCTGTGAACTGATAATCGCTTGCGGAAGACATTGTTTGAACTGAGTCTTTTGGGTTTTATTATTTCTGTTTCCGTTCTATTGTTTGAACTAATTGAATGTAAACGAGAACAAAAGAGTTTGACATAACGCAGAATAGCCTTGGTTTTATAGACATCCGGATATGCCAGATCATGCGTGATACCTCTGAGTGCTAGTACACCGACGAAAGCCCTCGAAAACGCTCGAACCTTCCTCGCTACCTTCAAACTTTATTATTATGATATTCATGCGATCCTTGCATTAGTGCAGAGTCTAAATTATATCACGTGTTGTGTCATACATTTGCGGGACTGATTGGGACTGACGTAGGGAAGGTAACCAGGACAACTGGCACGACGAGGACATTGAAGAATAGAGTGAGCTTTTTGCAGTCTCCAGATTTAGCTGGATCTGGTGGAATTTGAAGGATTCACGCAATTCCGGTTGAGTTCTGTTGTGCTTGTTTAGTTTTGTTGATCTTGGCCGAACAGAATATCTAATCTAGTTCGAACCAATCTGCTCTGCTGTGCTGCAGGCAGATCCGAATCATGTGTAGCTGTAATCGCAGTATTATTATATTTCAGTTATCTAATCGATTCCATTAAAGAGTACAACAGTTCAATCAAGCCAAATTCCGCTCTATCTTCAATTAAATCTACAACCAAGTAAAGTCTTCCTTCGCAATTCTGCACCTACTTCTAGGCCCCCCTCTTCGGACAGCCGCACGAGTCGACTCCCAGTGATTCAAGTGGACGTGCCTCACAAGACAACAGCTCGAGCTATTCCTTTAAAATCCAGTAAAATCTTTCAGAAAGCGGAATCCTAGTCCGACCATTGTTCTTTTTCTTTTTACTCTCCTTTTCAGTGGAAGATTTAATTGATTGCGGATCTAGTGGTTCTTCGATTGTCCGTTTCACTCAGTGCGACTTTGCGCCGATTGTTGCTGTCGGCTCTGTCTCGCACTTGCTGGGGACACATCTCCGCTTCTTGGTATCCCGTCCGTCATTTGTTTCTCTCTCGAAAATCAAAGCGAATCAAATTTTTATAGCATCTTTTTATAGATCCGCAAAATTTATGCTTGGTAGAAGCTGACTTGAGAAGTTTTTGCAAATCGAAATTTCGACACTAAATATCATGGCATCCATCAGAACAGTGATCTTTGCCTATTTCATAGGAGGCTTCACCTTTATTCCTCTGGTAATAGCTGCCATAGTTTATTATATCTACACAACTCTTCCAGAAGTGGACAAATATGGAAACATTATCTCCGCCCCGGTTTCTGCAGAAACCGCTAAGATCGAGACTCCTTACGAACAGCCTACCGAACAAGAGCAAGAACGCAAAACTGCAGAGGATCTTCTCAAATCGCTTGAGGGTCAACCTGACATTGGCGTCGACTCTTACATGACCGGATGGCTTACTGTTCTGCGAGAATTCTCATTTGCTCGTATTACTGGTAGTTCTCATGACAAATCAAGCTCCCTCAATGAGACTGCTTACACGTCTATTTATAAGCATCTAATTGATCGCAAACAAGGATCCAGCATGGCTACTAATGGCTCTCTAGAACCAAGTCCTGATGGGAAGCCCAAAATTAAGCCAAAACGGAGAACTCCACATACTTTCTTCGCAATCCTAAGGTTGGTTTGTTGTTCTTTTCCTGATTATGCAATTTCTTATAATATTCCAGACACGGAAATCTCTTTCTCTACGACAGTCCAGAACAGATGAATGTCCAACAGGTGATTGTTCTTGCCAATCATGCAGTCTTCATTTGGCCCCCTAATGTTCCGGACGGTCAGCTGTATTCTCGTCGTCATGCTGTTTGTCTAGCTCCAAAATCAAAGTTGCCTGCCGAGTTAGATCCGAATGATCCTCCTCGACACGCCTATTTTCTGTTTTCAGAAAATTGTTCAGAGAAAGAAGATTTTTATTTTGCAATCCTGAGGGCGTCAAAACGTGAAGCTCGTCGTGGTTCTAGTTCCTCTATCCATTCCCATCGCTTTCTTCCAAAATATCCCGACCCACTAATTGATGCGCATCCTATTAGACCAGATGAAGAAGAGCTCTCACGACTTATGGATATAGTCTTATCCGATTCTGGTAATCCAGAATCAAACTGGATAAATGCTCTACTTGGGAGAATGTTTTTTGCACTCAACAAAACGACCGTCTTGGAGAATTTTATAAAGTCTAAAATTGATTCAAAGCTTTCTAGAGTAAAGCGACCTTCTTTTTTGGGTGACATTTCAGTCACCAAAGTTCTCTGTGGTAATTCCCCGCCATATTTTTCGAATATTGCGATCAAAGAGTTTTCGTAAGTGATTTTACATTCTGTAGAAGCTAATCTGAAATGTATCTTAACTGTGTGTCTAGCAAAAGCGGTGCTTTAACAATTGCGGCGGATCTTAGTTACAAAGGAGATTTGAAACTTGAGATTGCCACAAAAGCGAAGCTCAATTTGGGTTCTCACTTCAAGTCAAGAGGTACGAATTTTCCTTGTGATAGTTTGAATTTTTCTAATTATTCTCAGAGGTCAGCTTGGTTCTGAGCGTAGCCTTCAAAAGTTTGAAAGGTCGCATTAACTTTATGCTCAAATCCCCTCCATCTAACCGATTTTGGTACTGTTTTGAAACAATGCCTGAGATAAATATGGTCATTTCTCCAGTTGTGAGTTCTCGACAAATTACCTACAGTATGGTCACAAGGGTTATTGAAAATCGAATTTTGGAAAATGTTAGTATCTTCAGATTAAACCGGATTCCTACTAACATTAGCCAGCTACGTGATTCTTTGGTGGCACCTTTTATGGATGATTTAGCCTTTTATAATTCATCGAGCGATTTTTACCGTGGAGGTATTTGGGACCATTCTTTACGGCAGCTCGATGACGAGATGCACGAGGAGGAGTCTTCTTCATTTACGGAAGGTGATTCTGTATCCGACCCAGTAGTCGAATCCTCCGTTCAAACTTTACCTCAAGACGCAAGACTTCAAGCCGATAATATCAGCGTTTCTTCCAGTTATTCTGCCGACGCTATAGATAGGCATACCTTATATGATGACCCGTTAGCTTCTGCTTCCAGTCCTGAGCTCAAATATCGAAAGACTGATGGTTCGTTGGCCGATGAGGATTCATTGCGTCGAAAACGTACCACTGGTGTATTTGCCGCATCTGCTCCGGCTGTAGTTGGCACTGACAAAGTTAGTATTGTTGTTGTTGACGGAGAACTTAAGAGCCAAGTCGATTCCTCCGAGACCAGATATACTTCGTCCTCACCGGTTCAACGCTCGCACAGTCGA
The DNA here is from genome assembly GCF_038497815.1 of [Lipomyces] oligophaga. Lineage (NCBI taxonomy): Eukaryota > Fungi > Ascomycota > Lipomycetes > Lipomycetales > Lipomycetaceae > Lipomyces > [Lipomyces] oligophaga. Next base: position 137,443 of record NW_027117792.1, on the reverse strand, counting down.
TCAAGCGGAACTCTTTCTGCTCGGAATGAAGTTTATGGAAATGAGCCAGATGGAAGCACCGATAGCTTTCGGTTAGATAATACAGAAGATTCAAAAAGTGTGAAAAGTTTCGATAGCTCTGTTGGTTTTAGACAGAGCGAGGTTTCCGCCGATACGGCTTCAGAGCGCTCTCTGGGGGGTACCGGAGATCGTGCGACTATCTCCGATTCTGTGAAGAAATGGAGCACCAAATATTTTGCCTCTGCCAAAAAGACAGTCGTTGCGAAAATGAACAATCGAGATAGTCTTCTTAGTACTAGCAATCCAGTTCGACTTAGAGAGGACCAAATCCAGAAGAGAATAATAGAAGCACGATTAGCCCAAAATGAAGACATCACTATGAATGCTCCGAAGCCTCATACCTATCCGTTTGATGCAACAGTGGTTCCTGACACATCTGATCACAAGGCCGATCAAGAAGCCGAGCTATTGGAAGGGCCATCGTCATTTGCTGCCGGACCAAGAGCAAGTTCCACATTTCCTGAAGCTAGCTACGAGAGAGTATATATGCATCTTCCCAATGAACCCAGAGTCTCGCCAGTTCCCCGGCGTGAACTTCCACTGTCGTCATCAGTGACTGCCAATGTGGACCATCTTCCTGTTCTTCAGCCCATTCAGCCACCTCCCATCTCACCAACCAGAAAAGTTCTGTCAAATTCACCGCGTGACACCGATACACGACGTGAATCGCTGCTCGCTATTCCAACAGCTCTGCCTGTTGTGCCGCCACCACCGCCATTGAGTGCTCAATACAGTGCCTCTCCGTCACTGCCAGTTGAATATGCATCGCCTAGCTTTTCTGGTTCAAATGAGACAGTTTCGCCGCAGCCCGTGCCTTATACTGCACCAGCCCATGTTCGGTCTGATAGTTCTGAGAGACCTCTATCACCGACGTTCTCCTCTGGCTCTCAGTCCGCAAGTAATGAACTACGACGAGCCTTGAGCAAATCGTCCTCAATGTCAATCCCTCGAAAGCCGGTTCCTGCACAGCATGTTGTCCGACGCAAACCGGTTCCGAATACTGGAAACGGCGCAATGAACGATGACTATCAAACTGTGGACGACAAGCTTGAGAGTAAGACAGTCTTTGGTGCCTCAGACTCACAGACTACTTTGCCAGTTTCTTCGGAAGAGAATAATGATGATCAAACTAGTGTAAATATCGAGTCTAAATCCGAAGCTATGGAGAATGCAAGATCGCAGTCACCTACTCCATCAGAACCTAGTATGCTAGCACCGGTACACACACGCTTGGAAGTATTTGATACAACTCCTGTCAATTTTTCAGATCTTGTTGATGAAGGAAATAGTTTTGGTTTGGGAGGATACGATTTTACCGTTAGCGGTCCGTCATCGTATGGTTCGAGTCCATCGTATTCTTCTAGTGCTGAGTCTACTTCCTGGATGGAACGGAGTCGTCGCCAAACGAGTCGGAAGACCGCTGATTCGACTCATCCTATTGCTGGAGATGCAGCCGCAACGATGGACTTGTCGGTACCAAACTCTCCAACCTCTACTCCAGAAGAAGACAACTCTGTTACTCCGATACCATCAAGAACGGAGGTCTCAGTATTAGAGCCATCCAGCTCACAGAAAACTTTGAGCGCGATAGTTTCTGCGCCTACTACTAGTTATCATTCCGAGGATTTAATAAGTTTTGAAGATATTAGTGGGGAAGAAGAGAAGCTTTCATAGAGCTATTTGTATTTCTGCAATGTGTGTTTTATTATTGTTTTATGTATGTGATGAATCTGTACAGTTCAGTTGTCGGACATTGTGTTGTGTTTATTGTTAGGAGTAAGAGAAGATTATGCGTTTTATTACTATAGAATTGAGAGTCATAGAATACTTTAAAAATCTTACACAACAAGTGCATAAACGAGAATAAAATACAACGACAAACATAAGCAAATTCAATATAATATACACAAGCGTGATCTAGAATTTATAATAAATCAAATAAACAAATGTTGCTGAAAAAAACCAAGGACACTACAGGCAACTAAGGTGCTAGACAAAAAATACACGAAGAGACATACAACATTGCAATTCACAAGATAGCAAATCAAAGCATAACAGAAGAAGGAATTACACAAAATAAAACTCAGGTCAATTTTCCAGAGATCGCACGGCTAGTATTAACTCCACTTATTTTTTGTAAATAGCTTTGAGTAGGGTTCCACCGTCTTACAGACCTAATTTCGTCTGCATTGTAACCTGGCACGCGCAAATTCCAATTACGCTCGAGATGAAGCTGGACGTCTTTGGCTTCGAGGGTATTAGATTTACGGTGCTTAGCGAGACGACAGCTGAACGACGCAACGGACTGAACAAACTCGTCCGCAAGATCAAGAAGAAGTTCTTCGACGTCACCATCGATAGTCACATCGCGCTCGTCACCTAAAAGTGGTTCACCGTTGATACTACTGCTGGTTCCAACAATATCTTTCACTAGTTCCGAAAGTTTTCGTTTCGACAGCACTCGCGACGAGCTACCGTTAAGCTCATACGCAGGTGCTCGTGTGATTGCGGGCGATGAAAGTGAAGGATTCGCATTTCCGTATCCCCCATTCAAAGACGGACGTGCAGGTTTGCTCGGAGCTGGTACAGGAGTTCGCACAGATAGTGTCTGTGGGATAGGCATCTGTGGTAGTAAACTGCCTGATGGATTCAAGGCAGAAGGAATGGGTGGTCGTACTACTCCTGCAACTGGCGTCGACGGCGTACTACTGCCGTTAGGTACAGTACCAGCTTGAGATGCACCGGGAGTACCCTGCCGAACTTGCTGCATTTGTCGCATCGCAGCAGCATTTTGCTGTTGTTGCTGTTGCTGTTGTTGCTGTTGTTGTTGTTGTTGCTGTTGTTGCTGCTGTTGTTGCTTTTGAAGTTGGATCTGTGAAACTTCGGACGGAATTCCCGATTGTTGAGATTGCGGATTAAGCTGCCCCATCACCGGAGAGCCTTGCAACGTCATCTTGGCTGCTGTGGGAGTCGACATTGCAGGTGAATTAGGAATCTGACCGTATGGGGTTGAGGGTCGGGCATTCATCCCGGTAGCACCAGGAGTACCAGCAGGTCTGATCACCTGTCCACCACGCTGAGTTCCAGGAATAGCGGTCATCATAGGTGATTTCATATTTGGAGTCTGCGGAGAACCTGCCCTACCTGCCATAACATGAGGAATTCGTTGCTGTAACGACTGCGCCTGGGCTTGGGCTTGTGCTTGTTGCTGCTGTTGCGGTTGCTGTGCAGACATCATTGAAGTTTGCTGTGCCTGGTTTTTTAGTGCCTGTTGCTGTAATAATTGTTCCTGTGTGAATGACGCATGCGGTGTTTGTATCAAATTGTTTGCTCCTTGTTTGATCTGCTGCGTTAAGGTAGCATTTGGTATCTTCGCATTTTGTTGCATCAGCTGCTGCTGAAGCATGGCGTTATTACTCATAGATTGAATATTTGCATTCGGTTGCACCTGTCGCTGACTGACTTGGCGGTTCAGCTAATCTTATCAGTCCAATCCCATCCATATTGTGCACATCGACTTACCGCATTCATATTGTTCATAACTTGAGGATCTAGCTGCTGAGAATTTCGCTGCTGCTGTAAAAGTTGATTATTAGATTGTAACTGAGCCCCTAATTTTCGTAAATGAATGATAAATTGTTCGCGCTTATCGGACTTCTCACGCACACTGGTTTCAAGCTGCGACCGCTCAGCAGCCGACAAGTGCGGATTCTCCGTCATCTTCCTCTGATCAGCTTCTATCTCAACTCGGAGTTTTTCAACCATTTGGCGTATATTATTCCACTGATTTAGCCGCATTGCTTGAGCTTGTTGTGGACTGACTTGTCGCTGAGCTTGAACAGCTCGATTCTGTTGCTGTTGCTGTTGTTGCTGCTGTTGCTGCTGTTGCTGAAGTTGTTGGATCTGCTGCGCACGACTGGTTGCATTACTAACATTTGAGATATTCATCTGCATTGGTGAAGCTTGTGGCGTCGATATCATGTTTTGCATTTGCTGTTGAATCGGTGTACCTTGATTACGTTGCATTGAGACCATTTGAGCCTGGGCTCTCGCAGCGGCTTGAACTTGGGCCTGGTTAGATATTTGGCCCTGCTGGGCCATAGGAACAGTACCTTGATTTTGCTGAGGCATGACAGCTCCTGCTCTAGTCATTTGAGCCTTTAAGGTTACAGCTAGCTCTTTCAATTTTTGCATTCTCAATAATATTGGTTGCGCTTCGGGAGAATCACGGCCCAATTGCTGCACTTGGCGAAGATTTAATTGGTATTGTTGAGCGACCAGCTGGTACTGCTGTTCAACAGAAGCTGGTGTACGTACGGGTGATGTCTGGTTTCCAGCTTGACTGATAACAGTTTGTTGTTGCAAACGGATCGGATGATTACCTTGCATATTCATCTGCTGTGGTAGCTTTCCGGAGCCATTTTGATTATCGTTATTAGACATTTTAGACCTGTCGAGAGTTTCTTGTCACTGCCCGTGTGATCTTGTGTGAAATGGGACGCGAAAGGTTTGGATGTTGACGAGACTTTGCACAGGCGACGGTCTGAAAAAAATCGATTTTTGACTAAAATAATTTGCGAGTAAATCTATCGAACGAGAAATGAAGTACGAAAAGAACGATGAATAATAGCAATAAAAGTAATTTGTGCGGGACGATGAAATGGATCTGATGCTATTTGCCTTCTCTATTGAACTGCGCAAAATGGCGTTGAAAAGATTCTCTCTGCGACAAATACCTATCACAATGCTTCTAGTTGAATTTCAATACGATCTCAAACTGTTCTCACAATTCAAAAACGAATTAAACCTTCGTAAAAGATAATCCAGCGCAGAGTTATTGTCGCTAGCGGGGAAGTCTTTCAGTTTCAGTTGATTAATCAGTTTCCTCCGAGAGCTCTGAGCACTTCAGCGTGGGGTTAGTAGATATATCCAACCAAGAGTGTATGTGGATTAACCACACTGCACAATGTAGTGCGAGAAATATAACACAAAAATATAACAGTTGGAATCATACGAATTCAGTGGACTTTCTCGTGCCGTCTGTATCAAAAATTCGCGTTCTTTGCGAATTGTGACATTTGTAAGATGACGGCCGCAGAACCTACTCCTCTGACAGTGTTTACCGGATTTCTAGGTAACAGGCTGAAAATTGAGCTGAGATCGGCCGCTAACAAAATTAGGGGCTGGAAAAACTACGCTATTGATCTGTGAGTAGATCAGTCGTCTAAGCAGACAGATTGTGGTGTGCTGACATAGAAGCTCTTTTGAAACGGCTGCCTTCGAATTACAAAGTTGCCGTACTTAAGAATGAATATGGTGATGTCAAAGGTATGTCTATCGTTCATGGTTCGATAAGTTTTTTCTTTACTAATATATTCTGTCCAGTTGATTCAGCTTTGGCTGCGCAATCTAATTCCAATCTTGCTGGAGTGACTGAGATGCTCAACGGCTGTTTATGCTGTGTTCTCACAGGACAGATGCGCGAAGCGGTGCTCGAAATTCAAGACAAATACAACCCTGATCGAATATTGATAGAGACTTCCGGTAGTGCTTTTCCAGCCACGCTTTCTATTCAGCTGCGAGATCTCGCGAAGGAGCTTAAAGCGGAAGGAGCTGGAAGAGGTGTAAGATTAGATGGAATTATCAACGTAATTGACGCCGAGAACTTTATAGGCTACGCCGACACCTCGAAAACAGCTTCTGTTCAAGCTCAGTATACAGATCTGATCGTTTTCAACAAGTGGGAAGGAGTATCTGAACGACAGTTTGACATCGTTTGGGACCGTGTAAACGACCTCAATACTGATACACCAAAAATCAAGAGCAATAACGGCGCGATCCCTTGGGAAGCTATTATGGGACTCGACACAAAACTCGGACTATCCTTACTAGAGTATCAAATTGTCCAGGACCATAGTCATGATAATATCCACAGTCATGAAGACCATTTGTCCGAAATAGAGACATTGACAGTCTCTTTTCCGAAAGCAAACCTGAATGGTGACGAACTATCTAAATTCTTTGTATACTTGGACCAGGCGCCAAAAGATGAGATCTATAGAATGAAATTCATTATCCGTGTATCGCCGTTGTTACTGCCGGTCAAAATTTCGTACAGCTCTTCAAGTCCAAAGCCATATATTCTTAATTGGGCATTTGGACGGTATGAGTTTACAGAAATATCGGAAGATCACGCCTCGCAACTAATAGATGATTCTCTATGTGCCGTTGGCACAGTCATGGTTGGTCGAGGAGATGGGAGGCGATTCAAGAAACGATTAGAATCGGGAATTCTAGGCGAGGACGTCTCAATCGTGTTATAATGACAATTTTCTACATTTTTCATTTCGATCGAAGGTGAAATAATAACTTTTCCCAATGAATCCTGCTACACTGAGCGTCAGATTTAGTTGCGTAAACTCCCAACGCGTATCGTCTAATCCAACATTCGCTTGCTTATCGTCATAGTAAACTAGGCCATTTCTCTATAATCGGCAACTTCTGCAAACTCTGTAGTTAACTAGCACAAACCATGGGTATTCTCTGGCAGACATTGACTGAGGTCTATCCTCCCACACCAGCATTCACTGAAAAAAACATTCCGGATCTCGCCGGCAAGGTTAGTAACGACATGCTCAAATTAGACAGGGCGGGATACCTAACTAAGTAAAAAATACAGACCTATCTCGTAACAGGAGGTACTGCAGGAATTGGAAAAGAGCTCGTTCGAATTTTGTACTGGAAGAATGCTACTGTATACGTTGCCGCTCGTAGCCAAGAGCTGTTCCAGACGACCTGCGACGAGATTCTGGATAAGCCCGCTCAGGATACAAAGGCGCCTAGTCAAGGACGGATCGAGCTAATTTTACTTGATCTTGCGGATTTACTTACAATCAAGCCTGCTGTTGAAGAGCTGAAAAAGAAAGTTATAAAATTAGATTCTGTGTGGTATAATGCGGGAGTTATGGAACCGCCTGAAGGCTCGAAAACAGTCCAGGTATATAGTCGCAAGTATTATGAAGTGGGTCTTTAGATATCTGACGTTGCAAATAATAGGACTATGAACTTCAATGGGGTGTGAATGTAGTCTCTCACTATGTTTTGAATCGATATCTGACACCTCTGATGATTGAGGCGGCTAAAGAGGCACCTGCTGGATCGGTTCGGGCTATTTGGGTTGCATCTGATGCAAATAACTTTTCGCCTTCGCCTGATGGAATCAACTGGGATGATCCAAACTATGAGAAAACAGCGGGTTCGGCGTTTTTGAAATATTCGCAAAGTAAGGCAGGTGACATTTTGCTGGCTACTGAAATGGCTAGCCAGGTGAAAGATACCGGTGTTCTCAGTCTAGTACGTACATCGAGAATTGAGAATTTAACAGCGAAAAGTGATAGCAGTGCCTAATTAATTTGCCTTAGTCATTGAATCCAGGCCACTTGAAGTCGAATCTGTTTCGCAGCATGCCTTCCTGGCGACAATCGCTCTCGGTAAATGTTCTTTAACCTCTCTGGCCGGGAAGTCTACAGCTAACTTAGCAAGGCTACTTTCTCATTCGACTGTCGTCTAGGTGCTTTGACTGAAATCTTTGCGGGCTTCTCTCCCCAGATAACTCAGGAGAATAATGGAGCTTACTTAATCCCTTGGGGTCGATTCGGATCTCCCCGCGAAAGTATTGTCCAAGGTATCAAACAGCGTCAGACTGCTACTCGTCTTTGGGGACTTTTGGAGACTGAAACTGTAATGTATTGATCTAATTTTTGGGCATTCTACAAAATTGTTTAGGTACTTCAGGTTATAGTGCATGCAGCTTTCTATTGCCAACATTAAAGTGTCCTCAGGTTAACCTGGAGTTTTTTTATTCTCTAGAATCACAATTAATCTTTTTTAACTTTGCTTCTTTTCTTTCACCATTGCCGTTTCTTTTGCTGCCCTGCTTATTTCTCCTTCTCCAACTACTATTAAAACCAGTTAAGTTCTCCTGAGCTCTACAATTAGGGTTTATAGATTCAATTACCCTAATCCGATGTTATGTTCTACATTCGTCCTTTGCTTCAGACCCAGAGGGAAATTGTTCAAAGACAGATTTGCGAGGAATTCCTTTACTCACGAGACTTTTGTTTCAAATAGCAAGTATCGACCAACTAGAATGGGAATCTTGAGTATTAGTCACTCTCTTCATGACTCTTGCATAGCCTTACTATGACTCAATAATGCGGCCACTGTTATATCACGTGACTCAAAGTGACAAAAATGAATTGATACTACAGAAAAGCTCCACAGAGAATTTGCGTGGGTTTGACAATCCAATATTCCAGAATACTGATCGGTGAGGTAGCTAGTTATTTGCCTGCTGGGGAAGAAGAATCACAACAGAATTTTAATAAGCGTATCGAATGTGGTGATGGCAAGCTCAGCGAGCGAAAATGCTCCGAAACGAAAGCTAGAGGATATTGAAATCGCTTTATATCCTCCGCTTGCCGTTCGACGCAATGTATCTAGCGATATTTGGATACCATGTTTAGAATGCTGGTGTTCGATTACAAATTATTTCATAGAAGCAGCGTCTGTGCCAGATGCCGGATTGAGCCCCAGTTTGATTAGTTTTCTCAAGTCATATGTGTCGTTGAAACGAGACGACGATGGTCTCACGACGAGCCCTGAAGTAATTATCGACGAGGAATACAATGAGTACAGCGATCCGAAGTCAAGATTGTTAAGACACAATGTATTTAGGCTGCTCTATCGGCAGTATATGCATTCTGACAGTGTCAAAAACCTGGACATGGTCTGGGGCTTTGTTAGGTTGTATGGACAGGCTAATCAGGCCGCTATTCAAAAGTTGATCAAGCATTTGGGGTTTGCTAACAGTTTGGAGAGTGATTTGCGAATGACAAATAAATTGCAAGCATTTATATTGAATCGTTTGGCTTCGGGAAGTTTTAACATCCCAGAGCTACAGGCGGTGCAAGTTCTTTTGAAAGATTCGGAGATCGCGATATCATGGGTCACAATGTCGCTTTGGATACCCAGATTACGTGATATCGTCGCAACTGCAGGTTCAAATTCAGCGCAACTGGTTTCTCCAGCGGAAGCAGCATTAAAATTGGCGTTTGTATCGCTTGTTAGTCTGGCATCAGCAAGTCCACAATTAGCAGCTAGACTTATCAATGAGCTTATCCAGCAGCTTCCTTCCCCGACCTCTGTCACTGCTTCAGAGCTGATTCCAGCTTTAGTTATTCGAACACCGATGATTAAGAGACTTCAGTCCATTTCAACTTCACACGCAGAACAATCTACGTCTGGAGGTCTGAGTGGGCTAACAATCATGCTGGAGACGATCAAACTGAGGCTACCTCCGGCAGTTGTACATCAAGCATCGGAAATTTTCCGCAATACACAGAACCCTAATTCTCGCAGTTTCAAAGAAAAGGTAGACAGACTTGCGCATGTGATGGCTGTTGATGATATATCGTTCGCAGATTTCAAAAAAATCCATGAAATACAAGATTTATTTCCTGACGAGTCTGAAGAGCGGATCAACGAATTGCTCCGAGATATGAACGGTTCCAGCGAGCTGGTAATTGCATATCTTGTTGAAAATGCAACTCAAGCAGTAATTCAGGTACCTGCCGATCAAGACTCCGCCGATGAGCAAATGACTCGGGATATGCAGACACTGATAATTGATGATCAAAAGGACGAGGACGATGATGAACAGCGAAGATTTGATGAACTGGATTTCGCTCCTGGATCAATTCATTTTGGAAAACGCGATGTAAATGCTGACGGCGTGCTTTCACTGCCGAAAACTGATTCTGAAAAGCAAAAGATATTCGATGTACTTCAACTGATGTATGACGAAGATGATGATGAACGTGATGATACTTATGATGATATCGATGCAGCTGCTTTGATATTTGATAATCCTGATGCTGGATATGGAGATGACAGCAAATCAGGTTCATCTACTATCGAAGCTCCAGATGATCAGAATGAGAAATATTTATGGAGCATTTATTCTTTGAATGAAGATTCTTTCACGACCAAGCACCGCGGAACGAAAGCTAGAGAAGACCAGAAACGACAGACTGGCTGGTCAGACGAGCAGATTGAAGGGTGGGCCAAAATGATGACCCGCGATGTAAGTTGTCCTCTTTCTGTCGATGCTAGATTATGGCTAATTTGCGCAGCCTAAGCGAAAGAAACGGTTGGAAGCGAAGTACGCATTTACGGGCAATAAGCCATCACGTTCGCAGCCAAGTGATATTTTGAGTCAACCGACAACGGAGGATGAATCCAGATCCAGCATGCAGATCTTGAATGCTACCGGCAGCAGCCAACTTCATGTTAAGACTAACATCAGAGCACCTAATCAGTCCTCCACCAGGAGTAGCAAAAATAAAGCAGCTGATAATGCTTCAATGATCGATTTGAAACCATCGGCTGGCTCTTCCACTGGTACATCCGTTGGGGCAACCAGAGGTCGTGGAAGTGGTGGACGACCTAAAGGAGGATGGAACCGTGACAATCATAATCGCAAAGACCAACGAGCTAAGAAGTTTAGAAATACAATGGCGATTTCTGATCCTAGTTGATATTTAGATATGCATGGAATTTATTAAATATATATGTACAATAGCAATAGCTGTAGCAACTTCTTCGGGAGGGGCGTCTATAGTTGTTCGATGTAAACTTTTATTTTCCGATTCGTTCGAGCCGTGTACTTTGTGATATTTCCTGGACGGGAATCTTCAATCTCTAAATCTGCTATGTTTGAATCTTTCGTGTCCAACTTAATCTCCTTGTCCGACATGGGTAAACTACACCAACGGAGGGCCAGATTCGAGCCACTTTCCGAGGGCTGACTCCAAGCCATTTCCGAGCTCTCAAGATCCATGCCAAATATGCAATTTTTGCGGACCACATCGAGTAGGTTGTATGCGATTCCAAGTCTTCGAGCGGTGTGTACTGTGTAGATTCGCGAAATACCGAGGTAAGCCGAGACAGGTATCGGCGTGCCGGTCTCGTCGGATAGAAGGCGGCCCGAGTCGGTTGCCATATAATAGGCAGATAGAATTTGCTCTGTGATTACGTGGCCAAGGATCACGGTACTAGATGTTCGTTTTCGCTTGTCATCTGACTTCAGAATTCGTTGGCCAACACATATGTAAACAGCAGAAGACTGCGGACTGGACACTGTAGTTGGCTTGAAGGATCTGTTGACCAAATCAGCAATTCCTTCGTCGGGGGCAGTCAGCTCGACATTGCACAAACGCATAGCCGCTTCTATCGATCGCTTGAGTGCTTTATGTTGCGACTTAGAGAGATCCTGGAGCCGAAATTTATATACTGACACTCTCTGCTTTGAGGAGGAAGACAGAATATCAAACGAAGCCAGTGGAGTATAACTCCGTGGAATGAGAACTTCAACTCCTGAAAGCGACTGGTCGTGGAACTGCTGATGCAATTTCAAATCATCCGGCGCAAACGTATCGTATGACATACAACATTGTGAGCAAGTGATCCGTTGAGGCTTTGAGGATAGCAGGAGATAGGACTGCGATTTTTTGCTGTTTGACTTCGGCGTAAGTTCAGATGAAAGCTCATATTTTCGGCGCTTGCTTCCACAAAGTGGTGATGTAGGCGGAGAAGAATTCAAAAGTTGATTATTGAGAGATTGGGCAGACAATGGCGAAGAGAGAGAACTAGACGAAGACGGGTGTAGCGGTTTCCGGCGCGACTTGTAAGTCTTCTGAGGAGCAAGTCTCTGAGGTGGAGATGATGCAAAGGGAATATTCTCTTTATTCCGAGAACGATCCATTTTGTGTCGTAGAGAGTTTGATAAGAGGTGCGACAAAATATTTTGAACAAGATCTTGATCTTGCTCTTGATCAAATAACAAACGACAAACAAAGCGCGCGCTCCCTACGCGATCAATACGATCCACGTGTTCACGTGATGTGCTCCAGGATAGGTGCTTCTGTTGACAGACAAAATACACTAATCACGCAATTGATTTGAAGAATTAAAATTAGTGTTCATTGTCGAACTATTAGAAAGCAAGTATTTTGGTCTTTTATTTTGATGGAAGCACAAAGCATCTGAAGTCTGGGAACAAAAGTTAACGCGTGGCTTGATTGCCATCGAAGTTCTACGCGTCTTCGTCCAACTATTTCTGAGGAAGCTTTTGATCCAATATTATCGGGTAAGAAGCTATGAAAATCTAATATATGAGTCATTTTCTACTACGTGAGGTCTGTGGTGGACGTAGGTTTACCATAACAATTATGTGGAAGATCTGTAGCAGATCTGCTGTATGTGAAATCAGATTCCTTTGCGATCAAAATCTGTACAGATAAGAATTACTATTCACCAGCCTGTACTCAATTTTGGGATCAGATCATTTATGCAATTCAAAACATGAATCAAATCTCTATTTTTTATTTATATCCAAGATAGTCTAAATAGTATATACGTCTGTAGCTTACAAGTACGGCAAGATGCTAACAGTTTTTCATATCCAAACTGGACATAACTATATAAGGACAGACGACCTCTTTAGTAGCATTTTACGGCACCCGCAAAATATCTAGAATTACAGAAATAAAGAATTATTTTAAAAATGGCTGTGCTGCGAGATAGACGTTTCACAAAACGACGCGAGAAACCCCGACAGAATACTACAAAGCGGCGAGATAAAAGCCTCTTCCCGTAAAATATCTGACGAACTCAGTGACCAAGAATTCTGGAGATAAATAGAAATGGCCGTAAGAAAAGGAAAATTGCAGTCTGCTCAACCAACAGATCCAGCAGATTCTACTGCGGGAACTGATGAGGTCAAAGTGCTGGAATATATGATTGCACAAAATCGACCATACTCCGCGATGGACGTATTTCAAAATTTACACGGAGCCATCTCAAGACCGAATGTAAACCGGGCTCTAGCTACGCTTGAACAACAGGGTAAGCTTGACAGCAAAACATTTTCAAAACAGGTCATCTACGTCGCGAAACAAAATCAGATTGAACCTGAAGAAGTGCAAATGCAGGTCGACAATCCAGCTGGAGAGTCAATCGAAGAAATTAAGGCAGAAATACAGTTGCTCACGGAATCTATTAATAACAAGAAGATATGTAAGAATATTTTATTGATCGCCAGCTTAGAAACTGACCAGCAGGGAGTGATAAGTTGTCGAAAACGCTTGAGACAAGTCAACTGGCCAGCCGGGATCAAGAGCTGGAACATCAGGTTAATATATAGCATATCAAAGCCAGCGAAAAAGATACTGATTTGGGTCGGAATAGATAGCAGAGGCAAGAACTAAACTTGCATATCTTCAAGAAAACTCGCGGAAGGGAACAGCGGCTTCGTCAGAGGAATATGACAAGATCCAAAAAGAATCAGAAACTATGCAAAGAGAGTGGCGATGCCGACGAAATATGTTCATGAACATGTGGAATATTGTGCAGGAAAACGTCATGAACCCAACCGAGTTATGGGTATGTCATCACTAAATTCAAAGAGGCTAAAACAAAGTCAAATACAATCGCCATGGACTAACGACCCTAGACGGACCTTGACTTGGAACCTGATAGTGCGCAAGATCTTCTAGTGCTGAAAACTTGAAAACAACAAATCAGCTAAAAACTGACTGATAGCGCGATACTACCGAGAACTCATTCTTATCAGTTCTGATTTCCCTGTTACCATTATTCAGCAGCATAGACATGGATTAAATAGCATCTGGCTAAATTTAAAGTCTTAATTAGTCTTATTTCTTGCTCTTTGCTATTCTTTGGATAAGTAAAAGACGCTTAATTTATATCTCAATTCTTGTTCCACGTTTGTCTCAATTCCCATTCCATTACTTGATTGACTAGTCCCGACCCCTTCTCTGCCCCCGATTCCAACCTCCTCTGGCATTCCAGATTCTTGCCGATCTGCTCCTAGATCAGCAGCCTCCGATTCATCATTCTGCTCTGGGTAAGGAGCTCACGTTTGTTCGAATTTGGCCTAGCCTCTGGCCCTGTCTCCATTGATTACACTTATTGATTGCTACTGCCAACACTGCTCTTGCCCGCCACGAACTGATCTGCAATCCTTCGTCTCTGTCCTGTCTCCATCGCGGCGTCAGAGGGTCTTTCCCCTTTAGAAAGCCCTAACCTCGTCCGTCTGGCTCCGACTAAGTCGCTTCTCCACTGAGTAATTGCGACAAAGAATTACTTTGGTGGAAAGCTGCTTTTGCCAGCATCCGCTTTGCCACGCTTTAAACTTATCGCTGCGTCAGTTCAGTTGCACGCTCTACTTGCACTTCCCGCAAGTAAGCTCCAACAGTCCGCCCGGATTGCCGAATTCTATCTAAATACCTGTTTCCGCCGCACCGCTCCTGGAACCTGACATCCCATTCCTCTCTCCCCCGCGACCTTTCTTACTGTTTGCTCGGTTTGCGTCTCCACACAATCACAGGCATATTCTTAGTGTCCACACAGCTTTTTTTCCTTCTTGCTTTTCCTGGTCTGCGGATCCTGTAGCGTCGCAGCGATGATCCAATCACAATCTCAGTCGTCTGCGGCCTTTCTTGAGGCATCTCGCAGCCCACCTAGCAAAAGTGCGTGCGTTCTCTATCCAGCAAGCAGGCTTGACTGATCGGCAACTAACTGTCGATTTTGCTGGTTGCGATTGATTCGTATTTCCTTTTTTTGCGCTCTCCATTGACTTTTTTTTAGATCTTTCGCATGTTCCATGTAAGTTCTTTCGACAGGGAACCTGCCAAGCCGGTGCTACTTGTCCATTCTCTCATTCGATGGACTCTCAGCTGGAGCAGGCCCCGTGCAAGTATTTCCAAAAGGTAGTAATTTCACAAAGTTTGGCACTTTTATTGAACCACTGGGCTCACAAAATTAGGGAAATTGCAAATTTGGTGCCAAATGCGCTCTGGCACATATCCTTCCGGATGGTCGTAGAGTCAATCACCGGTCGCTTCCTCAGCCCTTTGTGCAACCGGGACTCCAGCTGGGTGCTCGCAATATTCTTCCCGATATCTCTACAAATGCCTACGCAAATAGTCCTTCTGGACTTGGTCGTTCACTCCAGCAGAATCGCTCGCAAGCTCCTTCTTCATCAGGTTCTGGCCTTCAACATCAACACCAACAGCACTCATTGCCTCTCTCGCAGCAGCTGCAGCAGCAGACTGCCCAAACCTTACAGTCAGTTCATTCTTCGCAAACCAAACAGCCTAACCAAACGAAGGATGAATCAAATGACTATTTTCCGAAGGCTAATGGGAAACCGTCTAATCTTTCGTCTGCCTTTTCGTCACATAATGCTGACAACTCGACCCCTCCTGATCTGTACTCCACTTCCAGCACCAGCCAGCAGCGCCCTCTTGCTGCTTTGGATACTCCATTTCCTGCATCGCTAGAATCCAACGAGATTTCTTTTCTTGCTCATCGTGGGCCTATTGCCTCGTCCGTGCCAGCAAAGTTTGGCCTCGAAATTGCATCGCCTTCTACATCTGTTCCACAACAGATGGGTATGAACAATAGCTCATCTAATGCGCTGCGATCACTATATGCGTCAGCTTATGGTGCAGACTCAGGCCCGTCGTCGTTTAAATCAATTAGCGGATCTGGGCCCATAGGAAGCAAGCCTGCTTTTGGACACCATGCGGATGATGCCTTTTCTTCGTCTGCTTCGTCTCCTTCCGGCCTAAGCTTAGCGGCTGGAGCCTCTCAACGATCGCAGCAGTATATTGGTCAGCAGCAGCCTCAACAGTCAGCACAACAGCAACAGCAACAGAACGGCAGATATTTGAATGGTCGTGCTCCAAATGGGACTAACATCAATGGTCAATCTCGTCGAGCAATTTCAACTTCATTTCCTGCACAGTCTACAATCTGGCGCAGTCCGGGCGAATTAGATGATATGAATTCTTTATTGGCGACGAGCGCTCATGGAACAATGTCTACCTCGTCTTTGTCTACCATGAATGAGACATTTTATGATCAAGACGAACAGTTTGAGGAGGAGTTTGTGCCGTCATCGCTGAATGAACTTTTGACTCCATTTGAGCGGCACCGCCGTGGCTCTCGTCATGATGAGAATTTTAATTCCGGAGACATGGCATCTTCGTTGAGAAATGGTGCAATTGGGGAAAGCTTACACTCGTCGTCCCCACGTAATAATGGAATAGTTATCAGTGAAAGTCCACGGTTTGGACAGTTATTTGGAGCTCAGTTTTCTCAAGGGCAATCAATTGGGTCAATTGGATCAGTGATGTCTTCCAGTTTCCGCGAAGGGAGTAGCGCGGTTGCTGGATCACCATTACGGTATGCATCGGCTTTCGGAAGCAACGAAGCGGGAGCTTTGTCGTCTTCACCAGTAGGCGCAAATCGACCGAGTTTATCATCTGAACGTCGCAATATCTCCAGTGGACCGCCTGTCTTGCAGCGAACACCCAGCGGTCGATTCCCTGGTTCGCATATGATCAATAATGACGGAGAGGAGTCTGTTGACTTCAAGTATTCATCGTCTGCACAACGGTCTTGGTATGGACCCGGAAGTGCGCCGCGCAGCGCATCGAACACGTTTTCGGACGGGTTCATGCTGTTCAAGACATCTGAAGAGGGAGTGGCTACAACAACCGAATCTGGACTTGGCGTTGGACTCAAGAGTGAAAGTAGTACAGCTAGTGGCGCTGGAGATGAGGAAGACGAGACCCAGTTTTTGATGGATGAGGAGCAAGTCGATGTATCAATTCCTTCGAGCGTATCGAAATCTTCCCAAGCTGATGGGCTTAGTTCAGGCTCAATTGTCTCGACAAATGGAATGAGTTTAACTGGTGCCAGTGGTAGAAGCGGCAGAAATGGTGACAAAGGGCATGATGGCAACACCTCGGCGAAAATTTCGCAAGTTCAAGAAACGCTCTCGGAGCTTAGTTTCTAGACTGAAAGAGAAAACATAAGATTTTATTGATTAAAAACGGACGGAGTTAAGTTCTAATTTTTGAATGCTGATCGAAAGGAAATGTAGAGAAAAGTGTTCGCGTTCTGTTTGAGGTAGATTTTGCAGTGCCTTTGACTTTGGAGTTGGGAAATCTGATTTGATTATGGTTTTATTTATAAGTGTTTGGATTCATGATATAACTAAGAAGGTTTCGATGTATGAGATGTATTTTATTGCTATTTAAATAATATTCTTGAAAACATGGTTTTGCAGATATTATATGGTATTGGTAGGAGTTTGGATAGTAGTATCCAGGATATATGGTAATAATAGAGCCTGAAGGGACCAAATGAAATGATATGAATTAATAAAACACTTTCTTATACTGAAATTTTAATTTCAATTTCAATTTGAGATGCGATATAGAGATTAATTCTTATAGTAGAAATAGATACGACTGAAGGATGTATGTTGTTGATCAGCGCTTAGTCAGATGTAAGCAAGCAGTTAGTACCGATGATGTTTGTAATGGGAGCAGACAAGAATCACATAGAAGACAAGACACAAATTAAATCTTAGGTAATAGAGAGGTCTAATATTGTAAAAGGACAGAAGAATAAGGAAGTAAGGAAGGATCTGACATGGCTGGGGTTATCAAAGTGATCACGAGTGAAGAAGAGTTTGGATCGCTGTCACAGCATGGATTAGCAGTTGTTGATTTCAACGCGACGTGGTGTGGTAAGTAATAACAATATTATTGGTGTCAATACTGAGCGATGTTGAATGAGCAAGATGCTGACCAGATTAATAGGCCCGTGCAAAGTTATTGGACCACATTTCGAAGAACTGGCGCGAAGATTTTCTAATGTCGTGTTTGCGTCTGTGGATATTGATCTGAATAAGAGTATTGCTGGTCGATATAAGATCACAGCAGTGTAAGTATTAATATTTCTCTAGGCTGGTTGCGGTGAAGTAGATCGAAATGAGGATAGTTTGAGGCTAATTCAAGATAGTCCATCTTTTTTATTTTTGAATAAGGGCAATGAAGTTGCGCGAGTTCGAGGCGCAAATCTGGCACAGATCACCAGCGAACTGCAGAATTGCTTACACTATGCCAACACTGAAGAATCGAGCAATTCAGGAACGTCTTCAGCACCATCTGCGGATGTAGTCAGCGGAGGTGTATCGTTAACGTGGAAATCGCTTATTCCTACAGGATTTGGATCGATCAATGACTCGATCGATATGTCATCTCTAGAGGCGCTGAACGTGGAACCAGGCCGAACAGGCACAGATCTACGGGAGAGCGTGAAGGCGTTATTTTCGGAGCCACCGAAGGAGGCTGCCAAACAGGCCCAGATCGTTTCGGATGCTGATTCTCAGGTGCTTGTGTATCTGCAATTCATGAACGCGTCAAAGGTTCATACGATCTTGGTGCAGACTACGGTTCCGGGCGAAAGTGGAAACAGTGAAGAGTCAAATATTCAGCGACCAAGTAAGCTAAAAATTTGGACTAATCGACCGTCGATTCTTTCTTTCGACGATGCAACCTCGTCGCCGCCAGTTCATGAAGTCGACTTGCCTGCTCCGGACGAAAACGGATGGTCGGTAGTCAAACTACGGTATGTAAGGTTCCAGCAGGTTTATTCAGTCGTTTTATTTTTTGAGGGTGATGATGAAGATGACCCGATCGCTATCAATCGGATTGTTTTCATCGGTGAAAAGGGCGAGAAGCTCGAAATGGGCAAACTACAAACTCATAGTCATGAGTAATTCCTCCATTTAGCCGAATCTATGAATTAATAGATTGAATTGATTAATTGATTAATTAGGCGTAGAATGCATTTGAATCATTAATAGATCATGAAAACAAACCATTCAATCTAACGAACAAAAAGGACGATAAATACAAAATTGAATCAAGCCCAACGACCAAGAAGCGCCATAAGACCAGCACCAAGACACATGATGAAAAATGCCAATAAAACTCGGGACATTGGCGCTTTATTCATCTGAGACGAAAACAAAAACTCATGAGCCATGAGCTCGACCAGACCAGTGTAAATGAGAATACCACTTGAAATGGAGTCAAAAATGCCATTCGAAATAAGAGCCTTACGAGAAGCATCGTTGTAACTCTTGCGAACTCCAAGGCCGATGGCAATGGCAACGGGAGTCGTCAAACCGTACGCAATACCCATAACAATGGGGACCCATTTGCGATTGGGTGCCCATGGCGTAGAGGCTAGACGACTGCCCAAACCAAGACCCTCAAAGCCCTGGTGAAACACAAGAACTACATAGAGAACATTAAATTCATCGCCGGCAATGGCAAGCGAAAGACCAACGAAAACCGAGTGAAATATAATACCAAACTCAAGAATAAAAATTGCAGCCAGCTGTGCAGAGAGACTCTCAGAGACGGGGACAGACTGTTGCTCGAGATCTTTGTTAGAAAACTCAGAATCATTCTTCTCCGAGTCAGGCAAACGAATGGCGTTCGGAACCTCGACTCCAGTGTCGGAATCAATATGATCGTTGCGATGCGAAAAATGTTTATCATTGGTGTTTGTGTCTTCAGCAGGACTAGGAATGGTTTTGACAGCTGCTGAAGCAGAATGGCTATGAGATTGGCCGTTTGCAGTAGCATCATCGTCTTCGTCATCTGAGGCAACAGGTGCACCCGAAAACGAACTGAAATCAGCGAGTCGGTAAGTCATGACCTCGATGAAGAAGAGAATGAAGATGGAAATTAAACAGAACGCAATAGCATATGGATAGTCTCCCCAGCCGCCGCCGAGACATTCATCTCCAAGAGCGTCCATTGCAGGCTCAAGCAGATGCACAAAAGCAGTTGCAATAATTACACCAGAGCCAAAGAACTTTGCGATGAAGTAGAACATCTCGGGAACGGTGACACGCGACTGCTTGATCAGAACAGGGAACAGTGCACCCAAAGTAGAGGAGAACATGATCACGAATATGGACGACACTCGCACACCTATCCGACCATTGTAATCGTTCGAGGTTGCGCACTCTGGAGTCGCATCGGAGTCTGAGTCGTCTCGGACTGCGAGCGCAACCAGATGTGGCAGGAATTCTGAGATGTAAGTCGACATGGCGGTGAATGTGATAGGAATTTCAATACTACTACTACCGTCCTGTAGATTGTGTATGTCGTCTGTGTATGCCTCTTTGTCTGTGTCTGGATATCTGTTGAATATAAGTGCAATCGCCTGCTCACGCAGCTGGGTCTGCGAACCTGGCCGTCCCACAAGGTTCCCACAAGGTACTCGCGCAGAAAAATTGACTGTCGTCTAACCCATTTCTCTTGACCTTTGGCTTTTTTCTTTTGTTAGTAATCGCGTCCCCGACCACCGTCAACCGGCGTCGACCGTCGACCGTCGTCCGCCAGAATAGCGCTTTTTCGCAGAAAGTAACCAAAAATGGTCGAGCGCCCTGTCTCCGCGAGAACCTTGCAGGTCTCAGCCGCAGGGATTTTGCCCTTTGGAGACTAGTGCGGCGTGTGTGGGCGCCGAGGGGCTCGAACAGCGGTTACTGGGACCAGACGAGCCAATGTGCACGCGACCAAAGTAAGCTGGCGCGAGCGGTAGTAGAGCGGCGAGAGCGGCCAGCGCTAGATGCGGTGAACGAGGGTATTATGAGGGAACCTGTCGAGAAACAGGTTAGTTGAGAGATGTCAAGACAGACAAAGTATGTGGAGCAGATGAATGACAATGAAAAGTAGACAATAGCGGAGTTGGACAGCGAGCAAAAGCGCGGGAATTGTTATCCAAATTAGATGCGCGCGCAGTTGCACCTTGTAGGTGAGGATTTTATTACTACCTTGCAGTTATGCGAAGATTGATAATTTATGATATTGCACATAGAGCTCTTGCGAAGAGCGGAATTGATATCCTTGAGACAGATCTACGATCATGTAAAATTACAATGAGGCAATCAGACAATCAGACAATCAGACAATAAAGAATTTGATATAATGGGTTGGCTATATCTCGTGAGCTGCCAACCAGCTGACGAGCTGTCAGGTCGCGTTCCTTATACCTGACAAGATCCTGTCCGGCTTGTTGTTGACAACTACGGTTTTCGCTGGTGCAGTTCCCCAGTACCTTGTCAGTACGGTCAACAGGACGTGCGTCGACATTGTCTTCCGAATCCTCCTCGACATCTGTAAGACCCACAATGTTTCAATGCCACGATGGCCACGCTCTCCACGACATGTCGGGATAGTTCTCGGTACTTGGAGCGTACCTTGAAGGTTGACAGGTTCCGATAACGACACCGTCGGTGGACTTTGCGTTCTTGGCCATCGATTAGTCCGAATTCAGATCAAATTTTATTAGTCCAAAGACGAATTTAGTATAGTAATAACAGTTTCTGTCGGCCTACTGCGCACAAACTTTAGAGTCAAGGTTGCAGAAACGGATACTATTCCAGAGCAGGCAAATGGGACTGTTAAAACCGACATCGGCGTATTGTAATCGAAGTAATATTCGGATCAAGTCCGCTTGGCAGTATACATCGATTTGATTCAAGTAAATTTTTTGTTGCCGTTGGGCGCTGATCTTGTCAATAGAATTCATTGTATGAGTTGCATGCAGATCGTTCGGATATTTCACGACGTTGCTACTGTATTCCTACCTGTCTTGTCTTGGATAGCAGATATCGCAAGCTGTCTTAGCTCACATAGTCTTCGGACTAGTCGTATGATGAGAAATCGCGACCAGCATAGGTTACAGAGGCTTAAGAACAAATCATAAACATTGTTATTAAATAATTCTCTCTAATCTCGCCATGCTAGCTCAATAACAGTATTATCGCATTTAATACAGCTGATAATTTTGTTTAGCTCTTTATGTACTCCACAACAGACAGATTTCTGATGGCACTCAGACCGAGAAGGTTTCTCTGGTTGAAGTTACAATGTCAGTTCGATTTACTTTCTTCGTAAACTTGTAATTGTTCTGCATATCTGAATTCGGATTCTCTTAAATTTTCAAGATCAACAAGTTTTGAGTAGCTGTAAATTGTTTCCAATTCTTGCAATGTTTCGAACTTCTCTGCTAGTCTCGATGTCGTAACTAAAAAACGTGGGAGTGGTTATGTAACTCTATCTGAGCGCAGAGTCTTTCTGACAAAAGAGAAGATTGGTCAGATTATATGTCAAGTCTACAATTAGATATACGAATAAACCAAGTTTCTAGTGAGAAAATCTGCAGTAGATCGATCCGCAACAGGTTTACCAATACAGATATGACTGGATTTTTCATGCTGAGGAATCTGTGGTGCGATATGAGCGACAGATCCCAGCCACGGATTTTGATCTCCATTTCAGGATCCTCCACCTGGCCATTGAGTATTGTTTGAAATATCCTCGTGCTGTGTCGATAACTTCTTGAAACCGTAGAACGAATACTTTTGTTGATTTATCATAAACTGCCTTTTCATGTTCTAAAACATTTCAAATCAGCAAGAAATAAATAAGTTGAAGTACATTGGGGTGATGCAATTTTGCTAAATAAAAAAGCAAAGCTTGGACTCTAAGCAGCATCTCCTCGCAGATCTAATTATACATAAAGTTGATTCGGGCAGTTAACATATCTTGCAGACCCTCAGATGATAGAATACATATTCTTCAGCGCAAAATGCACAGATAGCCATGCATAATGCCGGTACCGACCATCACAAACCACTCAAAAATCTGAATAGTCCCGAAAAAACCTGTAATTTCAACTGCTTGATAATTTCAAGTCCAGACAGAGGGGAGAAGGAAAATCGTGTTTATAGCTCAATTATAAAAGTACTAATAATTATCCGAAACTTGAATCTGGCTTATACTCTGACATATTGCTCTTTCAGTACTGCGCAGTTATATAGCAATGCCAGCTATTCCGGATGGTGCTGACTAATGAAATGTAAGTGGCTATCAAAAATATTACATAATAATGCTACTATGTTTACATAATACACATATTTGATAGTCGAAGGGTCTGTTATATTATACTGCTCTAGATGTACAGACAGACTCCTAACTATCTATCTTCAGCGCAATAGGAATTGTAACTACTCTATTTTTCAAGGTAACAACACATAGTCGAGCAGTATATGCCATGATATACGGCATAGATTCTGCGCTGATTACCGTCGAAATCAGGGTCCACCGATGAGCTGTACGCCACAGGGACTGACCGGCCTGGCCCCGAACTGAACGTCTATAGAATTTGGCTTACGTATACCCGTTGTATATGCGGGCACTAATAGAAGGCTAATACAAGTCAAAAGGAATTCATTAGAGCTCAAAAAGCTCAGACTAGCTGAAAATGTTCAATAGGCTCAAACACTAGTTTGAAGGAGTCGCAGTGGTCGCAGTGGTCGCAGTGGTGGTAGTAGGGGCTGTGGCACTCTCAGAAACAGGGTCCGCAGATACAGGAGGAGGTGCACTGCCCGTGATGGCAATATCTTCCGCCTGAGGCTGGTCGACGGCAGAGCCGTTTGGCTTGCCTGTGCGAAGATCTGCCAGACGACGTGCCTCGTGGTGGATGTCCTGAGCCGACTTAGATGTATCTTTGTAGAACTTGCGGACTGAGGCGCCGGCCTTACTATCGAGAGCACGATCAAAATACCGGTTCAGGACCGAGTGAGTGCTCTGAACATGTTCACGGATACCATACTTTTGGTCTGCTTCGTGTGCTGTTGAGCTCGCACGTTCAGAAACGTTGTATTTAGTGTCGATGTCTGTCAAAAACTTGTTGAACTTGTCCGAAAATCCGTGCTTCTTGTCAAGATCAACAGACTTCTGGATCGCCTGGTCAGAAAGCTGGTAACCGTGCGACAAGATTTCGGCAAAAATCGTAGTCTTGGGCTTGTCTTCCTGCGCAATCTCGTGCGGTCCTGTGACGACGGCCGGCGCCGACGTGCCTGTTGCAGCGCCCGACGACGGTGCTGGAGGAGCAACGCCAGAGTTATCGGGCTCGATGATCAGCTGGCGACTGCCCAGCTGTGTGTCGTGGAGCAGTAGGGCAGTTTGGGCCGCTGAATCCTGAGAAAAGTGCACCTTGGCTGCCTGGAGCTTCACATCCTCCTCACCCGGCTTTGTCGACGTGGCCGGCACAATCTCGATCGACGAGATCGTTCCGCAGAACGAGAAAAAGCTCTCGAGCTGCTGTTGTGTGACGTCGGCAGAGATGTTTGTGACTACAATTGAGCTCATTTTTCTGAAAAATTTGATCGAGTCCTATAGTGGTCTAGATACTAAAGAACTATAAAATGCTTTTAAGGGGAGGATCTGCTTGTCCTTTATATATAGTCTTGCTCAGTCCTACGTGCTATCCGCTGTACAGCCTCGAGCACCTACTGCCATCACATCTCCACAAATTAGGAGGGTCTCGGGCCTTGCCCTTTCTGGTTCCACTGCCTCGTAGTGCCGTGGCTGTTCCTGAAGCCTTGCGCCATCCCTGCCATTCTTATTTTTCCAACTCAGAAGTATATTTAACTTATGCATATACGTATATATTTCGGAACAATATTAATGTTAATATTAAGGATCATATTATTATGATTAGGCATAGTTATATATTCCTTGAATAAATATATTACAATCTACTATTAAATAATTCTCCTACCTTGCGTTACATAATTTCAGTTCATGCACATCACAAGTACGTCATCTCATCTGAACACGTGTAGACCATTCGTCCTTTCTAATATGTAACATCTTATGTAACATAATCATGTGATCTACTGTTCACGTCTAGGCATCAAGAGATCAGATAACTGCAAATGATGTTGGAGTAAACAGAAATTACTGGATAATATCGATTTGATAAGACTTGGGTCCAGATCAATCCGAAATACGCTAATTTGAATCCATTGTCTTGCAATCATCATAAAATGGATTTGATAGTCGACGATTCCAATCCAATTGGGTCTGTTTCGGAAGAATTAGAGGAAGACTACGACAGTCTGATTACTCGACTACCATCCTACGACCCAGATCCGCTATACAGGCTACATCCAGCTACAAGCAGTGTTCTGGGACAGCCAGCGATTTCTGCTTCTGGCTGGTCGATTTACACCTCGAAGCGGCCGATCATGAGTGCGTCCGAAATAGAGCGGGCAACAAGTCGGATCGAGATTCCTATGCCCGAAATGATTTTTGGTCATAACTACGTTGTCGTAAGCCATGACTTGTCTGGATGGAGTCTCGGATTCAACACAGTCGACGCTTTAGATCTCGTCACAAAGCATGGAAACCCGCAGGGTGGACTAGTCCGGGTATCGTATTCAGATGCATGGATGAAAGACAAAGCGAAATCGTCAGACGAAGTCCATCAAGTCGTCAAGCCGTTCGACTGGACGTATACGACTCCATATTGCGGAACGCCTACTCTAAATACAACCAAATTTACAAAATCGACTGACAGCCTACCATATGATCGCTTACGTCGCCCAGACCCGATTCTATATTTCGATGATATCGTCCTGTTTGAAGACGAGCTAGGCGATAATGGCGCGGCATTATACTCTGTCAAGATTCGAGTCATGGCCGAGAGACTCTTACTGCTCGCCCGTTTTTTTCTTAGAGTAGATGATGTTTTGTTTAGAGTTCGGGAAACGAGACTGTTTGTCGAGTTTGCTGACAACACAATCCTGCGAGAATATACTATCAAGGAGGGTCCGTATAGCACCATAAAACGGAAAGTGCCGGTCACAGCACGCGACCACGGCCTCTACCTTCGAGACCCGGACTGGATTTCACAGGCGCTGCCTGTAATAGACTCATTCACAGAGCGATCACAAATATCCAGTTAACAATATATTCAATTCTAGCACAGTCCAACGCACTACTTTCACGCTTTCACGCTTTTCAGAATATACTCAGCTGCCTGCAGATCCTCTGGCCGTGCATCTTCTTGCTCCACAATTTTCTCCAGCTGTTGTCGTGCGAGTGTCGATAACATCTTATATAAATCCTTATCGACGTTTTTGCCGAGGTCGAGCAGTTTTGAACTTCCCTAGTTTGGATTAAAATAGAGCGCAAATACGGCCATATAAATCTACATACCACTAAAACTCCGGACCATCCTCGTACATAATCATCACATAACTCAACAGATCTTAAAGCAAACTTGACTGCCTCTGCGTACTTCTCCTCTGTTGAGACACCGCCGGAACCTTGATCTTTCAGCGTCTCTGCGAATTTCATCGTCACCTCCGCGATCCATGCGTTAATATTATACGCCAGAGGGAAAAGCAGCAGAACCTCATGTAGTGCAAATAGTCCCTGCGCATACATGCCGACATCGATATACGCCTGAGCTAGCTCGGCCCAGGTCTCTCCATCAGAGGGAAACGTGTCAAGCACAGTATTGAGCTCTTTGATGTATCCTGCATTGAGCGAGGCCGAAGTGGCAGTCGCTCGCATAATCGCTAGTCTTCGCTTCGTTGCGCCAAGCTCTGTGTCTGGCCGCCCGTTCAAATAATCAAGCGCTTTGTCGAAACTCTCCGTGGCCTCAATTAATAGTGCCTTCATGACACCGATTCGAGGAGACGACTCGCCAAACCGATCGCTCAACGTCGTCAACACTGTAGCTGCCTCATTATCGTGGCATGTGATTAATGCAAGATAAAAGTGCAACTCGATGAAGGAGTATAACTCAGTAGAATCGACCGACCGAGGTTGTCGTCCCGCAATTATGAAATTGTATGATTGTGTGTACAGTTCCTCAACCTCGTCCTTCGTCATCGATAGAAACGAGGAAGTCTGTAATGCTGATCGAAGCGTTTCAATTGCTTCTGCCATTTTACTTATTTAATCCGATTTATTGAATTGTATTGGATTCCGCAGATCATTTATCATTACTATCATAAATATTAGATACATCTTGACACGGAAGACTCAAAGTAATTGCGGGTCTAGTGTCTAGCCAATGTATCGACACGCTGTTTTGACCTCGCACTTTAACTCAATTGCGGACTATTACGAAATTAAGGTCAATCCATGGTGCGCCTGATCTGTGGTTGTTTATAGTTGCATAATCTATGGGGTGGTGGTGGTCGAAATCAGGCTCCAAGTCCGATTCTGGACAGGATGGTGGATCTAAATCAGATTCCGTTCCGAGCGGGCACGGTCAATTAGACGACTTCGATACTCAGAAGTTAAAAGAATATTTGATCGACGAGATCAAGGCGTCTGAAGATTTATCTGCTCTTACATCACGATACGCTGGCGATGACGACAAAAACTATAGCATCTTCTCTCTGCGTACCTTCGTCGAGTCCTGTGCTGTTACGACAGTCATGTTGGGTTCTGTTTACTTATATTCTCGGTACCTGAAGCGATTTCCTACAGCTATGGACATTCCGCGGAGGTTTATCGAGTTTAACCGTCCTATTAGAGGTAGAATTGTTTATGTTGGCGATGGAGATAATTTTAGGTTGTTCCACACCCCAGGTGGAATGTTTGCCGGTTGGAACTGGTTACGACGCGTCCCTTATGAGCAGTATTGGCTGCCTAGCGTGATTGCCGCTGACCAGAACAAGAAATCGATGTCAAAATGGGTCTATAATATATTGACTTCAGGCTCTAGTCCCGGAAAAAAATCTTCCACAATCTCCTCGGCAGCAAGAAAATCAAGTAAAACTCAAAAACTATCAAGTAACACGATCTCTGTACGTCTGTGCGGAGTTGACGCGCCTGAAGCTGGTCATTTTGGAAATCCGGCTCAAGAATACAGCGCCGAGGCTCGCCAATGGTTGACGAATTATGTTGTTGGTAGACGGGCCACAATCAAAGTGTTTTCTATCGATCAGTATCATAGAGCGGTTGCGAAAGCTACGATTTGGACGTGGACAGGTCCCAAAGACGTCTCTGCAGAATTACTACGCGCCGGCTTCGCAATCGTGTATGAGGGACACCTGAATACGTTTTTCGGGTCTTCAAGAGCTGCTTATGAGACCATTGAAGCTTCTGCTCGGCGGCGCAAAGTGGGAATGTGGGAGTCTGGCAAGATCCTCGAGACTCCAGGAATGTACAAACACAGAATCAAAACGAAGAGTCCTTAATCTCGATATTTCTCATCTCAGAATAGACACTAGGAAGGCTAAGATCTCTTAATTTTTAGATCATAATTCAAGGCGCTCTTATAATTGCATGCACCCATTCAGGCGAGCTTTCCGCGCGAGTGCGAGGCTCATTTAGGAAACTCGCATTTGCTCACGTAACGTTTTATCAGCCAAATCCGAGCCGTTTCTACCTTTTATTGTTTGTCACCTTTGCAGTGCAAATGACAAAGAAGAAGTAAGCAGACGCAAGAAACTTAACTTGAATTGCTGACTTATTGATGCTGTTGCGCGTATGCTGGTGATTTACCCTTTTCTTGTTTGGGTCGAGAACTCGCGCGAATGCCTCGTCTGGTGTGGCGCGATTGTCATGTCCATACAATGCCAGTCGACGACCAGAAAATATATAAGGAAGATGGAGAGACCTCTGCGAGCTGAGACTTCTTGAAGTAGCACTCTCCGGAAGTCACAGATTGCCAATTATCGATTTTCGACATGTCTGCATCGCCTAAGCACATTGTCATTATTGGTGGCGGAGTCTATGGAGCGAAGTTTGCAGAGCATATTATTAGCCAGGCAGCGTCGATTCCGGTTCAGTTCACAGTCGACTTAATCGAGAAGCGTGATAAGTTTGTATATTTGCCGACTGCGTTGCGCAATTGTGTCGTGGATGTCACCGGTGACTGCGTGAAATCCTACGACAATCTTTTTTCTGGTCCAGATCGACCGGGCAAAGGTCAACTCATTCGCGGAGTAGCTGTACGGATCGATGAGGATCAGCGAGTTGTTTTACTTGAAAACGGGGCTAAGATTCCATACGATGTGTTGGTAAGTTTGATTTTGACTCCAGAGTTGGGGCGGGACAAATGGTCTAGAAATATGCTGACATGAGATTTCAAGATTATAGCTACTGGACAAAAATGGGACACACCGCTTGCACCCAGAAACGAAAATGTGGCCGAGTACTTTTCCAGTGTACGAGCAAACGTGGCAAAAAGTAAGAAGATTATCATCCTCGGTGCGGGTAGCGTGGGCTGTGAGCTGGCCTGTGAAATTAAGGATCGATACGGGAAAGAAAAACGGGTTATTCTTGTTCAAAAAGATCGGCTACCGATGTCAGCGCACTACTCCGAGCGGTTCCGTGCGAAGCTTGCACACATAATGGACCAGCTGGGAGTTGAAACCAAGTTTGGCTACAAAGGAGTAGCCAACACTGACGGGACTGTGTCATTGTTCAAAGACGGCGAACCAGCTGAGCTAGTCCAGGCCGACCTGGTTTATGAGTCGTCTCGCTACAATCCGAACAGCAGTTTTGTGCCTGAACAATGGATTAATGCTAAGACGGGCGCGATCAAGGTTCTTGACACGTTTGAGGTCGAGGCCGCGACGACGCCGGTGTTTGCTGTCGGAGACGTAAATTCGTTCCCGGAGGTCAAGCTCGCACTACATATCAATGGCAATACGCTGCCGGTGTTGACTGATAATGTGAAGAGCGTTCTGCAGGGTAAGCAAGTGGACAAGATCTACAAAACCAAGCTTGACGCAATTGCGCTCATGCTTGGCTACTCGAAAGCCACAGGAGTCATAAAGACTGGTACCTTTGGTGATATAGTCTTGCCTGGTTGGCTCGTCAAGAGAATGAAGGGTCAGGATATGGGTGGTTCCAAAGTTGATCTAGTTCTTGGAATTGCATAATGCTGTTACCGTTACCAATCTCTTGAGGCTTAAGGTTAAATATGTTTAATTATTTTGATGTTTGATTTTGATTTTGGTTGCTAAATACTACTTATTTAAAACGTGGCTAGACGGAACTGAATTTTCATACGGTTTTGTATCTACATAATTGCATGCTTGCATAATTTTACACAATTTTAAATTCGTTGGGTCATAGAAACTACAGTTGTACATTTGATCAGATACTAAGATTCCTTCTGTGTTTGGATGTCTTACAATATGTATATAAGGCTATGCACACGTGATTTTTAGTGAGGCTCCTCGAGCTTACCCCGGGTTAATGAAAATTATTGAGAAATAATTCTTCCGAAATTTTGTGAATTTCACCTTCAAAAAAGGTTTATTTGAGTCCTGAAGTTGATTATGAATATACTTAGACATAGTTAGCAAAAGTTTTGCATATTTTTTTGACTTTTTTGAATATTTTATAAAGAAAATATGGTGTTATGTGTGTAGTTAAGCTCTCTGCCTCGTATTGAGCCAAAAGCAGCTAGATAATTGTCCCAATGACCTGAGCGTATCCTCTCAATCTGAACAGCATATGATTTCTATTAGCAAGACCAAATAAATATATCAGACTGGAGGCTCCGGAAATCTGTACACAATGAAAATACTAGCGAAGAATGTATCTAAAGATGGCTCTGGCTCGATCAAACTTTTACCCGAAGAGCCAAATGATCTTTGGCATACCTATAATTTGATCCAAACGGGGGATGTGTTGAGAGCGCCTACTTTTCGGTAAGAGCAGCACTTTTGGTTCGAGAATGAGTTTAATATAAGAGACTAATTAGAGTTAGTCGAGTGACCAAAGAACCAAATGATAGGATCGGAGGAAGTGGAGGAGCGACGACTAATGCTCCTTCACAGCGGATTTCATTAACATTAACGATTAAAGTAGAAAAAACGGATTTTGACGCTCCGGGCGCAGCCCTCCATGCTTCAGGACCCGTATGCGAAGAATCTCCGCATGTACGATTAGGTCAATATCACACCTTAGATCTCGCGCTTCACCGAGCGTTTACGCTGACGAAAACATCTTATGCGCCATGGGATTCAATATCACTACAGACAGTACAAGCAGCCTGCGATCCCGGGTCGAGAGCGGAAATCGGTGCCGTAGTTCTGCAACCTGGATTGGCGACAGTCTGTCTAGTTGGAGAGTATATGACGCTTGTTCGACAGCGAATTGAACTGGCTATTCCAAGCAAACGGGCAGCCGGCTCGGCGGTAGCCCATGATAAAGCGCTTGCTCGATTCTATAGTAATGTGGCGAAGGGGATGGCTCAGAGCTTCGACTATTCTAATCTGAAGGCGATCATTCTGGCATCTCCCGGGTTTGCAA
Source organism: [Lipomyces] oligophaga (assembly GCF_038497815.1). Lineage (NCBI taxonomy): Eukaryota > Fungi > Ascomycota > Lipomycetes > Lipomycetales > Lipomycetaceae > Lipomyces > [Lipomyces] oligophaga. Next base: position 106,277 of record NW_027117792.1, on the reverse strand, counting down.
ATGAGCAGCTTTTAAAATCCATTTTTGACACTGCGAGCAAAGAAGCCGGCCTGGGCGGTGAAATTGGCAATCGGGCAAAACAAGTTCTTAAATCCAGATCAAAATTTGTTCTTGTCCATTGTGCATCCGGACACGTTCACGCCTTGAATGAAGTATTACGTGCGCCTGAAGTTAGAGCTCAACTCGCAGAAACCAAATACGCCCGTGAAACGGCCGTATTGGACGAGTTTTTCAGAGCACTTAGCGTCGCGGTGGAAGATGGCGGCGGAAAAGCTTGGTACGGAGCTCGTCAGGTTGAACTCGCCGTCGACAGAGGAGCTGTGCGGACCTTGCTTATTTCAGACAATTTATTTCGAAATGACGACGTTGCGAAACGGAAAAGATTTGTCGCGCTGGTCGAAACAGTGAAGGCGATGGGTGGAGAAGCTCTAGTGTTTTCGAGTCTTCATGAGAGCGGCAAACAGCTCAACCAGTTTACAGGAATCGCAGCAATTTTAAACTTTCCAATGCCAGAATTGGAGGATATCGAAGATGATGAAGAGGAATAATTTTGGATGATCCATAAAATAATCTTGCATAGCATACGGATGTAAAAATGATATTCGATAATAATTGTAACTTAATATTATGATATGTACATATGGAAATGAGCAGATCAATTTTCTGATCTCCGGCGTAACATCTGCTTTGTATTCTCACTTAACAAATTCATTGTATCATGCTTCTTCTCTGGCTTAGGTAAATCGAATTTGTCTGCTAATCGATTATAATACCATAGCTGGCCCTGATACGCACGAATGACGTCCTGCAAAAGACCAAACGCCAAACCGACTTTGGCGCCATATTTCATTGTGTTTCGAACCTGAGAAAACGGAATCTGCTCTGAATCAGTTAGTATTGCGCTGTTACCATCGATATGGGAAGGGAGACCAACTTCTGAAGGCATAAGCAAATCCTGTGGCTGTCGTAGCAACCATTGTGTTAAGAAAGTCAATTCTGCCACGAACAGCGTCAAGAACAGCCTCGGCGCCAAACATGCACCCGAGAAACGCAAACGTGCGAAGCGTGAACGATGCACTTTCTTTCATAGCCGAATGCATGATCACATAGTTTTTCCTCTTATGATACCAATACCAGCCTTGCACAGCAGTCGGCAGCCGGTGGGAATTCTCCGCGAGAAATCGCAATGCTGCTACTTTTCCGCCACGGTAGGCACCCATGGGTAAAGTTACAAAGCTAGAGAAAAGAAATATACCAGGAAGTCGAAGTATAGTCGGGATTTCTAGTCGTGGGTCGTCGTAGTTGATCCACCGATCGATTAGTTCAAACTTGTCACGCATGTCATTGTAGCTGTCCGTATCTCCGTCGGCATCATATTTTGGGCCCAGGGCAACGGGAGATCTGCCATCTCTTTCTGCCATTACCGCCCTCTACTATATAGGAACAAGTATAGGAGGAAAGTTGTAGTTCAAAATATATTTCAATCTATCGATAGCGCTACCTACAAAAAAGATTTAAACCCTCTGCTTGCATTAATGTCCCAATCGTGGGGCTCACAACAGAAGCGAGCCAACAGGAACAACGCGATTAGTACAATTGTATAAGAACAGATTGTTTTCAGCTTTGAACGAAGAGGATGCTATACATTTAATAATATGTGGAAGTAATATGATAAGTCAAAAAAGAATAGCCTCTGCAATGATAAATATTCATAGAGTGAGCCAGAACTCATTTTGAGTCATGGAGTCAGTTGAAACAGCTGACATTATCTGAACACTTCGACGTCAGGCAGTAATCAAATATCTTTAAAAAGCCAGTCTTTACTTTAATCGCAAATGAATAAATAATTTATTGAGATAATTCTAGAAATCCAAGTATAGGTTCGAAACGAGAAGCCAACAGAAGAGTAAATAGTTTTCTGATCGAACTTCGGTAATCATTGCTCGATTGGGATATTTATCTACTTCTCCCCGTCCTTTACGCGTTGAGCTGGCATCCATTCGACTCAGTTTTTTCATTTTATCTGTAATATCACGTAGTGTTTCAACTTATTTAATTCTGCTCTATTCCAGCAATACAAACTATTCTAATCCATATTTTGCATCGCGAATACTACCGCATCCGGAACTGCGCTTGGACGCAGAACTGAGGAGAAGAACCAAGGGCGTCGTGCTATCCCTGAACCGCTTGCGATGTCCAGTTCGTCCCCCACAGAGACGTAGAAAAAACTCGCGATTTCCCACGATTTCCCACAATTGCAGCCGTCTCTCACCTTCTCGCTTAGAACTCTCCAGTTCAGAGTGTCTGCAAAGGACACTAGAGAGCGATCTGTCGCGTGCGTTGATATCGAATCTGGTCTGATATCTCGTCGTTTCCCGGTGCCAAACCAGGCCTTGCCAAAAGGTCCAACTTTACCAGCTATCACCTCAGTCCGCTTTCCAGTTTTCCAATGTCGGCCGTGTAGAGTTGACACTGTCTCGCCGTAATGCCCGCTGCATCCTCATCTCTGAGTCGGCCGGCTTCTCCACCGCTGTCTGCCGTTCCCGTGCTTGGTGTCTCGGCCGTCGCCGTCACTTCGCCAGCAAACGCTTCCGGGTCTCTCCCTGCACTGCCAGTTCAGCATGCTGTCCCGAGACCAATTGAAGTACAGCCTGGACTGAACTCGGCTCCCCCCCGCCATTTGACAGCTTTCAACTCTCCTACAATAATCTCGCACACTCTCGATGCACAGATTGCTTTGACAGCGACCTCAACAACCACGACCTCTACAAACGGACTTCCTAGTCCTCGCCTGACTGCGCTCGCTCGGTTAGGACAATATTTCATTGGATCGGCTTCATCTTCGTCGACCTCCTCAACTCTAACTTCTCCACCATCATCTACTTCACCAACCTCATCTCTCTCCAGTTCCTGTCCTACCCCGGGCTTCCCGGGAAACTCTGTCGTCCTGTCTCCTCCTCCGCACACCCGCAGCGCTGGTCCAGCAACTTCGGGAATCCGTTTACTCCCAGATCATATCACTTTCCAGACAGAAGCACCCTTAACAGCCTTCACCGCAGACCCAGCTTCGAACCATGTTGTTTTAGCGGGAAGAGGATACATGCGTGTGGTTCGAATTGACCCGGACTCCATCAACGAAGCCGACGATCTGTTACGAAATTTCCCAGACAGCAGTCGCCTGGGCTACGTGTCGGATCTCAAGTGGCTCACTGGACCCTACAGTCGATCTATCGCGTATGCGTCGACTAATGGCATGGTTACTTTGCACGATATCGACCAACCGGGATCTATCCGTCGGTTCTCGTCGGGCCATAGTCGTATGGTGAATTCGCTCTCATACAACTATCATAATCCAAATATTCTTATTTCCGGCGGTCAGGATGGTACCATTCGGTACTGGGATCTACGCACACTCGAAAACGTCTCTACAGTGAGAGGTCCAGATGCCACACGACGTGTTCAGTTTTCGCCTTTGAACGGCAGCCAGTTTTGTGCCATATTCGACACGGGTACTTTATGCAGATGGGACTCGCGCAATCTGGCTCATCCGGATATCCGCATAACTGCGCACACTGGTTCGGGATTTTGCGTCGATTATCATCCGACTATAGACGCGGTCGCCACCGGAGGCAGAGACCATGCCATCCGAGTCTGGGACTTCCGTGGTGAGCTAGCCCACTCGCCAAAACCAGCATTTGAGATATCTACTTCGGGTGCGGTTTCAAGTGCTGTCTGGCGGAGTCCTGAACCATGGGAAACCAATTCAATCACTTCGCTTGATGATTTGCCCATTGCATCGGCATCATTGTCTGTTGGCGATTATCGGCTACAGATCTGGAATCTCAAGCGGAAATACGTACCTGATAGAGTTATTGACTTGCATTCGGGTCCTATCCAGGGTGTACACTGGGTCTGCGGAGGTGCTTTCGGATCGCGAGTGCAGGATCCGAGGACGTACACTGACATGGAGGATGAATCTTCTGATTCCGAGTTGGACGCTTGGAGTCTATCTACGATCGACCGCTCAAATTCTATTCGGCGTTCGCGACGACGTCGAGCAAGACATCATCCTACTGGCGACATCTGGACCTGTGGGAGAGATAATTTATTTGTAGCACATAATGTCCGTCGTTCCTGTCCTGCACGGCCGATCAGGCAACTTTCACATCAGGCGTTTGCATGGGGCCCGAATGATGAATTCACATTTATCGGGATTGATAAACATCGCATTCGTTCTGATGGTTTAGTGGCTGTCGACGGCTTCGCTGACTCGAATGAATCTGTGACTGACCTGGAACGTATTCAATTGCTTCGACAAAGGCCAAGTCTCCCTGTGCGGCCAACCGTTGAGCGTCCTAGTTTGGTCAGGCGGATGCTGCTTGCACGACCTCGGCAGGAGATTGCTCTAGTTCCGCCTCTACAGAATATTCGGATGGGAAATTTAAGCGATTTCATTCAGGAGACTGGAGAACCTGAGACAGATTCAGAGCTTCCACAGTTATCAGATTTGCACATCGTAGAAAATTACACAAGCCAAGAAACGCTGACTACGGCAACTTCTACGCTATCTGACGACTTGTCTACTTCTGCATCAGCTAGAGTGTTCCAAACCACCGCATTACACACGAGGCCCGAGTTGTCACGTTCGATATCTGGACCAAGTGACGAAGATATCGAACGGCAATGGCGGTCGGTATGAATTTTTATTTTTTTCTCTTTGCTAACTCGAGATCTTGCTACTTTGTGTTTTTTTCTATTTTTCGCTTGTAATTGTGTTATTGGGAGTTAGAAGGTAGCTAGGGATATGGATTTGTATATAATTCCACTTTGCACTTAAACATCGTATCAGACATACAAGAAACGTTTCGTGATATTATAAGCGTCATATTTATGACGATGTTCGTTTAGCTTTGCAAACGCCTCTGTTCGACGGCGGAGTTCATATTCTCCGTCTTGACGAACATGCAGGTCTTGGTCGACCATCACAACATTCTCAGTATTTTCTCCAAGGAAATCCCATGGGGGTAATCCATAAGCGTAACGGATCCAACCGGTCTGGTATTTATCGATGAAATCGTCGTACTTTTTGTCAAACTTGAACGAGTTGAAGAAATACAATACGTCTACACCATGATGCGCGTCGAAAGATGGATCGTAAGGATTTGGCTCATCAAAAAGATAATGATACGTTTTTACGCCTGCACCGCGGAGCCGAGTAACTGTTTGATCTACGGGTTGCCCGTACGAGATGTCATCGTACATCTGAACAAGGTTCATAAGATTTTCGGAATCGTGATCGGGCTCGGCTGTGATATTGTAGCGTTCCGCGAGGTCGACACCAATTAGCGGAACCTCGGTTAACCTCTGATGACGCATCGCTGTAGGAATGAGTCCAATTTTTGGAGCGTAGAAAATCGATTCAAACCGCGTATTTCCAAGCATGACTGCCTCAACTTGGGCTAGAGGCGACCGATCGATATAAGGAACCGATGATGCACTGAGATCGCCTAACCAACCGCCGTCATCAACAGGACCGTACATACCACCGATGATGGGCACTGCATCCATGAGTTTCTCCACAGACACTTCCGCAAATTCAGCGTCTGTCTCGACTCCACAGAGAGATTTTGCCTTGGCCGCAAGTGCCTTTGCGTCGTCCAGCGGAAACGGAGTCCTTGATTCGATCACGGTCGACATCAGTCCAATTCTGCGGAACAATCCTTCAGACTTAGGATTTAACGAGTGGTAATGTGTACCAAGACTGCCTGCGCTTTCGCCAACAAGCGTAATGTTTGAAGGGTCACCACCAAAATCAGAAATATGGTTCTTAACCCAGATCAACGCTTCTGTCTGGTCATACATGGAATGATTCGCACGACCGTTCACATAAACGTAGCCGAGAAGAGAAAGTCGATAATTCAGATTCACGAAAATAATCGGCAACTCTTTGCTGGCTGACCGAGCAACAAGCGCCGTCGGGTCATACGACTTGTCTGCAGCAGATCCAAATGTATTTGCACCTGGGAAAATCCAAACCATGACTGGAACCGGCTTCGAAGTCGAGGAAACGCTTACTGGACGCGTAATATTGAGATTCAAACAAGCAAACTCGTCTTGCTCAGGGAATTCAGTTTGTAGTTGATCTTTGGGGATAATGGGCGACGGAATACGGAATGGCTGAGGAGGAATAGCTCTATTCAGTCAACATTGAGCGTAAAGAGATTTAGAATTCAACACTCTAATCAATGCAGAATCATACCCATATTTAGTTGCATCAATATCTGTTTCATAGCTGTCAATCCGCTTGGGATAATCATAACGTTTTTCGATCAATGCGTAGCGCAATCCTCTAAATTGAACAGTCTCAGGTGAGTTTTGAATGCCTTCTATCGTAACGCCGCCAAGCGAAGGTGCCGTAATTTTGACGGTCTCAGCCATTTTTAAGAATATTCAAATAATTTCGTACCAAAAGAACACAATTGTAAATTGTTGAATGCAATTGAAGCGAAATATCGTGGAAAGTTCAAGGCAGAGGCCATTCCGAGATTGATAAGGTGCGGCGAGACGGGTTATCCGATTCTCTTCCAGCTGGCGATAAATCGGATGTCAGTAGAGGATTTTCGAGCTGAAGGGACTTATGGAATTCCATTAAAATTAGCTGAAAAATAAGGGGATTTTTATAAAATAACTAATCAGATATAAAACTAGCAGATTCTACGAATTTATGATATACAGTGTAAAATGTGAAACCTCTCCTGCTGCTGTTCAATTGCTATCCTAATCCTGTTCAGTTTCAATTCGAAATTAGGCTATTCCAAATCGCATAGTTTCAATGCCTAACTTTTATCTGATACATGTGAACTAAATAAATCACTTAACCGTAATACAGTTCTAAAGTTCTTTTATGACCCTTTCATGGACTTTCTGAAATCTTTACGTAATACTTTGCTTACACTCTAAGGCGATAGTACGATTCGTTCCTGCTAGAGAATGTGCCTCTCAAGAAGCGAAATGACAAAATCGTCATTTTTAACGACATTAAGAATAGTAAGCACTGGTTTCAGCTGTTAACTGGATATACGGACGGTTACCAGACAGTCTAGATTCCAACTTGAGCAGAAATGAGTGCGGCGACCAAATCAACGAGTAAAGGAGGGTCGCCAGAGGGTAGCGACGAAGACCACAATGGAATTGCGTCGTTGTTGAAAGATCAGGATGTTGACGCAGACGATCTTGCAGCGATTCTAGCGGAAGGCAATGATGGTGCAGTAGGAGGAGATGCAACGAGTGGTGACGGCGAAGCCGATGGCGAGGACGCAGAAAATGCAGATGACGTGATGCTGGCACTTTCCGGGGAAGTACCTGATTTAGGAACTGACGAACGCGAACTGGTTGCACATGCTGAAGACGCAGTGGATTATGAAGATGAGGCGGAACTGGCTGATGATGAGGAAGATGAAGTCTCGGACCAGCAGTCTGCTCGTGATACTACCATGGATGATGGTGCCGACGCTAACGATTGGCTCGATTCGCTGGACGATAATGTGTATCCAAATCCTACTTCTACGAGCAATGAGCTTGACCAGCTACCGGATGAACTTCCCGATAACCTTTTCGACAATGAAGAAAGTGTTCCTGAACTTCCAGACGAACTTGTCATGGATATTGACCAACAACTTGACGATATCCAAACCGATCCGAGCCTAGAACTACCTGACGATTTCCAGGTAGATATGGTAGAAATGGGCGATCTTGATCTGGAATTTGAAATTAATTCTCAGTCCGATGTTTTACCTTCCCTAAAACCAGAACGCCCGCTACGTATGTCGATCTTTGTTCAAGAAACGGCTCGTCTCACTCTACCGGAACCTACGAACATCAAAGCGTGCTATCCCACAAGGGTGAATCTTGATGCGGACAAAGACCAGTCGAAAGTTTTCCGTTCTCATCTTAGACTGCGCAACTCAGTCTACGAGCGACCTGGTGTCATTCAGATCCGGGCGGGCGAGCAGTCTAGTAAGCGACGTCGGTATCGGGACAAATCAGAGCGCCGTCTGACACAGGCCGAAGAAGAGCTCATCTTCGCTTGCTATGACTGGGAAAGTAAGATCATCTGGGATTCGGATTCAGATATTAGTATGGATAATAACGCGGCTGCTGAATCCAAACGACACAAAAATGGTGCGCAGGCAATTAGTGATGATATATACTGGGTCGACGATGATGATTATGTTGATGGAGTTGACGACGAAGCCATTATAAATGGTAATCTCGAGGAACAAGCTAAGAAAGTTGTTTTGGATCTCAACGATCCTATGCTTTTCGTGGATGCAAAGCGGCCTGGTGAGTAAATATGTGGCTTTAATTGAATTTTAGTTCAGTCTCTAACAGTGCTTAGAACGTTCGAGAAAGAAAGTGACAGGAATGGGCGAAGAATTACTAAAAAAGCGGTACAACATATCGAATGATCAAGCGTATGATTTACTCAAAGAGAATTACCAATCACGGGTACGATCGACAATTGGTAATCTTAGCATTGACCATTCAATGGTTGCAATAAGATTGCAGTCGCCGTACTACAAAGTGAAGCTTTCTAAGTCGCAGGCGCGGTCGTTTCATCGACCGATGTTTGTCACACGGCCAAATGTTGTTATTCGCTTCTCTAAAATGCGGCACAGAAAGAAGAAGAAAGACAAAGGCAAAGATGCCTCTCAGATATTCGCGCATTCAAAAGACTTATCATTAGGTGATGGATCGAATTATGTGCTACTGGAGTACTCAGAGGAATTCCCCATGGCGATGTCCAACTTCGGGATGGGCAGTAAAATCATCAATTACTATCGCAAGAAAGCCAGCGACGATGAGAATCGGCCGAAGCTTAGTATTGGCGAGACGTATGTGCTAGGGACAGAGGACCGAAGTCCGTTTTGGAATTTCGGGTCGGTAGACAAGGGTGAGATTGTGCCTACGTATTATAATCGGCTTGTACGTGCGCCTATTTTTCGACATGAGACGAATGAAACGGATTTTCTGATGGTTCGCGGGACTGGGGGTGGCGAGGGCCAGAAATATTTTCTACGAAGTATTCCTCATTTATTTTGTGTCGGCCAGACATTTCCTGTCACTGAGATTCCAAGTCCACGATCGCGACGGGTTACGACTGCAAGCAAGAATCGTCTGAAGATGATTGTGTATCGAGTATTGAGCAAAGCAGACAAGGAGAGAATTTTAGTTAAGGGGATATCGTCACACTTTCCGGACCAAAACGACATGCAGAACCGGCAGAGATTAAAGGAGTTTATGGAGTATCAACGAGCAGGAGATGACCAGGGGTTTTGGAAGATCAAGCCCACAGACACTCTTCCGAATGAAGACGGAATTCGGTCAATGGTGAGCTGTGAGGAAATCACACTGCTTGAGACGATGCAAGTTGGACAGCAGTTTTTGGAGGATCAGGGTCTAGGAGGAGGTAAAGAGGATGATGAGCAGCACGAGGGGATGACAATCGAGGAGAAGCTTGCGCCGTGGATCACCAGCAAGAACTTCATCAATGCGACGCAAGGAAAAGCGATGCTTGAGCTTCATGGAGAAGGTGATCCGACGGGATGTGGGCTTGCATTTAGTTTTGTGAGGACCTCTATGAAGGGAGGATTCAAGTCGTTTGGCAGTTCTGCGGACGAAAAGATTGATAAGTCAAAATTTGGGGGCCACAGTTACAATGTTGCGCTGCAGCAGAAGGCTTATGAACAGGAAATCGTTCGCATCTGGGCTGCGCAGAAAAAGGATCTGACTGCTCCGCCAGCTAGTGGGGAACTCAAGTCATGAGATATATATTCACGCAACTTGAAGTGAAAGAGTGTAAATTAGAAAATTGTATTATATAAGTAGATTATCGTATATAGAGTATGAGGAAGACCCTGGTTGGGAGTTCTCAGGATATCAGTGAGAGAATGCGTCCGGCAGACATGAACGCATTATAATACGAGAGTCATCACCGAAAGCCAAGTCAATCAAATGGGAAATGAGCAGTCAACGCCTGGGGGAGGCCGTTCGTCGGTCGACAGTGTGCTACTGGAGTCGTTTGGATTTCAGGTTTTAAAAGTATCCGAGGGATCATTAGCATTTCAGGCTGGATTCGAGTCCTTTTTCGACTACATTTGCGGGATCAATGGACATCAACTGGTACAAAAACTTTCAAGGACACCGAGAAGTTCATACTAACTAGCATAGGAAACTGACAACTCAGCAGTATTTATTCAGGAAATCAAGAATTGTATTGGACGGACGGTCCGGTTTAACGTGTTCAGTGCGAAGGGCCAGCGACTACGTGAAATTTCTGTCGATTTGTCTGCGATGGCTGTGACAAGTAGCGATGGGGGAACTAGTCTCGGATTATCTCTCCAATGGGCTCCGCTGGCGCTGTCGTCAATTGTTTTCCATGTGCTTGACGTTGCTGCAGAATCGCCTGCACTCCGGGCTGGGCTGATTCCGGACTCAGATTACATTGTCGGGATCGAGGGATACAAGTTAACATCAGAGGGGTCGCTGGGCGAGGTCCTGGAACAGAATGTCGATCGGGATCTGATGCTTCAAGTGTATAATCATGATTACGATACCGTTCGGCTTGCAAGTATCATTCCCGAGCAGAATTGGGGAGGCGAAGGAGTCCTGGGGTGTGGCATTGGAATAGGGAGATTGCATTGCATCCCGCCATATGACAGTAACGTACCGGTATTGGGTGAGATTTTTTCGGCAGAGTATGATGATTCTGAACAGGCAGAGACTAACTCGGCGGGGGTACCATTGACTCAGACAGAGTTGCTTCTTAAGAAAATGCATCTTACAGGTCCTGCGGCCGAGACGGCTCCGTCTGCAGAATCAGATTCTGCAGATAGTAGCGCATTACCCACATACATGCGCAAGAAGCACCAAAAGTCTGTAGCGGAGGGGCATCAAAGCCAGCTGGATGAATACTTTGAGGAGCAGGAGAAGATGAGTAAAGAAATTGATTACCATCCTACGGAGTCTGCTGGCGCTGTTGCGCCACTTCCCCCGCCCCCGAAAGATTCTGAAATCAAGAAGAGTGAAGCTGTAGACGTGGAGAAGTCTGAAATAGAGCAAGGAGAGAGCAGTTTGCAGAAAGAACGAGAAGGAGAGAAAATTGACCACCAGGATGAAGTGGATTAATGATATGAATATGTACAATAAGATGCAGCTACTAGATCAACTAGGGAATCTTGGAATGCGAAACTGAAGTTTCAAAATTTCATGGAGAACCGAATCAATTTGTTACTATGCTTAATTTGATGATTTATTATTTAATATGTCTGTATAATTGTTACGTAGAAGTGAAACCAAATGTGGATGAAATGGGTGGATGGGACAAGAATGAATTTCTCAAGACTTACAGCAATTACTTTCAATTTCTTATTTGACCAAGATGGGCAAAAAAAGACCAAGAAAGGATTCTCAAGTGGTAAGATCTTCCAATATATTGTCAGGTTTCAAATAATAATTATTCAAGTCAGAACAAGCTCCCGACGGCGTGATATTCTGTAGGGAAGATCTAGATCCTGAAACTCGTCGGTATGGTTAAGATAATGGAATTGGCCAGCATTTGCTGACATAGTAGATACTGGAACCATGGACGAACGCTGTTTTCAAAATTTAATGACGGTATTTGGCTTACCAATGACATGTTTTTCAGCGTAACTCCAGAGTCGATAGCCAGGTCAGTGGATCCTTTTCTTCATTCTATGCCGTGCTAAACCTGAACTTTTATAATAGTTACATTGCCACTTATATCTCCGCTCAAGGAGTGTCGACCATCATTGATGGGTTCTGCGGAGTCGGTGGGAACAGTATTCAATTTGCAAAACATGTTGATAAAGTGATTGCGATCGACTGCGATCCCGTCTTGGTTTCCTGTGCACGGCACAACGCTGCAATATACGGCGTCCAAGATAAGATCGAATTCCTTGTTGGTGATTTCTTTGATTTGCAAAATGTGTACGATGCAGACGCTGTATTTCTGAGTCCGCCTTGGGGTGGACCTAAATACCTGTCGAAGACGATCTTTGATCTTGTTGGTATGGAGCCATACGGTTTGTATGTATATCCACCAGTGGGAGATTGCTTCTGCACTAGTATTGACAAAGTAGGTATGATTTAATGAAAGCTGCTCGGAAATTATCGCCAAATGTTGCTTTATATATTCCAAAGAGCTCGGATCTGGTGCAGCTCTTGGCCGAAGCTGAGAACTATTTAGACGAGAAATCGGAATTGACAAGTCAAGAACTGGAATCTACAATTCCCAGACCTGAGCCTCTGAATGAATCGGAATCGTTGCTACTATCGTATCTACACATCAACAATAAATGCAAAGTAAGTACATATGAATTCACACTGTCGCAGAACTAACTAGGGAGGCTATTTGCGCTTTCTACGGAAGTTTGGCATACGGTGCCGACGACCTCGCTGTACCATTAAATCCAGATGTATTAGTATCTACATAATTCAAGCTTGAACATCCATTAGCCAGAAAACTCAAGTACCGATTTATAGCGTGTATCGCACATACAACTCATCAATGAAGTGCGGATGCTTTATTCCAGGTGGCCGGGCTAGCTTGAAATCGTTAACAGCCTCGCGAACAGATTTACCAAGACGCTGTATCAAATAGCAACATATCAGAAACCCTGTTCGGTTGAAACCGTAGTGACAATGAACGGCGACGATGTGTGAGGCGTTTCCAGCCGTGATCGAGTCGACTAAGTCAATGAAATCATTAACTTGCACCCGCGAAGGCGGAATCTTGGACACAGTTGGAAACTTATGATATTTAATAGTTGAGAATGTAGATGGATCGTATGGTGGTGAATCGCGAGAAATATCAATTATATCAGAGATATCAGGATAGCTTTGTTCTAGAGTCCTGGGATTTGAGACTGGATCGTCCTGCCGAAGTGTCTTCATGGCTCGAAACGGAGACGAGCCGACGACGGCGGAAACAGCTTCCACCGATCGCCATTTTGCCTCATTTTTCAGGCTCCATTTATCGTCTCGGGAAGCAATATCTGCGAGTTGCCAGCCGAGCGAGAGCCTCTGGTCGATCGACCCAACGATAAAATCGTTTATGATCCCACAGACTAGTTCATGGTGATCGACCAGACACATGTGGCCTGTTTTGGGAATTATAGAAACCCGAACTTGGTTGTTGCCGGCAATGACCAGTGCATCGGCGATTCTGTTTACTGTTTCGGCGGGCGTGACTTTGTCCAGCTGGGCACCAACAAGACATACAGGGATTTCTATGTGAGCCCACTGATCAAGAGACGGAATCGACGCTCCCGCAGCCATGGCGAGAAACGTCTCAGACCGACTCTGTAGATTCCAACGTAGCTGCCGCCGACGCATCGCTGTTTCTGCAACAGGATTGTCAAAGGTTCCGAGCATGCGAACAACTGATGGTGAATCAAGTCCACTCCGCCGGTCAAAGTATCTAAAAATGTCAAACAGGGCCGGAGGTGTGTGTCTCGCGACGGTCTGGAGTTTTTGGAATTGTGGAGGAGGAGGAGCAGGCGGACAGATGGCAATGAGGCCTCGAACACGTCTGCCAAAGTCTGCATTCAAAGCCAGATGCGCAGCCATTGTCGCCCCAAGCGAGTGCCCGAGCAGAATGACTTCGCGATCTGGTGAACCGAGAACAGAATCTATTGCGCGAATGATGATTTGCGATAGCGATGCTGCTTCATAAAGCCTGCTGGGTAGGACCGTGTCTGGTGGAGTACTTCCACAGCCTGGTAGATCAAACGCAAGAACTTCGGCGTAGTACGCAAAGAAGTCGACAAGATAGTCGAACTGACCAAGCTGACCTCCGAGCCCATGGATCAACACGATCGCTGGCAAATTTGCTGGATGCGGATTGCGTCCAGATGTTGCAGATACATGAACGGTTCTTAGCACTGCTGGCGGCGAGTCGGGCTCGCAAGAAGAAGGAACGCTTGTGAAGTCGCCATGACGAATGGTGAGCGGAGAATCGTCGAGTGCTGGGTCAGCCAGCAGCTCTCGCTCTAGTGGAGTTAGAGTTTGCGCACGACGAACAAGTATCCAGAAGACTATAGCTGGCGAAATCAGAAGGGCAACAACTAGCAGCGACATGGTTGTTATTGGGTCGTGAGATGACCTGGGATTGATTGAAGCAAGATGGAGATGAGTAGAATGAAGCTGAGTAGTATTTCAATGGAGCTAAATTGCATAAGCAGAATCAGCTCGGATTTAATAGAAATGAATGTACCATGAAAATATTATCTTCTGACTCTTTAGAATAATTTATTTTACAAGTGGCACCTTAAGATACTGGATAACCTAATATATAGAGGTACAGTGCGGTCAATGAAATACCTTCATGCCGCAATACTACATGCACTAAAGGTGACCACAACAGATTATTTACTAATCCAATAACCAACTCCGAGTTTTCCTTTCCTTTCGTTCCTGTTTACGCTTGCGAAATTCCTGTACCTGCTTCTTCGATAATCTCTGTTGCTGACGCTCCGCCTTGAGACTGCGACCATCATGTTGATTTGCCGCCGAGTCTACGTCGTAGAAAGCGTCGAGCTGGCGACGCGACTTCTTCTCATCGGAAAACTCTGTGAAAGGTACAATTTCACCGGGAATGGTATCTTGGTCGACGTCCAGATCAGGCTCATCTGGAGACTTGTACGCCTGCCATTTACCAGAGAACCTGTTGAAAAATCCCCGACTCGCGTAGTTTGTAGCAGCTGGCTTGCCTTCTAAATCTAACTTTTGCTCAGTTAAATTTCCCATTGATTCAGGCCGGATCCAGGTCGTTTCTTCCGTGATATGGTTGTAGTAATAGTAATGAGCCGTATTGGGGTCCAAAATGGCTTCCCAGTCGCCCGCCAAAGTTGCTTCTGGAGGAGGCGGTCCGTCCGGCAGCGGGGGCGGGGATCCTCGGTCTTGAGACTCCAGGACTTCAGAAGTTATACTGTGGCCATTCTGCGGTTCTTGAGAATTATCATCTGTTTGCTCTTTTCGGTTATGAGACTGAGCGGACGAAGGAGTCATCGAAGACGACCGCGGTGACTCCTCCTCCTCATCAGTCTTCACACGTTTTTTCGGACGATTTGAAGTCTCCGATTTTGAATCTGTCATTTCATTTCAAATCAGAAATGACGCATTTACCGAGTATTATAAAATAATAGTATAGTTCTATATAGAACAAGAAAAATGTTATATAGTCTGCTATCCTTTGATCACTCAGTAGATACTGTGCCGCGGCTCTCCTAGAAACGTTCTCTGCAATTCAATCGCCCAAGCCCGCGAAACATTGCAACAAATCAATTGAGATAAATCAAATCCAGATATCTGGAGGAGAATCAGGCATCTGGCTCTGAAACCAGTGATACATTCATAAAATGGCCTCAGCAGTGTTTTTCCTCGACCTCAAAGGCAAACCGTTACTTTCCCGCAACTACCGCGGAGACGTCCCCATGTCTGCTGTCGACAAATTTCCGTTGCTACTGCTGGATGCCGAAGAAGAATCTTCTGTGGTTCCTCCCTGTTTTTCTCACGAGGGTGTTAATGTACGTATTGCATATTGGCTTGTATGATTGCTCACAAATTTGCAATCTTCAATGCTATGCCTGGCTATTGAGAACTATGGCTATTGCGCGTACATATTTTCTGACGTACCCAGTATCTCTACATTAGACACAGCGATTTGTATCTATTAGCGATCACCAAGAGTAATTCAAATGCAGCCGAGATTTTGTTGTTTCTTCATAAGATTGTGCAGGTAAATTGCTGCTGTCAAGACGACTGTCTGTACTGCTACTTCTGTCTAACCGATGTAGGTCTTCACTGAGTATTTTAAAATCCTAGAAGAAGAATCTATTCGCGATAATTTCGTAATCATTTATGAACTACTAGACGAGCTCATGGATTTCGGATATCCACAGACGACAGAAACTAAGATATTACAAGAGTGAGTGGTTCTATATCAATATACTATTTTCGATCCGTTCTGCTGCGATAGTACTAACCTACACCAGATATATCACTCAAGAAAGCCATAAACTCGAAGTGCAAGTGCGGCCTCCGATTGCCGTGACGAATGCTGTATCATGGCGATCTGAAGGGATCCGTTATCGCAAAAACGAAGTTTTTCTTGATGTGATCGAGTCTGTCAATCTGCTTGTCAGTTCGTCAGGTCAGGTACTACGCTCCGAGATTCTGGGGTCGGTTAAGTTAAAATGTTATCTTTCCGGAATGCCCGAGCTTCGGCTCGGACTCAACGACCGAGTGATGTTCGAAAATAGCGGTCGATCATCGCGAGGAAAATCGATCGAGATGGAAGACGTCAAATTTCACCAGTGCGTGAGATTGTCGCGGTTTGAAAATGACCGCACGATTTCGTTCATCCCACCCGACGGCGAATTTGAGCTCATGAGCTACCGACTCAACACCGCTGTGAAGCCACTCATTTGGGTTGAGTGCAATGTCCAGCTTCATGCAGGTTCTCGTGTGGAATTCGCTTTGAAAGCTCGCGCGCAATTCAAGCGACGATCAACTGCAAACAACGTCGAGATTGTGATCCCAGTCCCAGATGACGCCGACACTCCCAAATTCAAACCAACAGTAGGAACCGTACACTACGCACCGGAGAAGGCCGCTATAATTTGGAAAATCAAGCATTTTGGTGGTGGTCGCGAATTCTCTATGCGCGCCGAACTTGGGCTCCCTAGCGTGAAAGAAACAGAGCCCGACCATAAGAAAAGGCCGATCACAGTTAACTTTGAGATTCCTTATTTTACTACTTCGGGCATCCAGGTGCGATATCTGAAGATTATCGAGCCAAAACTACAGTATCCCAGTTTGCCCTGGGTTCGGTATATCACCCGCAGTGGCGATGATTATACTATTCGACTGCCTTAGTTTGAGATTGTTTAGAGTGCATTTCTTTCTATACATTTGTCTGGCCATGCTCATTTGACTATTTATTAATGTTATGTTCAATCACTACTTTACATAATTCCGCTTTTTCAAACTGGCCAAGTGTATTCCGCAACCTCTGACTGAAATAGCCATGTAGAAACTATTGACAGGAACAACGATGCGAACATCTTAAAGTTTCCAGTATCTGATGAAACGTTTATGGTTACGGTCGGTAAAGAAGTCAAAAATCAGTCATGTGAAAGTCAATCATAGGAGTTTACTTTTTGTTTAGCGCTCATTTGATTATATTTCTGGATGGCAGCCGTAGCTACTTATCAGTCGATCATGCAGATACGATAGGTAGAGTAGCCTGGATGAATACATGGCTTCACCTCCTCATTTTCAGACCCAGAGATAAAGACTGAGGATTTGATGACCTGTTCAGACTCCCGCAGAGCATAACCTTTGTCCACAGACAATTGATATGATGTTTCTGCTCTTCCCAGAATACTATGCTGATAAAAAATAGATGCTGCAAACTAGTCTTCTCCTGTCAAAGGTACATTGAGACTTATAGAGTGATTGGTTCGGCTGGCTTATCAATCCTCTAGGGCGGATCTCTCCTGTGAACTAGAGGCAGCCAGAATCATCACAGCATTTTATCCAAGACGATCAAAATCGAGCCTATAGAAGAATGATACTTTTAGAAATACCGAGAAACTATAGAGGAGCGCGTGTGTGTCATACATGACTTGGAATAGCTTTTGATCGTTCAGAGTAACATGCTAGTGCTACACCCCTGGAATGAAGCAACTTCGACAGCATTGATCTAGTTGGACTACAAATATTCGTCCCTTTTTTCGGTCTAAAGCTTTGTGATTTTCATATTATGCGTACTATAACTTGTACCTCTGTAACATATGAAAAATTCATCCCCCCCCAAAAAATAAAGAAATCAAAACATCAACTCCCTGCGGTCACGCCCATTCAGCCAGCTCTTCCTGATCCCTCTCGGAAACAAACGGCTCATCGATGCTATTTATCATGTACGGACCGCAGAGAATACATTCCGCTGTTACTAGTCCATCCAGTTCTTCTGCCGCAGTCTTCTTATTCGGCCCAACCACTGTTGAACCCTTTTGGATCTCAGCCTGTAGCTCAGTAATCCGTCGTTTTACTCGCGGTCCTGAAAGCTCTCTCACTTTCGAAACCAGACAGTCGCCATGAAATGAATGCTGACATGGAAAAACATAAAACAGTCTGGATAGCAGTGGATACGAACACACAAAACATTTCTCACCCGGCTCAACGATCGCAAACCGCTCTCCCAGCGCACTGATATCTGCGCGGATTGTCTCCGATGTTTGTGTCGACTCATCCATCTCCTTTCGCAAATTATCAATATTTCGTGAATATTCCTCCAATGCTGCACAAATCTCCTCTTTGAAATCATCAATTACGACGAAGTCTGGAAAAAACGGCAATAAATCCTCGATCTTTAGAAGCTCACAGCGCTTCAAAAACTCAATTGCAGACTTGATACCATGCTCCTTATTAATAACCTTATATGCCACCCTCAACCACAACTTCTTCCGTAGCTCAGGATCATCCGCAGGTCGATCAGCTACAACACTAGCTAATTCAAAATTATCATTTTTCAGCGCAAGATCAACCGCTTCTTCGTATAAACTCATTGAGGAATATATGAAAATACATGACTGAACACGGTGATGTTTAATACATAGCCGTAACGCAAAATCCGTATCATAATAACGGTCCGTATCATGTAATTCTAGATATTCCAGCAACGCACTTTCTTCGATCGACTTATCGCTTGCATATATGGAGATTAGAGTGTTATGAACTGCTGAATCAGTGCTCTTCAACCGGTTCACCGCATATAGTAAATATCGAATTGCCAAGTTCGTCTCTCCGGCCGGAACTGTGAGACTGTAAGATAATATTGCCGGAATCAGACGTCGTGGAGCTAGATCGGGCATTCTAATCCACGTATCTACCGTATCCTTTGGACAATTTACAAGCAATACTGTCGAATACTTGTAATAAATCTCTGGATCGCTTTGTTTGCGCAAGACTTGTAACGCTGCCATCCACTTCTCTAGTCGCACCCAATATGAAAGAACGTAAGCGTAATCATCTGCGCTATTAGCATAGAATAATAATTCTTCTTGCCGGCCATATGAAGAGATAATTTCATATGTTGTCTTATGATCCAACACCTTCTTGTGCTGCTCAACAAAATCATGAAACTCTTGCTTTACCCGCTTTATCTCCATATCAACAGGATTCCCGGATGGCCTACGCTTCTTGGGCTTGTCGAATAGCCCAACTTGATCAACCGGCTTTTCTGAATCCCCATTTGCTTGAGCAGCCTCAATATTTGTCGTGCGTTCTGACTCCCTAGTGGCCATCGAATCCTCTAATGAATTTAGTTTTTCCATGAACATCTCCACTATCCAACTCGCCAACATAGTCCGTTGCATTGTTTGTTTAGGTTTGTAGCCTCCAAGCTTCACCACTAAGTATCGACGCAGCGCATCCGATTTTTTCAGCTCCATAAAGCGGATTGCTACTGTTTCAAATGGCTTACTACTCTTTCCAAGCACATTGGCCGCTTCAAAAAAAGATTTGTTGTCGAGCAAGAAATCACCATGTGCTGTGGCCACCGTGTCTCGCTCTCGAGGTGTTCGTGCAAGTCGAAGCGCCTCGTCAAATCGGGCTTGCTCAAGATATATCTTCCATACATCACGGTCCTCGTCAGTGACCGTTATTTCATATATGTTTTCAGAAGAATATGCCCAATATGTCGAACTCTTTGAATCGGATGTGATTCCAAGCAAGCGCTCTCCCCCTGATAAGCGCTCATCAAACACAACTGTGCTATCGAGCAGATTAACAGCAAAAATCTCGCTGTCGCGAAGTATTAAAACATGGTATTTTGTCAAAGTTATACCTAGTATTGGTACTGCTCGCTCAGGTAGATTAGATTCTCTGTACAAAATTAGTAAGATAAATACCACAACCAAAGATAACATAAATCGACTTACGGGTATAATCTAGAATCTTGAAAAATTATATTTCCTAGTTCAGGTGTCGAAGGTGCAGTATATAGCTTGCCATTGTAGATTCCTGATTCATTCAGCCAGGCAAATGTTCGATCCTCGGATAAAGACTCGTCTTCGGGCGAAACAGTCAGAACGGAAACAGCAGCAGCACTGAAATCCATATGCACAGCTGAATCTTCGTCATCAAAAAACTTTGCAAAAATTGGACTGTAATCGCCCGGAGTATGCCGCTGGATTTTTGCTACCCAATGCCAGAGACGACCGCGTGCAGAGACCATCAAGCGACGCAATTCAGGCTTGCCCGGAAGCAGATCCACAACAAGGCCATCCACAGCAGCTCCTCCAGGAACCTTCCAGGCGAGACGGGAATATCGCTCCTCGCGCTTGAAAAATTCGTCTGACGGTTCTATATAAGTTTCGATAATCTTTCCATCAGATGTGCCAATCAGGATTTCCTTCGTCGAGGATGTGGGCTCGGTTGGGTTCCAGCCGACGGAAGTAATGACGCTACCTTTTACTCTGCTCAGTTGCTTTGCGCGCGGCGAACGAGAACTGATATAAAAGTTTTCGGCAGTTGACGTCGTCACTAACAAATGCGAACCCGAAGGGTCGAGAAAGAGGCCTCGGACAGAACCTGTGCCGGGAGCTTTGAGTTTTGGCAGCTCAACATCGTCGATGTCCTGCGGGCTGTTCAAATCAATCCTCAAAATTCGCCCTCCTGCAACTGCCAAATATAATATATTATTTGCAACTGCCATTGCAGCAATCGACGAAATCTGAAATTGTAACTGAACTCGCTCTATCGAGAAGATAGGTAGATCCGACTCATCATCGTCATCGACATCTGCGTCAAGTGCGCCGTCAAAAATCTGGGCTGGTGGTGCTCCATCACGTCCCATAGTCCCATTCATATTTGAACCTGGTCAATTACGTCCAAACTACCAAATTGACTGATTGCTGTTTCGTAACATAGAATTTCAGATTCAAGTTTAATAATGTCAGAAGTCCTATCTCTCACGGCTGCTCTCGAAACTGGAACCGCCGCTTTCGACCACAAATTCACGTGACAACGAGCGACTAGATGTCCGCTACAGTAAAATAGACTAGGCTCAGACCGCCTTTACAGGCATATTTACCATGATCAAAGCTGAACAAAGGGTAGAATAAAAATATGGAAATTACAATGTAATGACAAGAAAATAAGTCTAGAATTAGATAGAGCGTTTTTTTATATGACGAACAAAAGTTAAAACAAAATGGCAGATAGAAATACTTTGGCAAAGTGAAGAATAAAAAAGACAGACATGCAAACCTCAACCTTTTAACCTGTTTTTTATCTCAAAATAAAAAAAAATAGTAATATAAATGATCAAACATTAACCTTTCAGCCCTAACACTGTGTAACCCATGAAACAACATCAATACCTGGTGAACAATACATAAAAGCAAAAACTATTCTTCTAACGTTAAAGAATCTCCAGTCTTTGTTGAAATGCCATTTTTTGTCTCCGCCATAACTTCTCTTACTTCTTTTTCAGCCTTTTTTTCCTTTACCACCTTCTTCTCTACTGTTTTGTTCTTTAGTTCGACGTCATCATCATCAAAGTCGGAATCTTCATCACCACTCCGTGAATCATCTGCACCTTTGCCAGACACGACCTTGATGGCCACTTTGATGATCATGTAGAACCAACTGACAGTAAGAACTTGAAGAACCAGGAGCAACGAAATGAAAAAGTAGTGAATGCGCTCGGTAAAGCATTGCTCATCACCCATTCCAGAAACAGTACCATTGGGTGAGGGAACGTGTACAATTGGATTTGAAAATGAGTCTGCTTGGTCAATAGGATTGACAAAGCACTTGTACCCAATCAGATTGTGGGAATCGTAAATTGCGGAAATGGTTACTTTGACAAACAAAAAATGGCGGCAAACAATCCAGCTGAAAATAAAGACACCAAAGGTGAAGTCGCAAAGCTTTTGATAGCCAAGATATTTAAGCATCTTAGCGGCAGAAAGAAGACTATCGACAAAGTCCATTAGAGAAAGAATGATATTACCAACACGAATAAATGAATAATTGTATGAGCCAATCAATAATAAGCAAGTTACAATGTGATGGGAAAACATCTGAACGTGATCCTTGCGACGAGCCTCGATGTTAAGAACAAAGATCTGTTCGAACGAGAATGCTATCTCGACTAGATAATACCACTTGAATATGTAAGATGACTCGCGGTGGGGCCAGCCGATCCAGAGCTCCTCCAAATTCAGCCAGTAAGTAGAGTGGTACATGATATAAAGGCCTAGCGAAAAAGAAGCACAGTAATACGCCCAAGACCATGCCTGCTCTGCAAATCGAGCAAGCCCTTTTTGAGAACGTATACCGGCCCACCGAGCAAATGGGGTAAATACGTAATCCATAGCGAATGCACGAACAAACGTGAAGACGACTACAGCAAAGAAACAAAAGTACACATCGTCAGTGCCTTTAACATAAAGACCAGTCTGTTCAACTCGATATGAAAGCTGGTAGAATCTCTGGAAAAATTCTGCCTGTTTAGGCAAAAGATATGGTCCAGCAAAGACTGCGCTCATAATAGCTATAGGAAGTGCTAAAACGTTGTTAGAACACAAAATAAACAATGCAATCAAAAGCCGTTAAATTTCTGGCTAATTGCGAATCAAAGGTCCAGAGAAAAATTGGGATGTGGGTCCTAAGAGGGAGCTGCAGAAATGCAATGGCTTCGAGACTTACTAATCTGATTCCTAACGAAAAAGAGCATTAACGCGCTCTGAGACGGGTCAGTCCCTTTATGATTGGAAGCTGCTGAGATAGCATGTGAAGGGGCTGCTGGTAACATGTCTGAAAGAGTAGCCAGAACGTAGCGAGGACGCAGATGTAGGTGAGAGGAGCAGCTACGGCAAAAGTTGAAGCGGCAAAATATCGACGACCAGAACAGACCAAATTTGAGAAATTTGGTGTAGCTGTTATGATTTGCAGGTCGAACAAGTGTCCAAAAGTAAATCCCGGATTAAAGTGTTGAATGACCGCGTGTGGTTGAGCAGAAATTTGCTCGCAGTAAGGGTCCCCTAGAATAGAAGCGTGGTAGACAATGAAGGACAGACCACGACTGTACCGCAAGAAAAAAACGACGGAAGTTTGAAAGACAGGTACAGAAAAGTGCAATTAAGCAAAAGTAAATGAATGCAGACTGTTTAATCAAAATATTTCTCACTATGGATCGAATTAATCAAAATCCTGACCAGGGATCAGACAAAGGCGCACAGAATATAGAGAGCAAGCAACCTCTGCGACGACCTGCAGACGGCCAAGTAGGCGCGCTGGAAAAAAAAAAAGAAAGAGCGAGTTTGCACACGGCCAAGAGCACTCGAGACGTCTAAAGAGCGAACTAACCACCGTACAAACCAAACTGCAACAGAAGTTTGGAGAACAATGGAAAGCAGTCCCACAACTAACAGGTGGAATCAACGATGTTTCTCGAGAGTAGGTGGGAAAGTTGTAAAAGGAGGACCTGCCCGTATAGTTAGCATTACACTTGGGGGACTACAATTACTACAGGGCTGTCTGCGCCCTGGTTAACATTTATGGGGATCGAAAATCCTCGCTTTGTAACTTTATAACCCGCTGTTTTCCACCCAGATTAAGGGCCAGCCAGGGGTTGCACCTGTGCAGCAGGCAGCTGCTACGTACTGCTGGGGTCCAAAACTGCTGCGTCGTAATTTGAATTTGAGTCGCGGTGAGTGGACTAAAGTCGCAATATAGATGTCAATAAGTCTAAATCATCCCGCCACAGTAAGAAGATGCTACTTTCTACAATAAAGCTATCTTTCTACATTATTATAGCAGATCCGTAGACTGATCTATTGTTCTCAGCCAGCTGATACATACAGCCCGCGCAGACGGCCGGTGGCAGCTTGTTTGCTTGCAGCCCGTACCCAACAGTAATCTGCATACCTTCTTCTGAACCACGAGTCTCAAACCCCCCAATCTTACTTGTCTGATTGCTGTCTGTACCCACCGGCCGATTTCTGGCCTTTGCATGCGGCTGTGTCATTCCACAGTCATGATTGGCCCTGTCCGCGCAGCATAAATGTACAAATTATAGTAAGAGATACATCCCCAAACGCGCGTAGTTTGGGCTATAATTTCCTTTCAATTTTTTTTTCGAGTGTTTTCGCCCTGCTTTAACCGTTTCTTACTTCGCGACCTTTCCCTTTCACCTTGTACATTCTGTTATTCCGTACTTTTTGTGAGCCCTTTTTTGCTTTCATCTGTTTTATCTTCAAAAGGTTAGTATTTCACAATCTCGGTTAGTTTTCGTTTTCTCTGTCTCGCTTCGTTGGACTCGGTTTGTCTGGTTGGCTGGCTGGCTAGTTTGCCTTTATTCTCTGCTCCGCTTACGGTTACTCGCCCCTCTCTCGTGTCCTTTTTTTTTTTTTTTTTTTACTATTCGCGCTCTTTGTATTTACCAAGTACTGCCGATGAACGAGTTATTGTAATTTCAAAACAGTTTTTTTGTTTGAATCTGCTTTGTTTACCTCTTTTCGCCCTTCCATTTGTCGGTGGATTACTGTCGATCGTGTCTCGCTCCGACTGGACTGGGGCCCTCTCTCCATCACCTGTCCAGGAGCCGCTCGCTCACTGAACAGGCTGGCAGGCTGGCGGCGGGCTGGCCCTGACCATTCCCTCCTCGACAGACGCGAGGCGACGCCCTTTTTTTTTCTTTGTCTTCCGAGTCCTTTCGCTTTGCTGACTGCAATCTCATTTTTTTTATTGTTCAGAATTGTTCGATTAACATCCTACTAGTAGCTATGTCCTATTTTGACGCCAGCGCATGGCAACCTGCACCTCCCCCAGCTTGGGATGCTCGTTCTGCAGGTCAGTTCTAATTCCTGTCAATCAGTTATGACTCCTGCTAACATTACTTCAGCATCTACTCCGCAGCCCGTTGAAGAAACAGGTGCTTTTACGTCGCAGATTGAAGAAGTTGACCGCGCGCTCGATAATCTTATGAAGTCGGGAAAATTTTTCCCCCCAAGACGTGATGGTATGCCTCTCGGGCTTGCTCCTTCCGCGGGGCTCCCGCATGGTCCAACTACTCCTATCGACCCGCGTATGGCCCAGTCTATGGGACGTCCACCATTCAATTCTCTGTCTTCCGACTCTGAAATTATCCGTTCCCAGTCTTCTATGTCCGGGCTCAATAATTTCTACGCTCCTCAGCGCTTTGTAGGACCAGTCGGTTCCCAGCAGCAGCAACAGGCTCAGCAGGCTCAGCAACCCCAGCGTGTTTCTGATGTTGACCAGGTTGCCATAAAACGTCGTCTGGCAGCTGCTCGTGAGCGTGAACTTCGGAATTTCCACCAGGAGCAGCAGTTTCACCGAAGTATGTCCCCTGATACTACGCGGAAAATGTTCTCCCCGTTGTCTCCTACGGGCCCTATGCTTAATGACATACCTTCGTTTGGACCTTCTCTTGGACTCGGTAAGGACCGTGTGATGTCTCCGTCTGCTTTGTCGGAGGATGATCGTCGAGATTTGATGAGCCGCCAACACCGTTCTCTTTATGGTGCTGACGCCGCTTCCATTGCTGATGAGCAAAGCTTTTTACGTTCTGCATCTGCTTCTGTAGATTCGCGTGGAGTCTCACCGGCTCTTTCCTTTGACCCGTTCCAGCAGAGACAACTCCAGCAGCAACAGCAGTTCATGTCTCAGCAGAATACGCAGCAGCAATTACAACAGCAGAATGCGGCTGCTCCTCATCAGTCGTTTCAGCAATCTGCAGGATCTGCTATTGGTCGTCCGACAACGACTACTTCGCCGAATGGTCACTCACGATCGAACTCGAATGGGACTTCGTCTCCTTCTTCGCGTTCAGCAAATTTTAGCTTTTTTGATTCGACTACCACTCAGCAGTCTGTGACATCTGCTTCGTCTCCAGATCAGTCACCGCCTCCTCGTGCTGCTTTGTCGAGAGTAAATACTTCTTCCACAGTGGCGCCAATTGGCACTCGGCCTTCTCTTGGCGGTGGTCTGCCTACTGGACCTATTGGGTCGCGTCCAGCGATTGGATCTCCTTTTGGCCTTGGGCCTGAGTCCGACACGTTTGGACATCTTGTGCCTGAGCGATCATCATCTGCAGCCTCGAATCTTTCTTCGTTAGCGGGTGCAGAGTCGACGTCTCTGTCTAACTCACTTAATGCGAGTGCGTCTACCGTACCCACAGGTGCACCGATCGCTAATGCAGGAACTAATAATAACAATATGAACACGTCGGCCGTTGCTCCGGGGTCGTCGGCAACTAATCCTATGGCTTGGTCTTCAAAAGTTTGGGGTAATAAGGGGTTAAGCATGGCTGCATCAGTTTGGGGATAATAAAATTAATATTTTCATTTATTATGGCGAAGTTTTCTAGAAAAAAAGATGGCGCTATAACATTTGTTTCAGTCAACTAATGGGCGTTTGAAGTTTTTGTGCATGATTATGTGCATTATTTTATTTAACTGGGATAGTGAAATTTGGGATAAAAGACGGTGTTTTTTTGTTGTCATGGTCATTCTACTTCTATATTTTTTTTACCAGTGAGAAAGCGTTTTGGGTATGAAAGTATTTATGACTTTTTATTTTGTTTCGGTTCGATACTTTATTATGATTAACATGATATGTGGGTTTCGTTTTCGATCTTTTGGTGAAGGTCTGCCTGCGTTGCACTGTTTGCGTTCATTGTCAATCCTTATCTAAAGTGAGTGTGTTTTTTTGTTTTCGCAATGTAGCAAAAGGATGAAGCTATAATTTCGGGCAGGTTGGAAGGACAATATCGAATTGTTCTGTGTATGGAATGAATGTGATTTTTTGAAATTGAGCAAATCATGGGTGCTAAGGTGTTATTTTTTGTTGACATTTTATCTATTATTTCTTCTTTATTTATATTATTACTATTTATATTTATATTATAATTGTTTTATTATTATTACTTTACATTAAGGCTCATTTTTGTGACAACTTTGAGAACTTTAGCTAGCTGATTTTATTTCCTACTTTGTTGGCGAAGGGTCATTTTTATTTTTTATTTGTAAAAGATTTATCAATTGATAATCAAAACATTTTAATTTTTGGCCTTGGGGTTTCATGGCAAATGCGTAATCGAACTCGTATGAAAAGACAAAGATAGCTTTTCGAGTGATGTGGTAACGTTTACGTTTAAGTGTATCAATGTAAGGAAGTAAACGCGGAAAAATGTTCTTTTTTCTTAAATCTTAATCTTGATACAAGAAATATGTACAAATCGTATAGATAGAAGGTGACAACTGTCCTTATGACCTGCTGACAATGACGGCAGTAGAATCGGGTAAGATTTTGAATTCCTTTGTTCGCCATTCGATTTTGGTTCCACTCATGGCTGTAATCCATATGGGCAGAGCTAAAAACTCGCGGAGCAACCATGCTTTCAACCAGGCGGGAAGCCCACATGCAATTGCCGTTGCAGCTCGTGGACGAGCGAAATAGGGAGGGGATAAAGTTGGAGTAGCGAAGGAAGAGGCTGTAGGTATATCATTTAGAGAATAATTTGCACCGTGGAGTTGTCTAAAAATCCAGTAATCTAACATGCACCAAATAATCATATGGGTAATAAAAAAGGCAAACGGATTTGAACCGATAAGGACAGACGCAGCGAAAGTTCCCATGGCTCCGCAGAACAAACTTTCGGTCATGGGTTCGACAAGAGTTGCGGCCGTGACGATATATTTACGAACGCGAAGCCAGCGCATTCGACGGAAAAAGTAATCAGCTAGAATGTTGGCGCCGACAGGTTGAATAACAGCTTCACTTGCCATAGCATGAAGACCGCCATGATGCCAAATGGCCTCGCCTATGGTCTGATCTTCAGCAATGTATTTCGAATATGGACGTAACCCGGATGGGTCTATAGCATCAAGCGTGCTTTTTCTAAATAGATTAGACTTGCCCATTATACAAGATGCAACCGCGACAGTGTTAATAGCGACGTAGAACTTTGCATGGGCGGTCGACAGAAACATTTCGTCAAGTCGCGCACCCCAACCTCGCGGCTCAACGGCGACACACAGAGGTAGATGATGAACAAGTTCTATTCTCCTGTCACGCTCAAAAGTAGCTATTGAAGTTTTGAGTGTTGACGGCACGACCCAGCAATTGGAATCCAGGATCCAGACGATGTCATAAGCTGCCGCTTCATAAGCCTTGATCAAGTTATTGACTTTGGGATTCACACCTGCGTCCTCAGCTCCAACAAATAGACGCACGGGAATATGTGCATATTGTTGCATAAGTGACTTGACAATCGGAATAGCAGGGTCCGCGGGATCATCCACGCATAGCAGCAATTCGAAAGCTGGATAATCCTGTTCGAAGGCCGAAGCAAGACAAGCCCGCAGCTCTAGATCAACGCCTTTGAGCGGCCGCAAAATCGAAACTCCTGGAAAACTCTTTTTAGCCAAACTATTAGCAGTTCGGGAAGTCATAGTTGCCTGCTTCTTTAATTGCTTTGTCTCTGCAACAGGAGGGGAACGTTCCGAATACGCAAATCTGGAACGCAGTTGGATGTACCCTAACGTACATACCAACCACACGACGACATACCACGTAGCAAATACGGCGGCCACAAAGACAGTCAGCGCAGCTGCCATTCCTGTTTTTGTGCTAAGACTTTCCTTAGATTCTTTTCCTCGCCGCCCAATTCAACTCAATGTCGTTGCAGTTCGTCCCCCAAATTTTGGCTGCACCGAGGTCTGCCAAAAGAGCCCTCGTATCCCTAAATTGAGCCTCATATATCACATGATATTACGTTCTAGATCACGTGAAAGATTTTTTATTTCTTTAATGAGGAGCTTGGTAGAGCTCAGTTTTAGCGATTTTACTTGTTGATTTAAAATTTCTCATTTCTAATATCTATAAAATCAATATAGAGCTAATAGATAGAGATATTTTGAGCTACTGAATTTGTTCAGAACCTAGTAGCTTGTTGGTTTGCTGCTGCTCGATATAAGCACATGCCCGTTGTTCGGTCAGGACCGTGTCTCGACTTGTTGAAGCCGTCAGTAAGAACTATATCTGTGAGGATTTCACGGAAACAATATTATATTGGATCATTTACTAGGAATCTGAGCTCAGTGTGTATTCGTCAGAAAATGTCAGAATCTGCGGCAATAAAAGCGTCGGCATCGATTGCTCAGCCTAAATGGCTCCAGCCCTCTGGAGAGCCCGGCGAACTCCACTTGTACAACACTCTCACGCGAACAAAGGTAAGACTACAGGCAGTAGAGGCATTACAATTTTGTTAACAGCTGAGATTTAGACTCCTTTCATATCGATTGAGCCTCGTCGAATAACTTGGTACTGCTGTGGACCTACGGTGTATGATGCTAGTCATATGGGTCATGCGCGAAATTATGTTTCAACAGACATTTCACGTCGAATTCTGCGGGATTACTTTAACTATGATGTTTTTTTTGTTCAGAATGTAACGGATATCGACGATAAAATCATCATTCGTGCACGTCAAAATTATTTGTTTGACCAATATAGGCAAGATCATCCTAGTCTCACAGAAGAGGTCAAAATCAAGATAGAAGCTGCCTGGAAATCATATGCCTCTAAAAACCTAGCCGATGCCCCGTCGACTTCTGTGTCGGATTTTACTGATTGGGTAGCTGCTGGTGCTGTTCCACCAGCAGATTTACCGATTGACCCTAAGCGAGCTATGCATCTTTCTGCACTCACATCTGCTGCTACAGCTTTAACTGTAACTCCTATTGGTAATGACTCGGAGAGTATTTTACAGGCAGCCAAGGATATTTTGACTCCTGATTTAGATGCGGAATTAGGCCGATCTGTGCGTGACCCAAAGTTATTCCAAGATCTACCGGCTTATTGGGAAGCGCATTTCAATGCCGACATGCGTGCTCTTAACGTTCTTCCTCCGACCGTAGTTACCAGAGTTTCAGAGTATGTACCGCAGATTGTTTCGTTCGTCAAGAAAATGGTGGATAATGGTTATGCCTACGAAGCGGCCGGAAGCGTATATTTTGACACTGTTGCATTTGAAAAGGAAGGAAAGCATTTCTATGCAAAGCTGCAGCCATGGAGCAGAGGTAAAACTGACTTGATTGATGAAGGCGAAGGATCATTATCAATTAAGACTGTCGCGGACGGGAAAAAAGCACCAGGTGATTTCGCGTTATGGAAAGCTTCTAAACCAGGTGAGCCTGAATGGCAGAGCCCTTGGGGCCTTGGTCGACCAGGGTGGCATATCGAGTGCAGCGTGATGGCGTCCGAAGTTATTGGATCTCAAATGGATTTACATTCCGGAGGTATAGATCTTGCGTTTCCACATCATGATAATGAGCTCGCTCAGTCGGAAGCATATCATGAATGTCCGCAGTGGGTGAATTATTTTCTTCATACCGGCCATTTGCACATAGAGGGATTGAAGATGTCAAAGAGTTTAAAGAATTTCATCACTATTCGCGAAGCTTTAGATATCTATTCGTCACGCCAACTTCGACTTGCATTTGCCTTGACCCAGTGGAATAATCCTCTCGATTTCAAAGCGGGACTGATCAGTGAGGTCAAAACGATTGAGTCCACCTTTGCGAATTTTTTCACAGTTGTGCGTGCGCTGATTGCCGAAGAAGCTACGTTCATTGCCAAAGGTGGTCGGGTCCCCGAAAGATTTACCGAGAAGGAGAAAGCTCTTTTGCTAGGCGATCTCAAAATTGCCCAGTCAGCGGTCCACAAAGCACTGTGTGATAATCTTGCCACGCCTCTTGCTCTTCAGGCTCTGGCTGCTTTAGTCGGAAAAGCCAATGTGTATTTATCTACCTCGAAAGCTAATGCTAGTGTTCATGCTGTTACAGAAGTTGCGAAATGGATCACACATATTCTCTCAGTCTTCGGTTTCGAATCAAGGCCAGATGGAATTGGATGGGCAGAGCCAGTACAGCTTGACAGCGCATATTCGTCCACAGCAGGCATCTCTGAGCAGGATGTTGCACTTCCATACTTGCAGGTGCTATCGCGATATCGAGACGCAGTGCGCCGAGCGGCTATTGCGAAGGCCCCATATTCCGAAATCCTGGCTGCATCTGACCGCCTCCGTGATCTCGATCTTGCTGATTTAGGTGTCGTGCTCGACGATCGAGATGGCGAGTTATCTGCACTAGTGAAGTTCGTCGATAGAGCGGAACTTTCCCGCCAACGTGCTGAAAAGGAAGCAAAAGAGCAGGAAAAGCAAGAACGTAAAGCTCGTGCAAAGCAAGATGAAGAACGGAAAATCCGTGAACGACTTCTGAAAGGAAAAACCTCACCTCCTGACCTCTTTCGTTCTTCGACGGAGTTTAGTGAATTTGATGATGATGGCATTCCAATAAGGGATAGCCAAGGGGAAGATATTCCGAAATCGAGAAAGAAAAAGTTAATGAAAGAAATGGACGCGCAGAAAAAATTGCATGCGGAGTATTTGAAGTGGATTGAATCTCATCCTGGACAGGCATTGTGATGTTTTTACAAATCCCAGATCGTCTTTTTACCTCTCAATAAAGCAACACACTCTGAATATTCTTACTCATTAAAGAAACTGGGCGCTATGGATTTACGTCCTGAATTTAGGTAATATGTTAAAGCCAAATGAGTCTGAAATGAACAAATACTTTAACTTTATATACATTAAAATGCCATCATAATCAAAACTACGAAAACTCGAAAAAGCAATATAGAGCAAAAATACGCCATAATGGATACCCACCAAAGACTAGAATACTGTATCCCCCGAAGCAAAGCAAGTAATAAGAGACAGACAAAGCAGTAAGTAAATTTAAACGCACAATTAAATAAAAACTCAACCTTTCATTACCGCATCACCATCAGCGTCTGTAGGGTGGTGATCAGACAGATCGGAAAGATTGGGTCCAGGATTATCGATCGGATTGATAGATTGGTCCATTACAGGTTCAGAAGACCCCGAAGTTCTTCCGAATCGATCGCACCAACCCTCTGCGCTATCAAGAGTGTCATTCACGACACTGGTGAGACGAACAAGCATCATCAACGCCTCATCAGCAAGAACTATGACACGACTTGCATGTTCCTGAACAGCAAGATCAGAATGCTCAAAGTCGTCCAAAGTCTGCCCATCATCTGTGAGACTTCCCGGTGTAGAAGGCGATAAACTGTTGCGGCGACTGGTCGTTCGAGAAGAGGAGACTTGGACCCAACGGGTGGGAAGTTCAAGCATGTATGACCGTGCCAGGGATCGTGCAGGTTCAGGTAAAGCAGATCCAGCATATGTGGAGACTATATCAACAACTCGACCGATAGTAGTGACGATATCTTTCTTTGCATCCGTGACTCGGTGGAGTAGTGACGACTGCTCCGCAGGTGTTGGGCACTTTTTCTCATCTAGTAACTCTTGTAGTCGTGTAACTGTGGTTGTAAGACGAGAATTTGCAAATTTAAGACATTGTAAACAATATCGGAGACTTTTCATAGACTCTTCAGACATTGAAAAGGTAAGTCCGGAAGCATTAGCAATCACGTTATGCCAGCGCGATGACTGATACTGCCTTGCATGTTCTTCAGAATTACTAGCATTTGCCGCAGCAGTAACGACGGTAGAAGAATTATCCGGATTCACCATAGTCGAGCGAACATGTCCAAAATTCGCAGATTTTGCTTCCAAACGATCTAGTTGTCGAAGCGCAAGAGGTTCGATCCGCCGAACTACAGGTGCCGCAACGGATTCAACCATTTCAGCGCCGTATCTAAATCCACGGGAATATGACTTCCCAGATTCATAAACACGAACAGCTGAATTGACTATAGGATACGATCGTGTCATTCGCGAGACCAGAGACGATTTACCACTGACAGCAGCTGGCGGTTGTGCAGCCGAAGTGCCGCTCGATGTCAACAGCGACCGGCCTGCTTGGGCAATGATATCCTGTGATTGACGAAAATTCGCCGAATGGTCATTTGAATAATCTAATAGTTAAACGTTAGCGATGAAAAATGATATCTGTGGCATCTGCGTGGACATATGGGCGAATAGCCGGAAAGTGTGAATTTTCACGTGTAAGGACCGACGGTACGTGGGAGAGCATAGACAGAGAGCATGTGAAATCCCCGCCAGAGAGCGGAGGTAGAATGTAAAGCAAAAGTCCTCAACCACGACCTTGTAATGAAGGCTCAAAATAACCGTATAATTCACTGTAGATGATAACTGCAAAATAATATAAAACTTACCACTTCGTAAATCTTCCAGTGCCTCGGCTACGAGCCGAACATCAGGGTCGTCCAGAGAAAGCCCTGAGCACAGAGATCGGTTGTCATCCTCGTCCACAGGTGAATAAGGCTGCAAAGTGACTGTTGATGAAGTCGATGACGAAGCATATGTCGAAAGAGGAGTCATCAACGTAGTAGGATCTTCGACCACGGGATGTGGAAGGATTTTCGGTGAAGGATATTCGGTAGATGGCGAACATAAAGCCTGGATCGAGAGACGTTCATCATACGCTCGAGGCCGCTGCCTGGATTCTCCAATCGTCATATTACCAGAACTCAATTATGCTGAAAGTGAGTCGATGGTCAACTTAAACATCCGATTGAACCGACAATTACTGCGCAAAATTTCTTCGAGCTGGTTGACAAGGAAATGGATATGGAGAAGGAACTTCCACTTAAAACATCACGATATACTTTTGAGGCAAGCGTATTGTGGGGAAAAATTCACGGCCTAAATCTATTCGCAGGTTTGTACTTTGTCCCCCACAATAGAATATCCAAAAATCCAAATACTTCTTAAGCTACTTGATCATTTCTTGTACACGACTTGTAGTACAACAATAAATTACATTTAAATTTGATAGTATTTTTTTTTAATCTAACTATTCTAGACCTAATTGACCGGACATGGTTGTTTGAGTTATACGCGGATCCAGATTGTTATCACGTGAACAGTTTTGGGCAAGCTCATTTAACAATTGTCAGTGGACTGTTCTAGCAGATCTAAGATTAACTTCAATTGGCCGGAATCGGCGGGCCAGCGACTGATTTTCAGATTTGATTTGCTGTTGGATTTGAGGGAATGGCAAATCTATTGCGTCTTCGCTTGGCGCTGCAGCAAGTTTCGCGAACCTTCCCTGCATCGATTCCGGGTTTACATTCACGCGCAGCCCTAGCGGTAGCTACGCTCTCGGATGATACGCTGTCCACGAAGATTGCTCTTGTTCCGTTGGGAAAAGATCGAACGAGCGTACAAAGAATTACAGACTCCCTATTGTTAACAGGAATGCCTGTTCCGTTACGGTTATTGGCTGAGAACGAACAGGAATGGCTGATGCGGGTTCAACATCGCAATCTTTCTAAAGATACGAGAATACAGTAGGCATTGCATTTTGTAGCTTTTAAGTTAACAGTCTAACTTTCACTAGAGCAGGCTCGCACACAGCTCTGACTGTAACCAACGGAATGCAATTGTATGAGGTCCCTTCGCCTTATTTGACTACAAATAATCTGGTTCTCAATGAAGCCATGCACGAACCTAAAATTCCAGACGATCTCTACGAGCCGTGTCATCTATATGTATTCATATCGTCAAGTGTATCATCTCTAACTCAATCGTTACCTAATGCATTAGTTCCTGCGATACGTGTCATTGACGTTGACTCTGCTGCGATTGAGTCTACTACAAAGCTTGCAGGCAGCTCGGCAATAGTAGTATCCAGCTTGGCCGCGGCTGAAAGTCGATTGACTGATGATATGTGGTCTGAGAAGTCACAGATATCCTTACTTGCTTCCGTTTTGTCGGACAGGTCCATGGTTGAAAGCAGCCTATTGAATTCAGTTATTGAGGCGTGCAAGGTTTATGTGGAGGAGGCAAAACTACTATTAGAGCAATCTGGCCAAACTGCCAAGAGTCAGACTATGAAAGACGTGGAAGCAGCTCGTGGAATGTGGGCTGAAGCGGCACACGTAGAACTTCGAGATGTGCTTGAGCCCGGCTTAGTTCGGTTTGCTCAGAGGACCGCATGGTGGAAACTGTATTGGACTGTGGATGATATTGAAGAAGGGCCTGGCCGTGAAGATGTTTTGATGGCATTTTTACCATATTCTGAGCGAGGATTGATGTTTATATTGGGTAAGTTAAGTAATTTTCCTCAGGTATCGTCCATATCAACTTTGTCGGATACTAGAGGAGTTTCGGATGTCAATTTTGTCGGCACTAGTGTGAGCTCTGCTCGGAGTCGAATCCACTACGAACTTCTTCCAAGTTTACATGCAATTGCGCAAAAAACAATTGTTAATGCTTTACTGGAAGTACAGATCCCGCTTGTCGTTCTGGGAGCTAGTGGATGGTTGTTACTTGATCTTTCGGGTGTTGGAATGACAGGGTTGGCTCTATTAGGAATGGTTATTGGATTCAAAAGAGTTCAGAAAAGCTGGGATGCTGCTATTAGTGAGTTCACTATAAAGGTGCGCGATTTGGCTCAGGGAGCTATCGATCAAGGCGAAGCGGAAATGCATGGTGCATTCGAGGCACGGGTACAACAGGCAGGGCAGCGAATTGAAGAGCAGGAGCGCGTTCTGCGTGAATTGAGAGAGACTGTTACTGAACCGTGATGCTCCAAGTTGCCTTGCACGAAATATATGTAGATAGATTATATGAATTTTTTTCGCTTCATCTACCGGAAAGGGAGTTGAGATTAATATATGTACTACCATAATAGGAAATATCTGTATTCGGTTAGGCTTGAACCCTTAGTCAGGAACACCCTACCGCCGCATGGACGACGACCGTCTCCGCGGTTTCATCGTGAAAGGTTCTCCTTTCTGGTTTCCTTGCATTTATTTAAGCAGCGTCTTTTGGCTTCCGATATCGTTTGTTCTTAAGTTCTTTGGCTGAATTTGATTTAATATCCCGATCATAGCGAAGTCGAGTTTTCCGGGAATATGGCTTCTTTATCTGCAGCCGCTCCTGGATCGACGCTGAACTCGCCATTATCCGCCTCGGTTCCGACGGATTGTACGCTGGAAGATATCCAGCAATGGAATGAAGCGCGAGTCGGCGAATGGCTGGCAAGTGTTGGATGCGCTAAATACGGACCTATATTTACACAGCATCACATCGATGGCACTGCATTGCTGGAGATTGATTCAAACGCTGTCAAGGAGCTTGGTGTTTCCAAAGTAGGTGACCGTGTGCGTATCTATGTAGCCATCAGGGCCCTACGAACGAAAGTGATGAGTACTACTTCTTCGGTATCGAATACTGCGGCAAAGCCTGCGATACCAATTTCTCTATCTTCTGCTCCCGACACTTCTAAACAGCAACAGCAGTCGCAGGCACCCGTTCTAGTGACATTTATATTCACCAAGGGCCATATGAAAATAGCCGACATTTCCGGCTGTTTTAATGCTGAATCACTTATTAAGAAGGGCATTCGCAAATTTGGATGCAAAGATTCACCTGCCGATTGGACTGTATTTGTTACTGCCGAGGCAGGAAATGTTCGGGAACTGACCAACGTGGAACTTGTCCGCGTTTGCTTTTCACCCGATCGATCTGAACGAGAAGCCCTTATGTTGGTCAGAAACGGA
This sequence comes from [Lipomyces] oligophaga, assembly GCF_038497815.1. Classification (NCBI taxonomy): domain Eukaryota; kingdom Fungi; phylum Ascomycota; class Lipomycetes; order Lipomycetales; family Lipomycetaceae; genus Lipomyces; species [Lipomyces] oligophaga. The sequence goes on along the minus strand of NW_027117792.1, from coordinate 69,575 downwards.
TCGACGCCAGATGTGGACCAGTATCATCGTTCACTTCAGATAGCGCGCGATGTATATGCTCAAGGATCTGGTTCATCAACAACTAGGTCCACGTTTCAACACCAGCAACAAGTTCTTTCACCATCCACGCCTTCCTTTCCGAATACCAGATATCCTGTTACCACACAATCTATAGCGCAAACATCTCAAAATTCTACTTCTACCTCACAAGTCCCCCCTCCCCTCACCTCTTCACAGTCTGTATCGACGCCTCTTTCTGGCCGATCGGAATCTGCTTTGCCTAGCCTTCCTCAGGAGCCAGAGATATTAGAAGACGATGACCAGCTCACTGCAGATTTACCCCGTCAGCGACGTATGCGTGATTTTTTTGGACAACGGCCTCCTAGTGAGCTAATTTCTTCAAATCTTGCGCAGTATTTCCCTGGCCATGAGAATAGAGTATTGGAACAGACCGTGCGGAACTCTATCCGTCGATCAAAGCGACTTTCTGGGCTGTCTCGACGACTTTCTGTAGCAACCACCTCATCCTATTCTAGTACCTATCCGGATGCGCTGACTCAGGTACCCACAGTAGGAGATGCTTGGTTGAGCCAACGTAGTTCACAGTCATCTTCGTCAGTCCCATTCACGGCGACTTCGCCGCAGATGTCTGCACAGAATCATTCGAGGCCGATTTCTGTATTTCGACGAACTCCGCGAACAAGAAGTTTTGCGTCCTCATTGATATTGGTCGATGACGACGATGAAACAGATGCACATTCTACGAGGGCACCTTCGATTGACCAGCCTAGGTCGCCTACCAATATTTCTGGTCCATTAAATGACGAATCAGATTTACCGACTAGTGCAGTGGAAAAATCTTTTTCTGATTTTTCGCAGAATCATACGACAACAAGTGGGGCATCGGACAATAATTCATATATAGAAGTCGATAATGATGCAGAAGTTACAGGCGAAAATTTAGACTTGGAAGCTTATAATGATGTTGATGGTGGTCCTACGAGATGGATTAAAGGCGCACTAATTGGGTCTGGGTCATTTGGAACAGTTGTTCTTGGACTAAATGCGCTGACAGGCGAGTTAATGGCTGTCAAGCAAGTGGAGATCATGAGAAATGATAAGCAGGGCGATCAAGCGCGGAAGAAATCCATGATGGATGCGCTACAACGTGAGATTGCCTTACTGCGAGATTTACAGCATGAAAACATTGTGCAATATTTGGGGTCGAACTCGGATGGCCAATACTTGAACATTTTTCTCGAGTATGTACCAGGTGGTTCAGTTGCATCTTTGTTAAATAATTATGGCCCGCTAGAAGAGCCGTTGATTCGGATATTTGTGCGACAAATTCTGTGTGGTCTGAATTATTTGCACGATAAGGACATTATCCACAGGGATATCAAAGGTGCAAACGTGTTGGTGGACAATAAAGGAAAGATAAAAATTTCTGATTTTGGGATTTCAAAGAAGGTGGAAGCGGGTCTGCTAGCGTCAGGTAGCAATCAACATCACCGACCGTCGCTGCAGGGATCGATATACTGGATGGCACCAGAAGTGGTAAAACAGACATCATATACGCGGAAGGCGGATATTTGGTCTGTGGGTTGTCTGGTAGTGGAAATGTTTACGGGAACACATCCGTTTCCGGAGTTTTCACAAATGCAAGCGTTGTTCAAGATAGGCACATTATGCTCTCCAGAGATTCCAAACGTGGCAACATCCGATGCGCAGGATTTTTTGTCCAAAACTTTTGAACTAGACCATGAAAAGCGACCGACAGCAGCCGAATTGCTGGGCCACTCATTCCTAAATCAAATCGTCGGCGTAGGGACACCGACGAGTAATGTATTGCCACGTTCTGTGGAGGTTATGATGCCATCATTAGCATGAGAAAGCTGAGATAGGAAGGCGGGTTGAATATCAGGATAGTGTACGAGCGATATTGTCGAAATGATGTAGGAAGGAACAGTATAGAGGTGTTTGGACTTTTATTTTCTTAGAACTTTCGGATTTAATATGATATAATTGGAATATTCCTCTAAATTTGAAGACATTAGGTAGACACAACAAGGAATTAGATCTATAATGATTATTGGCTAAATATTAAACTGTTAAAGTTCGGATATCTGCAAGTAGCTGAAAATTGATTACATAATAAATCAATCATGTGATTTAGATAAGGGTTTCTGTAAGGGGAAGAAAGTAGGATAATTTTTGTTGTTTTAGTGGAATAAGACTTTAAAAGCTTCATTATTTTAAGAATAAAACGAGCTTGGCCGTATTGCGCAATATTTGATCGGACGAATCACAAGGAGATCAATATTACGGAACTAAGATGAATGTTCTCAAGACTGTCAAGGTTCCGCGATATTCTGCGGCCGGGATCCGGCGTGCAATTCGGGACAGGCAAGAGAAGGAGGATGCGAAATATTTAAAACAAGAACTTGCCACGCCGAGGAGGAATGCGGATAATGTACCGTCAATGATGTCGATTGGGCCGAAAGTCGCCGCGAAGAGTGGCCAGCGTGTGTTTGAAGTCGGAGATTTCGTAAGTATTTGAATAGACGAAAAAGAGTGGTAGCTGGACCTAGAAATGCTGATTTAGATTATAGGTACAAGTTGTTAAACCGGGACCATTTCAGGGAATGATTGCGAAAGTGACAGAATACAGCAAAGACTACGGTTTATATCTGGAAGGAGTTGGGGAAAAACGAGCAATCACAATTCCTAAAAGCGGGTGGACCGAACAAATGCAGTCAAGTGTATCAGAACAGAGCGAGCATATTCATCCAGACCATGTACGACTGGTCACGATGGTGGAGGATTTCGCGGCGGATGAGAAATCAGGGCGTAGATATGCGATTGTTGACGAGCTCAAGCTGGGAAAGCCATACTACGACAATCGGTACAGGAAAATTCTTCGCGAGCGGATCGTCGCGAACCTCGACGACGTTGTTATTCCCTGGCCGGATCCAGAGGAAGCTCCGGAGGCCGGCCAGTTAGCCACGACCGTCGAAGACGGAATTGATCGTACCTTCTACGTGACCGACATAACGATTCCACCGGTTCCGCCAATTGCTCTCGATAGTCTGCGCAAGAAATTTTCGAGAAATCGCAAGCCAGATCTATCTGAAGATCAGCTCCGTAGACTGACCCCGCCGGAAATGCCACTCACAGAGGCGAAGAAGAAATGGCTAGCCGAGTTGGAGGCTCGCAGGGCTGCAGCGAATGAGAGAGAGGAATCAGGTGAAGCAAGAAAGGAGCTCTTACGCACGGCAAAGCTTTTGTATAAAACGTTGGAGAAACGTGGCCATTTTTAGATTATGAATTGTATATAATTTTTTTGGAACGATTGTGATACGGTGGAAATCGGTTACTACTCTCGCTCTACTCCCTAGACGCGCCTGCTGAAGATTTTCTTCTGAGCACGTCCCTCTACTTGTAGACCTTCCGGATATTGTCTCTGCTATTTACTGTCGCGTCTATCAGCTGCAATTTTAGCGTACAGTGAGACCAGGGAGGGTAGAACAAACATTCACACAAGGACATAGAACATTCCTTGATGCCAAAGGAGGCGCACCTCCTGAATTCCGACTCCAGTTCCATGAATAATGATTGCATGCTAAAACGCATGGAGGGATTAATCTGGGTCCCAGCGCGCCTTGAACACGAACCCAACTAAAATCACAACGAACTCCTTGACTGGGCTCCGACCAAGTATACCTTGAAATACAACGGCAAATGTGTCCCGAATTCTAGACGGCGGATTGCTAGTCGCGAAAAGCTCAGACGCTAGCGTAGCTGTGAAATTGCCCAAGATATGGGTCCATAGAAGGGGGAAGAGTAAGTTGTTTGCTACGCGTTGGAAGAAATCTGTCGGAGATCTGTGGCAGATCAGGTCGCAAACGCGTCCGCTATATATATATATATATATATTGATAGATAGAGAGACAGCCGTCTGGCCTTTTCAAGATTAGATTTTGGTTCCATATCGTACAAGTGATATATTGTCAATGATGGTGTATAAACGAAAATTGGAAGATTTACTGCAGGCGGAACTTAAGCACTCTGGTAGTTCGTCTGGTAGGCATTCAATTTCGCAGCCCACAATAAGGATTGACTTTCGTATTTTCGAAGATTATCCAAAACTACCTAGTATTCCTCCAAACAGTAAGTTTCTATGGCGGGTTTTTCTATTTGTGATGCCTTGCTAACGATCCCTCCAGCTCGGCATACAACATCATCCCTTGAAAATATCTCCAATTTTTTAGATTTCTCGAGCCAGTCAACGCATAGCCGATTACTATATCGCTCGATAAAGAGCCCGACTATTAAAAGTAAGCAAAAATTGGGCCTGCAGAGATATCGCCGACCATATCCTGGGAAAGAAAACATCGATCCGGCTTTGACCCGGCAGATTAGATTCTGACTGGCCGAGCCCAGTTGCATTCTTGGAGTTACTTTTGCGTTTTTCTTTCGATACGTGCAAAATTTCTGTCTCTTTAGTATTTTATTTTAATTTTATGTTCCATCACTTGTCCCAGTAAAACAGACGGTCAAACCGGAAAATTGGACTTGGCAGACCACCTCCTCTTTTTGAGATACTTCATTCCAAATATATCCAAAATTTCAGCGTCATTCTTTACTTCAGTAGTTAATATCCTCTAAATCCGCATGATGCCACTCTAAATAAATAAATATATATATCTAGAGTAAAGAGTGAATACATTAATGTAGGGCATCGATTAAAGTTTAAAGAACAAAGCCAGTCCCCTGACACGTGATACCTGTTTTTGGCGAGGTCCCTAATCAGTAAACTGGTTTCCAAATTAGAATCGTAGCTGTATAATCTAAGCAATAAACCCATCTCTAGTCTCTAATATTTAGTAATTAACTCCAATCGCAAAAATCACTTATTATGCCAGATCAAAGTCTTCAAGGACGACCAGTGATTCGAGTCCAGATACAAATAGTCCATACTCCGATGTAAACTCGGCATTAGTGAGTCGGCGTCAATGGTGAATAAGTACATGATCAGACCCCAGACTGAAGATGAGAATATCGACCACGATATTGTGCGACCGGTGACTGAAGAAAACGGTTTTGGAAATTGAGTTTGTTTCGAGAGGAATTTTACGAATCCGAGAACGAATCGCGCAAAGGAATATAATACAATCTAATTCGATCAGAATATTGACCCGGTGTAATGCCATCAACATACCTGCTGGTTTATAGAACTCTGTTGCCGTCCAAAAACAAAGTATCCGCCTATTGCACCAGCCAACAACGAGTCTGAGTCTCGCTGTTTTCGATCTTCTCGTGTCCGCCTACAAAGCGCCAACACAGTCTTATATAAGCCCACAAATAGTGCCAGGTTCTGGGCGTGTTCTTTTGTAGCTTTCAAAATCATTCGTATCTTGCTTTGTAAACTAATATCACAAAACCGCGGTAGTGGTAAACACCACTCCCGCCATTGGCCACAATCAGATCAAATACTTGCATCACTTCTATTCAGCTGGTACTCACCTGCCATCGCGGAATAAAAATGTCATGACCAACGCATGAGGAAACCGCACTTTAGCACCGTAGACAGCACCTATAAATTGTTAAAATTCCTGTCTTGCGGTGACTAAGCGCCTGATTGTTAAATTTCACAGACCATTTCGCACGCCCTTCACTATGCCTAGAAGATCAGCGTAATGTGGATCTAATACAGCCTTGTTCGTCAGCTTGAGGATCTCGTCCATGATTGTATCGAAATAAATATATTTCTTTCGCGACTCAGATCTAACTTAAGTCAATTCTGTCAACTATGCCTCTTCTTGAGCTCCCTTTTATATAGTTTACAACCCCTCTTACGGCGCCAAATCCAGAAACAAATATCACCTCGGTATAGCTTTTGGCACGTGATATAGATCACGCGCAAATATTCACGTGAAGTTTGCAATTACCTAACACGGCTAGTACTTCAACAAGCAAATATGAGTAACATTAAACAAATAGATCATGATATTAGAACAAATGCACACTTACGCCCTGGGCGCCAATAGACCATCACAAAGAGATAAACAATAACAAAAACAAACATAGAGAGCGCATATCTAAACAAACCGGCATTATATAAACCTCAGCACGTAGATCGTATTTCCGTGGAAATATGCTTCATTCATGTCGTTCCCGGGTGCTTCTATGCTGATATACACCTTGTAACCTAATTAGTTTCATCCTCAGCCTGGCCGTCGTCGTCATCGTCATCATCGTCGTATTCGCCGCTCCCCCATTCATCGTCGTCGTCAAAATCCTCATCGACATCCTCATCATACCAAAAATTATCATCGATAGGATCCGCGGGCTTTGGGTCAGCATGCGAGTAAGAGTCCGACTGTGGCATTACAAAGTCTTCAGGTATATCATTTTTGGATTCCTCGACGAGTTCTGGTAAATTAGCGTTTCTTGAATTAGAACAGTTTGTCTAGGATATACACACTCTGAGCTATCTTGTTATACGCCGGTCGATTTGCCCGCCACATAACAGCGGCATCAACATTAGCCGGAGAGTCTGGATTAGGATCTTCCAGCAGAGAAACAATAGAAATTAGCACAGATTCGACGCTCTTGACTGAGTTAGTAGAGCCTTATAAACTTCATGATATCAGGTCAACTAACCTGAGCAGGTGACCATCTCTCCTAATAGTAAACATGTTAGACTGGCAAGACGACAAGCCAAATATCATATATGAACTTACTGATGGATCCTCACCCGAAGTATCATCTACACCAGGATGTAAAATAGACACACAGACCTTGCCATCTCTGTACACATTTGGATGGAAGAATGGGCGTCGGAAGCGAAATGAAGGCGGGCTGTATGGATAGTCTGTGGGGAAAGTGAGCAAAGCCTGTAGAACCACCAGTTAGCAGAGAGAACTATTATATCTCTTGATTTCAAGTAATTCAAACTGACCTTAAAATAGCCCCCATAGTAAATAGATGCCTTGTTGAGCACAATCATCGACACATCCCTATCAAGTAAATCAGACCAATAACCTCTATAGTCAACAAACTAGTGGTTGTATTTACCATTGATAGATATTGCCATCCGCAAGCTCCACAAATCGTCAATATGCTAAACCGCAGAAAAGAGAAGCAAGCTATACCAGTCCTAGTTCAACAGGACTTTTGCAACTTCACAATTAAAACGTACCTCGATCCGAAAACCTGGCATCGCATCGTCACTCCTCGTGAGCTCTTTGAACTGCTTCAAAAGCAGCGACGAGCTTGCTGAACGCGACATTTTTAAAGAAGATCTTCTTATCACCAACTCAAAAGTGATACAAATTTCGTTTCGCTATCTTCACTGTTATCTTGTAAATATATATCCAAATTTCGTGAAATATTACTAGAATATCTAGTATCTCGTCCAGCTTGTTCGCAACTCGCCCTCGGATTTCCGCAATCGGGACCAACAGAGCCACTCTGTGGCTAATTCTCAGCGCCGCACAATGGCGGTGGCGGATCACATGATAGGCAAGGTGAGAGCGAGTTATGTAGTTGATGATCTTGATATTCTCAATTATTGTGAGCTTAGTACTTTACCTTCAGAAGCCATTTTTAACTATTTTATCGCTCTTTCTCCTTCTTTTTCCTTTTTTTGTTTTTTTTTTTAGTTTTGTTTGTGAATTTCTGGAATTTGACAGCTTTAGATTTTAGTCCAGATTTACGATGCCAAAGATAAGTCTCAATCTCTTTCAAATCAATGATCATAAATTGAACTAACCTCAGTTTACTATTTCTGTGACTACTGCGATGGTATTATTAACTTGTCGATCTTTTACTTTCTATCTAACTGAAACTAGTATTCCTTACTCATGACTCGCGGAGTGTTCGCAAAGCTCATAACAGCGGTCGCAACCATATCAAAAATGTGATTGATTATTATCAAAGTAGGTTTACTTGTCTCAAATGATACCAGACATTTCTAGTGTTAACTTCATAGTGGTTTGTCAAACACAAGCTCAATCCATTATCGAAGCCCTCGAAGCCCAGCGTGCTGGAAAACCTGCCAGTCCGTCGCCGTATAAATTCCCTACTCATGTCAATATACCGGTGACTCCTGCTGTTCCTGGAATGATCCCGCTTCCTTCGTCTTCTTCGTCTTCATCAATAAATCCTCCTCAACAGGTCTCTGCAATGGCTTTTCCTCCGCCTGGTGCTCTACCGCTACCACCTCCTCCAGGAATGCTGCCTATTCCACCGCCTACGCTGGCTGGTCTTCCTCCTCCCGGGTTTTTACCCATGGCACAAGGCATTGGCTCCCTTCCTACCCCTTCTCTTATCCCCGGCATGCAAGCTCCTCCACCTCTACCGGGAGCTCCTCCAATGCCGTTCTTCGCTCCTTCGGGCACTTCTACGGCTCCGGGTTCATTACCATTTCCCTCACCGGGCTTTCCTATGATACCCCCTGTCCCAGGTCCTCAAAATTTATCGACTCCTCCCGCCCCTGGTTCTCGGCGATGAGATACGAAATCCCCATTTCTTGCTACTCCAAGTTTTGTATTATTACTTCATACATATTTATATATACATACATTTATATATTTCGTATTGCCAATCATGCACGAAGTCCATTCATCCTGAATATTCCTAATTTACTACTACCAAGATATCGTATATTCAGATTCTCAAAAGACTTTACCTGCTTCGTATATACTCTATTCATGCGGCCCAGTGCTCTTGTTGAATCCTCCCTTCAGAAATCCAAATAATTTCATACTTTTCTTGCCAAATTTACCTTCTTTACCTCTTCTATCCTTTTGTGTTGGAGAAGAATTCACACCGGTATCGGCGAGGCTACTTTGTCCTCCATTAACTGGTGTTGCTGGACCTTGTCCTAAGCTTGGCCCAACCATAGTCCCAGTTACAGTCACTAAAGGTGTTCCCACTGGCCGGTCATCTGCGGTTTCAGCTGGAGTCTGCGAAGACCGCTCACTATCTGCTGATAAAGCCGAAGGCTGCAGCCCAAAAACTTTGCTGCGCATATCTTCTGTACTGCTGAACTTCCGGGCTGAGGACCGCGGAAGTGCTTTCCCAGATTCAAAACCACTACCCAAAACCTGTCCGGCATTCCGCATAGGAGTTGTCACGGTCTTGTTCGCTCGTTGCTGTCTAGGTGACCGAGGACTCTTGTCTTGTCCACTCTTCGGTGACGAACCACTTGTATCAGCTACGGGCGATCCTCCGCCTCCGGATAATCCAAGACGAAAGATATACGACGTCTTCCGTTTCGGAACTCGAACCGGCGTCTCGTCATTTCCTTCCACACGTTCTTGAATCCCATGACTCGGCGAACTCCTCAATACGTCTCCATAAATCGGCACTCGTCGTAAATCGCCCATAGATTTAGGAGACCGCAGCTTTCGATAATCATTGCTTGTGTTCCGCGACAAGTACATCTCATCCTTGGTATCCCTCTGGGGTGTCAAAGGTCGTTGCAGCATCACAGGCCGAGATTCAGCACTATTCGCACGTTCGGGAAGAGTTATATTCCCCTCTTCATTCTGTGAGAAATTAGATGTTGGTGATGATGTTTTACTGGTACGATCATCAGAAAAACAGATGCTCGGAAGTTCCTGCATCAAGTCAGCGAAATAAAATATTGATAGAAAGGAATCAACTCTTACCATATTTTTGTTAGGTACCTCATATTTCTGTGAGCTTTCAGCGATTCCTGACGATTCAACCACATTAGAGGTTCCCGTTAATGATTCCGATTCTACTTCTTGGACCTCCAAGTTACCATCAGCGGTGATACATAGATCCGGACCTGCTTCCGTGTGGTCCTCTGGTTCATTCTGTGACAAAGTGTCACGCATACCTATCGGAGAAATCTGTCGAGGCGTGCTTACATCAATTGAGGTCGTCTTAGAATCACCACTCTCAGATAGTGAGGCAGATTCAAACTCTCCTTCATCCAAGGATTTTTCCTCCTCTGCAAAATCAGAAGGGCATTCCAGGGCCTCGGCCCATTCACTATTTTCTGATTGATTATCTTCCATATCTGACCTAGCAATCACGTATTCATCCAAAGAATTAGTTTCCTTGGGAGATGAATTTAAGCCCTCAGTATCTGAATTTGCTTGGTTACTCGTGTCCTGCCGCTCATCTTCGTCGGCAATATTCTCCAAAGTAGACATTCGGAAGTAAGACGATCGTGGAGGCGTCGCCTTTTCTTCTCTATTAGATCCCAAATCAGCTTCGCCAGAAATTGAATTCCGATCTGATCGCGAATCATCTTCAGACATCCACTGTGGCAATGAATGTGGACGTATTAAATTAGAATATTGAAATAATCGATCATGCTCCATCGTCGTCACAGTCGTAGGATCTGACATTCGATTCTGCGATAATGACCCCGGATTTGCAATGGGAAGCATATTCTGATCAGGCATAGGATATGATAATTCCTGACCTACAATTGGAGATGACGATTCTATGAGCTTCGGCTCTGCAATCGAAGCTAAGCTCTCATACAGGGAGGATCGTTTCTGACTGTGAACGCTGTATGGTCTGGACTTTCGTCGCTCCTGCGCAATGTTAGAACAGCCCGATTTCAAAATTTTCACACAATATACAAACCTGAATAATAGCGGCTGTGACTGGAATATCAGAAGTACTGGTCGAAAGGGAAGATGAAATACGACGCGCTGAACCTGTTGAAACAGTGTCAGGTGTATAATTAATTCTCTTAGTCGGTATAGATTCGGGCTCGTCGGAAGTGAGTGGTGATTCGCTACGAACAACATTACCATTGACGATAACAGGAAAATGTGTTTGCGCGTCACGTTCTATATTTGCAGTAGCAGTTGATTCCAATACTTGACTAGACTGATTTGGAGAAGAAACGGGGGATTCCTTATTTGGAAGCGGTGGCAGCGGATTGGACTGTCCTTGTATATGTGAGTGCTGCATAAGTTGATCGTGCGTTGGTACTAGAGTATATGATTGCTGAACTTGTTGCTTTGGGGGTTGCTGCTGTTGTCTGGCTTGTGGTTGGCTCTGGCCCTGATAATACTGCTGAGGCTTTTTAGAATTATTTGCAGTTGGTCGTCGACGTGATGCCTCAGAAGTAGTAGGCGAAGAAGGAATAGGGGATGGAAAAACTAGTCGAGGACTGGCGAGAGGAGAGGTATGAGGGGCGGAAGCCACCGAGAAGTCACGACCTCTTTTCCACCATTGTCTCCAAGCCTTACCAATATGCGGATCGACGCTAAGTTTCTCAACATCGGCAGGTTCTAGGCGAATCATGCCTGGGGCAACCGGTTGTCTGGCTGCAATCGCTACCATATATCGACTGAGCGCAGCACGACCAGAAACTAGAAGAGCATGCTCAGCGACGTATTCCAAAATAGCAGTAAGAAATATGACAGCAATAGGAGGAACCAGTTCTGACGAGTCAGACAAATTAGTAGAAAACAAGCTGCGCTGATCTGGTGCAAAAGAGAGCACATCAGCTTCTTCGACGGAGCCTAGGGACGAATAAACCATGCATCGAATGCGGGCTGCTTTCCATGCATCTTCAGCATTAAACGAACGAGCTTCAGAGGGAGTGACAGGAGGAGCTGAGTCTAAAAGAGCATATTCTTCCGGTGAGCGAACGTACGTACGCAACTCTGTGTTTCCCTCCGCTACGGCTTCATTACCAAGCTGATTTTTGAATATTTGACGAACAGCAGATCGGAGATGAGCAACTCTCACAGAACGAGCACGAGATAAGATCACAAACAAAAGATGATCTAGAAAGAGGTTGAGGAAGGTGAGGGCTGGCGGTGAAGGCGGCAGGATCGAGAGGGCATTTGAGCGCACAATAGTATCTGATGCCAGCACTGCTACGGCTGCCGTTTGGGCGATAAAAAGAGGTTCCAAAACAGAGGGAAGCTGTCTTTGCTGTATCTGAGGAAAATCTGGTGGAGCAGGCTGTGGAGTACGCTGTGGAGTACGTTGCTGGGTTGGTGTTTGAGGAGAGTGTTTGGAAATATGCGCCGGAGATCTAGGCTGTACATGTTGCTGCTGGTGTTGCTGGTGTTGCTGTTGCTGGTGTTGCTGAGAGATATGGTAAGGTGCCGAAGAAGGCGTGTACAGATTGCTATATGATGTGTGAGCTGGCGGAGAAGAAACGACTGGCGGCGACGCAGCAAGAGCGATTGCTCTGGGCGAATGCCCTAGCTGAGCCTGGCGCATTTGAATGCACTATTTGCCGGCAACGACAGCGATCAAGCGGCTATGAAAACGCAATCAGCTGAAAAATTTCGTCAACGTTTTGAATCACGCTCGAAATGTCGCTTTTCGTTCCGCAATTGGCTCCAGTTCGTGCTGGAAAGTAAGAGCAAGACAGAAGATTTCCTCTGTTTGAGTACTTTTAAGGGACTTCGTCGTCTGTAAGAGGGGGAAGGCGGAGAGAAATGCAGTAAACGAGTGAGGTTCTTGTGTCGTTTCAGTTTCTGAACGGAGCTCCCAGCGCGTGATAGCCACCAGATAAAGAAGGCGTATTGATCCACAGATCCTCTCAAGAACGCGCTCATCTGATCTGAAATTACTACTTGCGCTGATCTCGAAGACATTGAAAGCATTACAACTTAAGGCTATGGAAAAATTGTCGGGTAGGTTTATTGGACCTGGATCGCTATAGTAGTTGCTGACTGTTGCATGCAGAAGCAATTGTCCATGTCACCTTGGGCGGTCCTTGCGAGACCCAAAGCGAATCCCAAAGCGATCCAGCAAGTCACTCTGGATCTGATCTACTTTACAAAGTAATTCTTTCACCAGAGAACGGTCGTCTCTATTTAGGAGATCAGATTTTCAACTGTGATGCTGTGGCGGATGTACAGAACTGTGCTACTTCCAGTGTACCATGGCTTTCAGGTACTTCGGTCCTGATCGAGTTTGTAACCGTCAACTCTCAGGATGCTAAACTGATGGTTACAACCATTGGCGATCAGATGGTTTATATACGTAACAAATATTCCAACGGGCAGTTTTTGGAACATTCTTCTAATCCCGACGAAATTTATTTGCCCGATGGAGCCAGCTCTATCAAGATCTGTCAAGGAGACTCCTCAAGTATGTGTATATACGTGTAAGATCGGTTACAGTTCTAATTATTCAGCTTCTGATCATGCTACTCTTATTCTTGACTTATGGGTTCAATTCTGTAATTCCTCTATGCAGAGGTCTTCACGGATGGATACAGATTTGGATACTGCTTTGGTTCGTACTCTAACCAGTTCAGTTGTCGATACAGCATGAGCTGAGCAACTAACTAGATCTAGACCTCAATTTCTGAGGAAGAAATAAATGCTTTAGTTTCTGAGCGACGAGAAATATTGCGCACACCTGCAGAATATTTCTGTGGCGGTCGTCAGCCGAAGACATCTGTTCTCAAGGGCACATCTATCATAAATCTGAATCTTAGCCCTGAAGATGATTTGGTTGATGAATCTGATGAATTTATATGCAATGTTGATGATATTGATGACGAAGATTCCGATATGGAATTGAATGAAACTACCCAGTTTCATGACTTCGCGATTCCGAAATCTGCAAACTCCTCCGAAATACCTGTAATTGAGATTATTTCAGATGGCGTTAACGATAGTAGCTGTTCTGAGGAACAGCTTACTGATAATGCTAGGTTAAAGCGCAGACGTGATGACTCTAGTGGTTATGATGAGCCTTGTAATGCTATCGGAAATCTTGAACTAACTTCCAGATTTGAAAATAATCGAGAATTTATCTACGAGTTAGAAAACAGTACTACGTCTTGCGCGAAGCGGCCTAGACTTGGGTTTGGAGGTTTGTCTAAGTCTACATGGGGGCCGTCGGAGATGAAAGTGGCTGTTTCTTCCAATATTGTTGACGCGTCTACCAAGATTTCGCGACTGGTCGATGATCACCGGGTAGGATTTCGACTTACAGGTAATTCAGCGAACACATCTAGTTTCCGTCAGGTAGGAAAGTATTCCCTGGCTGTGGCAGTTGGTTTTTTTGCTGGCAGCATTGGAACATTTGCAGCTCTTGTGGCGTCCTCTAACGACACGAATTGAATTGAAGGAGTTGGTGGATAATTAAACGGGTGATGAGATATTTTTATTGTTTTCTAGGGTATATCAGGTGTTTGGCATGGAATATTATTTGAATAATAAGGAATAAAGAATTGTTAAATTAGGACTCGTGTATTTGAATTTTAGGTCTAGCGATCTCGGAAGTAAGTTATCTTCTCATGGTCTCGCCAGCTGCGTACGGCAATTGTCATGTGTGCACGTACGAACTTGTTGTAGACGATTTTATCACATGCACCTACCTCCCGACACCTCATCTCTCAGAGCTTGGTTACCAGGCCACCATGAAGATTTTCTACAGAGTGAGTGATCAGGAGCGGTTTTAGAATAAAAAACTTGTTAAGATTGAAACGTGACAGATATTTAATATTTTGCATTGAAGTCACCAATCCGGCAGCAATGAGGTTTCTGCTATTACTGGCTCAGGCGGCGAGTGATTCGCTGACTCGATATCTAGTATTTCTCAAACAGACTCTAGAAGCCGATTCCGATGCGAACTTGGGCACGAAGACTATGTCTCGACATATTGTGGGAGGTGTATCTCGAACAACAGCAGTGAATGTCGGTAAACAGAGCTCAATGCGAGTTTTTGCGGCAACCGTTCTTCTCTCTCTGTACAAGATTTGGAAAGGCATTCTACATCGGATTTATAGAAATAGTATGGTTGAACGGCTGGCGCGATTTGGTTATGGTTCATTCGTGCGATCTCAAACACCCGGGGCACAGGGATATTACTCCTGGCTGTCGCGGAGAGCAGTGTGGTTAGTGGATGCGGAACTGATTCTGTCAGATCAACTCCAAGAAGACCATAGAACGTTAATTCGGTATACATCTGTGCCAGAGATGGGTCGGCTTGAACTTGCGCGCTCTGTTGCCCTGTCGATATGCCGGAAGAAAGAAATCCCAATTTCCCCGGGAGGCACAAACTTATTTACGTTTCTGGTTTATGCCTTGTCTGATATATTACTTGTGGACACGATGATCGCTAACGTGACAAGCCTTTGTCGTCATAAGGTAGAATGGTCTGAATATACTGTTTCATTACCTTTAGGATTTGGTGAATCAGTGAAACAAGCCACTTTAACTGTCAGAGAAATGTTTGAACAGTCGTGGGATTCCGTGCATGCTGCTCCCTCATGGCCCAAGAGTTCAAATCGAGCATCTGTTTCTCGCGAAAGTAAATCGGGTCATAACTGGGTCACGCTTGGTTTTCAAGGTGTCGATCCGTCAGATGATATACGCGGTACAGGAATGTTTGGCTTGCTCTGTTTCCATCACTATACTACTCGATATGCGACCAGAGCTGCGCATGACATTTACCAATCACGATCACCCGAAATCCATATCGACACGATTCGTACCCCCTGGTATCCGTCAGCTTTGGCCTCTATCCATGTTTCTAGTTACATAGCATCTTTATGTTTCAATGGTACTCTCAGGCTCTGGCTAATATGCAGTCTATTACCTCCGCCACCTCTCTCTACCGACAAAGATACGATCTATAAGCTCTACGACCAGCAAGAGTCCATTGCTTGGGATCTGCTTTTGGATCTTCATTCGTATATCCTAATCGAGTTTCATTCTTTCTGGGTCAAATCAGTGGAACTCGGCCGAGTTCGTACCATCATGGATTTTGACAAGTGTTTTCAGATCTTCACCAACAAAATGACTGCTACGTTCAACGCACGCCCAGTGTCCTGGACTTCAATGTACCCTTTCTTATGCGCATTTCCAAACATCCATTATTATTTTTCACGACGCGAATATGTATTTGCAAATTTGCCTTACGGAATACGAGGCTTCAAAGCTTATTTTGCCGAAATCGACTTTATTGATCAGCAACGGCTCGATCAGCTGGCGGAACTAGCAGACCCTTTTCAACAAGAAGATGAAGAAGATACGCTCTCGCAATATGAAATGGATTCTTTCACTGACCGTGAGAAATTAAAAACTTCATAGTTCTTACCGTTTCAAAATACAAGGCAATCAACCTTTCATGTACAATATATACATCGATCAAACATATCCAATTGCTAAACTTTCAAACATCACTAGCAAGACACTATAGATGAGGAACAACAAAAATCAAAAGTCAGAAGCAGAGAATAGCAAAATATCTAGCATAAAGAAGCAATGAACCGTCATATTCGTAATCTTTCAACACACGTTACACGTTAAATAAAAACCAATATCAACCCAACATTCGTAACACTAACCATCTTAACTTATAGCCTTCAACAAAACAAAAACAAGCAAAGCAATATAATAATAGTAGTAGTAGCAGTCGTAAGAAAGGGAAGAGTAAAACAACTCAGCAAATTAGCGAGCGTAACTGCAAAAATACATTAAACCAAGAAAATGTTGTAACAATGGTAGAATATATGTACGCCCTATATTCACCTCAGGATATAAGACCTAGTCACAGTCCGTAACATTTTTAACTTGACGAAAATAGGAAAAAGCAAAACTCCACATTTTCATTACATTGAAAAATAAGCCCACATAAGATCAATTTTTTTTGGCGTTTTCTAGTTCTTAAAGATAGTCGTAACCGTACTCTATACCAAAATGAAAGCAAATTCACAACGTCATCATCGTAAAGGAAATATAAAAAGTTAGAAATCGTAAAGCGATAAACAGGTGGTAAAGGAGTATTATGTAAAGTATGATGTGAAAATGAAACATGTACATAGTAAAACCAAAAAAGGAGGTATGGTATCGGACTCGCCCGTGAAATTAAAAAAATTGTCACTTTTCATCGCCTGAATCCCGCGCTGTCTCAGGATCGGTACTATCTCGTTCTCGTTCTTGTTGCTGCTGTTGCTGTTGCTGGAGTTGCTGTTGTTGGAGTCGACGCGACTTTCGGTTCCGTTGAATACCACCTCGAATCCATAATCCATTTCGTTTCAGAGCGTGAGAAAGTGGAGTCATTGGTAGCATAGAAGGAAAATCTTTTGCCGAATATACGCGGAATGTGTTACTAATTTGATATCCCATGATACCCATCGATCGGACCTGCAGTCCATTCATAGGATTGCTATGGTCTATCCACGCCCACTGAAACTTGAGGCAGTAAAACCCAGCAGTCGAAAACGAAAGATCTGGGAAACAAAAATAGCATGCTGGACCGCGATGGCCCTCGATATCAAGATCTAGATGCTGAGCATTGGTAACCATGTTTCCTCGGACAAGCGTTCGACCTGCACTGTTATAGAGAGATATTCTGACGCCAATCCCTGGCTGGCCGGCAGCATTCTGACGGTCTGCGGAGTAGGAAGATGGCGACGAAGAAGCGGAAGCCCATGGTGGACTGGCAGAATATATGAAGCACTGGACAATCCAAGAATAGCGCTTCATGTACTCGACGTCGACTTCGCCCGTGCGCCGAGAGCGAACTTCTAGTTTCAGGACGGGCGGCGGGTCGAGACAGCGTCTGTCGCGATCGACGTTTCCACACGAACGAGCGCGATCCGGTTGCTGAATGATTTCAAATACTGCCGAGTAATTTTGAAAGTCTGGTGGACCATCGGTATCAGCAGCAGTGAAACCTGCAGATTGATTATATTGTAGCGGTGCGGGGTGATTCAAGCTAGGAGAGGGGGACAGTGGGACAGGGGGATTTCGGGGCTTGGACGCCAAAGAATCAATAGATGTTCGGGACGTGACATGCTTCTGATCTAGAAAATCCGAGGGTGCTGGCAAAGAATGAGACGATAGATGGAAGCTCGGACTTTGAGAAGACACCGAGAGGGGTGACGGAGAGGGAGGTGGACGGAACTGGTATTGGGGCGGACCTAAAGGTTGATGCGGTGGAACTGAGACACTATCATTAATAGCTGGACTCGAAATAAAACTTTTTTCTTTAGCAATTGAAATCGACTGCAAAGCGGTTTTTGGATTATTAGCTTCCAATCTTGAAGGAGGCACCAATGTATGGTTGGCAGTCGGCGTCGCAGACAAATGCGAGGAAGGACTCTGAGAAGAGGGTAGATGGCCGAGCGAATGGGGAAGATATTTTTGGCTAGTCTGATAGCCGTAGGGTTGAAGCGGAGGAAGCTGCTGAGGATGCCAATCGCTGTGAAACTGACGAGGCAGTTCTGGAGGCGGAACTGTCCGAGATTGAGGAGTCGACTGTGGTTGGCCGCGATCAGGAGCAGCAACGGAAGCAGCAGCGGGTGCAGAAGTTGCAGCAGCACCCGAGGAGGCGGCGGCTGTAGCAGCAGATGCGGGAGAATAAGTCTGATTCAGCGCATGCTCGTTCGACGAGGAAGAACACATTTTGCTTCGGTGATTGATAACTGGTTGTGAAGCGGGGCATACAGAAGCAGAAAGCAGGCTGATTTCCACGTCGTCGTGGTCGTCGATGTCGTCGCTATCGTCGTCCAACTCGGGCCGGTCGCGTCCAGCACAACACTATCTTCGGCAACCAAAACACGAACCGGAGCTCACACAGCGCCTGCTTCTTTCTTTCCGTCCGCGCAAAAACTGGCAAGCAGACTGGAAATGTCCTCGAACCCCGAGTAAACAATAGAAATTTACAACCGAAAACGGGGTAAGCTGGAAGGGTCTGTTCGGTCACGTGTATAAGGTCATGTGATGCCCCTGAATAGTTTTTTTTCCTAGCAAGAAAGCCAGTTAGAATGTGCCTATTTACGAGTTACTAGATTGAGATAGTTCAAACTAACAGAGATTTGTACGTTTTGATAAATCGTACAGAAAGCCGAATTTTACTGCTAGAAGAAGTTCTAGTATAGTTTAGCTTAGTGTGGTTGCATGCCTCTTGCTAATCACCTTGTTAGATCCTTCTGTTTCTGCCGAGTTCAACCGCAACGATTTTTTTGGCACTCTAGTTTCATCTCACCTTTGCGATTACAGAGACTGTCCTACGCAACAATGGCCGATATCGAGGAAATAACGGCCAAAGTGTCCGCTTTGGGTTTTGACAAGCCCTCGCTTTATCCAGCACCCACACTTAATCTCTCTGGGAACCCGTTTGACCTTTTCCGATCGCATATTGCTGCTTTGCTTGCTCCGATTTCAGGCGTTGCACCAGATCTATTAGTCACTTCGCTCGAAAATACTCTACTACCTGAGCGTGGAGATATGGTTATTGCTATCCCTCGACTTCGAATTAAAGGTCAGGATCCAGAGCAATTAGCTGCAAAATGGGCTGAGGAATTCCCAAAATCAGATCTACTTGACAAAGTGATGGCTCGTGGCAAGTTTCTGCAATTTTTCTTTAATCCTTTGTTTCTCTACCGCTCCGTGATCCCTATGATTCTCAAGGAAAATTCATCCTATGGAAACTCCTCTATTGGTGCTGGGAAGCGTGTCATTGTCGAGTTTTCTTCGCCTAACATTGCAAAGCCCTTTCACGCTGGCCATTTGCGTTCTACGATCATTGGTGGATTCTTATCGTCGCTTCATGAACGGCATGGGTTTGATGTCATTCGAATAAATTATTTAGGTGATTGGGGAAAGCAATTTGGTGAGTCCACTCAACAATTTTGGATTGCCCCTGCGATTCTAACTTTGTAGGCCTTCTTGCTGTCGGTTTTAAGACTTTTGGAAATGAGGCCGAGCTCGAAAACGATCCTATCAATCATTTGTTCAAAGTTTATGTGACAGTCAATTCAGCACATTCCTCTGAAAAAAGTGTTGCCGACAAAGTAGAAGAAATTGCTAATCTTGAAAAGAAGCTTGAAACCGAGCTCTCGGAGGAAGACAAGACAAGGACTACTGAGGCACTCAAAGCTAGTCAAGAAGAGCTACCCAAGTTGATTGCTGCGGCCCGTGATTGTGCAGTCATTTTGGATCCCAACAGTTCTCTGAAGAACATTGACATTAGTGATATTGATCCTAATGTATTTGCTTCTCGACCTGTAGATACGGAAGCCAAGGCATATTTTAAGGCCATGGAGGACGGAGATGCTAGTGCACTCGCTCTCTGGAGTCGGTTCCGTAGTCTTAGTATTAAAAAGTACCGTGATACTTACAAGCGCCTGAACATCAGCTACACGGAATACTCTGGAGAGTCGCAAGTCAAAGAAGAAAGTATGCAGCGAGTCATTGATATTCTTGACAAACGTGGGCTTCTATATACAGACCGAGGTGCTAAGCTTCTTGATTTCAAACCATTCAACAAGAAGCTAGGTAAGGCGCTGATCCAGAAATCCGACGGTGCTTCTTTATATCTCACTCGAGATCTTGGAGCAGCGCTTGAACGCTACGAAAAGTACAAGTTCGATAAAATGATATACGTTGTCGCATCGCAGCAAGATCTCCATCTTGCGCAACTTTTCAAGCTAATGGAGCTCTGTGAATTTCCGTTTGCTAAGAATATGCAGCATGTCAATTTCGGAATGGTGCAAGGTATGTCTACACGTCGAGGAACAGTAGTTTTTTTGGATACGATTTTGCAGGAGACGCAACAAGCCATGCATGATGTGATGAAAAAGAACGAAGCAAAATACGAGCAGATCGATAATCCGGATGAGGTAGCTGATCTTGTTGGGATCTCTGCAGTCATGATTCAAGATATGCAAGCCAAACGGGTCAACAACTACGAGTTTAACTGGCAGCGAATGCTTTCTTTTGAAGGAGACACTGGTCCATATCTGCAGTACGCTCATTCACGTTTGTGTTCTGTTGAGCGTCGGGCAGGCTTTTCGACCGAGGAGATTCTTGCGGCGGATTACACTCTGTTGACGGAGCCTGTTGCCGGAGAGCTTATGCGGGTTTTGGCGCAATTCCCTGAGAATCTTCTCTTCGCGCTTCGTAACTCGGAGCCCTCCACTGTGGTATCCTATCTGTTTAAGCTCACACACATTGTGTCATCATGTTACAATGTTCTCTGGGTTGCCGGTCAGCCGGATGAACTTGCTAAAGCCCGCTTGGCTTTGTATTGCGCTGCTCGTGGAGTGCTACGAAGTGGTATGGTTTTGCTTGGACTAACACCCGTCGAGCGAATGTAAATTGATTTATTTTTATTATAGCTTTTGTTAATTTATTTCGGACATATATATAAATTAGAACACAACGAGAGCCGCTATTTCAACCAGAGAGGGTGTAAATCTAGTTTGATAGTTATCGATTCCAAGCTTGAAAGATCGCCGTCGCCGATAATTTTGCTCACGGAACTCATTCGTCGACCAACAAGGAAAATATCCTCTTTACCAGTACTCCATCCGAGAGGCCCATCTGTTCCCAGACCCTCAAGTTTCCGAGGAACCTCTATGCAGCCTTGCTTAAGCCAGGCTCTCAGACGGGTGATTGTTGCCGCGGCAATACTTGGATTTGTCGCCAACACACGAGATAGCATATGCGAAAAAAGAGCAATATTATGCACCTCATTTCTATAGAGATTTTGCTTTTCGATGATAAACAATGCCGTGTCAATCATCAGAGCTCGAGTAGTCTGCTCAAGCGCAGATGGAGCCGTAGAACGATCAGATAAGATCCGATTTGTAAGTTCAGCCGATAATTGTTCTATGGTTGCCAGTGCGGAAAATCGAGCGACTATCCAGTCAGAAAATTTAGCTTCTACTAATGATGGTGTACTTGGAGAAATGTCTAATATCGACCGGCATATGAATATACTAGCCATTTCCCGGAGATCTTCATCGTCGTCACTTTGAAAATCGAGCAAGCGGAAATACACCTTCAGTTTTTCGGAATCAAACGAATCACTCCTAATCGAGTTTAAAAATGCGAAGATTGACTTCAATGCAGCTTGACGTTTCGGAAACGTGCAGTTGTCATCACAAAACGCAAGCACAGCAGAGAACCATTGGTTGAACACGGATACGGATTGTCTTGATTCCATAATTTGCGACGCGAGAAGACCAAGCGTTTCTAATACTGACTCCTCGACCGAATTCTCTTCGAATGAATTCATTTGAATCCTCGAATAAAGAACTTGCCATTGATCTTCTGCAGGAGGCAATTTGAGGTCGGCATCAGTAGATAAAAGCCGCAATTTAAGAGATGAAAAGACTTGTAGAGATAAACACTGAAGTTGAGTCCATTTTTCTTTTTCCACTAATCTCCAGATATGCCTGATCAACTCAGTGCAGATCTCCAGGGAAATCGAGTCCACCGAGCTAAGTACCACATTTAATGCCCCTTGCCGAACAGAATAATTGTTGGATTCTAGACAGCGGCGAAGCTGCTTCACCACATCTTCAGACAAACAGAGAATTCTCTCGGCAAAGAACTCAGATACCTGATTGCGAAATAATTTTGAGCCAGCCTGATTGATGTTTTCGCTGAAATCCTGTTCTTGGACAACTTTCCACAAAAGTAGTCGGAGCTCTTCACGTTTACTACTTGTAGAATGGATAGCGATAACTGAGCTGCAAACACGTAGAAAAGTCAATGACACAGGAAGACAGTTCGACCGCGACACATCACCGAAAACAGAGATCAAAGAATCATACAGCTCTGGAGTCGGTTCCTTTGCAAAACTAGACTTTAATAAATTCTGTAAAGCTAATAAACGGCCATGCTGGGTGTTCGAAGATACGATCGTCAATGATTGCACAAGACTAATAAAAGTATCGGTCCAGATCTCGGAACTAATCAAAGCTACTAACGACCGTGCTGCCACCTCACGAATCTATAAACGTCAGTACTTTTATTTCACCGGAGCAATAATATATTCCTACCTTCCAAATGCGACTAGCCAAACAATTCATTACGAGAGGATAAAATGCATCTAGTCCAGAATCTCCCGTCGTAGCTTCTAATCTAGATAGCAATGATAATACAGGATATACAGTTTCAATATGGCTATCACCGTCACCAAATTGAGAAACATGTTCCGATAAGTGCCTTAGTAGTACCGGCTTAATGCTTTTGAACCTTGAAAAGAATAGTCGCGCTGACATTGACCCCACTGTGGCTCGAGAATCCGTAAATTTTCTACTTCCGAACAATCTCGCCTGAAGAGCTGCAAAAAGCATGACTCCACAGTTTCGGATCGACCATACCTCGCTCGCAAATGCTTCGATTGCAATGGCTAAAGCACGGTCAATAAAAAATGCTGATGCGCTTGAAAGTTTGGTTTCGATGAATATTGTTCGAATACTGTTGAACGCATGAACTTGTGGCAGATCCATTTTTTCACCTTCATCTCCGGCGTAAACTGGCACGACCGCAATCTCAGCTAATCGATCAAAAGTTTTAGTCAATAAAGGCCGCATACTATTCGTTTCCGCAGTGAGCACACCAGCAATTAGATATGGAATACCTCCCGACCGTCTTGTAATCGATTGGGCTTTTGCCTGTATTAACAAAATGTTTTCTTCAAGCCATTTGTTGGGCAAGGACACAAGCTCATCAGACCATGACGCAATATTGCATCGAGAGCAGCAGGCGACAAAAGTTGGATAAACTGACGAAAATGCTCCTCGGTGTCGGATTGTAGCAAGCTCCGACAACAGTAGGTTTCCAAGCCGAGAAACGTCGCTGGGCATTATTAAAGGTTGCTTGTTGGTGTTTGGAATCCGAGTTAATAATACGGTGAGCATACTGCTCGACTCTCCTACTGCTCTCCATGCGTAACTGAGGATGACTTGAGTCGCCGGTCCAAAAGATTCCTCTAGGGACGCAATGTAGTTGTCCTCTATTTCCTCGGGCAGATTGCCCTCTGGAGAATTATGAGAGAGAATTGGCTCGACGATGTCCCAAACTCGATAAGCGATATCAACAATTCTTTTGTGTGTTCTTATCCAATATTCATGGTCGGCAGTGTAATCAGCTTGCTCAAAGATCAGTCGTAAACTTGCAAAGTATCCATGTAGAGGAAAATCCCTAACGGCTGTAGGCAGATTGATTTCAGCTTGTGCGATCGACTGATCTAAAGAACTGAGAAGTGAATCCAGAAATTCCAAATGTAAGCTTTTAGTAGTACTAATGACCTTCAAAAGATAGTAACACAGATCAATTACTCGCGCCCCACCATCGCCTTCACGACCGCGCAGTCCGGTAATCATTCGCAACCCTACTTCAATGTAGCCGTCGATCACAGACTCTGTATGATTGATCTCTATTCCCGAAGCTGTAACAAATAAAGATTCAACAGGAGCCATCTTCAATATAGTTTCAGATAGAGCCCGGATATCTTCGTAATTGTTCGCTAGATTATCAAGAAGTATCCGAACTGAAGCATGATTGAAAATGGAGATGTGGAAAGGGAAATCTAAATGATTCTTATCATGCCATTGAGGTGAAATACGGTTGTCAAGGCCGGAGCGTACAAGGGTATGTAATAGCTTCAAGCCCATAAAAGTTCGCTGATAAGAAGATCCTGGTCTCATAAGCTCGAATAAATAATTTAGATAATCTTGCAAAAATTTCATGTTGGCTTTGATCACTTCCGCGGTCAATTCAAGTTGCAATTCGACTTCAACCATATCATTACCTGCCCTCTTGGAGTCTTCCAATTTACTTTGCAATTTGCGTTTCTCGCGTGTCAATGCATACGAGGAGTCACGAAGTCGTGTTATTAACTGCCGCATCAATCCAAAAACACGATTTCTGAATTCTGGATCCGACTCCAGAATCAAGTCATCTAACGAATTTCGTAGAACAGTTAAAATCTCGCCCCTAATTGGTCTCGATACCTGAGGAGAAGATACAGCCAGCGATAATCCTCCGATGCGCAACCCTTGTGTATAATGATGAAGTAAATATTCCAAAAATTGCGGAGATAATACATATAATTCTTCTCCTTTCGAAACATCATCGAGAAATCCCAGATCTTGCCCAACTTTCAAGCATCCAACCAGTACAGTTGTATCGGTTTCTAGCAACCGGTTTGAAATTTTTTCAAGATTGACAATAAAGTTTTTAAACCCTGAAGACGATATCTTAAAAATATTCGGTAATAAGTAGGTCAATATGTGCGCTCTAGTATCTTCATTTCGCAATGACTCCACAATCAAATTGTTCCAGATCTGTAGCCAATCAATTAGTTCCTTATCGGACTGCGACTTCGGGACAGATTTGCCATATTTTTTGTTCAGCTGGGAAATTTGACTTCGTCGAATCGACAAAAGAATTGCAGTGATCATCTTAGATATTGGGTTTGCCAGTGCGTTACTATACGTAAGTTTCAAGGAATCCCTTAGCAGATCGGGCTCTATATGAAGTATCCGCCAGCCACCAATCTGCCGAGCAAGAATTTCAACAACAAAATATACGACTCTCATTGTCCTCGGAAATTTTAGAACAATGTGAACCCATTTCACCAATCTTTCGTCGCGTTCATCCCGTGTCCACACTCGCTCAAGTAATGATATCGTCTTCACAAAGAGTTCTCTCAATGCGTTGCCTAATGCTGCACCGCTGTCAGTCCAGTGGGTACAGACAAAATCGAAAATCAGGTCTGAATCAGCTTTAGAATCTATGAACTCCGCATTTAAAAATGAATCTTGAAACTTAGGTGAATGAGTACAACATTGATTTGCTCGCTGAATCCATACAGAAAGTGTGTCGCAAGAGATAGTTCGATAATCTCCTAACGTGGGAGAATTGAGAAGCGATCTGAATAAAACCGGATAAATTTCAATGAGTGATCTTAAAAATCGATTAGCACTTGTGTTTAAAAATTTATCACTTGCCATACAAAGCTATATCTTCTTTGCCAACAAATTGCTCGACTTTAGTCTTGACCAAATACTTTCTGATCGCAGTCAAATCCGATTCTGATATGTATTTCTCCTCTATATATTTTTGTTCCTCCAAAATACGCATAACTTGACTAGAAACAGCCATTGTTGAACATTCAGACCTCTGCAAAGCTTGTTCTCAACGCTGTTGTCAAACAAATGGATTGAGAAGTAGTCCGATGAAAATTATTTAGCTAAGCTCACTAAATAGAGTTTAGACATCAGCCGCGCCAGCAGCCCTCTCAACAATTAGTCGGCTGACTACATAATAATTTAATTTGTATATTACAACCATATAGCAATAAAGATCAAAATGTCACAACTCTTGCAAATCCTACACAATTACTAGAATCATACGAAAACAAAAATCCGGAATCAAACAAAAATGCGCCAAATTAAACAAAGAATATGTATTAAGCTGTAGTAGCTCGAAACTGAATATTTCAGTCAGATTCGTCGTGTTTGGTCTTCTTCCGCTTTTCCTTTTTATCCTTCTTCTCCTTCTTGTGCTTTTTTTCTTTTTTTCTGTCTTCATCCTTATGCTTTTTCTCTTTCTTCTCTTTCTTCTCCTTTTTCTCTTGCTTCTCTTTCTTCTCTTTCTTCTCTTTCTTTGCCTTCTCTTCTTTCGTTTCCTCTTCGCTATCGGATTCTTCCGCAAGAGGAGCAGCAAGTTCTTCATCCGAAACTTCATCTTCGGAATCAACTTCCTCAATCTTCCTCTTTCCGTTTGTCTTGACCGTTGTAATAGAATCAGCATCGATATTATAAGCACGTTGAGTTGCAAACTCAAATTTCGGTTGCTGTTGGACATTAACGGCAGTCTTTGTAGACGTAATCTCGCGACCTTCTAGTGCCTTTAACCGAGATTCGATTTTGATCCGGTGGTCTATTCCAATCGTGGCGATGTCCTCACGGTCCTCGGAGAGAGCATCGAAGCGAAGGCTGACGGCAGCCTTAGCAGCTAGCATACGTGCAATCTTGCCTTTGTTCTTTCCAGTTGCCTGTCCAACTAATGAAGCATGATAGATAATGCCGTACTTAGGAGTGTCATGTTTGGTCTTAAGAGCACGAAACAATGCCTTCTCAGCACCGAGAATCTGAATAGTAGATGCAGGAGCTTTGGCCAAAGATACCATAGAGCCAGCATGCGCAATGAGTCTAGCACCGACTAACTCACCAACAAGAGCAGTCAAATTAGGAGCAATAGCGGCCATCCGCGCGTTGAGATAGTTGGAAAGCTGCACACGGTATTCTGAAAAGTCAATAACCTGCTCGGCCAACGAATTGATATTATCTAAATCATATTGGGTAATTTCAGTGCCCATGGAAACTTCAGCGGCGCTCTTTAAAGCCTGCTCAATCTCTTCTGGTAATACCTCCGCAAAATCAGTTTCTGCAGCCCGCGACCGGAAACCCATGAGCTTAATTACCCGTGCATAAGCCACGTTGTCTTGCACAATTTTAGCCATCTCAGGGAAATGCCAGCCATACCATTCTTTGACACGCATAGCGTAAGTATTGAGCTCTTTGTCGAGATCGTCGAGAAGCCCAATGGCTTGGACTATCATAACGTCAACTTTGTCTGCTGAGAATTTCAGTTTATGGCGTCCAATAGAATGTGCCAGACCCAGAGACATGACGTCAATATCATGTTCTTTCAGACCTGGAAGTATAGAGGGAAGATGTTCGCGAATAGACCGATACAGATCTTGAGTGGCCGAGTCAGATATAATTTTGAATGAAACGCCAGACAGATTGTTAATTGCGTTTCCTAAAGCAAAGTTAGTTCTTCTATGATCTCTCCAATTAAATATATCATATACGTACCGAGCTTAGGGTCAGCAACAACAAGCTTTGTTTTCTTCTCCTTGCCGTTCTCAGAAAGAAGATTCGCCAACTTTGTAGAGACCTTGCCATCGATAATAGCGTTCGTTTCCTCTAAAGCGCTTGCGGCAGAGTCAAACTTTGAAAAAGCTTTTACTTTCAATCTAATTAACACGTAAATAATTTGCAGTCTCCAGATTGCCATTCAAACTCACGCTGATAGCACACTCTCCGGTGTCATCAGATCCACCGGGGATTTCAGAAGATTCTTATCCTTCGCCTTAAGTAAAGCGTATCCTGCCGCGGTTTCGGTCAAAATCAGCATATTTTACTCTGATGCTTCTAATATGACAGATGTTTATTATTATATAGTTAGTTTAGCAACTAGAGCTTTATTCCAAATCTTAGACTTCCGTAGCTATTTTCTAGACCGAGAGTAATGTGGAACGTTAGCTGGATGTTGATTTACTAAAAAATTTTTGGCTCGACCAAGGCGCACCCGATTACTATCTCCAATATATCTCAAGGCACTATCCTTAATGAGCATTCCTTAATCTGGGTATTAACACTTCAGGGGGAATAATGATCTATTCACTCATACAAAGAAAGTTTGCACAAAAAGTCACTCATTAGTACACATGATCCACTGTCTTAATCCAGTAACTGGACTCGTTCGCGATATCTATTTCTAGGCCAGCAAAAATATTTCAGCTATCTTTTAGAGTTGAATATTTCAGTCATTATAAATCAGCTCATGTAACTATGCCTAGCATAATTTTTATTCTCGTTTTACTGGGAGGTTATCTATTGCATGCTACACTCCACTGTATCTACTCACAAATCCATTCAAATACAAATAAATATAATCGATGCTAGATTAGAACAATATAAAATCAACAAAAGCAGGAAAAGTTTCACATGATATTGGGGTGACTAACGAAATAAAAATTAAGCGCAATAACTTTTTACGGACAGAAGAGGAAAAGCACAACTCAAAAGTAATAAACAACAACTTCCAAACACAGAGAGAGAAAGAGAGAGACAGATACGAGAGCTAACCAACCTGAACCCCCTATAAAAAAAACCTTTTTACAATAAATCAATTCGTCAACTTGTTGAAATCTATGCATTCGCAAAGAAGTTCTTATTCATGTAATCAACCGCAGAAGCATACCTACCAATTTTGTGCTTGGCATACAACAGCCGGACATTGTGTACTGCATTCCAAGACTATGAAAAAAAATATTACTTATTTGCCATTCAAGCGTTTGATCACCTTGGGAACTTCCGTCCAATCTTCTCCATTAACATCATCAATGACATGTTGCGGAACAACCTCGGTCTCTCTGGGCTTACTGTCTTGCACTCTCTCAGGCTCATCTTCTTCCTCATCAGGAACAAAGTCATCTCCATTCTCAGCCAATCTTAAAAGATCAAATTGCTTATTAACCGTGAGCTCCTCGCCTTTGGATTCCGAAGCAGAACTAGTCCTAGTTGGGGGTGCGGGAGTAGACGACGTGGAAGAGGGCGCTGGCGAGTCTGGCTTGGGTCCAGTTCCACGGCGCTCCATGATAAGTCGCTCAATCTTCTCCAGTTCCTCTGCAGATCTGCCATGACGGTCCGCACCGTCCTTTGGTCTGGAATTTCTTTTACTATCTTTGGCCCGTTCTTCACGTTTAGCTTTGGCCGCTTCAGCCTCTTCGCGACGAGCCTTGGCCGCTTCAGCTTCCTTCCTTTCGCGCTCCAGCCGAGCTTCCGCTATTTCCTGAATTTTCTTGTTTGTATCCACAGGTGCCGCAGACCCGAAAGGGCTATTCTTGCCAGCATACGCACTCGCAGTGGTAGAATTGTCTAAAGGTACTGTTCTTTGCTGGAGATTAAGACGTGGTCGGCGAGATGCAGGTGCTTGCTCGGCTTCAGGTGTTGCGGAACCCTCACGAGAAGCAGGGCCCGAACGCCAATTGTCGAATGATCTTGTGTTCGTAGAAGAATTTGACGACGATGATACCGTACGCTGAGTCCGAGTTGGAAGCGGGCCAGATCTCGTCCAGTTATCAAAATCACGAACTTTTCCGTCTGAAACAGCACGATCACCGCGGGGAGCACGCTCTGGTAAAATGGTGTGTCCTGAACGCCAGTCTCCCTGAGTTCTGTCTTCTTTAGCTAGAGGGACAAGTCAATAATTTCTCTATAAAAACACCAAAAACAGTCACATACGAGGATCAGCAACGTTGATTCTTACAGGACGATTCAAAATCTCGCTCTCGGTAAGCTTAAGGGCATCTACAAGCCCTTCTCTCTCTGTGAATTCAACGTAGGCATAAGCATACATGCGGGCTTTGTCGTGTCCACCACGAATAATACGAACAGATTCCGTAGCAAACGACTTGAAGAATTCCTTGACATCCTCCTCATTAGCTTCGTTGGCTAAATTTCCAATATAAGCGATGAAAGGTGGTTCGTCGGGTACAGGACGTTCAATGCGCTCGCGAGGTTCGCGGTCTCGAAAACCATGTCCATCATCACGGGACGGACGTGAGGAACGATATCCAGAGTCATATCTGTCCGACGAGGAGTCAAATTTGCTCCCTCGAGTACTCAAGTCGAATTCTAAAACAAATATTAGCGCTTCTATTTTCAGAAAAATTCAAATTTAACTGTATACCTTTCTCAGGACCAACAGATTCATATCGAGACGGAGTGGAAGATTCAGAACTATACTTGTTTGAGCTGTATTTATCAGAACCGTATTTATCAGAGCCATATTTATCAGCACCATATTTGTCAGAGCTGTATTTATCAGAAGAACTGTTATAGCGCGTCTCCGTAGTGGCGGTGCTAAAGCGGTCAGAAACGTATCTGTTGGTAGAACCACGGTCGGCTAGACACAATTAGTAGGCGATAAATCCAAAACATACGTGCTAAATATTCGGCACTCACGCTCATTTTCTAAAATACAAAAGTTAGTACAAATTCAGCACAACTTATGGTCCTTATTAAACTTACTTGCAGTCTGAGGAGGGACAAAGAAATCGTCTTCATCTTCCGCCCATGCGCCCAAGGCTGTAGAACCAGACTGTCAGTAGTCGGACGAGGAAAAATGCAGGTCGAAATACGCACACGCATCTTGGAGAAAGCTCCCCAAACTCATTTTCTGTTTCGATGCTTTTTTCGGAGCTGTAATATGTTAGAGATTACTAAATTATTCTGGTTTTCTTCTACAACCAAGAATGGATAAACGCACCCATTTTGGAGTAATTTTCGCTGAAATAATTGAGGGAGATTCGGGGAAATAGAGCAAGTGCTAAACAGAGTTAGTCTGCTATAATAAATTCTTTCAAATCGCCGTAAGACATACTCAAACAAGTCTGTCCGGAAAATTGAATGCCGACCGGAACAGAATTTTGGAACTGTTTTCGCGAGGAGAAAGAATTTTGGCAGATTAGAAAAAAAATATTGCGCTGTTAGTGAGTGACATAACTCTGCACATGTTGCACAGTTCGGGAATACACGCGTAAATATTAGTGCACATGCCATAACTAATCGGTCAATTATATGCAATTATATTTATTCTATTTTAAAAAAATTAGCTTTTAGTTAACAAGGCCTTGCTCTGCTGGTAATCCTGATCCGTGTAATCGGATAAACTTGTCACAGCGGGGAATCTCGTCGTTTATGTGGCCGATAGCAATGACGGTTCCACCCCATTCATCGACGAATCTTTTGCAGCGGAAAATGCTTTCATCGTTCATTCCAGAGAAGGCTTCATCAAGAATCAGAATTTCGGGATTCTTGACGATGGCACGAAGAAATAAAATTACTTTTTGGTCGTTGAGGGTGAGGTCAGAAAACATAGTTTGACCGTCCACCTTGAAGAATGAAAGTAGACTGTTTACCCTCGCTTCACGTTCCTCTTTCAGCAGATCACCTGCAACATGAGAAGAAGCAGTAGGCGGTAAAAAGCTACCTACAGTAAAACCAGTCAGCACAGCTTGACGAGCAGTAACGTTTTTGGGGAAAATAGCGTGGATCTCAGGAGAAGCATGGCCAATAATTTTGTTGATAGAAAAGTAATTGTGCTTGCCGACCCTGCGCGGTTCATCGAGCATACGAATTTTGGAGTTCCATGATTTTGGATGGTCCGCAGTAAGCATGGAAAGAAGTGTACTCTTACCAGATCCTAAATAATTAGCCAGCGGTAGTGACGGGTCAGTGCGATAACAAACCATTGTTGCCTCTAAGATGCCATCTATCTCCGGGATATATAACCCATTTTAAATCTCGAATAACAGGTCGATCCTCATACTGGATTGTAACATAATCCAAGTCCACGACGGTATTCGCTTCAATGGCTTTTGGAGTCATTCGAGCCGACTGGAAGTCAAATGATTCGCCTCCGCCGGCAAACTGTTCTCGCTCGGCAAGTAATTTTGCAATTGTTTCAGCAACCGCTTCTTTAGAGCCAGAGTCAATAATTCCAGCTTCACCCACTACAGCAATATGAGTAATCCAGTCAGGAACAGGTTCGTGAATGCGGAGTCCGAGAATGACATGTGGATTTGGAGGAAGTTCCGCCAGTAAGTCCGATAGATTCGTAGTAGCAGTCGGGTCCAGTCCCACTAGATAGAATTAGCCAAAGAACAATCATAAAATCATATAGACATACAAAAAGGCTCGTCAGCAAGCAAAATTCTCGGTGCTTTTAGCAATCCCCGAGCAATTCTTGCCCTCCTGTTCTGACCATTACTAAGAGTCACGACCCATTGCTTCAACATGCTGCCAATATTCAGTCTGCCGATGACGCTTTTGAATACGGACTCTTGTCGAGCAAGAGACTCCTTATCCGTAGAGTCTGCATGAAATGCTCGGCGTAAAAAGGCGTCAAGGTCGGTATCCTCTGGCTCCCTATGGTGCTCGTAACGAGCTGCCAAATAGGTCGGCCGTATGTCAGTATCGAAAGAAATCAGACTAGTCACCGTAGCAGGCCAAACTGATTTCTCTAAAAACGGAAATAAACGCGACTGCGCTGGAACAGCAGTCAAATGGCCTGCTAGGCATTGTAGTAACTGTGTTTTGTGAGTGCCGGTTATAGCCCATCGTTCGTTCGGTTCTATAGTCAAATTCAACGGATTCGGATATAAGTTTTTACCATGATGCTGGACACGCAGCATGCAGTCCTTGAGGACAATAATTGACTTTGCGGATGCCATTTAAAAAAGTGGACAGTTGGCTCCATTCAGAACTGATCAGAATGATTCTGGAGAAAGGTTGGCTCGTGGGGACAGCTCGGATACGATGCGGCGACTTCTAGGTCTTTAAAACCTCGTTCTTCATTGGATTGTGTTATCCCCTCCGTAGAAAGACAAGATTTATTGATTGTTTTTCTCTGTAGCAATCAGGCAGATTATTTGATCACAGATATCTTTTCACACACTATGTTTTCACGAAACCAGCCGAAACGACCAGTAAGTACTTTAATGATCAGCGTCAGATATCCCATACTCACATCACAGACGATCGAGATTAATCATTCTCGCAGCTCTCAAGTTCAAAATGCTTCACATAACTGTCGATTGACTTTGTCCGATCCTCAGGTTATTCTCCCCCCGAGCACTGCTTCTAGCTCGGCGACCAGTAAACCTGCGTCCTTGCAATCAGTCAATGGCAACCCCGCCCAGCTACATCCAGTGTTTTTTGGAAATAACTTGAAGGCTCTAACACCATCCTCGGGCACATATCGTTTGTCTGATCCCAAGATTACACATCCCGCTTCGTGGGGTTATCAGAGTACAGATAGTTCATGCAGTGCTGCGAGTCGCTGCTGTGGACGTTGTAGGTCAAAGCTATAGTCCTTCATGCTTTTTTGACTTCAGTGGAATTTCACTGCTAATGCCTGTTTATATTATAGTATATTTCAAGTCTTGCCAAGGCTAATTTGTCATGGCACGTTTCCGTTGGAGTTTTTTTGGTTGGTGTTGGAGTCTTGTTATTTGAGAGATCGCCATCAGATCGCACGTTAAGGTAAAGATCTGGATTTCTCAATGCTAAAGTTGATTATCTCATTGCCCTACATTTATCTGATTCTTTCATAGTTTCATGAAATAAAATCAATATATTACTTCTATCCACTGTACTTAATATACCTCATGAGTTAAATTCAGATCTAGATAAATTTCACAGGTTATGTTGCAACCACGTGATATTTGCTTATATGAAATTCCTCCCACTCATACTGAATTTGTAGTTTTTATTAGTGCAAGTACGACACAAATATTTTGTCTGTGATTTTAAGATTGAATATCCGAAATGCCAGTTTATGTTAAAGGCGGGGTCTGGACGAATGTCGAGGGTAAGTTCAATTGATTTTACGATTGAAGTGGATAAAGACTGACAGAGATAGATGAGATTGTTCGAGCAGCGTGAGTATACATACGAGCAACAGCAGAAGAGATTATTAGGAGTGCTGATTAAATAGAATCGCTAAGTATGGTCTAAATCAGTGGGCTCGTGTTTCTTCTTTGCTTGCGCGTAAGTCCGCCAAACAGGTCAAGGCTAGATGGACTGAATGGCTTGATCCATCTATCAAGAAATTAGAATGGTCAAGGGAAGAGGACGAGAAACTGCTTCATTTGGCCAAGCTAATGCCCACACAGTGGCGCACTATTGCGCCTATTGTTGGACGAACAGTCACTCAATGTTTAGAGCGATATCAGAAGTTGCTCGATGATGCTGAAGCTGCAGAGAGTGCAGGTCTTGGTTTGTCAGGTCCTGGAGGTGAAGCCATGGCTGCCGACCAAGTTCGTAGGTTACGACCTGGTGAGATCGATCCAGATCCTGAAACTAAGCCTGCCAGACCTGATGCCATTGATATGGACGAAGATGAACGAGAAATGCTTTCTGAAGCTCGAGCTCGCTTGGCAAATACACAGGGCAAGAAGGCGAAGCGAAAAGATCGTGAGCGTTTACTAGAAGAGAGTCGTCGATTGACCATTTTGCAAAAAAGGCGCGAATTAAAGCAAGCTGGAATTAAGTATGAAAATTTAGTGAAATAATGTTCAGACTGCTAACCCTACAGTGTAAAACTGACAAAGAAGAAGCATAATGACATGGATTACAACGCAGATATTCCATTCGAACATCAGCCTGCTCCCGGTTTTTTTGACACCACAGATGAATTGGAAAACAACGCAGAAGTAAAAGCCGATTACGATGCCAAAACACGGAAGTCAGGTGCACGACGGAAGGAATCTGAAGACCCAAATGCTTCTCATAAGCGTCGGCAGCGTGAGGAGGGCAAAGAGGGCAAAGACAGCAGTTCCACAGATCAGCAATCTATCCTTCGAGCAGAAAGATTACAAAGATTACAAGAACAAGAACAGCTTGCGAAGCGAAGGAAGCTAGCCTTACCGGCACCACAAGTTACAGATGCAGAGGTCGAAGAGATTGTCAAGTTAGGACGAAGTAACGTCGATCTCCAGGAAGTAGCAGAGGAGGAAGAGATGGAAGATGCAACGGATGATATTTTTGCAGGTTCTTCAACAGCATTATCGAATTTTTTGAAAGCTGGGTTCAGAAATCTGCCCAAGCCAAAAAACGAATTTGATTTAGTAGCTCCTGAAGAAGAGCCCCAAGAACTGTCAGTAGAAATGCAATTGCAAGAAGCCGAGTTAGAGGAAGACGCTGGTGAGCGAGAACGGAAAATTAAGGCCATTCAAGCCGCGGAATCAGAGCGAGCAAAACTTCGACGATCAGCGGTGATTCAACGCAATCTTCCCCGACCAAAAATTCTCAACGGAGACCATCTTTGTATGATGTATATAGAGGCAAGCGATCCCATCCGTTCGGTAATTGCAAAAGAAGCGCGGGAAATGATTCTTTCGGACGCTTTGAAATATCCTCCAGCTGGCGGCAAGTTATATAATGTCAAAAATGCAGCTAAATTGGACGACATGAATGACAGGCTACGCTCCAAAGCTTTGACAATGATTGAGGAAGAAGTCAAGTCTCTTGCAAGCCTTGAACAATTTACAGAGGCTTTCGAGGCAAAAATGCAAGGAAATCCATATAGATTGCCTGGATTTTAATAAATAAATAAATATTCCGATTTATGTTCATTGTAAAGTAACCGAAGCTATAGTCGATGCAGAGTGGTTCTTCGCTCTAACCATGCTTTGAGCTGCTGGCCGCACGTTTTCGTTGATTTGTCAACTCCAGTGCAATTTCCCATTCGGTATCATTATCACTGTATCATCATTTTTTTAAGAGCATCAAAGGTGGCTGCTAAATTTATTTTTTTGTTATCGTGCAATATTCGTCGTTATTTTAGAAATCCCGAAAGCAATCACAAACCTCTCATCACTTATCTATATATGTCTCCTCGACCTATAACCACATCTACTTCCGCACCAACAAGTGAATTATCCTCAGTCATTGACACACTCGGTAACGCGCTATTTAAGGAATCTCAGGCTGCCAATACTCAGGAGAAAAAACTAGGTGTTCTATTAGGTGGCTATATACAGCGGCAACGAGCTCTGGGATCGAAATTACAAGACGCAGGTGACGCATATCATCAAAGTCAAATTCAGAAATACGTTTTTGAGGGTCCCAAGAATTGAATAACTTGTATAAATATTTATATGGTTCTTACAAGAGCTTTAAATGATAATATATTCTAAATTCTGATATTAAATAAACATAACTTGGGAGCATTACCAAATATACAAACAGTTCCTCTTTTATCCTGTTCGATCAATTTACAATGACTCCGGTCGCTTAAGAATCAGACCTTTCTTGATCGTCGCCCAGCCAATAAGACGCCAATGTTTTTCGATTCTACGAGAAAGAGCGATCTTTTCGCCCAATTCCGTACATGCTGGGGAAGTAAGCTGTAATTTAGCAAGGTCCTAGCAAGACGAATTTAGTACCGTACATCAGTTCACCAGCAGAGCAATACTTACAGCTTTGACGCCAACAACACGCGCACCAGTCGCGGTGGATCCAATATTCACCATGAGAATCTCGTTCTTGGTTAATTTCGAAACACGTGCCTGCTTCTTCTCGTCCGTCTTCACTCCGAGTAATCGTCGAAGCAAGAAGTAGTTGATTTCAATCTCCGTGTAAATTTCGGGAAGTTTACCCTTTGAACCCAAAACATGGCCTACAAGACGATCGGCTCGACAAAGAGTCGGATCAATCTTAGTACCAACTCCGATCAATCCACCAGGGACAGCGAATTTAAGATCATTATGTTCAGCGTAGAGCGAAATAATGCGACTAAAAATAGGAATGCATTGTATCTTTCCCTCGTTATCCTTCGTAACAATGCCAGGACGAATCTCAATCTCATCACCTAATCGTAAAACACCATTCAAAATACTCCCTCCCGCAACTCCTCCCTTCAGATCATCGATCTCAGATCCGGGTTTGTTAACGTCAAACGAACGAATGACAATTAATTTAGGATCGGCCATGAAATCACGCGGTGGAACAGGAATTGACTTTACCAAATATTCATTCACTGCATCGATATTGTATTTCAGCTGCGCTGAAATCGGAATGATTGGTGCCTTATCAGCAGCAGTACCTTTAACAAACTTGAGAATACTCTTATAATGATCAAGTGCGTTTTCTTCTCGCATTAAATCGACCTTGTTTTGAAGAATGATGATGTGGTTGAGCTTCATGATCTCTATAGCAGCGAGATGTTCTGAAGTCTGCGGTTGCGGGCAAGATTCATTACCTGCAATAAGTAATAAAGCTGCGTCCATAACAGCAGCTCCCGATAACATAGTAGACATAAGAATATCATGACCAGGACAATCGACAAAACTAACATGTCTAAGAAGTTGATAACGGCCATTGCAACCTAATCTCTCACATCGCGGGTTAATTTCCTTCTCTGAACGAAACGATCGGTAACAATCTGGTCGAGGGCATGTCGGCGAATCGCACTTGTAAATTTTGGCGTTGGCGTATCCAAGCTTGATTGTGATGTTCCGCTCGAGCTCGTTCTTAAATCGCACGGTCTGAACGCCCGAAAGAGCCTTAACTACTGTACTTTTTCCGTGAGCGACGTGACCAATAGTACCAATATTGATAGTAGCTTGTCTCGCAATGATCTCGATACTGAGAGGATTAAGCTGAGAAAAATCTGGGTTATCAGGTTGCTCAGGAAGCCCGATTGGTTTTTCGTCATCATCATCATCTTCTTCCTCATCCGAAACAGAATCCTTCTCCTCCGGCTCAGCAAAACTGACCGATTTTGTCTTCGTAATCTGACCTTGAGCAGCTGCTTCATCTCCAGAGAGGGGAGGAGTGGTAACTCCAGTAGTTTCTGAAGTGTCCATGATAGTTGCTCTTGCTGGGTATTGTTATTAGCAGCAGAATATTCAGACTTTATGGAAGTTAAAACAGAAAGCTTTAACTTTTCTCCAGCGGTATTATTATTTAACTATTTGTTTCAACAAATTTTAGCAAGAATACCTTCAATTTCTTTTGAGAATTTTGTTGGGTGTGCTGTAAAGGAACGAAGTTGTGGCATAACTGAATACTTAATGTGGGTATGTACTCACTCCTTTGCCGGGATCACTACTGGCCATTACCAAATTCATTTCCGATTCAGCAGTAGACAAAATCAGTGTGTTTAGAATGGCATCTGAAGATTCTTCAGTCAGATCTGAAAATGTTTCATCTGGTCAGACATTGTCCTCATCAGCGGTCAGTATTGCCTCTGAAAATGCCGGACATAACTACGAGTCGTTTTATCAAGATAGCCCTCACCAGTCATTGGCGTCTCCATACGTAATTTCTCGGCATGGAACCAATGGCCAGGCGAATTTGACGTCTAGCAGACACTCTCGGACTCATCAAGGTACTCCAGCATCAGGCAAGACTTCCACTCCTCGTTCCGCAGCAAGATCGCAGACGCTACTGATCAATTCCAAGATGCGTCATATCAAGAAAAGAGATGGCGAGCCGCTATGGAGAAAAGACATTCAATATGATTTTCTTTATGCCATATTTCATGATAATACCAGAGTATTTACAAATGCTTATGATGGGACCACAAATCATACTTATTCAGAGATTTACATTGACGCAATGGCTCGATCGTCGAAGTCTTCCCGTGTTCTTCGGGAGAAACTCCTTGGTGATCATCAGGCTGGTCTCAACATTGCAATGGTTTGCCTATTAGTGAATATAGGTCGTATGAATACCACACTGAATTGTATGTTCCAATATCTGTTGTGTGAGCTTCTGGTAATCGGCTTTTCTAACGTTGTCAGTTTTCCCAGAAATGCGCGCTCAGTTGCGAACATATCATCCTATTCCCTCTCTACAGTCTTATGCTGATCCCACAGCGTACAAGCAGCTTCAAGATGCTCCTCGCCTCAAGTCAATATTGAAGGGAGCATGTGAAGATCAACCTGAGCCATCTACTCTAGAACAGCTTCTTATCCAAACAAAATTCCCCCGCACGAATCCTATCAACTTGGTTTTCATTCTTGCTACGTATGCTCGGCGTGTTAGTGAAATTTTTTTTGTTGAACCGCATGAATTTTATGACTTGATTATGAATACAGAGCTTTCCAGCGAGTCACGCGCGCTTGCTTTTTTATGGCTCATGTGGGCTTATCTGGAGTCTGATCTAAGCCCTGCACAGTTACGTACAAATCCGTTTGGCATTGGCCAAGAAGATGGAACTAAGGTACCAGCATTTGATCTTCTTTCACCTGAACAAGTTGATGATGAAAATGTTGATACAATATCTGAGAAAGAATTTGCGGAGAGGATGATCGAAGAGCGCAAACGAAATATTGAATCGAATTGGAGTGCGGTGATTAAGAGAGAGTTGCCTAGTAATTTACAAAGACGAAAGAGAAAGCTCAAACGCAAAAGCGGCGTTGAAGGTCTGGGAGAAGATGGGTCTGATTCAGAAGGATCTCCACATTCTCAAGCTGAAATGGGAGGGTTTGCTTCGCCATACAGTGCTAGTTTTCCGGAGCCTAAGTCAAGCTCAAGGTCATCCTCTAAACGTCAAAAGAAGAGTGAAGTAGCGGCGTATGAATTAATGGTCGAAAGGGAGAAGAAGTGTAATTTTAAGATAGACCATCTGATCAGAATCTCTGACCGACGACAGAGACGAAATAGGGTAGCAGAGGGCGCCATACACCGCGCATGGAAAAGTATTAAAACACGAGATCCGTTTGAGCACTCTGAGGATGAGCAGTCAATCTTAAATGCTGAGTTAATTGCTTCTGCGGCGTCCTCTCACAAGAGGAGAAATGTTGATATGTCGGCTTTGAACAGTCAAATTCAGGCGAGCTTGGCTGATGGTCGGGATCCTAATGCAGTGCAAGATTTTGGAGAAGAGTGTGAGAAAATGGCTACAGCATTTCGACGTGCGAATCGGTGGATTTCTCGTTGGTATGGCATTAAAAATTTGGACTCGCGTCCAATACAAGAATTTCAACAACGTCTAGTGATGGAAAATCCTCTAAAGAAACGGACTTCGAGACAGTCATACTTAGGTCGACATCATAGTTCAAAAAAATTGCCGTCAGGAGAAGCGGAAGTGAAGACCGAAGAAGAATTTTTAGATGAAAAAGCATCTACACCACTGAAGACGCCTACAGGTCGACGACGAAAAAATACGACTACTCGCGCGGGACCGGAGTACATGCAGGTACACAGTAAATCACGTTCTGGCGCTATCCACATAAATGA
The DNA here is from genome assembly GCF_038497815.1 of [Lipomyces] oligophaga. Classification (NCBI taxonomy): domain Eukaryota; kingdom Fungi; phylum Ascomycota; class Lipomycetes; order Lipomycetales; family Lipomycetaceae; genus Lipomyces; species [Lipomyces] oligophaga. Next base: position 29,236 of record NW_027117792.1, on the reverse strand, counting down.
GGAAGAACGTGGAGCAATAGAGGAGGGGGAAGAAGATTCTCACTCAGGCATCTCTATGCCAGTCGTAGCCGAAGCATAAATGTTAAGTACTCCGGACGAGAGTGTTTATGGTTGTCATGGAAACCTTTTGTTATTATTTTTCCAGAATTGGTGTACGAGCGGCGGTGCGCCACCAGATGTGTATTTTATCTATTGTTTAGAACAGTTCATCCAACATATAAGAATTCAGAAATCTTTGACTTATATGAGTAGGATTTATTTGCCATTTAACGTGTTATCTAAATTTTGACAATTTTCTCGAGTTTATCGCTTTTTTTCAGTTCTGGCTGTTGACGATCAACCACGAGGACACATCAAATCAGAACACATTCGCCAGTCAGTTTGCATGCATAGAGTGAGAGCTTTGCATAATCAATAGCAGAATAAAAACGCAATTTGCAGAAATCAGTTTAATTTAACTTGATCACTGATGGACTCTCAGTTTGCCAACCAGACAGTCAGTTCGTACTCGTCGTTGAAGATGCAAGAGACACCTGCGTCTACTGCCAATAATCAGTCTGTAACCAAGCGCTTGCAGAGTGAGCTTATGCAGTTAATGGTTTGTTTTATAATCGTGATTGAAACGAAAACTTGAATACTGAACGTCTTAGATGTCGAATGTGCCTGGAATCTCGGCGTTCCCGGTCTCTGATGCCAGTCTCTGCCACTGGACTGGTACTATCTCTGGACCTGAAGGAACTGTAAGTCGCAATTTTGAATGTCTCTTAACTTGGCTTGTTATGATGTGTATTCTAACCGTATTTACAGCCTTACGAAGGTCTGAAGTATAAGATTTCGATGGTATTTCCCTCAAACTATCCTTATCGTGCGCCTTTGATTCGCTTTGTCTCTCCAATGTGGCATCCTAATGTCGATATGTCTGGTAATATCTGTCTCGACATTCTGAAAGAAAAGTGGTCGGCGGTATATAATGTGCAAACAATTCTTTTGAGTTTACAATCGCTTCTTGGTGAGCCCAACAATTCTTCACCACTGAACGCTCAGGCCGCTGATCTGTGGGACTCTGATCAGAAGGAGTACAAGCGGTTAATGATGCAGCATTATAAGGACATTGAAGAGATCGGCGAGGAATAATAGATATGAGGCATACCATAAAGGAGTAACTTTTGATTATAGTTTTTTTCTAAGGGTGGGCATTGTATTATTTCCAAGGCTATTATTATTTTATTGTAAAATTCTGTTACTGAATAGATAACATTATTCTAAGTCTCTTTGTCCTCTGCTGACGGTCGTAAGAGGATCGCAGGAAACCTGGAATTTTTTCGTTTCTCACCAATTTCACTCTCGTGACCATCTTTTTCTTTTGACTGATCTTCAGACAGATCAGTGGAATTAGAGGCTGTGTCGTTTGGTACAGAAAATGCAGGAATTGTAATTTTCACAGGGCCTGATTCTGGCTTTATGGTTGCATCCGCAGATTTTTGAGATTCATCTATCGATAAATCAGGGAGTTCCCCGGATTTGCTTTGATCTGCACCTGGCTCTGCAGTCCAAGTGGAAATAGTCCATTCCCATCCAGTGAAACTTTTCAGCTCAACTGTTGTGCGGGTCCATTTGCGACATGGATGTCCTGATCGATCTAGAGCGCGCAACTGGGCGTTTATCGATCCCTGATTTGCTTTTGGGCCCAGCTTCGAATGTGTAGCGTGATGAGAACCAAGACCACCAGGCGTGCCTGCCGCTGTGGATGGGTCAGAAGGACCGAGAAGCGGAGAAGAAGGGGTACCTAGGCGTTTCCGCTTGGAGACTAATGATAAGCCTGCTGCACTTGAATGTTTGCGTTTCGAGCTTATAACTGTTGGTAGTGCGTGCTGGGATTGTGCATCTTGACTGTTAACGGGTGACGAAGGAGCGAGAGCTGATGGTGGTGATGATGTTACCCCGGGTGAGGACGCTGCGGATATATCTGCAGAAACTTCCTGAGAAGCGCCTTGCGAATTCAATTTTAATATCACCGGATACGACATCGATTAGGTGATCGTTTGAAAATTAAAAATAGTGCGAGCTTGTTCAAGTCACGATCCTGTGAAACCCCTCTTTGTAGTCGTTTGGTGTAAATCCAGTCATTTTACTGCTAGGCGTCACACAGTCCCTAGTTTTGGGACATTACTTTGCCGAGATCTTGCTGAATTATACCTTCGTCCATTGAATCCAATTCCAGTTCCGCGCTTAAAAAATTCTTTGATTTCCGCTTGTCTTAGAAATCACTGAAACATATTAGGCAAATGTCACCTAGAATATAACTAGTCTACTTAGTCCCATTTCATATCTGAACTTCAAAATTGTTGCAAATTCCTCAAGTTTCAATGTTAGCCAAACTCTTTAAGTTGTAGACATGCTAAGATATTAAACTCGAATTTTACTTAATATCGTGTTGACTATCAAAAATTATAAGGATACTTCATGCAACAAAGTACGTAATTAGACAAAATGCTAGCATCCTGCCTGTCGATTAACAACAAAAACTAATAATCAACAAATCGTTAGCAACGTATCTCATGTAATACGGTCTTATTGAAAATTAGCTACTTTTCCAATATTAAACTGGCTCGATGGTTTAGTGGTATAATTCTCGCTTAGGGCATTCACCTTAAGTTAATTTGCGAGAGGTCCCGGGTTCAATTCCCGGTTGAGCCCTTTTTTTTACTTGGTATCGCAAAATTAATTTTTATTAATGCTCTTATCACTGTAGGTTAAGATTTTGGCCTATCAGTTTCTAAACTGGAATAAAAGCGATCAAGAAAACTTCGGCGAGCTTGCATGCTCATTTGCTCAATCTGAATTGCAAAATGTTGTGTGCTTTTAAAACCAGCAAATTTAGCCATCGAATTAAATTGGCGGAGACAGACATCGACAGGAGGCCGTTGAACATGTTTGTTGGAATATATTTCAAATACTGATTCTAAAGTTTTTTTTTTATTGAAAGGATTGGATTCAGAAATTGCTGTCATTGCTAGAGAGCTGATTTCTGCCTCGATTGTAGAATGACCAATCACTTGCGCATTGTCATGTACAGAGTCCGCACCTGTATGATTGAGAATGGCCATAATAGGATCAGTCTTTGGGATGGCAACAGACTCATTAGATAAACCAATGGATAATTTGCGATTGGACCGTAATTCTGCTTGTCCAGCAGAGTCAAAGTTCGGAAAAATAAGCTCCTTTATATCAAATCCAGTTTCCAGTGACACTGATTCGGCCACATTAGTGCGATGAAGAATATTCTTCAGTAAAGGTTTATCACCTGAAAGCGCAAACATGTTTGCAGCACCGAATAGTTCACCTTGCGCTTCAGCCTGGCCTTGGATACCACTGAAATATCGTCTCTCTGAGGAACCTGTATATGCGATATTTGCTTGCTGTTGCTTATAGATTTGTTGAGCGTAGATGACTTCTTCTAAAGTTCCGGAACTAACAAGACGATATATTTCAACATTCCGCTTCTGGCCGATTCGAAAGGCTCGGTCCATAGCCTGCAAATCATAAGTCGGGTTCCAGCTGAGATCAAAAATAACAACTTTGTTAGCGGCAACAAGATTCAAACCAACACCTCCGGCTTTCGTGGAAATTAGAAACGCAAATACATTGGGATTTTGGTTAAACTCGTCCACTTGGCGTTGCCGTTCCTCGTATGATTGAGAACCATCCAACCTTGAATATACATAATTGGCGGAGTACGACATGAGAGATTCAATAATCATTAGCATTCGCGTGGAATGGCTGAAGATCAAAACTTTATCATTTTTCTGTTTCCAGAAGGCTAGCAAACTTTGTAAGATGGTCCATTTCCCGCAGAGCATGGGATCCGCGAGGTTTTCTAAAGGCGTTCGAGAAAGATACTTGCGGTAACATTTGGGTAATAGAACTTTCAGCAAGCAAGCGGATTTCTTTCGTGTTTTGCCAGGATCCTCATTCTGAGGCAAGCACAATGCCAAATGATCGAATATATTTTTTGCAACTTGAAATTTCGAAAGTAAATTTTGTCCCGCACATTTACAATCGGAATCATGGCTGTCAGGACATAAACATAATATTGAATCGCTACTCTTACCCTGTTCTAATGACCTTGCAAAAACACTCTGCTGCAATTTCGTGAAATTGAAATAAGCTTCGGCTTGAAGAGCTGACAACCTGCAAAACACTATCAAATCTCGCTTTTGAGGCAGTTGATCTACAATCAATTGTTTTGTTCGCCGTAAGAAGAAACGAGGTAATAAATTTGCAGATAACTGACGTGCACATATACGAGCATTGGCGAGTTCTAGAATTGTTGCCGAATGTGATTGGCCAGCTTGAAGTGGTCGCGTTACTTTTGAAACCCATTCGCTGTACAAACCTAATTTTCCTGGATTGGCCCAGTTGAGAATCGCCCATAAATCATTGTAAGAGTTTTGCACGGCGCTACCGGTCAGACCAATCCGACATAAGGCGTTCACTTTCATAAGTGCTTTTGATATAGATGACTGTAGAGATTTCAAGTTCTGACATTCGTCTAAAATCACAGCATCCCATTCTATAAGATTGAGCTCAGATTCGTGAAGTCGGTAGGTCTCGTATGTCGTTATCAGGATCTCGCAGCTACCTCGTCTTGCTGCTGATAGTGAATCTTCTTTCTTATTTGTCATGAAATCGTATATGATCCACCATCCCCAGCGATTAAGCTCTTGTCTCCAGTTCAATACAAGTGTACCTGGACAGATCAAGAGGACTTTGGGATACCATCGGCCAGCTCTAGACATGACCCTCATTCGCCTACTATCGCGTCTATCAGCAGTTTTGCCAAACGCAACCGTGAGGAATGATATCACTTGTACTGTTTTCCCTAGACCCATGTCATCGCCGAGAATGAATCCGGTTTGTCGGATATACCTAGAGTACAGAGCAGCAGCTCCTTCAATTTGATAGGGTCTCAGCCATTTAGCTAAATTCGCTGGCAAGCTTCCAGACGATTCCAGACTGATATTAACATCAGAACCATTCGTGGGAGGTGTAAATTCAGGTCTGACTTGGAATGGAGCTGTTAATCCTTGTTCGATCTGATTCTCGAGTCCACTATAATCGGGTACCGATACTTTGAATTCTTCATGAGCAGCCAGCTCTTCAAACTGCAAGCGCCGTTGAATGACATATTCAGGAGGTAAATGTTCACTCGATTTCAGATTCTTTCTTTTCATTATTCCATTTTGGAGCGTATTTTGGAAATATTACCGAGTAAAATTTGAATGGGGCTGGGAGCTGATTATCAGCAATCAAATAAATCTCCCAGCTCTGTCCACTTTTTACTCAATTGGAAAAATCAGATTTGACTTTCCATGCTTTTGAAGCTTACGTTAGACGGCACAAAGTATACAGTAAAATTCGCGATAGTAATTAACTACAGTTAGTGTAGACGTATATCAAAACTCATCAACAAAAGCTTTTCTAGAAGCTTTCGGATTTCCAAACAAAACATGCCGGGTTTCGACCAGTCTGTCCATAAACTCAACTTCGGATGCAAAGGAAGAATCGTCAGATTGTGCAGAATGAATGACAACTGCACTACCTGGCTTTTGTAATCTCTTTAATTGAGCGCGTTCATCTACCTTGCGAGCAATCCACTGCCTGAACGAATCTTGAACAGGACAGTATGTCGGAAATCGAGTTTTAATAGCGACCAGAGCAGAAAAAATTTTATTCCTTGCATCACTATTCGAAACACGTTCTTGAGATAGAGCATCTTGAAAGGCAGAGCACCACTGGCCCATTTCTAGTTGTAAGCCGTTCTCATTCGATTTGGTTACTGTGTCCGATATCATATCTTCGTTTACGAATGAATCTTCGACAAAAATTGCACATCGGCCCATATAATCATCTCCTGCATCTGAATCAAGAAATCGCTGACGTAAAGATTCCCCTCCATGAGAAGTCCAGAATTCCTGGCGACCAAAACGCCCTTGGATAGCTGAGCCAAGGGCAAATACTGTTCGAGCTCGAACTTCAGAATCTGGTTCGTTAACAATAGACTGTAGTAGATTTGTAATAGTCTTGGCTGGAGCAGCCAGATCTAATGCTGGAGCATTATTTCGTAAAGCAGCCCCAATTGTTCTAGCTGACAGGGACCGTACCTCGGGCTTCTTGTGGGAAGCTAGAATATATAATAACGCGCTGAGAACGTTCGGCTCAGCAAGCCTAACTCCAAAATCAATTTCATGCGCAAAGTCCTCGATAATCTTGAACGAGCTGATCAACTTCGCGAAATCGTTGTTGGACGAGTCATTTGCATCGTGCTGAGGCTTACTTGATGACAAAGAGGAAGAAGAATCTAAAGTCGATTCATGAGATGGTTCGGCGGAAGAAATAACATACTCTAAATTCTCCGAGAATTCGCTAAATTCAGAGGCAGACAAGTAGGGATTCGGTTTATGGTTATAGGTAGAATCTCCCCAGATATTTCTGGAATCGTCGCTACCAGGTTCAGTTCCTTCTTCGCTGTCTTCTGCCATACCAAGAGGTCCAGCTACAACAGCAGCATTGCTCTCTTCGTCAATTGCTATCACCGATGACTCTTGTTGAGTGTCATCTGCATCATTCAGATATTTGGCTTCTCGTAAACCAGTTTGAAAGTCCATTCTAATATGTAATCCTTGATGTATATAGTTAGCTTTTAGATAATTCAGATCTATAAAAATATGTACCAGCTGGAACCTCTTGATCAGGCCTGATTATCTGCCAGTTATCGCTGGGCTCGAAAATCCTCGGATAACAAGCACCGCCACCGTCAGGACAGATCTGGTCTTCAAATGATCCAGAACTTGCGGAAACTGAAACAGCGAGAGAGAGAAAGGCAGGCACACAGAGAAACTTGTAATGCATAAACGCTAAAAATACGACACACCAAAATTAAACCAGGTTTGTCCAATAGCAGCCGTGCAGGCACTTTTGAATAGGGCGACTTTATAGCTCTGATAGAAGATATATTATTGAAATCGATTTGACCAGCTAGTCTTTTGCTTTGGCCACGGTAGCAACTGAGACCTGAACAGAAGTCCCAACCAAGTCCCAAGGAACAGGAAGGAGAAATGTTTTGGTTGGCTAGGAATAAAGCTTTATACTCTTTCTTTAGCGGAAGATAGGGAATATATAGCTCTACCTACTAGTATATTACGAAAATGTCTAAGATCAGGCAATCATTGCTGATGTATTATACAAAGATTTCACGGCTTCATGTATGCACCTCTGCTTGCACTTATGCCGTGTCCTTGTAGAATACATGACAAGGACTGGTGTATACTGCTCAAATCGATCAAAAACCATGAATCACTGTGAAGGTTTTTTAGCCATCTTCTGCTGCCGTAAATCACTTACAAACGTATGAATGCAATCTTTTAATCCCTCATTCCGTCTGCACATCATCAAAACATCATCCGCCGAAACCACTTTGCGGTTTGCATGTCTCTCAAGATTAGTGAATGTATTAACGCCAGCTGTAAATTAACATACTCGGCAAACGCCTCGATATCTCCTGCCAAAGTCACTTGGTCGTGTCAACGTACAGAACCCGAGAGATGCAGGATCTTACGTACCAGCTTGTGTGTAAACCAGATCTGCTAACGCAGCAACGTACTGTGGAGTCGGTGTAACTTTTAAAACTACGCTTTCTTCTTGCGTTATCTCATTCACTGCTGCTGTGAGCTTCTGTAATTTACGGATCGACTGCAATTGATGAAATACCTATTACCCAGACCGCAGCGCGCAATCGCTAACATTCTGGATTAGTATATAATATGCGACCAACAAGTAAAACTTACTTCCTCCAACTCAGTGTCTGCTGTCGATGTCATCTTTTATTTCACGTCATCAAATTCCACATGTACAGTTCTTTTGATTCAGGTGCACAGTAACTATCAACAGCAGATCAATCATATCGATCGACCGCAACGCGTCCAAACAAACACGCCTCAAGTCGGGACTATTCCGGGGATGAAGGTACAGCTCACACCGGGTTCAAGCTCCGTCGTTCACACCCCAGAGTATACTTCACAATAAACTGGTTGCTAGGATCGCGCGGAAGTAGACGTTGATTTTAGTTTGCTAACACGGCCATCCCCTCAAGTGCCATTTATCAGGTAATGATATTCTGCAGATTATAAGAAAAAAGTATAATTTGGCTAATTTACGAGTCTTTGGATTATTTGACATTACTAAAGCTTATTAGTTTAAAGTCACCGCAACGATGCATATCGCAATTTTTGATCGTTTGAAAGATTACACTTTGAAGGACTACTATCCTCTATTCATCATCGTGACCGGATACATGCTTTTCCGGCCGTATTTAATGAAGCTCGGTGGGGAACTACAGAAGCGCGAGCACCGCAAAGCCAGCCAGGAGTCTGCCATAGCTGCTGCTAAAGCTGCTGTAGAGCCGCCAAAATCAGACGAACAGTTCATCACAGAGACAGAATCGCGATCCTGGGGCCGTAACGCGCGACGACGCCAAAAAGAGCGGATTAAAGAGATCGAAAAATCTTTTGCTCGGAAGAAAGAAATGGAAACGGAATATGAGAGCGATAAAGAGATTGAGGAATTTTTGACTGAGTGAGCTTCATTCATCATTGTTGTCATTGGAAACGAAAATTGAAGAATTTTTTGATTGTACATAAATGCAATATTATTGCATCAAGCGAACGTGCATTTGCTTTCGTAAATATTATTACACAATTAAGAAAATACTAGACAGTAAATTTGACAAAAAAATGCCTTTACGTACTTCGCCTCCCAAACACCGTTCCCTGTATCAAAACTAAGATATGGCTGACCAAGAAATCTAGAAACCAAACTAAACTCGGGAAAATGTAACAACAGAAAATCAATAAAACAACAAATACGAAAAAGGGACCTTAGATTCCAAAATGCAAATTAACTTTGTAATGCTTTGAGACGTTCGCGCATGTCGTCGAAATCGGCCTCCTCTTCCTCCACTGGTGGTTCTTCTTCTACTGGAACGCTATCAGGAACCTGAGCAATCTTCCCAAGTTTACCACCAGAGATTTCTGCCAGAATCGCATCGACTTCTGCGTCAGCCGCCTCCTCTTCTATATCATCGGCATCATCAAGAGAATCGAGTGTGTCGCCAACCATCTCATCCATGATGCCAGCCTTTGAAAGTAAGTAAAATGACAATTGAAATTATTCCCACAATTACCAAAATGACTGACCTTCATAAGCTCTTGGCTCAACTCTCGCATCGTGCCACTCAATTCAGGCAATCGAATCAGTGAGTTGACTTCCTTCATGACACCTGTGCTTGATTTCATGCTTCCCTGGATCTTGCGAACAGCGAACGTTTCATTCATCTGCATACCGACAGATGCTAGCTGTGCTTTCGATTTGTATAGTCGAGATTGTTGCTGTCGGACGTGAAACAGCTCTTTCGCCAGTATTCTGGCTGACTTTATGTCATTTCTACGAGCAGAAGCACGGATCATAGTCTTGGTCTTATTTTCCACAGATTTTAAATTATTCAGCTGTCTGTCCAGCGTCCTCTGATTTTGCCGTAATAGTCCATTGCACTTACGCATCTAGATATGTTGGTTATTCGGATAAAAGCAGATAGAATATGAACAAACCTGTTCTTGGGGATCTGGACCATAAATGGCTCTCTTTAGCATCTCCATGTTCAACACCGTAAAATCCGTAGCTCTTGGCTCAGTCAAGTAATATAAATAAATTCAAATGAAGCTCAGAATGGATTTTGTCAATAAAAGCTCAGTTGTTCTGCTGTGTATTATAACTCTGTGGACCGTAAGTTCTGCCATTATTGTTCAAGTCTGTAGACAGAAACTGTAATTTAGCGGGCCTAGTGGGACTAGTGGCGACCATAGTTATCAACCGGATTAGGCATATGCTACAAAACTTCTCGACTACGAAGCGCAATAAATATTTGTACCAATCAGAAAATACAGACTGGTTCTTTTCTTAAAGATGGTTTGTAATTAATTAGACCTAGTCGCTTAGTATCTAAGATGATAAGAAATTTTTGGCATATCTGTATTTTTGAATCCCAGGTATACCATAGCTCCACCACCAACCAATGCCGTTACGCAGTAAAATACTGCTGAGATCTTTAATCCCAACCAAACCCTACATCAGACACCGGAAACCCTCCTAAGGAAAGACAAAAGTAGGCTGCGAGGCCAGAGAACGTCCGGGGAAACGCGAAAGGATCGAGATTGCACTGAGCGATCTTCAAACATAGATGTTGAGTACGAAATGACTGACAGTGATGGCGAGCCGTGGCCGCAAGAAGTGAGAGAATGAACGGCAGTCTAAGATGTTATGCCGATGCAATCCTCACTTACTAGAGCCATGGCCGTAGTAGACTTGATCTATAGAAGCTAACGCGTTAATCAACACACAGCTACTGCTGGCACCGATGTCGATGGTGCGCTTTCGGGGTCGGTTAGCTCACAGTTGGCTCACGACCAGGAGCGTGAGGAGTCTGTTATTTTGGCGGTGTCGGCCGAACAGCCTGTAATCGCGCAAGGCGAACGCGAGGCTTCCGTTGACCACGCGCCTGACGGCGACAAGAGCATGGAAGTACAGCAGCAGACATCCACCACAGATCCGCAACTGGGATCCCTCGACCAGCATGAAGTGGAGATAAACACTGATATTGCTCAACATCATCTGAACGAGGCCGAAGATTTGATGTTTATAGCGCAGAATTTCGAGAGCACTGCTCATGCCGATGAACAAGAATCGGATGAAGAATTACAACAGCAGCATAACGTCGAAGCTGAAGAAGCGGTGATGGAATATGCCAATCAAGATCGTATTTATGATATTCCGTATGACGATTTATCGTCGGCGATCTCAAGCAACCCGGCAATGATGTTTAAGGTGCAGAGCATGCCGATTCTTGATAACTTGGTGCGTTGTAGTTTTAACCTCGCGCAATTTAATACTGACTGGAATCTAGTCTGAACAAGTGCTGGGTACAGTAGCAAAACGTTATCCGGATGCCTACTCGATTTTCTCTCCTATAACCGACGAGGGTCAGGCTTATCGGACATTGCTGTCTTTATTTGAGCGTACGTGTGTCTAGACTGAAGCTGCTTAGACATTTCGGACTAACATGACCAGAAACTAAAAAGCTTTATTCGTGTGAACCTTTTCTTTCTGTTGCTGAACTTGGGTTTTCTAATTCACCGGTGTATCGCACAATTGTCCGGAAGGCAAACTTAGCTACATTTGTTTCTACTCTTTTGAGTGGCAGTGGAGAAGTGGGGTTTCAAGCTTTGAACGACAATTTCATTCAGTCTTTTGTTCCTGAAGGATCAAGATTACTAAAATCACAGGGCCAACTTTTTCTGGATTTAAAAACACATGCTTTTTTGGCCGGTATGGCCGCAGAACAGCCCCGAAAAGAATTACTAGCTGATTTGTTCCCAAATAATATGGAAGACGAGCTGCTTCGGCTACGTGCTGGTCCGGGAACATTTAGTTCTAGCGAGCAGGATTTCATAGAGAGATGCAAACATAGGCGAGAGAGTTTGGTCGACCTCGACTGTTCGCCCGACGCACCGGAGAAATATATTTGGAATGATTTTCTACGGGATTTAACTGAGTATGTGGCGAAAAACTATACTTCGTTAGTTTCGATGCCAAAAGGATATTCAATGAGGCGGCACATGCGTTTTGGAAGAGAAGATGGTGCGAGTTCGTTTGAGGAGCTAGTGATGATGCAGTCTGGTCAGGGCGGGCTGGAACATGGTCAATCAACTAGTGAATCAGTCGTGGAGGCAGGTCATAGCGAGACAGACCCTTCTGTAGCAGCTGCCCTAGCAAATGCTACATCTTTATCTGAGGCATATGCGGCGACGCAAAGCATGTTTGGCAATGGCCCAGCGGTAGAAGGTTACGGCGGAGGTGAGCGAGTACAGGAAGGAATCGTGAATAAGGCAATCAATGACGGCCTGACTACAGCAGGGATGCAGTCTTTGGAAAACCGTACGTCATCAGTGGTCGGTTTAGGTATGGAACGATCGATGACGACGATCAAGACGAAGTCTCCGAGGAATCGAGCACTCGTTAAGGGAAATCACAAACGACGTCTATGGACTAAAGAAGAAGAAAACGCACTTCTTAAAGGCTTGGACGAAGTCAAAGGTCCTAAATGGAGCATGATCTTGGAACTGTACGGGCCCGGCGGCCGTGTGTCTGAAGTTCTGAAAGATCGAAATCAGGTACAACTTAAGGATAAGGCACGCAACCTCAAGTTATTTTTTCTCAAAAGCGGTCTTCAAGTACCGTACTATCTTCGAGGCGTCACGGGCGACCTAAAACGCAACTCGTCGACCAGTAGACGCCCGGGAGATCTGGGTGAGCCCGAGGGCGAAGTAATAGCTGACGATGAAATATCTGAAGCTGATGTAAACTAAGATCAAGTTTTGTATTCTAGGGACGTAACAATAGCGCTTCAATTACATAATCATGTTTGTGTAAATACTGGGTCTATTACTATGACCGGCCAATGGGAGTGCTCGAGATCAATCTTAGTGTTCTCTGAGACTCCCCGCGTCGAACGTTTAGGCTTTTGTCCAACCACGTCCGGCGGGATTCCTCAGAGGTTTTTGTTCTTTCCGGGCTTTCCTTCTTATTTCGACGTCTCACTTCAGTGCGACTCGATTTTTTGACTGCATTGCTGTAGATCAGATTTGGGGAAATTTTTGTCAGCCCTTTTTGTTTTACTGCTAATTAATTCTCATCATGTTCCGATCGGTCGCTTCGTTTTCGCCAATCGCGCGTGGTGCGCTTCGCCAGCAATTGCTAGGCCGTGTTTCCGTACGTGCTCTTTCGTCGTCGGCAGTTACAGAAGACAAGGCAGCGGTTGCAGTGTCGTCGGGAAAGTCATCCCTTCCTGTGGACTATCCACTGCCATCGCAGCGCAAGCCTGAAAATGCGATCGACTATGCTATGACTACGTTGGACGCTATTGCCAACTGGGCTCGACAAGGATCTTTTTGGCCCATGACATTCGGACTTGCTTGTTGTGCGGGTACGTAGCCTTGTTTTGCTTTTTTCGTTGGTTTGAAAATGAGTATGGATATCTAACCGTTTGGGTTATAGTTGAGATGATGCATCTTTCTGGTCCCCGATACGATCAGGATCGTGTAGGTATTATTTTTCGTGCCTCTCCTCGTCAATCTGATATTATGATTGTCGCTGGCACACTCACCAATAAGGTATGCTTTGGTAAACAAAGGGATTTAAATAGTCGGATAGCTAACTCGCAACAGATGGCTCCTGCCTTAAGACAAGTGTATGATCAGATGCCCGAACCTCGGTGGGTTATTTCAATGGGCTCTTGTGCAAACGGCGGAGGCTATTATCATTTCTCATACTCTGTTGTTCGTGGTTGTGATCGGATTGTGCCCGTTGATGTTTATGTTCCTGGATGTCCCCCGACCTCAGAGGCTCTGATGTATGGCGTTTTACAACTTCAGAAAAAGATGCGTCTACAGAAAACTACGCGGTTGTGGTATCGCAGCCGGTAATCTGGCCAATTCTACTAGAATTAAGCGTTTTTTTTCTTTTCATCTTTTTTTGGGAGCGGAGCTCGGGAGCATGCTTAATTAGCTTATTTACGACATAAATATTATTCAGATTCACACATTTTCTTTCTGTATTATTGTTACTGCTTTTTTTCTTCTGCGTTGCATCAAACCTGTCTAATTTGGATATTGAGACAGTGAACTATCAGTCAGAGACATGTCCTTCAAGAATAAGAAGAAAGATTGAGATATATGGATAGATGTATGATTAGACATATGATCAAGACATATAGGAATAAATTTAATTGAAGAGTTAAGGACTGTCTCTGGACAGTTTCAAATCAGTATGATATTTGGTACCTGAAAAGTGACTTTATATTATCGGCCAATAATGTGGCGATAAAACGTAAATCGAGCAATAATATTTACATTTAAATAATTACATACATAACAAATACATTCAAAATTACAAACGATTGCTCAATGAGAGGAATTACTGCAGTGCAGAAGGAACCATATCAAAACCCATCATAAATACCGGATTCCTTTTCAGCAAGATGGCGCTCGTCATTAATGTTCCACCACCACTCGAAAAGCTCATTTTCAGGGTCGCGTTTCTCCCAGGGCTTCGGTGTCAATATGTAATGGACATTTTTGACTCTTTCGTCGTCCCAGATGGGCTTGTGAACGTCACGTAAGGTTTTCAAGGCGTTGTACTTGTACGACAGCGGGACCCATGAGTCACGAAAGACATCAGAAAGTAGTGATTGGTCAGCAAATTCATAGTTGTCGGTCCGGTCGGGACTCGCCATTGCACTGACAATCTTATTGTACGTGTCAGTGGAAGGATTGACGACTTGAAGACCCCCATTGCAGATAGCGAGACCAGTGTTTGTAGGAGCACCCTCCTTCTGAGCCGTGTCGGGGTCGGCATGCTGGTGTGTGAACGAGCAATTTTCTGGGATCCTAAAAGAAAATTAAAAATTGGCAATTAGAAAAACCAGTAAGAGCAACAAACATACCAGTCTTTGGGATAATGCGGTTTCTGGAACGGATTACAGGTGCAAGCATGCGAAGCGGCAAAAATCCGGTCTGTATCATTTAGTTCCATCTCCATCAGTTCGTCCATGTTCTGGACAACAATCATGTCCGAGTCAAGCTGGACCACCCGTTCAAACTCAGTCAAATTGAATGGCTGCAGCTTCGACCAGCAGTCATAAAACCGCACTTCGACGCCATAATCCTTGTGCACGGCTGGCAGAAGATAAGGAATTTCCTTTGTTGCAATTCCTCGCTTCTTCAATGCCTCATGGCCTTCAGGTTCAAGCGTTGAGGTATAGAGAACCAAAAACGGATACTTGGTGCCCGACCGACGTAACGAGTATTCCAGCGCCAAAAGGCCAGGCAAATACTTTGTATTGGTCAGAAGGGTGGTCCAAACTTTTGGTGAGTCGACTGCACGTTCAGTAGCCGTCATGTTAAACACAATTGAGTTTTCTAAAGGAAAGAAAGAAGCAGACTTAAGAAAATTCTGGTCGGAAGGTGATTATTGATTCGCAAGTGAAAAGCCCGTGGAGATTAATTGGGACCTTATAACAGTGATTCGATGACAGCTGTTTGACTATCTGAATCAGTATCAAAATCCCACGAAATCCTATGATAAATCTCTGAGCAAATTATAAGAAAATTGAAGTGCAATCAATGTTTGCTCTTATTAGTCCTTATGCAGTCTGACAAAAATCCAGAATGTCCCTTGCTGACCGATCCTTCGAGGATATCTCCAGACAATCAACGTTGACAATGGCATGAGAGCCGCGCCGAACTTATCGCCAAGGCACGTGCTGTACGCACAATGTAGTTGCAGTTATGCATTAAATGTCGTATGTTGATAGAGGCATACTTGAGACAACGTTATTGGAGCATATGCTATACAACACAAACGCCTTAGCCCTTACATAGTTACTCCCGAGGATGCCCTCCAAATATCTCAAATATCTTTAGCAGCTCGCCTTCTCATCTATTGCTGCTAATTACCACTGTTCAATCACGCGAAAATGGCAGCCCATCATGGACCTACAAGTATGTTTATCTTTTTGTTATATTACTAGGATTGCTTTGAATGCTTTTGTTCATTTGCGGACTGTTTTTTTTGTCCATAATGGGACCGTTCTTCTGAATCCAGTCGGACCGCGCCTCACAAGCAAGAATCCGACCAATTATCGTCCGCTTATTACTTGGTTCTCGCTAACATAATTTTCATTTCGTTTGCAGCCCTTAAGAGGGATCCAGCTATTGACCGGCATTATAGTAAGTTAAATTGGCTCTGTTTCTTTGCTACTTTACTCTTTGCCTGTATCTGTCGGAATTGGGTAGCAGTCAGATCGAGTTGCGAGGATGTATGTTTTAACAATGTATGTTTTAACAACAATTTAGATATGCGTGAAAGCTACGAGGCGAATTTCAGATGGACTGCTAAAAATCTTCGCTGGTCAGCTTTTCTTCTTCTTGTTGTTCCTGGAACGCTTCTATGGGCTGGATATAGATTTGAGGTACGTAATAGTCCATATGTGTTAAATATAATATCCATACTTCACATAACGTACCAGAATGTCTAACATCCCAATTCTAGGGTGCCATCAATTTCCAGGCGAAGAAGCGCAACGAAAGCATTTTTGAGCGATAATTTCCAGATCGGAACTTCTATATTTAACCCGATTATTTTTTTCAACCTAAATACAGTCGCGTGTTTCTAGACTGAACATATGCCCGACCGATATCTGAAGCCAGGCATATATGCATCATGTTTAGTCCAGCTAATTGCATTTCTATTATTAAAATCAACCTAACTCCAGCCCACTGCATTGTATCCCTTTATCCAACATAAGATTAGTCATTCCAATTTGGATATATCTGTATCTGGAGAGCCAGAAGGGGACCTCCGACTTTCGACTATTACAGCGGCCATTTTCTCGAGATATAGTGCTCGCTCGGATACGTGTACTTGTTCAGGGCGAGAATCTTTGCGTAGAATGATGTTTTCAATCCCTGGCAATTGCAGCTTTGCCTCTGTACTTCGCAGTTTACCCACCTGCTGTTGTATCTGCAACCCCTGCTCGATCAAAAACCGGACAGATTCATCTAAAGGTCCAGCACCTGCCGTATTTTGTAAAAATGCCACGGCACTGTCGTAAGTTTTCAAAATAGCAATCAAATCACGATTTCGCTGTGCGCGTATTGCTAGTTTCTGATTCACATATTCAGATGCGTGAAGTGTTTTGTGCAATGTTCGGAGCCTACTCTCGAGATTGTCGTGAGAGTATGAGAAGTCAATATTCTAGCGTGGTTACTATGACTTTCACCTAAGCGAATAGAATCTCACTAACGTACTTTATGATGCGATAATCTTACCCAGCCATCAGCTACATCGTCTGGAACCGACAAAATGTTCCGCAGCACATATAATTCGAATCTATGCCCAAATTAGTTTCCACTATCACTTCATGCGCAATTCGATCCTTACCGATCGAAATTTCGGTCCACCGCTCCTTCTAGCAATGTTTCCAATTGAGCCGTACCCAATTCTATTTCATCCGCAGAAATATTATTACATGGCGGCGTATTTTGTAAAAAAGATTCAATCGCAGACGTGCATTTGTATAGAATGTTGTTGACGGCATTGATCACGTCGTCAATAAATGCTATTGGCGGATATTCAAGATGTTCAGTAAGTAGAGCCGTAGCACCTGCAGAAACTGCACCAGTAGCTGAAACCATATCTGTTCTTATTAGCAGATAATATAGAATGCTATTTCAAAAGAATCCAGATGCTATATAGTTCTTTCAAACGCGATTATAGGCAATCCTGCGCCGTCCCACGCGCTCCTCTTGTTTACATGGCTTCACATCACGTGTTATATATCCGGTAAGGGTAATTAGATAAGCTACTGTAGGGCTTAAATATAGTAGGGTATTGAACAGTCACATTCGAGCCGCATTTGCAGTTCACAACTGGAACAAACGCCATTGGTAATTGCAATTTTGATGGTTTCTGATGGACAAAAGCTCATCAATTCCAATCCTTACTAAAACTTTCATCAGTTTATTATCATTATCAATTAACTGAAACAGGACTGAGCAGGTCTTTCATTGTATTAGCTTGTCGAAGAAGTCCTCAATTTTTTATTTTTTTCCAAAAGTAATAATAAAAATGGTTAGTTTTGAGAAGAGTCGGAACGGAAGCAATCAAATCGATATTTGAGGCATGTAGACCTAACTGAATTTTATAGTCTGACGTTGAAGATGTTGTCGCTGCCGAGGAGATCGTTGAGGTAGAAGCTTCGGCTCCTGCTGGTGGATTGACTGTTGAGGAGGCTCTTAAGGGAGTTCTTCGCAAGGCGCTTATCCATGACAGTCTTGCGCGTGGTCTTCGCGAAGCCTCGAAGGCTCTTAGCCGGTGAGTCTTCGATTCTGAGATTTGTAATTTGAAATTGGATCAGATCACTAATTTGAAACTTAGTCGTGAAGCCGTTCTCGCTGTTCTTTGCGAGTCTTGCGATGAGGAGTCATACGTTAAGCTTATCGAAGCTCTTTGCGCTGAACCTGAGGAGAAGATCCCTTTGATCAAGGTTTCTGATTCTAAGCAGCTTGGTGAATGGGCCGGCCTTTGTGTTTTGGACCGCGAGGGTAATGCTCGTAAGGTTGTTGGAGCTTCGTGTGTTGTTCTGAAGAACTGGGGCGAAGCTTCTACTGAGCGTGACTTCTTGCTTCAGTACTTCGAGAGCAATTAGAGCTATTCCATGGATTATGGTAGATCAATCGAATATGATATCTAGTTTGTTTTATTGGGGCTTTAAAAAGTACAATGTAATTTTATAATTTCGCAAATAGTACATAGTTCAAAACTGAATGTAAATTTTACCGTAGTAATTGATTTTTTCTTTGAATATCTGAAGATGATAGTAAGAGAATATAGTCCGGATTGCATTATTGTCCGTCAGCTTTCATCATGGGGAGCAGTTAGATCAGTTGCTACATGGCCCAATTTCAACAAACTTCCTTCAAGTGAGACCAATTTTCCTGAAGATTGAAGGCTTTCGACTACAAACTCAAGCTTGCTCTGTCCGATTTTCATCCCATTTTCGTCGATCCAATAGCCGAGGCTCTGCTGGTCGAACAGCGAGCCGGCAGCATCATCAGGATCATGATAGTCGCCATTTTGCTGAGAGTCTGAGATTTCGAGCGAACCTTGGTCATCAAGAGACTGCTGCTCGTCTTCTGCAAGTTGAGTTTCAATGAATTTCCATTTCGGTGGTAGTTTCTCGCGCGTAATACTCGCGTTGAACACGTCGCAGACAAGTAAGCCGACATGAGTATGCGACTGAAGATTGATTTGGCCTTGCAGAATATCTCCTCGTTTTGGGCGCCACACCAAAAAGTCTGCTTCGATCCAAGCGAATGCAAACGGAGACTCACTTACTACGCGAGCACCAGCTTGAGTATCGATCCGAACATCTAAACATGAAAGCACGACGCCCCCAACAGCCGGGTAGTATGTCATGATCAGGGGGTCCAAATGCTGCGCGCGGATGCCTGCAATCGGCGAGAGACTGTACATGGGAGCAATTGAAAGATACATATTGGTTGTCACTCGGTAAAAACATTGTGAGAGCTTCGAGGATCCCAGTACTGCGCTTTCGGGAGTTGATTTGCGCAGTGGAATCTCAGATAAAATGGCCTCCGACACGCTCTCTCTTCGGCGCTGCTTCACTTTACTATCACGAGTCCTGTGATGGTGCTGATGTTGATCTTCATATTGTGGAGGATGATCATTACTGGATAATGATTCGTGTGTAGATTCTGTATACTTCTTGACTTTCCCATTTATTTGTTCATTGCCATTTGCCGACTCTTGCAGACGCTTCCGCTTTCTAGCAGGCGATGTGGAATCTGGTGTCTCCATGATTCTTCATTCAATATATTCTCAAAATATCTGAATCATCAGCGCTTTCTATTCTTTGTATTTTGAAAATATTTTTCAATCTCTATACATTTCAGGGCCTGTTCTGCTTGTGGTCTATATTGATTATCTCTACTATCCAGAACGAGGAAAAAGTTCGTTGGGAGTTCTCACGTGCTGCATCCGAATAAAATTTGGAGAAAAAAAAAGTCCCATTTTTCTGTGAAAATCAACTAGAGCCAAGGCTATCAAAAAGAATATTTTTAAAATTTAGTCGTCGAACAAAAAGATAGTGCCTTGAAATAGAAGCAGAAGTGCATTGAAAGAATGTCTGATGAGGTATGTATTTTTTCACTCAATCAATCTTTGATGAATGACCATTAACATAGCTAGATCGTATGGCAGATTATCAACCAAGACTTTTGTTCTTATAAAATCAAGTATGTTGTGTAATTGTATAGCCGAATTATAAATATGGCGCAAACTGGTGAATAAGGTGTATTGACATGAATAGGACCCCAAAGGAGCAGACGTTTTGCAGAAATGAATACAACGTGAGTTGGTTCCCTTTAGGATCTGCATGACTGAACTAACAGAGTTCAGGTTACTGGCTTTTGTACAAGACAGTCCTGCCCGCTTGCTAATTCAAGATACGCGACAGT
This sequence comes from [Lipomyces] oligophaga, assembly GCF_038497815.1. Taxonomy (NCBI): domain Eukaryota; kingdom Fungi; phylum Ascomycota; class Lipomycetes; order Lipomycetales; family Lipomycetaceae; genus Lipomyces; species [Lipomyces] oligophaga. The sequence goes on along the minus strand of NW_027117792.1, from coordinate 9,026 downwards.
TAGGAATGTAAATGGCCGGTTGTATTTATATATGAAGACAATCGAGCGTGCTCATACGCCTTTAAAACAATGGGAGCGGATCCGGTTGTCTCAGCAATATACGGCGGCACTGGCACAGATTGAAGAAAGACTTATATATTGGCCGAATTTCCTCATCCATAAATGCAAGCAGCGTCTGACCCGTCTAACTCAGGTTGCTGTTACAGCACGAAGACTAGCCCTTAAAGGTCAGGACGAAGAACGACGAGTTGTTGCAGTGAAAAGTAAGGTCGCTAGGAGAGAAGGCGCGAGAGAGCGAAAGGCGCTGGCGGCCGCGAAAGTAGAGAAAGCTATCGAGAAGGAGCTATTGGAACGGTTAAAGAGTGGTGCATATGGCGATAAGCCATTAAATGTCGATGAAAACGTATGGCAAACAATCATGAATAATATGAGACAGTCAGAGGATGGAGTCGAAGACGAAGATGAAGATGAAGCGGACGAAACCGAGGATGAGGATGTGCAGGATGAAAGGGAAGCAGAGATTGAATTTGTCGAGGGTGACGACGACGAAGATAATGAGCTGGTCGAGTTGGAAGATATTGAGGAGTGGCTTGGAGCTGATGTCGCATCGGATGAAGAATTTTCAGAGGAGGACGATGAAGATGAAGACGAAGATGAAGATGAATACAGCGATAATGTAGCTCCAATTGCTAAATCTTCGAAAAGGAAGCGTCAATCGGAGCCTACAAAGACCCGGAAAAGGACTGGTCCTCGGGTTGAAATTGAATATGAGCAAGAATCTACTGCTCGGGAAACTTCCTCATTGGCAGATACTTGGTAATGGTCCCATTTTTCGCGCCTTTCATTTCACATATAGAACTATTTCGATTAGAAAGTCATTGGTTGGGTTTTGCATATATTTTGCTTTTGTTCATGGCTGTTTAGTGTTCACTGTCGTTTTGAGTTATGAGATCATCCAGATTTGAAGTTGAAGGAACTGGTGCCGACCCCTGAATATTTCTGTTTGCACGTGAATTTCCGAGGAATCCTCATTGTACGGAAATAATTGATTAGAAATGGATATGGAAGTATAAAATCCAAGTGCTGAGGTCATATAATCGTACATTCTCAATATTACATAATAGCCTTATGAGGATAAAAGTAGAAAAATCTGGGATAGTCATTGAGATAGAATTTTCTCAGTTTGGAATCCGCCTAAGCAGACGCGCCGCCCAAAAATAACACCTCGACCGGAAACGCGTCTTCCCAACAGGCCAGATAGTCCTAAATTAATTTAGCAATTCTTTCGTACGGATTTCGGCATAGCTTGCTCGACATATTCAGGTTTTTCAGCATTTTCAGCAGTTCGACGGTCCGACAGAATATTAGAATCATCCTTCTGATTGGTGTTACTGTGACCAGGTCGATTCTAGTTGCGGCTAATTTTTGACTTGTTGAAGACTGCTGTATATTGAGGGCCGTCGATATTAAATTAGTATTGAATCAAAATTGGGTTGTGTCTTTGAGATAGATAGAGGGAGCTGAAACGCCAGAAATGTCGATAATCTCGCCTTTGATCTCGCTTGCAGTTTCTGAAGTCCGACATCGATTCCGGCAGATTTCAAACGAGGACGCACAAATGACTGCACAGAGCGACAAAGATCTGCACGGGCAGAATCTGCGCGATACAAGAAAGCTTGCGGTTGCGAACGACGAATCCGCGGAATATGCTGACGATGAAAGTGAATTGCCGAGCACCGAAGATCTGTCTGCTTCGACCAGTACTGAGTCAGTAAGGAAGAAACAGCGTAAGCAATCCGGGCAATCGAAAAAGCATCGTCATCACCCCCATCACCACCACCACCACCAGCGACGTCAAAGAATTTCAAGACAAAGAGAAATTCAGGTTATGCGAGATGGTGTCAAAGTGGAGTACAGCGACCGGGTAGCAATCAAATGGGTTGAATCTGGTCTGATTGTGGGACTACTGTCTCGAGCAGCGTTTCATAACTGGGCCACGGTAATCGATAATATCGAATTCCTTGCTCTGTGTTCTGTAATTATCTCAGCGGCGCTGATTTTACAACCAAACAAATGGATCATGCCGTCCGTTCTGTATGTCTACTTATTCCCTAGTGCGCTCACTCTGGCAGATTATCCGGAATATTTACATTTGAACATGCTCCTTGCTGTCTGCTCGTTGCCGATTGATGGAGTTTTACTTTCGTGCATAGTAATGGCTCTGGCACCCAATAAACCAGAGATCTATTTCCTTCACGCTTGTTTTAACTCTATTGTTGGCGACCTCACAACAACAAGTTTATCCTCTACTGAGACTACGCTCGCTGCGACCTTACTCGTGAATTTATTTCTCAATGCGCAAACGCCGGCGATGATGTGTCTACGAGCATTCATTTTTGGCGGTGCGCTAAGTCTGTGGCCTGCTATGCCGCTGATCAGACGGATTATGGCAGTCGCAAAGATTCCTCGCTATAGGCGGACGAGACGAGCGGTTTTAGAGCGGAGGGCATACTCTGTGGCAGTCTACTTGGTGTTTGTCCTGAATGTGGCGGTTATTGTGCGCCCATATTTGGCAAAAGATCTTGGTGGGAAGGATCCTTTGATATGGCTCTTAGAAACCTTGCTGCTTGAGGGCCATGCCAGTCGGACCCGACTCGGGATGTTGCTGTATTGGTCGATTTGGATGGCTGTTGGCATAACCTGGATCCAGCGGACAGCAGATAGCTGGACTTTAGACATGCGCCGGAAAGTCTGGCATGGAATGGTCGTGGGCATGTTTCTCGTAGGCGGCGTTGGCTGGGATGCCGAGTTCACTGCGCTGGCGCTGGCTGTGGCTTTGACCGGGTTTTTGCTCGCCGAGTTTGTGCGTGCTACAACATTACCCCCGTTTGGACCTATGCTTCAAGAAGCACTGCGGAAGTATACCGACGAGCGAGACAGTTGCGGTCCGGTAGTTGTGTCACATGTATTTCTGCTTCTCGGTATCTCTCTCCCGATTTTCTGGGCAGGCTCGCCTGCTGGTATCGTGTGTCTTGGTTTTGGCGATGCGTGTGCTTCGATAATCGGTCGTCGATACGGTCGTATGCGATGGTTTGATTCTCGCAAAACTGTCGAGGGTAGCTTAGCTTTCGTAGTTGCTGCGAGCATTGGTCTGGGACTCTCAAGAATCGCAATTTCCGGCAGCCAGAGCTTAACTCAACCAATAACTGCTCCGATGAACGGGGACATGGGAAGTTGGACGTCAATGATAATTGCAGCGACTGCAACAGCCGTGTTGGAAGCTACAAGTGGCATGAATGATAATGTCATAGTTCCCGTGTATATGTATGTTGCGTTAAGAGTCTGCGCCGGAGGGACGATGGACAGGGTCATCCAACAAGTCTTGTGAATTGTACTATTACTGCTATCATTTTTATTATTGTCATTGCTGTTATTCTTACTATTTGAATAATTATGACTAGAATTAATTACCAGATGCGAGTAAACGAAAATGGACTGAGTATGTGTCTACGCAAATATGGAGTATGATATTTCAAAAAATTTCCTGACCGTGGCATAAGAGTAAAATGATTTGTAATTTCAGGATGAGTTGAATGCGACCGCTTTCTGAAAGCACTAAATATATTAGCAGCCAAATTGGCATTCTTGATCTACTTGGCTTTTTGGCTGGCATTCTATTTCCAGCAAAGAAACGAGATCTGTTTTTTCGGAGTACATGACCAAACAGGTCTAGAACTGGAGCAAAGACCAACGCTTAACCATCTATCATTATCGTGTTATTACATCCTGTCGAAGAAGGACAAATCGCAATAGCGGTTGCTGAATATCCAGCGTGAAAATCCTGTAGAAAGGGCACGATTGGCTGCTTGGCTGCCCTGGAAACAATGTTTTTAACATAAGTTTGTTTGGATTGAGTGAACAATACAAACTTCTGCAGTTGCACTTGACTGGACAGTGTATGTCTGCAGGTTACAATTTCCTTATTCGGCAATTCAAGTCGCACCATACTTTTATAATCTATGATTTGATTAGAGCTATGATATAGCATTTACAGCGATAATGATAGTGATAATAATAATAACAATAGCTTATTATAACAATATATTAATCATATAAGCTATGTATAATCAATCCATTTGCACAATAGAGCTCCACTTACCCCAAACAAATAAACTTCGGGCGGATTTGCACCGGCCACTGACAACAGATAGTCAACTCGGACACTATCTCTCTCGAACAGACACATATTTCATTGGAGCAGAGTATTTGATTGCTTATTATCTTGTATCTTTATATTAGTATTCAATTGCATTGAATTGTATAATATATATATATATATTATATATTTCATAATGGCCTATTACTATAAACCTAGCAAGTTTGTGGTTTCCTGGCTGCTAATCGGCGCTATTCTTGTTGTCTGGGTGAGTCTGGAGACTTAATTGAGAATGAGGTTCGAGACTAATTGAATTCTGTTAGGATGCCACTTACTTACTTTTTCGCCCCTTGTCGTTCCCTGGCGGCAGTCTTCACTGGATTTGGTCTCCTTATGAAGTGTAAGATATATCATACTGCGATACGTGTGTATCATTCAACAAGGTTTACTAAACATACAATCAAATGAATATAGATATATGGAAATCGATTATGTGTATGGATTACCTGCATTCGAGGATGGAAATGGATTTGCAACTGGTCAGGCGATAATCAATCTATTTGAGTCGACGATGAACTTCATTTTTGTCTACACGTCGTTGTTTTCCAGCAATAAGTCGCTCCGTCTGGCCGGCGCATTTATCGGACTCACGGGAGCCATGTCAAGTTTCTCGAAGACTGTGCTCTATTTCTTAACTGAGTATTTTTCCGGCTGGAAATATGTTGGTCACAACACAACCATGGATTTCTACACTCTTTATATCCTACCCTCCGCTCCTTGGATTGTATTCAATTTATACGCCGTGTACGAGATTTCCAATGACCTTAAAAAGGCGTTGGTTGCCTATCCTGATGAGGAGATCAAAAAGACCCAGTGATCTGCGAATAAGAAATCCCGCCAGAGTGTTCTATAATCTAAACCAGCAATGTTGGAAACTGAAAGCAAAAAAAAGTGACAAGTGTAGATTAGTTTGAATGTTATTGATATATTGTAATTATATATAATTTATAAAGCCAAAGTATACGAGTACTCATCCTCAACGTTCTGCGAGATCCACAACACAACACAACTTAACATCAACATTCCATTACCGATCACGTTTGAGATACCAAAATACAGTGTCGGCCAAGGATATTGCGGCACAATGTACTTTAAAGTAAGTACGACAATACTGCCTGAAAATCCTCCAGCTAGCAGCGCAAATCCCATGAATAGCACTAATCGCGCTCTCCAAGCAACGCCCTCACCACCGTACGAAAACGAAGCATCATTTGATAACCGCGCCTTGTCGATCGAGTTGATCACAATGATTCCGAATATGGAACAGATTCCCGGAATCCAGTCCACAAACGACACATGTATCTCAGAACCGTAATTGTAATGCCGTGAATAGATCGCACTATCCATGAAAAACCAGAATCCGAGCGAAAACAAAGCCCCCGCAAGATAAACGCCGGCTGCTCTCACATGTGCTGACGAGGGCAGCGATGGCAAAGGAATCGGAAATCGAAATAGTTTTGGGCCCTGTGACGACATGACTTTATATATTATTCAATATATTTAGTGAAAGATATAGTTAAAATGTATCTTAAAGGTTGAATAAATAATTAGTACTTAATTATTGAGTATCTCTAGTGTTTTCATTATGGACTCTTCTCATCTTCGCTCCGTCAATCTCCAAAAGCGGACTATATCTCTACAAGGCCCATGATTACGTTGTTTCACTTCTCTCTTGTACTTGATAAATCAGAAAGCGGATCTAGATAGATCCACATAAACCAGACAGATATTTGTATGTATGAGGACTTCAAAACAAGTGTTCGTTTTGGTAAATAAATATCCATGCAAAAATTTAATTTATTATAAGCTACTTAGTTTTTTACACCGAGATCAACTATCCGGAATCAAGCACTATTCTATTATACGCAGGACTGCACAATCCCCTAACTTCTCTTGTAAAACTTGCTATGGTGAGGTTGTAGTGACTATCTTACAAGGAATGTACCATTCTGTTATGCGTATACATAAATATTTACGTGAAACTGTATCTCCAAATCATATCGATATCTTTGATGAAAGATAAACTAATATTTATATTCTCATGTATTGATAAATTTACATCGTAAAGATTCAAGGCTTGACCAGTTCAAACAGAGTTTATTTTGTCTCTACATCAATGCAGGAATTACTACCCGCCAACTGATTACTAGATCATTATATCCAGAATACATAATCGTTGTACTAATATACATAAATCAAGTACATCCTCAAAAGACCCAAATATAGAAACAAACACATAACTAATTAACTAACTACCATTGATCTTGGTTCGCTTCACTGTCTTGTTCCCCAGTGACGGGCTGATGCGCGACCCCAGTCCTTCGTCTTCATCTTTAATGCTGACCTCTGCGGATCCCGGTAGCGTACCTGGTCCATCTCCAACTGTTGTCGAGTGACTCAGCATGGAGCTCGTGCTCGGTGCGTTAGTCATTGTTCCATTATTCGATCCGACCGTTAATCCGCCATTACTACTTCCTCCAGTGGTATCCCGGCGACGCTTATTCGCCATTCTAGGGCTAGATACACTCGATGATGGCTGGCTTGGAGGCGGCGTCGTGGATAAGATTGGCGAACCAACTTGTCCTTGGATAATATTCTGTGCGGCAGTATTTGAAATCGACGACACGGAACCGCCTTCTTGTAGCGAATTCAAACCTTTCATATCTTTTCCAGAACTATTTCCGGTCTCATCCTCAAACTTCCCTAGATTCTCATCCTCTGGCTTCTCCATTTCATTGGCTTTCTCCATTTTCATCGAGGGCGACGCCTGCATACTACTTCCGCCTTCACCTCCTTTTTGATCCGTTTGGTGCATAGCAACCTGCTGAGCTAACTGTTGAGCTTGCTGTTGATGAGCTTGCATTAATAAATTGCGTTGCTGTTGCTGCTGATGCTGCTGCTGCGCAAGTTGTTGCTTCTGCTGAATTTCCCGCTGCCGCATCTGTAACTGTAACTGCTGCATATCCTGCATCTGCATCTGCTGTTGCTGTTGCTGTTGGGCTTGTAGCTGCATAGCCATCTGCATCTGCTGTTGTTGTTGCTGTTGTTGTTGTTGTTGTCCTTGAGGGCCACTTGCACTTCTAACTTGTTGTTGCTGTTGTTGTTGTTGAAGCATAGCTTGGTGCATCAACATTGAAGACTGTGAAGCACTAATTGTACTCACAAACGCCTTAAACGATTGCAACGGACCGGCAGAATTATTAGGCATCAAATAAAACGGCACTAAGTCACGCATTTGTGCCATGACTTGGGTGATTTGCAAAAATCGAGTCAGGGCATCCGTAATTCCGAATCCGTTGACATTCGATCTCGCAACGAATAGAGGAAGTTTGTTCTCTGTGCGATCGCTGGACGTCTGCTGTAGCTCTTGGACCGCAGTCATTGCAGCTGCTCGGGAAACATATTCTGCATGTTCACGCGAATGATATTCGAGGCTCTCTATTTTGCTCAGCGGATTCATGAATACCCGAAGAGATCCATGCGAAACTACATGCGAGTTGCCTGTAAACCAATAGATCATCGTCGCTTTTACACATTCAACAACATGGATATCGGGACCCATAAAAATCTCCCGTGGATTCTCAGGAATAATCTGAACGCGAACTACTCCATCTTGAAAAAGTGTATGATAATACCGAGGCAAAGCTGTGATTGGCACGTCATAATGCTTGGGTTGCTGATCCACTGCATTCACAACCGTATATTTCATACTCCCATATTCAGCAAAATATTCGGAAACAAATTTACGCCAGAAATCAAGATCTCTATGTTGCTCTGTTCCCACAGAGAGGTTCTCACAAAACATGAGCAACCGCATAATTCCACTCATCGGTCTTCGCTGAAGTGCAATATCGTTCATTCCGCCCATACCTTGGACGGGTATAGGCTGTCCTTGCTGTAACTGCTGTTGCTGCCCCTGTTGCTGCTGTTGTTGTAATTGTTGTTGCTGTTGTTGTTGTCCCTGTTGTGGTTGTGGTTGCTGCTGCTGTTGCTGTTGCTGTTGCTGTTGTTGTAATTGTTGTTGCTGTTGTTGTTGTCCCTGTTGTGGTTGTGGTTGCTGCTGCTGTTGCTGTTGCTGTTGCTGTTGCTGTTGCTGTTGTTGTTGCTGTTGTTGCTGCCCCTGTTGCTGCTGTTGTTGTAATTGTTGTTGCTGTTGTTGTTGTCCCTGTTGTGGTTGTGGTTGCTGCTGCTGTTGCTGTTGTTGTTGCTGTTGCTGTTGTTGCTGCTGTTGTTGCTGCTGTTGTTGCTGCTGGAGAAGATGTTGCTGAGCAGTAGCAGAACTAAGTTGCATTCCCGCGACAAATTGCGTTGACATCATTCCTGGCGGTAAGCGACCCATTCCCTTCATCGGGACCTGTCCCATCTGTGACTGCGCTCGTTGAGCAAACTGTTGCATGGCTGCTTGCTGCTGTTGCTGGTGGAGTTGCAGCTGTAGCTGCTGTTGTTGCGGAGTCTGACCTGGTTGGACTTGTTGTACCGTCATGGCGCCTTTGCCTTGCGGTTGTTGCAGGCCTGGTTGAGCCTGCGTTAAATGATGCGGGACAGGAGTGGTCTGTTGAGGTTGTGGTGTCGAAGGAACAGGCTGTTGAGATATCTGTGAAACAAGGTTCTGCGCTTGTGGGGTTGGCGGATGCTGCTGTTGCTGTTGCTGCTGCTGTTGCAATTGCTGACCGGGCTGAGTAGGTTGCAGCTGCTGGCCTGATTGACTTGATTGCTGCTGTTGCTGTTGTTGTTGTTGTTGTTGTTGTTGTTGTTGTTGTTGTTGTTGTTGTTGTTGTTGTTGTTGTTGTTGTTGTTGTTGTTGTTGTTG